>NC_069390.1:89281179-89886679 GCF_027475565.1 Acinonyx jubatus | reverse complement strand
ATCTACAGGGCTTCATCTACAGCAGTCATTATGGTAGCAGGCTACATGATCATACCATTCTCTTATTCACGTGGTGTTCCGGGTTCCACTAACTAGTATTGCTTTTTCCACTAATACCACTAGAACTAGTAGTACTCGCTTCTTAGGATCAAATAGAACCAAGTGAACCAAGAGCTCTGCCAACCTGTGTACCTTGAGGAGGAGACCAAACTGGCAGGGATGGAGAGAACCAATTCTAGGTCAATCACCAGAGGCAGAGCTGGAGGGGGAAGCTGGGCTGAGCCTGGCGTCACGGCACCAACAGGAGACGCCACGTTATGTGCGGAAGAGAGGACTGCGCTTCAGGGACCAGACACAGGAGTCGCGGTGAAGGGAAGAGAGAGAATGGGATCAGGAGAGGGAAGATGGGCAGGAAGCACAGACCAGAGACAGGCAGGGAGAGAGTCAGATTTAAAGGCAAACAGGGACAGGCTGCAGACAAGAAGGAAGAAAATGAGGAAGAAGCAGGAATCCAAGTTAGCGTGGGCGTGTGTTCGATTGCATAAGAACAGCATCTTCTGCTGAAGACACTTGAGAAGTGTTGTGCAGGAGAGGGCCTTAGCTTTTTACGCAGTATAATTAATTACTTGGTGGCTTTAAATAAAACGGAGCTATTCGGGGGGGGGGGGAGGCCTGACAGGGTTTCTTTTAACTTAATGTTTGCTGAACCATCCCTCTATCTCACTTACCTGATGTGGAACATATGCTGGGGATCAGAATGACAGAGAATAAATCACCAGATCTGCTTGGCTTCTTTGAAAAATGAATTTGGGGGCTGAGGTTTCTCATCAGTATATATCTTCCCCGAGCAGCCTTATGACAGGGCATCAGGTCTGGGGGATGTCCTATGTAAAGGTAAATGGGTACCGAGAAGTGGCCAGATGTCCACATCCGGCATCATATCTATCACCTCGGGACGCAGGCCAGGCCATCTGTGCTAAGCTGACAGGTGTTTCCAGGGTGAGGTTTGAGAGCCTCCTGAAACCCCAGGCACGGGATACAATCTGTGGTTTTCCCATGCGTTCCACAAATATACATGGAGCTTTTAATATGCACCTGAAACATGGTACGTGGTGAAGTTGAGCAGCAGTCGTGCTTCACGTGGGGTCCTTGGGCCGGAACGCTTGGGATGAGTCTGCATCCTGGCTCTGCCACTGGTGGCCTTGAGCGTGCCTCAGTTTTTTCATCTATAAGCGGGGATGAAGCAGCCTTATGGCTTAGTCTGTCATGAGATCAAATGTTTCTTATTCTCTCCCCACCTCCACGTCCCATTCTTATTATGGTGTCTTGGTGAGGTATAAACTTCCAGCACAGTGCCTGCCTATCTCAGATGCTAGATAAAAGCTCCTTTCCCCATATTGGAGACTGCAAGAGCTCCCAGGCCTCTGGGCTGAAACAGAGAGGGTCGAGGGACCTTCTGTAACTGGAAGTTTTGGATCAGAGTGCAAAGGTGTGTGTGTGTGTGTGTGTGTATTTGTGTGTGGTGTGGGTGCAAGGAGGGTGAAGTTCCCTCCAGGGTTTAGCCTATATCTACTGTGCTATCGGGAGCCACGGAGAAGAACGAGTTCTATGCTACCACTTTGGTTCCAGACCTTTCCATTTAATATCTGTGTGATGTGGGACAAATCAATTAATCTCTCTGTGCATTGGTTTCCCCATGCCTATGATAGGGAGGTGAGCTGGATTTGGTATCTTTTAAAGTTTTTTTAAAGCATTCCTTCTTATACTATAAAAGTCATGCACATTCAGTACAGAAAGCTTGGAAAATACCTACAAGTCTAAATGAGATCATTAAAAACACCCATCACTCCACCGCCCAGCGAAAACCATTGTTAGTATTTTGGAGTATTCTGCTTTCTCTGTACATAGTACACTGCAGAGTGAAAGCACACTGTGTGTTACAGGCTTGTTTCAGACTTTTTCTCCCCCTTAATGTCCACGCATCATAAGCATCCTACGTCCGAAAAAATTATTTAAGCCTCATTTTTAAGGTTTCTCCGACACTAGAATCTTATGAAGAATGGGGTTCACCTCCTTCCATGTTCAAAACTTTTGTTCTCCTACAGTACACCGGGAATCATGTGAAGGGGCCCCTCAATTCCCTTTGGCCCATGTCTCCTGCAAGGACATCAAAGGGCTGCATGACTCACCTGGCCCACCCACTTTTATTTGCCACCTTAGCCCTGGAGAATAAAAGCAAATTGTAGGACTGTTTTTGATGAGTCATCAACAAGTCATGGAGCTCTAAAAAAAAATCAGCTATCAAGAAGTTTGAGGGGCACCTGGGTGGCTCAGTCGGCTGAGCGTCCGACTTCAGCTCAGGTCGTGATCTCACAGTTCGTGGGTTCGAGTCCCACGCCGGGCTCTGTGCTCGTGGCTCAGAGCCTGGCGCCTGCTTTGGATTCTGTGTCTCCCTCTCTCTCTGCCCTTCCCCCGCTCGCACTCTCTCTCAAAAATAAATAGTAAACATTAAAAAATTAAAAAAAAGAAGTTTGATGAGGGTTGATGGGGGGTGGGAGGGAGGGACGAGGGTGGGTGATGGGTATTGAGGAGGGCACCTTTTGGGATGAGCACCGGGTGTTGTATGGAAACCAATTTGACAATAAATTTCATATATGGAGAAATAAAAAAAATAAATAAAAAAAATAAAAATAAAAAAAGAAGTTTGACCTTATGCCTTGGAAGAAAAAAAAATCTGCCTATATAATAGATTTTTTTTTTAGGGGAGGAAGCCCTAAAAAATTTTCCTAACCTGTCCTTTCTCTTCTCCTGTGTTTCAAATCCCTTTATCATACAACAAGCCCTTTTGTTACAAAGTTAAAATAAGATTTAAAACAAAACTGATTTGGGGGCAGTGAACACACTGACCAAAATTCACACAGAGATTCAGGCAGAGATGATGTAATGGATTCAGTATATGGTTCCTTTTCCCCAGGCTTGCAGGCAGACTCAGCCTTCCCAAATTAGCTTCAGACCATGAGACAGTTCTGATCATGGGCATGTGGGCTGAAGGCAGGTAGGTGACTTCCAGGCCTACGTCTTTAGAACATGCTGCCCGATCTCTCAACTCTCTCTTCTTTCTCCTGTCCCCACGTTGGAGGCCACAAGTTCAAAAGGATAAAGCTAAAGGTGAAGCAAAGTGCCCAAGCTGCATCAGAATCTGATGTGAGTAAGATACAGCTTTGTTGTGCTAAGCAAAGCTGAGATTTCAACATTCATTTCTTCCCGGAGCTTAGCCTTGCTTATCCTGACTAATGTGAAAGTAGAAATAACCAGCAACCGATCCTCTTGAGAGACTAGGTTTGATATTAGAGAAGACAAGGCAGGGCAAGTACAGAGGTTGCAGGGAGCAGACTCAGTTTGGAGGCAATGTAGAGATGCCACCAACCCACAGAGTATCTTCTGTGTGCGCTGAAAAAGGAATCCCCGGGTTAGCAATTCTGATAAAGTATATTTGCACACTGGAGTTGATGAGTTAAGCAAAGGGCTGATGGACGGTGGAAACCAGGTTTCTTCCTGTTGGAGTGGAGGTTACAGATAAGCAAAAGGAGGTGGGTAGAAAGTGGCAACAGCTTAGAGCTGGACATATCAGTATGAATATATATTGAGCTTAACATTGGTGGAAACGTTACGTATAAAATAGTACAGATACGTGTATAGGGGAGGGTTAGCTCACATACGTATTTCCTCTCTCTCTGTCTTTTGGGGAAGGCCTCGAAGCAACAACACTCCAGTGGCGAAAAGCACATCTCGCATCCAGATTTTGGTTTCTAATACCATTATCTAATAGAAGGAGTCAGGGATCCTAGAAAGAGTGGCTGATTCTAGGACTGGGGGAAGTCACATACAGGATGAGTCTAGAGCATCATGTAGTGCTAGAAAATAAGGGAGTTCTCTGTGTTCATTTCCTAGAGCCACCATAATAAAGGACTAAACATTCGGTGGCTTAAGACAACAGGAATATTGTCCCATGATCTAGAGAGTACAAGTCTAAAATCAAGGTGTTAGCAGGGCCATGCTTCCTCCAAAACCTGTAAGGGAGAATTCTTGCCTGCCTCTTCCTAGTTTCTGATGTTTGGGGCCAATCTTTGGTGTTCCTTGGCTTGAAGATACATCAGTCCAATCTCTGCCTCTGTCACCACATGTGCGTCTTCTCCCTGTGTGTGTCTCTTTTCTTATAAGTACACTAGTCACATTGGATTAATTGGCTACCATGCTCCAGTACAGCTTCATCTTAAACGGTTACATCTATAACAACCTTACTTCAAACAAAGGTACTCTGATGGGTGCCTGGGTGGCTCAGTCGGTTGAGTGTCTGACTCTTGATTTCGGCTCGGGGCATGATCTCACACAGTTCTCATGAGATTGAGCCCCACCTCGGGCTCTGAGCTGACAGTGTGGAGCCTGCATGGGATTCTCTCTCTCTGCCTCTCTCTCTGCCCCTCCCCCACTCACACTCTCTTGCGCTCTTTCTCGCGCTCTCTCCCCCAAAATAAGTAAACATCTTGTAACAAAGAAAAAGGTACTCTTAGAAGAAGATTACAAGGTGGACATAGCCTGTTATAGGGTATATGAATTGAGTAGTGGTTAGTAGGCTGAGCCTCAGTCTCAACTTACTCCACCTCCCTTCCCCCATTAGCCAGGTGCTCTCTGCAGTGAACAACCCGCACAACCTCATGTGGCAGTCCTAAAGGCAAACTTACCCTCCATCATTTTGCCTTCGATTGTATCCTTCACCTGCACATAGTGCTAATTTGAGCTAAAAATAAAAGAACAGTCAGTTGCATCATAAAAGGGTACACTACGGGGATCACCTATGAGTTTCCAGAATAAACATCATGAGCTACCAATGGTCAATGGCTTCATCTTCAAGAAAGCATGGCTTGCCAAACCTGGAGAATTATAGCACTGGTTTTCTACCTGTTTGGAGGTAAGAAACTTCCTTTGTCAAGGAAGTTGGTGTTCTTATGGAGAAGGCATTCTCAAACTTACATTTTGCCCACAAAGATAAAGTAGGGGCGAGACTCTTATTCCAAACTCCACTGAACTCTCATGGGGGCAAAGAAGTGTGGAAGGTGATGGGCCGGGAGGCAGGGGTGGTGATAAGTACAAGAACCCATTCAGAGCTTTGTCCTCAGAGAGTTGTTTTTCATTATTTACACATGGCCCTGTGACAGCTAGCCAGGTGTCTCTTTGCAAGAAAATCTCTTAATACAGCCAAAATGAGCATTTTGAGTTACGCATGACAAGTCTAACATTAATTTTCTGCTTTTCACCCTAACAAAGAAATGCACAGATATGTTTCTTCCCAAGGCTTATGCCACCTCCAGCATGGTTAGGGACTCATTTGTTCCTTCCTAGTCCATCAAGTGCCCTGTGGTGCAAAGCATTCCAGGGGAGTAGGAAGGGGGTTTCTCGAAGGGCCTTTTCTGTAAGGGGGAAGCTAGCTCAGACTTTCACCATAGGAATGCAACACAGGGGTCATATGTCCTCCCCCCAAAACATAAAACCAGTAAGACTGACCAAAAAAAAAAGCCTATGGAATATGGTTAGACTAGAACATGAGTTAGAAAGCAGTTTGACAGGGGTGTCTGGGTGGCTCAGTTCATTGGGCGTCTGACTCTTGATTTCAGTTCAGGTCATGACCTCACAGTTCGTGAGTTCGAGCCCCGTGCTGGGCTCTCTGCTTGGTATCCCTCTCTCTCTCTGCCCCTCTCTCCTCCTTGTGCAAGTGCATGCTTTCTCTCTCAAAATAAATAAATAAACATTAAAAGTAAGCTGTTTGGCAGGGTGTATCAGTAGTCAAAGGTACGTTCAGACCCTCTGACTCCATAATCCCCTCCTTTGTTAACCTGTTCTAAGAAAATTATTCTACGCACCAAAAAAGTCTATAAGCGTCATAGCAAAAATAGCCTAACTATTCAATGGTTGAGAAATGGTTAAACAAAACATGGTTCATACAACTTGATGGACTATTCTGGAAGCCTTAAAATGATTGTTTATGAGAATTATATAATATGAAAATTGCGTATGATAGCTACACTAAGTGAAAAAAAGGAGAAGAAAGAAAGTATAAGTAAAGATAATTACCACTATGTTAAAATATGCATAAGAAAAAGACTCAAAGGAAATTCACCAAAATGCTAACAGTGTTCGTATAAGACTGGTGGGATTTGAGTTGATTCTTTTTCCTTTCCTCTATTTTCCGAATTTTCTATGATGTGGTAATATTACAACTTAATGGAAGAAATTATTTTAAAAATATGCCAAGTCCTGTCCCCCAATGCATATGAAGAGTCGAAAGGGGTTCCTTTGTATGTGTAGAAAAACATAATAATGGCCACCGATAATAAAAGAACCTTAATAAAAATTAATAACACAGACTGTGCAAGAATGGTATAACGCCTTCCCGACACAGACATCCTGACTTCCTCCAGGATCCGTTTTGGGGGGCTTTTTTTCTCCCCAAAGCGATGGGAGTTTTGTCAAGCTAGGCTGAACGGGGGGAAGCTGGCCAACTCCAAGCCTGCATGCTGCTCACAGCTGGGCAGCGGAGGAGCAAATGTGCCCCCTGCCCCTCTGTCGGTTCTCCCCGCCTCAGGGCTCCTCGGGCGGAAGCCACGGAGCACGCTGGCTGGGCTGGTCCAGCTTGCAGGGGACCTTGGATGAGGCCCTCGCTTGATTTCCTAATTGGGCTGCCGTTGCCGGACAGGCGGCCAATAGTGACGGAAGGCCAGTAGGAAAAGAGGGCAGGAAGTGCAGCCGGATCGGTTTGAATGAGCAATCAGTAGCAGGTGTTTGTTGCAAGTGGGGGTCTGAAGGGAGAGGCAGTGGCTCTCTCTGTATCCCCTAATCGGTAGTTAGAGGAAATTTTGGCTGATGGAGCATGGTGGGCTCCCAGCGCGGGAGTGGGGGGGTGGGGTGGGGGGATGGGGGCGGGCAGTTACGTTATCTGTAGGAGGATGGGCTAGATGTAATTTTAGCTGAGCCAGGGGGCCACTCACAGGAGAGAGCAGCTGATAGAACGAATGGCAGAATGATGGGATAATGGAGCCAATCACCCTAGGTTTTATCGTCCCCCCGTTGTTCACGTTCTCAGGATCCTCTTTGATTTGCAATGTGTGGACCACAAGCAAACAGCCTGCTTAATGCCCGGGGAGTTGGCACAATTAGTAATATCACAAGGGCCAGTGGCCTTACGGTGTCTGCTCCTCACACAATTTCAATCTCTGCCAAACGCTCAGAACAATAAACCCAAAGCAACCCCACCCAAATAAACATAAACACGCCCCAAACGCACAACGGAACTTTTCATCCGGTTTTCCTTCCGGAGCTAAAGAAGGGAGACCCGTCATTTTGTGCCCACTTCTGGAATCTTTCCATGTTTTTCTTAAGAAGAAAAGAAGCACCGGTCCTGTTTTTTTTTTTTTTTTTCCTTCCTGGAAAGATAATTTTTAATGAATGTAAATGTTCTCCTAGCTCCTTAGTTTGGTGAAGGGATGCTACAGCTTGGACAGCCGTCTCAGGAATACAATCAACTTGCTTCTTGTTACTTCTTTTCCCTTTCACCGCCCAGTGAAGCACAAATGCTCTCTGCCCGGGCCTTTGTTTCTGAGTCTGACACACGCTCAGCCAGTAGAGACAGTCTCCCTTAGGAGGCAAAGCTCCTGAGGAATTGGCCTCCCTGGATTGTCTTCTAACAATGGCAGCCGGTCTACTCTGACAAATTCTTCTCTCCGCACTTACCCAGTTTTTATTCCTTAAATGTCTCCTATGTGCCAGGAACTGTTCAATTTCCTCCTTTTAACAACCCTACGATATAGCTGCTGTCATCATCATCATTATCCCCATTTTACAGACGGGGAAACCAAAGCACTAAAGAGGTCAAGAGCCACCATAGTTGATATGTGACAGGCTTGGCAGTCAGGCTCCAGAGGACAATACTCCGCCAGGACAATACTCTGCCTCCCCTAGCACCTAACATCTGCTAGGCACTGTGGGTGTGTGGCAGTGGGGGACGGAGTTGGAGCTGGGGAAAGGTGAGACATTTCCTTTCCGTTCCTATGGACGTAACTACCTCCCAGGGGTGCTCTACAGATCTCAGTTCTTTAGCGTCCACGGGGCCTCATTGGGCTTCCCTTCCCACGGGCTGAGATATGATTGATTCTGCTCAGTGCACTGACCCAGAGAGGGTGTGCAAATTGTGATCTGCATTTCTTCCAGGTCTGTGGCCCTTGGATTTGAGAATGAGATGGGGCTGGGCTCCCTTTCTTGCCTCCCCTGACCTTTCCCGAGCAGTAGCTCTGCAGAGTGCCAATACTGGAAGAGTTGGGGGGTATTGGGCTGGAGGGAAACGTGGAGTTGAGCTCATATGGAGAGGTCTGCTGTACAGACGGAGGGAGGGTCTTTGTTCTGCCATGCCGTGCTGTAGTTTCTACGATGCTTGGGTTAAAAGCCAGCTTTAGCCTTACTGGCCTCATCATCACCACTTCTCATTATTGACCCCAAAGATTTACAATCACTATCAAAGGAACTGATTGTTTTGATCTGGAGACAGAGTTCCATCTGAAGTCATCCAGGCAGCTGCACGTTATACTGTCAGTGTCGTGGGAGAAGGAGGGAGAAATAACGAACTGTTTTGTGGATTTCAGTTCCCAAAGCCTGATCTCCCATTTGTAGAAAGTCTAAATTCTAAACAATCATTATCAACAAAGAATGATACCTATTAAGCACCTATTAGTGAGTGAGGCTGGGCACCTCGTCAGGAGACGAAAAAGCTTTCTTTGACCCTGTGGTAGTCCGGGTTGTGCCTCTCTCCTGCATTCCACACACATCCCGTGAAACACTCCATCACGTAATGAGGTTGTAAGGTAGGTGTCTATCTCCCCTGTGTGACCATGAGCTCTTCAGGGGAAAGGACTACTTTTCATCCCCTTTGCATGCCAGGGATAAGTAAGCCCTGCATATAGGTTAAATGTTGATGACTCTCAGCCTTTTTTTTTTTTTTTTTTAATGTTTACTTATTTATTTTGAGAGAAAGAGAAAGAGAGAAGAGCATGAGCAGGGAAGGGGCAGAGAGAGACAGGGAGAGAGAGAGATTCCCAAGCAGGCTCTGCACTGTTAGCACAGAGCCTGATGCAAGTCTCGAACTCATGAACCATGAGATCATGACCTGGGCTGAAATCAAGAGTCTGATGCTTAACTGAGTGAGCCACCCAGGTGCCCCAAATGTTGATGACTCTCGTAGTCCATGGAGAACCAGATATTTCTGCCACCAGATCTACAAGCCTGCCACACACATCTGCATTCATCGTTTTCTTCCTCTGTCCTTTTATGTCTGGTGTCTCATGACAAGAGCCAATTCTTCACCATGTGCTCTGTGTTCTGTCTTCCGCCTTCTCAAGGATTCCTTGAGTTACCTGAACCTCTTTCTCTCTTCCCTGTGGCATCCCCAGGAGTCAAAGAGCAAGCCAGCCCATATTCTACTACCTCCCACTCTCGAAATCTCCCCGACACCCCACACCTTGCTCTGGCCATCATCCTATCTCTCTGCATCCTACTCAAGCAAACTTCTGGAAGAAGCTGTTTATACACACTAGCTCCTCTTTGCCTCCTCTCATTCACACATGAACCTCCCTTTTCTGGTTTATACCCTTTGGTTACAAAAACATGTTCTTGTCAAGACCACTGTCAGCCTTTGAGTTGCCAAATCGTGAGGTCTGTCTACCTCTGTCTCCATCTTGTTTGGCTCTAGGAAATAGTCCACACGGTGGCCTCCTCCCAACTTCTCCAAATACAGTTCTTTTTGGGGGGCAGGGCGCACTCTGCTTTCAACTCATACCTCTCTCTTGGCTTCTTAGTCTTTCTGGTAAGGTCTTCCTCTTCACACTCCTTAAATATAGGACCCTGGCCTTGACCTTTCTCTTTTTAAAAAAAAAAATTTTTTTAATGTTTACTTAGTTTTGAGAGAGAGAGACAGAACCCGAGTGGAGAAGGGGCAGAGAGAGAGGGAGACACAGAATCCGAAGCAGGCTCCAGGCTCTGAGCTGTCAGCACAGAGCCTGACGTGGGGCTTAAACCCACCGACCGTGAGATCAGGACCCGAGCCGAAGTCGGATGCTTAACCGACTGAGCCACCCAGGCGCCCCTTGACCTTTCTCCTTCTGTGCTGTGCCTTCTTCAATCACCTCATCAATTCCATCAGATAGGATTGACAGTTCCTATATTTATATCTCCAGCCCCAACCTTTCCATGACTTCCAACTGCCTACTTGACGCCCTCCTTGAATGTGCCACAGGCACCTCACACTGACCTCATTCCAACCCAACCTCTTTATTCTCATTGCTTTCCCCACACCACACCCTTTTTTAGTCTTCTTAATCCTAGTAGCTAAAATCTGTGTCCCACCTAGCTGCTCAAGCCAGGATGTCTGATTCCCCACTTTTCCCCACTCTGAGGGACCTTCTCATCGACCCCCCGGACTTGTCCATTTGTCTCTCTTCCCCCAGTCTGAACTGCCAGGCATTGCACCCGGTCGTAGGCAGATGCTGGCTAATTGAACAGACTTGGTTCACATACCGAGTAAATGTATGTTGGATGATGAATGGATAAAAGAATGGGTGAATAACAGAAGGCAAGGCCCAGAGTCTTACATTCCCAGTTGGAACTTGTAGCCTCACAATCATGGCAAGAGGCTTGCCCTTGATTTGTCTGGCGCCACTGATCACGGGACTTGAATCTTGTAAAGACCCAGTGTCGCCCTTTGTAAAATGAATCTAGTAACATCTAACTCATAGGATTATTGTAAGGATTCAGTAGCATGACACCTAGCATGTAGTTAGTGCTCGACTCGTGCTCAACTAAAAAAAGAAAAACCTATAATGCAAACAACCTAACCATTTGATCAATGATTTTTTCCTGTTGTTTTCGCATGTGTTACACTCTGCCCGACGTAAACCTAAAGAGCATATGAGCAAATGAATAAATAATGAGCACACATCATCACCAATGAATCAGAGGAAAGAGTCATTTCAACCCTGACTCCAGATGCAGTGGGAGCCCTGGGCGCTCGGGTGCGGGTAGGGGGCGCTCTTCCGCCGTCCCTGTCAGTCTGTACCATCAGCTGGGCTTTGCCACTGTCTCCCTTTCCTGCTCCTGCTCCCAGAGGGGCAAGTGATGGATGGAAACATCATAAACAAGAACAATGCCTATTGTACTCCGTTTAGAAACAGCCTGTGTTCTTTTTAAAAATTATGCAGAAAATAGCATACTGACTAAATCGGGTGGTGTAGAGAATTTGCAAATGAGAACGCAAATAAAAATGCGCTAACTTGTCATGTTTGGGAGGAAAAAAAGAGGGGTCCCTGGAATGGACTCGGTCTATCGCCAGGATGGTGAAGGGAAAGCCATCTCTGTGAACAAAAGATCAGAAATTGCCTCCTGAGTGCGGATCTGTCTGCTTCAGAAGAAAGGTCTGTGCTGAGGAAAGCTCTTATCGAGAAAAGAGCACACTTTGTTGGGGGCCTGTACCGACAATTTTGTTGTTATTTGTTGACCTGAGGAGACGGGAAATAGTGCAGGTATTAAATCCTAGGGGGAGAGTAGAAAGTGTTATAATAAAAATTCCAATTCCTCGCCCCTGGTCCGGGTCGAATGCAGCCAGAGACCCACTCTCTGGGCTCCTGCTTACAGGAGTTTCATCTGGGCCTTAGCTCAAGGGCAGTGAAAGCCCAGCCACTCCTGATGTTTATAGGATTTGCAGAAAACTGTACACATCATGCCCATCTATTTCCTTTACTCAGCCTTCTTTCAAAAGAAATGAATTCTTAGGGATTCTTAGGAAAATGAACGAGTGGGGACAGGAGGGTGTGTAGGCAGAGGGGTCTGAGAGCAGTGTCCCCTGCTTCTCCCAGGCACTGCCACCAGACCCCAGGTCGGGCTGAGGGAGGGTTGACTTTGCCTTTCAAGCCTCCCTGAATTCCCTTGGACATGGCCACTGAATCAGGGGACGGATGAGTTAGCCAGAGGGTGAGGGAGAAAGACAGAAAGGTAGACAGACAACACGGAGAGGTAGGCCGGCCCCGGACATCACCAGGGGGCTCAGCAGAAGGCTCGCGTGGCAGCAGGTGGATGCCACTGTTCACCAACAGTGACCCCCGTTGAAAAATCACTGCAGGGCCAGTGTGAGAGTTTCCTAAGAGGGTGTGATAGGGAGGAGGTGCAATTTGCAAGACGGTGCCATTTGCAAGACTAAACAATTTCACCCAAAGAGACTGAGAATTAACTAAGGGAAATGTGTAAATCATTACGCTGGACTGAGCGCTGGAGTGGACCGAATGCCTGCTCATGAGACGTTCAGATAAGGAGGAGATGGATATGAATAACTCCACTTCCTCTGCATATCTGAGCTCTACTGTGAATACATTTGCAACCTGCAAGCACATGTTGCTTCTCTTCACTGTCAACCAGTACCTGTATTTTAATAGGTGCTTACTGAAAAATCTGGAAAGTTATATAAAGGCCTCAATGAATGCGTTTCTGATAATTGAGTTTCCAATGCGGCTGAGACGCCGAGAGCCATCGCCGACGTTATTGTAAAATACAAACAATTCTGAAGACCTAAAACAATGGTAAGGAAGCCCGACAATGTTCTGATGTTGGTCATGACAGCTAGAGTTATAGCCAAGAGATGATTCAGGTGCCCGCAGGACACATTCAGTCTGCGGCCTGGGTAACCTAGCTCTGGCAGAGCTTGGTAGAGCCTGTTGGCCTGGGTCCAAGTTCCCTCCTAGGTACCATCTCCTTGGCTGGTTCAATGGGATAGAAGCAAGAGAATGTGGACTTTGTACTCAGATGACTGGATTCCAGCCCCCGCTCTTGTCATTTAGCATGTGACCTTGGGCTCTTCATACAATCTTTCTGAGCCTAGTTTCCTCATCTATAAAATGGGGATAACAAAAAAGCTTCCTCGCACAGTGGGAACAAAGATCAAAATGTGTCCTACGGGCACCTGAAACATCTCTTGGCTATAACTCTAGCTGTCATGACAAATATCAGAACGTTGTCAGACTTCCTCACCATGTGAAATGCGTGTGAAAATGTCATATAATGTCGTTCTGCACGAATACAAAAGTATTATAACCTGGGTGTTTGTAAAAATAAATTATAACCAAATGCTGAGGACAACAGGAACCAAAAGGACGTCTCATTGCTGGTGGGAATGCAAAATGGTACACCCACTTTGGAAGACCGTGTGGCAGGTTCTTACAAAGCTAGACATACTCTTACCATCTGATCCAACAATTGTGCTCCTTGGGTATTCACTGAAATGAGTTGAAAAGTTATGTCCACACAAAAACCTGTCCATGAATGTTTATGGCAGCTTCTCCCTCCCTCCCCCCAAACTGTCAAACACTGGAATTAACCAAGATGTCTTTCAACAGGTAAATGGATAAACAAATGGTGGTATATCTAGACAATGGAATATTATTCACCACTGAAAAGAAAATGAGCTCTCAAGTCAGGAAAAGCCATGGGGGAGGCTTAAATGTATACTGCTAACTGAAAGAAGCCAATCTGAAAAGGTTGTATATTGTATGATTCCAACTACAGGATATTCTGGAAAAAATAAAACTACAGAGATCGTGCAAAGGTAAGTGGTTGCCAGCCTTTGGGGGTTTGGAGGAGCACAGGTGGATTTTTAGGGCAGTGAAACTATTCTGTATCATACAGTAATGGTGAATACATGACGTTACACATTTGGCAAGGCCCATAGTATTACAGGACACAAAGAGTAAACCCTAATCTAAACCAGGGACTCTAACTGATAATAATGTATCGATACTGCATTATCAGTAGTAACAAATAAACCAAACTATGGTAAGATGCTAATCACAGGGGAAATAGGGTAGAGGGAGAGTATATGGGAATATCTGTACTTTCTGTCAATTTTCCTGTAAGCATAAAACTGCTCCAAGAAACAAAGCCTGTTAATTAAAAAAAATTAATTACAGAGCCGCTTGAACCACTGACTCTTCTCCCCCACCCCGTATCCCAAGAGAAACAACTCTTAGGAGGGAACGTCGGCTCTCTCACACCAGCCCAGCCTCAGTAAAGCCAGGCTCATTCCCACCCTGGGTAAAAGCTCACACAGGCATCGGGGAAAAACATGAATCAAAAATGACAGCACATTTTTCATGCTGAACTATTACCTTGTCTGGTTATTTTGCTATTCATACAGCCAATAATAAGCTATTCTGCTATCACATCTTCATTTAATTTGTTATTTAGACTAACCTTTCACTGGGACACTTCTGTTTCCATGGGGGGACATAAGTTTTATTTTAGTTCTGCTAACACAATAAAGTTGGAATCTGGAACACATACTTCAGTCTCTAGAGGTGACCAGGGGAGCGGCTCGGGGAAGGGAAAATAAAAGGCAAGACATAAAGTAAGACCTGCCTGATTATATGTTAAAATGGTGAACAAAACCCCAAAGACCTGGTTAATAGGGTAAAAAGGGAGGGGCTCCATCCCTGTTAGCTCCCCGGCTTCCTGGTCCCACACTGAAGATTCTCTTGTATGGAGAGATTTCATTCTGCGGGTCCTGTCCTGCTGTACTGGGCGTGCACTGCTAAATCTAGAGGAAAGCAGGAAGCACATGCACAGCCAGTCTAAACAGCAGAAGCAGGGATTTCACAACTGCGGTAGCAGGTTGCATAAGCGGTATGATCTGAAAAGCCCCAATGCTTCTGCCATGGAACCTAAATTCTCCTTCCTGTGCAAAGTGTGAGCAGGCACCCGGAGGGTAACAGGGCACTAAAGACATTGGCATGGGTTCTTACCTGTGTTAAGTATTGTCCTCTCTCCTGCTCATGTTAAATGCTGCTGCTCCCAAGCAGATTTACAGCTTAGAACCCTGGGGTGTCTGACAGGGCCCTGGGACTCAGAAAAAGGCCCACCTGATAGTGGGGGAGAGTAACACAGAGCTGGGAGGGCGAAAGATACCAAAGACGATGTTTCGTGTCAGGGCTGGGGTCAGAAAGGCTGATACTGTGCAGACTTTTTGCACCCTCTCTGGGGTAGGACTTGTGCCGGTGGGCAAAGGGCGAGGGAAAGAGTCAGTCACACTCCCTGAAGCCCACATTCAGGACCACCTGGAATTAGGAAACTGGAGCTCTGGGGGTGTTACTGTAGATGTCTGAACTTTATGTCACCAGATCTGGGGGACGTGGCCTTGTGCAGGAATCTCGAGCCTGGGCTCCAAGCATCTTGCTGATTCAGGTTTAACCCCTGCCTCTGCCACTCACTGAACCTCTCTGAGACTCAACTTCTCATCCATAAAATGCACTTATAATAATCTTATTTCTTATAAAGCCGCTGTGAGTATAAACATCCCAAGTTCTTAGCACAATACCCAACGCAATATTGATCTAATAGTTTTGATGGCGTGGCTGCTGCTGGCTGGAAGTCAGAATCTGCTGGTCAGTGTCCAGGGCCCTCCAACCTAGGTGCAGAGTGGCCCCGCCTCCCCGCTGACCCGCCAGAGGCAAGCCCTGATGGCTACTCCAGTTTTATTAGGGGCTGGCGGCAGAGCTCAGTCTCAATCCACCCACTGGCCTGTGGCAGCTGGGCTGTGTGATGGGGCTGCTGATGGGCCCGTCGCAGCGACAGCTTCCGCCCCTGAGTGCGGGCAGCTCTGGGCTGATGTATATGAGGAGAGCACAGAATCATATGGTTGAAAAGAACTGTAATTGTAATGGAAATTCAAATCACTCCACTGAACCTGTTTTCTGCATTCGCATTTTGTCCTTGTAAATCAGAAGCACCGGGAGCAATTTATTTCTAAACATCAACAATTTGGAATAGGAAGGAAAATGAAATAATTGCATTCTGACTCACTTGAAACAATTCATCTGCATGTACATGCAAATCCTGAGGGCATGCGGACACGGCAAAGTGATGCATCGGCTTGATTTTGAGTTTTCCAAGCACCCATGTGTGCCTGGAAGGGAGGAGGAAGGTGGCCATGTTGGAGCCAGGTGAATTTCTGCTCCCCACTGTGCCAATCTGATTCCCCTGCCCTGGGTGCCCTGGGCGCCCTGGGAAGGCGTTTGCAGAGCCCCCGTGGCTTACCTAATTCATTCCCCTCCAACGATGGCCCAGAGAGACTGACAGAGGCCCTGCTCTGAGGTCCCAGGCATGCAGCCGCTTTCTCTCCTTCCTTCCTTCCCTGTCCCAGCCTTCTCCTTTTCCTGAGCATCTTGCCCACTGGGACCCCTAACCTGCTGACTGGCATCCAAGGGAGCCTCTTATGAGGTGTGCCCAGGGCTGCATGTCTAGTGAGCCACAGAAACAGATGTTCTGGTTCCCAGAAAAGCAGGGGTAACTAAACAATTAGGAAAACATCTTTTAGGGGAAAGAATTTGCCACTGGATATTTCATGAAAAGAACTGAAGAGATCACCATCAGGAAGAAACAGAGCATTGTGGGTCTTCCTTTTACTGACTTTATGGATTAGTGTTATTTAGAAGTCTGAGCCCCCTGGGGCTCAGGGGGCATCATAGAGCCTTTCTAACACATAGAGCCTCTGAATATCTCACTCTGGCTCCACCCTTTCAGGATCCTAATAGGTCCTTTTGGTTACTATGGTTCTAACTGGCTGTGTGGCCACGTCTTCAGGGTTAGCACACAGGATCTCTTAAGAGAAATGATGTGGTATAGCATTACCATAAGAAATACTTTTTGATTGTGGAGGCGAATGCTGTAAGAGGAGACAGCATGGGCTTGGGGTCTAAAGCCGGATTCAAATTCTCAATGGCTCTGTGATTTTATCATCCTGTGCCTCAGTTTCTCTATCTGTAACATGAAGATTACAGTAGGGCTTGCCACAGAGGCGTCCCTGGAAGGACATACATGGAAGTTCCTGTGAACTGCAGAAGGGTGTCTGTGTGTGCATGTGTGTGTGTGTGTGTGTGCATGTGCAATGAAGAGAAGGAAACATTATTATATTAAATTTTTTTAATGTTTATTTATTTTTGAGAGAGAGACAGAGACAGAGTGTAAGTGTGGGAGGGGCAGAGTGAGAGGGAGACACAGAATCTGAAGCAGGCTCCAGGCTCTGAGCTGTCAGCACAAAGCCCGATGTGGGGTTTGAACCCACGATCAGTGAGATCATGACCTGAACCGAAGTCAGATGCTCAACCAACTGAGCCACCCAGGCACCCGGGAAACATTATTATATTAACAGCTGCCCTCAGGATTTCTCTTGGGTATGCATGGCTTTTATTGCAAAAAAACAGATGATAAGGGCTTGGGGAACCATGAGGGTCCCAGGAACATGAGCCCGGGTGGGACTACCAGTCAGCAGAAAGCTAGGGGAGAAGCTGGTGCTGTTCCAGAGCAAGAAGGGAGCCAGGAGGAGGTGAAGGGGTTGGGTAGGAGGCAGAAACTCTCCCTTGTTCCTGGAAAACCCTCTGCCCCTAACTTTGATGAACTTCCAGTAGAATGACGGAAGGCTTGCCATGCGAGATTTCTTACGGGAACACTCCAAAGAGCTGAGCCTGCCCTGGGTGAGGAGGTGAGGGGGTGTTAATGGGGCAAACAGTGTCCAGGAGCACAGGAGCCGAGGCTGGGTGTGGGGAAGGCTTCAGAGGAGTGACCCCACTCTTCGTTCTTTAGAATCACATGAGAAATTCAAACCGTTAACAATCCTGAGACGAGCCTGGACTGAGGACCATTCTTTGCACTGTCCTGGCTTACCTGCAACCAGGTCTCCACGGCCTATAGGCAGGGTATATCTGTTGTGCTCACGGGCTTGATATCATTAAGAATTTCCTGGGAGATGCCAGGGAAATGGCCTAGGCTAACAGAAAACCAGGCTGGGCCACTTGGAATCTGACCCGAGTGGGACCGAGAGCCTCTCTCTCTCTCCCAGAACCTTGGCCCTAGCTCCTGCTCTACCTTCTAGACTGGGGAAAGCCAGATTTTCACAATAAAGCAGAAGCCTGCACTATGATAACCTGGGTGGGAGGGGCTCAGGGGCCGAGAGAAATACAGTCTCACTAGGGTATTAGTGTACATGGCACCAATGGCAGGTACAGAGGTCTCCAGGGAGCGATTTCTCCCTTGATTAAGATTCAACTGCAGTGGAATATCAGAAACTTTATCCCTCTTGTATGTGCCAAAAAAAAAAAAAAAAAAGTGCTAGGATTCTCAAATTTCTTATATATGCTTCTCTCCTGCCTTTTCCGCCTGCAAACAGCATTTGTGGGACTGTGACCTTCAGGCTTACCTCAAGAATAATGAGCCCCAGGCACCTTTTCGGTTCCATTAGTGACTGAGATGCAACACTCTGTCCCCAGCACACAAACAGGCCAGTGTGAGGGCCAGGCGTGAACCCCAGGCTTTCTCGCTGAACAGAACTATCCAACCCCTGGACAATGAGGAAGCAAACAGGAAGCCAGGTGTCATTATACAGGGATGCGGCTGTGACAGGGGATAATGGGATGGCAGAGCTGAGAGGCTGAGTTCTGAGCTGTATCTTTAGGAAGCTCCAGTTAATAGGATGTCTGCTGGCTGCTGGGGGTTGGTGAGGGACAGGGACATTTAGGAGTGAGGACAGTGGGCACACTGCTTTAGCACCTAATATCTCAGGCTCATGCGTGCCATAGGCCTGACATTTACAAAACTTCAATCTCGCTGGGCTTTCTGATTTGTAGTAAAACTCTGATCAACTCGAAGGCTTGAGAAAGATAGGTATTTTGCATAATTGAGGGTTAGCTCGGAACTGTACCCTTTTTCAGTTTCAATTTTTATAGAAACTATTTAAAAATTTTTTAAATGCTTATTTTTGAGAGAGAAAGAGAGTGAGAGAGAGAGAGAGAGAGAGGGAGAGAGAGAGAGAGAGCGTGAGTGGGAGAGAGGCAGAGAGAGGGAGACACAGAATCCAAACCAGGCTCTAGGCTCTGAGCTGTCAGCACAGAGCCCCACGTGGGGCCTGAACTCATGAGCCGAAGTCAGAGGCTTAACCGACTGAGCCACCCAGGCACCCCACTATTTGTTTTTAATGTACTTGCTCTCTTTTTTCTATCCTAAGTATTAGAGGACAGTTAATTAATGATTGCAGAGTCTCTGGGGACTTCAGACAATATCCCATTTCTCATCTAACTCGTTTCTTGAGTTTCTACTCTAGTCACACACCATGCGAAGAGCTGGGCTATCCCTGCCACAGTCACCAGCAGGGATGTGGATGACCAAGCCCCTGAGCACACAGCCCAAGACAAACTCTATGATCCATGGGGTGTTCTGCGTGGGCTATCTATCCCTAGATCTGTCGTACGGGAAATCGGATGAGAGAACAATTCTCTTTCAACACGAGCCATGTTAGCACCGGGATTCAATGCAAAGAGGATAAGGCTCTGAGTCAGAGGTCCTGGGTTCAAATCCTCGCTCTGCCACTCACCAGCTGCAGGACCTTGGCCAGGGACTTTATCTCCATTACCTGTTTACCACCTATAAGATGGGATCAAAACACATGGCCCACAACATGGGACAGGAATAAGAGACCCACGTGCCTGCATCGTGCCTGTCATGGGATACATTCTCACTTAACATTAGTTTAAAATAAAAAGTTAAATTATTCTAAAACCTAAGCGAAGCAAAACTAAAACGAGAGTCAACTCCACTGGCTCCCCGACACCCCACTTGATTACAACCCGATGAACCGCTATTCCGAGGGCAAAGGATCCACCAACCAGTGGTTTGTGACCATGGTGGAAAAGAATAGCAAAGCCAGTAGGCGCTCAGAAATTGTGTCAATGTCACGGTGCCTATTCCCCTCTACCTCCTGCCTGAGTCATGTGCTGTGGTTTCTCTTGCTTTCTTTGTTGGCCCTGCCTCACCTGGAGAAGGGAGCCATGGAGGGGTTAAATACCCGACACGTGGAGTGGGCACGGGTTCCGGCAGGTGAAGGCAGAAACAAAGGCGTCAGTATGAGAGCTCATCATTCACACGGCACAGAGAAACGGTTTCTATATATGAGGGAGCTGTATTCCCTGGGAGCCTCTTAAAGAGGTAATGCAGAGTTCCCTAATTGACTCCTTCATTCATCAATTCTAAAACACGGAGTGTGTGAAAATAGGTGCCAGCCCAGACAGGAGGCCAGGTGCTATCCTGTGAAGAGGAGCAGAGAGGAGTCTGAAGGGGTGAAACACCCAGTCCGAAACACCTGGCCCTCCGAAACACGCAGTCCGAGGAGTCCAGGATTAACTGATTAAATATAACATATGTTCCCCCGGAGGCGTGTTCGTAGTGCGGTGGGGCTGCCTAAGAAAGTGTGATGATTCCATTCTGTTTAGAGCGATGCGTAAAGGCTTCACGGAGATGAAGCAACGGGGCCGAGGAACAGAGATCACCAAGGGCAAACTGAAGGAACAGCATTATTAGCAGAGGGAACAGTTTATACAAAGGTACAGAAGTATTAAAGTCCCCGATTCTCTCTAGGAGTGGCACCTAGTCCCATGAGTGTGAACAGAGGATTAAAGTGAGGAGATTTTACCTTCTTCCAAAGGACTAGAAGAATACATATTATAGACCCACCATTAGATAAATCTATGATCCATAAAATCATAATATTTGGCTACTACAAAATTCTTCTGTAAATTACTAAGTCCTCAGGATAAGATGACCTCCAAATCAAAGGGGGCCTTCCTTCTCAGTATGATGGGAGATTTCCACACACACTCTTTGGCCAATTGCTAACTGTGTTAGCCTTCGGACAGTACATGGGGCTTTTACCTCTTTTCTAACATGTTTTATGTTTTTCTAGCTTGTTCTATGTGAATCTTGTCTCAGCTATCCACTAGATACACTCAAGAGTAAGAGCTCCATAGCGACCCGGGATCGTATCACCACGCATATGACATCTATGTTGCCAAGGCAATGGCTAACAACAGCAAACTGAAACAGGTGCCTTTGCAGTAGGACATAGCAGCATGGTACACGGAAAAGTAATCCGAACTGAAAAGAACAAGGACAAGCTGCGTGTGAACTTGCGTGTACGTCTATGTTGACGTGCAGGCGTGTATGTGTGTGCCTGTGTTCATACGTATGTATTATGTATGTGTGTTTGCTTGGGAGTATACCTATGTGTGTGTGTGTGGGTGTGTGTGTGTGTGTGTGTGTGTATACTCGTGTGGGGATGGGTGTGCATGCTTCAGACACTCTGGCTGTATTTCATTAAGGGCACATGAGGTACAATCTACATCCCCCTCAATAGCCAGCCACACGCCAGGAAGTAAACTTGCTGATACCAAAGACCTGTGACCACTGAGGTCTTAATCCATGAAGGAAATTACAGTTTAGGAGTGTGTGATTTCTCTACCTGCTGTCAAGAATCTCTGAGTTCTTTGGAGTGCAAAAGTCTGAGGATGACCTTTTCCTGGCAGAGGCAAAGTGGAGAAGCCTATTATGGAGCAAAAGCCAATTTACTTTGTACAAATAAGTGGCAATTTTCTCCCTTAAATACATAAGGGTGGAAGGGAAAGGTCTAGAAACTGAAAGATGCTTCTCCTATGGCAAATCCCCTCTTGTTTGCAGAAAGCAGAGGATTCATTTAGGAGCTTATGGGAAGCATGTCAGAGGCAGTGAATCTGAGTCCTCTGATAAACTTCACCTTGAGAAACAGGTCTGAAACTGGTTTCTGGATTGGAGAGGAGGGGGAGGGGTGATATATGGGTGAATATCTTTTGACAAAAAAAAAACCACAAAACACTTTAGTGAAGGAGGAAGAAACTATAATGTACCTCCCTGCTGAAATTCGTCACTTCTTTCTGTTGAAAAAAAAAATGCATCGGCATTGTAGGCTGAACAAAACTGCAAGTCATAGACAGATCACATTCACAACATTTACTAACAGAAATTAGGAAGCCACTGGTATATAACAATCTCTTCTCCACCTGGGAACGCTCAGTCCCTTGGAACAGATGAACCACCTGAAATCATCTGTAAATATTGGGTACATTTTTCTAGGGAGGGGGTTTCCAGGATTTGATTAGGTTTTCAAAGGGATTGCTGATACCAAAAAGGTCAAGGATCACATTTTAGTGACTGACTGGACATTTCTTGGCTAAGAGTTGACGTCAGAGGATGGGTGAGTTTGGATGGATGTGTGGTTGTGGGAGGCATTACCTGGGGATTGAGGTTTTTAAAAGGTGGGCTTATTTAAAGAGCACAGTTTATAAGGTCTGACAAGTTTTAGTAGATGAGTCTTAACTTTAAATGAAAAAGTTGTATATGTGTATATGTATACATTTATATATCAACGTACTAAAACGGCATCTTTGTATTCAGATTCTCTCATAAATGAATACATAAAACAATGCAGCGATGACAAGTGTTCTAAAAACCATCAAAAGACTTGTTTCTAAATTTAGGTCTCATACTGCAGCTCTGATGAAGGGCTACTTCTCATTAATGAACAGATCTGGAGCAGGGAAAGAGATTAACCCATTAGAAGCCATACTGGATGGAGGGGCTTTAATTACCCAAATGTTCTGCTCAACTACCTCAAAGGTCCTAGGGCATTATTTGGACAACTTACTACACCAGCCACAACCCACCCCACCTGGCTTTGCTCTGAACTCCAATGTTTGTTGTGGTGTGGTGTGGAGTCCCCTCCTGGACTGCAGACTGTCATCTCCAAGCTAACATTCATTGATTAATGAATATATGAAATGATACTTCCCCATCCTGTCATCTTGACATCTGGAGAACATTTATTTTGGGGGTGAATGCTAAGCTCCATGCTAAAAGTATCTAGTAGCCATTAAATATTTATTTAGTATGTAAATGAGAGAAAGACAGAAGGAAGAGAGAGGGAGGGAAGGAGGGAGGGAGTAAGAAAAACCTAGGAAGGGAGGAAGGAAAGAAGGGAGGAAGGAAGAAGGAAGGAGGAAGGAAGGAAGGAAGAAAGGAAGGAAGGAAGGGAGGGAGGGAGGGAGGGAGGGAGGAAGGAAGGAAGGAAGGAAGGAAGGAAGGAAGGAAGGAAAAAAGAGGGAAGAAACAAAGGAAGGGAGGAAGGAAAAAAGAAGGAAGGAAGGGAGGAGTTATTGGTCTCCTTGTCCTGTTTCATAGTTTCTCAGCTCAGCTTCTCCTTCTAAGCCCCCACCCTACCTCCCAGAGGACGGAACCCAACCCCCTGGGCAGTGGTGAGTTGAGTGGTCTGCAGTCCTTAGCGCACCTGCTCCTCGGCTGTCCCCTTCATGTGTCTGAGTCCCAAACTCCTCCTTTCAACTATTTCAACAAATTTGAAAATTCCACACCCAACACGTCACATGCCAAATTAAATGCCTGAACAGCCACCAGCCTAGCAGTTATATAAACATCCAGACCTTGAATCTCCCAATTTGAGTTCAAACATCCAAAAGACACAAAGAGAGGCTTGGGGAATGAGTAAGAGGAAAACCGAGCTAAGATCTTCAGGGAAAGCTATTGTCTTGATTCTTCAGCCTTGATGAGCCTCATGGAGGCGATAAAAACATGAATAATATTCTCCCTCATGTACTCACAACAACAATACGAGTACTAACAGTGATGGTAATAAAAAAGAATATATTGCCTTCAACTACCATCCCTTGACTAGCATTGCCCCTGAGTAGCCTTGGGGCCCTGGGCAAGCAATCACTTATTCCTGCAGACCTCCGTGTATACACAAGGGGGCTGAGAAGAGAAGGAGTCTTTTACAGTCGTGAGATTCTCCAATTCCATGACAGGGAGCTCTAATAGTTTTAGTAATTAGAGGAGTCTTTGTTTAGCCAGAGATAGAGCTCTGTGTTGTGGACACTTTTCACGGGCTTTGGGGTGCCGTTCTCAGAGCTGAACTTGGGAGTGCTGTGGGGTACCTGCTGTGTGCCACTTCGGGCAAGTTATATGATCTCCCTCATGCCTCAGACTCCTAACCTGTAAGTCAGGGACAATGATAGCATTAGTAGATAAGGACCAGACATTACCTGCATTTTCTGCAGAGGGGGTATCCCTGAAATGACAGAGGAATGGCCTTTTCCCATACACGGCATGCTTGTGAGTAGGATGTAGGGAAGGGGACAGGAATGACCGCCCACACCCCATCCCCTGCCAGACTTTTAGTTCTTCTGACCACACTGACTCCCACTGATAAAACCTTATGCTTCTCATCTAATGAAGGAACTTCTCATGCTGAGAGATCAGAAAAAGCACAGGAAACCGTGAGACTGCTAAGAGGAACGCTGGTTGTATGTCCATGCAGCGGGAAAGATGCCGGGAGAAAGGACAGTCCTGGTCACTGAGGCTGCCCAGCCCTGTCCCCGCGCTCTCTGCGGCACAGAGATGTTCTAACCGGCAGGCAGCGCTCAGGCTGACCCTCAGCCTCCAGTTGTTAAGACTTTCTCATTGGCTATATGCCTAACCATTAAGTACATACAGAACTATGGAAAGTTTCTAAATGGGTTTTCATTAAAAAGTTTAAATGGTCACCTTGACCCCCGCCCCTCTGATATGTCCACAGCATGAGAGGCAACGAAGGCTCATCCCGATGCATTGTCACCGGAAACCGTTTATAGGCACCGGTGATCTTGTGCTGTTTCCCATTGTCATGTCTTGGAACTTGTTGCTTCTTCCGCCTGAAACGTTTTCTCCCCTCACCTGTCACCTGGATTTCGCAAACTGGTCTTCCAACGCTTTTCCAGAAGGCGATTGGGATTGTTCCACGTTCCTCCTCTGAGATGTGGGTCAGGGCCCCTTTTACGAGGTCCCACAGTCTTTTGTGGGACAGATGTGGCTACCATTTATGTAGTGCCTACTGAGGGTCAGACACCCTGGTCCCGGGGTATATTGCCTCCAGGAAGTTCTCAGCACAGCTCTCCCAGGAAGACGATGGAAGGAAACTCAAGTTAGGGATGTAACTTGCCCAAAGTTCACAGAACCACTTAGCGTTCTAAGTGGCCAGTCTCCCAAGTTAGAGCTCGAGGGCATGGAGTGTGTGTGTGTGTGTGTGTGTGTGTGTGTGTGTCTGTGCATGTGCGTGCATCAGTGACTGGCTTGGGGTGTACCTGCCAGTCAGCACCCACTACACATGGTGATGAATGGAGGTCCTGACCTGTGGATCAGGAAGAAGATGAGTAGAGAGGAGTCAGTGCAACCTGTAGGTGCCTTCATCCCATGCAAGCGGTGGGGAGGCAGGGACTGCCCTGGGGGTGAGGAATAAGAAAGCAGTTGGGAGAAGGAGGCTCTGCCCTGAGGCTGGGAGGGTAAAAGAAGTAAGCCGACCCTACTGAGGAGTCAGTAGCAAAGGGGTCTACATATTTAAAAATTAAATGTCCTAAATTCTCTTTCACAATCTGCTTTGGCAAGCTGTGATCAGGGCAGCTTCCATGGGGTTACTCCAACATCTTATCCTTGCCTCAGGCTGACTGGCCACCCTCTCCTGCTGTGGGGAATTCTCTGTCAAGCTGTAACCGAGTTATTAAGGCCTTAAAATGAAGGCTGCCTTTCATGGTTTTGTTATTTTTTTTTCCAGTGACCTCCCGAGGCAGCTGACTCCCCAGGTTCACAGCAATGCAACTCAAGGAGGTATTTTGCGTCCTTAGCGTTATAAATCAATTTTAATTGTAACAACAGAAACATCAGCAGCAAACCTGAGCCAAACTGGCTGGGGGCCTTTTCTGCACTCTCTAACTAGCTCAAATTAAATGCTGAATTGTATTTTGGGGTCTGAGTTTTGTCATGCAAACGAAGAAAAACAACTTGCTTTCCAATTTCCACATGCAAATATAGAGTGAATTGTTGAGACAGAGAATATATTTTGCCATCTCAGTGGTTCTAGAAAAGATAAGGGGCTCTTGCAAAAAGTTCCGCAATTTGTCAGCTGGCAGCTTATTAAATACAGAAAACAAATGTTTATATAGCATTAGAGGGACACTGTCAAGGTCGGGAGGTTCCAAAATGGACCAATTCTGCTTTTTTCATAACTGTTTGCAAAGTCTAGTTCTTTTTTCCTCTCAAAACAAATGGAACTATTCTGTTTTCAGCTGCTTTGGGGGAAAAAAAAACAGGCAAGGAGCCAGCCCTTGTGTACAGGCCTCTAATAATAAACCCAAATGCATGGCTAGCTGCTCAGCAGTCCCGAGTAACACCCCAATAACAGTTTCACAACACGGAGGCCTTGGCTTCAACAGAACCTTCATTAAGGGGCAGTGGAGAAGAAGAGTATCACCCGATCTTGAAAACGAGCCCTGACTCGCAAGGCCCTCGGAGCAAATGGAATTAAGCGAGAAGCTGAGGGGAAAAGGCAATATTCTCCATGCTCAAGAAGGGGCACTAGGAAACTATCAGCCTCATCATCAGGTGGGACCCTAATTCCGTCCAACAGCCATTCGTCTGGGTGTGTACTCAGTGCATTGTATGTTGGGTGATACAGAAGACAGCAGACAAGGCCCTGACCGTGCCCCCATTTTATAATCCAGGGGGCAGCTGGGGGGAGACGGGGGAGAGACAGGTAAGCACCTACTCTGCCGGGTGGAATGAGAAGGGTTCCCAGTGCTATGCAGTTGCAAAAAAAGGGAGAGGCAGGAGTAAAAAATTCAACTGTCCCATTCCTCGTCTTTAGAATGACGATCTAGGGGCGCCCGGGTGGCTCAGTCGGTCAAGCATCCGACTCTTGATCTCGGCTCAGGTCATGACACCATGGCTCGTGAGTTTGAGCCCCACATCAGGCTCTGAGCTGACAGCGCGGAGTCTGCTTGGGATTTTGTCTCTCATTCTCTCTGCCCCTCTCCCCGCTTGCACTTTCTCTCTCTCAAAATAAAAAAATAAACTTAAAAAAAAAAAGAGAACGACCATCTGTTGGCGACTCCGTTTGAGACTTGTGTTTGCTAATTAATCAATTAATTCTATTGATCTACTGGTAACCCCACCTGAGAGATCTGTTCACGAATTAATTAACTAACTCAATCGCACTATGATAACTGGAGAGGTTAGAGGCTTCGCAGAGTCGTCAGCTGCTTAGAGGTCAAGAGCAAAGTGTCTTGGGCCCTGCCCCACACAAGGCTTTGCTCTCATGCTGGCTTGCTTCTAGGGAATAGCTGTGTTCTCCCCAAGATTTAAGTGACCAGCCAAAGCAGAACAGAGACAAAACATCCATGAGACTACCTCCCATCTCATTGCATATCCCCCCGCACATCCCCACCCAACCTCAGAAGCCTTTCTCACATCCACTTAACTTGAGATGGTCTCAATTTTGGCAAAGAAGTTTCTCCTGGGGCTCTGGGGGGCCTACGTGTCAAAAGTTCTCTTTCTGTGATGACATGTGAGTCGCCTCGGCTTGCTTCATGGCTAGAAATAGATTTCTGTCATTCTTAATAATGGCCCCATTGGGTTTGGGAAGGGCAGCATGTTGAGTTTCTGACCATATAGGGCACTGAGTGGCACAGTGAAGGAGGACGGGGAGAGGGAGAGCTGTCAGCCCCTGGCTCACACTGGACTAAAAGCATGTAATTCACAACTTCTGTAGACTTGGAAAGTTATCATTTGAAAGTTGTTGCTCTAGAATGCCTTGACAGTCTAACAATACAAAATAAATCTTCTATTCACGCCTCTCCAGCAAGCAAGGATTCTAGGAATATGCAGCAACAGCGGAAACCAGCGATAAGTTCCTTGTTATGTTGTTGGAACTCACAGGCGCTCCCCCACTGCCCTGATTACCATATATTAGCTTTCTGTACACACGTGAGGACCTTCTGGGAGGCTTTCTCTCTGGACAGCACTTAAAAAATATGTTGTGTCAATCCCCCTCCCCCCCACCCAGTCCCGTAGGGTCCCTCCAGAATCTCTGGTTCCTACATGTTTCCAAGCTGTAACGTGCTTTCTGTCGTTAGGTCAAGTAAGCTTGCAAACATCCCATAAAGGGAAGCGTGGAACCACAAGCAAAAACGATAAGCCCGGAGATCTTCTCGGTGCCCAGCCGCACACCTGGGCATTGCCAGCATTCTGGAGGCTGGTTGAAACCCGAGGTATTAATGTCGAGGAGGGGAAATTGGCTCCCAAGGAAAGGCTTAGGAATGGCTCATAAAATGGACATCTGTTCGGAGGAGTAACTGCAAGGGAAGACCTCACGGACTACTGAGTCTGAAACACAAAATTAATCAGGGAGGCTGAGCAAGAGACAGCAGTTTCCACCTTTTGTTGCCGTCCTGGCTGCACACCCGAGAGTGCGATCGCTGGTCTGGAGATCGCCTTAAGCCCCCCAAGCTCCGTGCTCTTTCCCCAAGAGCTGCGGGTGTCCGCGTGCACGTCGGAGCCTGAGCAGAAAGGAGGGTGTACGATAATGAGCCATGCAGCCCTTTCGACAAACCCCATCCGCGCCGTCCTATTGGCCGCCTAGGCTCTCTGCCTGCTCAGGCCGCACCCCTGGGCATGGCGCCGGTCCCTGCCGAGGGTCGAACAGGAGTGTGTAAGTCACTGATTCTAGGCTCCTGCTGTGGTCAGGCTCTGAGAGGCCAGCAAGGAACCCTGTGCCTGGCGTATCACCAGGGCTCACTGGCGCAGTCGCCTCTTTTGTCTTGCTGGGAGACACCTGCTCTTCTCAAGGAGGTGCTCCCTAACACCCTCCTCCCCTCCCTTCCATCATCCCTCATCTTCCGGGAGAACCTTAATTCAGAAAACAAATGACTTAGTTACGGAGTCATGTGGTCCTTGTCTGAACCTCCTCGAGGGTTTGCTGGCTTCTAAGCTCCAAAAGGTAGGGGATCGTGTCTGGTTTGCTTATTGTCATGTCCCTGGAGCCCTGCAAAGTACCCAATATGTAGAGAATTCTTAATAAATAGTTGTTGACTGAATGCATGGATGGATGGAAAAATGAATGAGTAAATGAATAGGAACCAGTGTGCGTTGGTCGGGAATGGTGCCAGCTACAGCTAAGCCTTCTTTCAGAACACTCAACATTAGCAATGAACTTCTTTAGGCCTAAAGGAAATCAGACCAAGCCGTCAAAACATTAATTAACAGTCAAGAGACTATTTCTGAATCCAGCCCTCCCGCTGCTCCAGCATTGATATTGACACACTACAGACCTTCTACTGTCACTGGTAAATAGGAGGTTAAGGCACGTGCAAGATTGGAGAATTTTCAACCTCAATTTACACGTGAACCGTTTATCCTGATGACCAGATATAATAGATTTGACCTATTAAGCACATGGTTTGTCATTTTCTACCATTTAACCGATTTTTTTCTATTGCGATCGTAATAGAAGACCAAAGACATTGGCTGTCCCAACTGTGGACCTTTTAAAGCTGTGTCTCTAGTAGGCTCCCATTAATATTGTTTTGAACATGCAGCTGATATTAATAGTGACAACAAGTTGGGGGGGGTGAGGCACACCCCCACCCTATTTTGCGTTTAGTGAGCAGGACTCCTTCCAGAATTTCTTCACACTTTCTTTTTTTGTTTTTTAAAAAAGTTTATTTATTTCGAGAGAGAGAGAGCACGCGCATGTGCATGCATGCGTGAGTGCAAGTGGGGCAGGGGCAGAGAGAGAGTGAGAGCGAGAATGCTAAGCAGGCTCCATGCTCAGTGCAGAGTCTGATGCAGGGATTGATCCCGTGACCCTGAGATCATGACCTGAGCCAAAATCAAGAGTTGGATGCCTAACCAACTGAGCCACCCCGGCCTCTCTTCACGCTTTATGACAGCATTTCTTTTTTATCGTTTATTATTATTATTTAAAATTTTCACCCAAGTTAGTTAACGTACAGTGTAATAATGACTTCAGGAATAGAATTTAGTGATTCATCGCATATCACACCCAGTGTTCATCCCCACAAGTGGGGATGCCCACTTACTGCCCCTTGCCCCTTTAGCCCATCCCCCCAACCAACACCCTGCCGGCAACCCTCAGTTTGTTCTCTGTATTTAAGAGTCTTTTATGGCTTGTCTCCTTCTCTGTTTTTATTTCATTTTTGCTTCCCTTCCCTTACGTTCATCTGTTTTTGTATCTTAAATTCCACATATGAGTAAAGTCATATGGTATTTGTCTTTCTCTGACTGATTTATTTTGCTTAGCATAATACACTCTCGTTCCACCCACACTGTTGCAAATGGCAAGATGTCATTCTTCTTGATCGCTGAGTAATACTCCATGATATATGTATACCACATTGTCTTTATCCATTCATCGTTCAATGGACATTTGGGCTCTTTCCATAACTTGGCTATTGTAGGACAGCATTTCTTGATGGACTTTGACAGCACTCCATGATGAACATTGCCCAGCAAACAGAATGATACATTTCTAGGAGTAAGTGTCTTACCCACTAGAAAGGTAAGGCAGTGCATCCACATGAACCCATTCTGCACCTCCAGTACTCAGCAGTGTCGGGCACATGGTAGACATTGCACAAAGGCCAGCAACTACTAGATGACTAGATTCTAACCTATCAGATCTCAGATTGAAATGTAACGCTTAGTAATTAGGCTTTCTTGGGCTGCTCTCACTTTGACCTCTGTGCTGGATATTCAGGTCCTTTCTGTCGAGACGAGCAGCTATGTCACTATTTCCCTGAGACGTAGGCTCAAGCAGTCAGCCAATGCATTTCAGTCAACCTGTACTCCAATCCGGGTTGTGGAAGGAGCGCTGTCTCTCTGGTCCTGTGTGAACAATCGCCATCCACCTGCCTGAGAACGTGAAGTGTCTTATAGGAAGAGGGCTATGCGAGCCGGCTCACCTCTGCTCCGACAGGAGGCTGGGCTCCCACTGGAGCTCATGGCCAGGTGGGACCACCCTGAGCACATACTGAGCAGGTCAATGCCTGTTCTCCATTTCATTAGCCACAGCTCACTATGTGTCAGGTCCTGTTTTCCCCAGTTCAGATGCATAAACTGACTTCCATCATGGAAGCAGGACTTGCCTCTCCTTTGTAATAACTGCAAGACTTTGGAAAAGTGGTAGAAATTTTGACGTAATGATTCAGCAATGCATTTGAGCTGAAAATAACCTGATTCAGGGACCATGTCTTCAGATACCCAGGACGCACAGAGATGAAGGCATTTATAAGCTTATTTCCCTTAGTGACTGGAGCATTAACGAGGCTCTGGGATTCACTTCAAAATCATTAAAAGCATGTTCATTAGTCCAAAGCTCCTCTCGCCTCCTGCATGTGAAACAAATAAATTGGTGGGACCTCAGATCCCTGTTGCTTACAGCTCCTTGGGTTGCTCCTCATTTATCTCCTTATCACACATCCATACTGTCAAGATGATATTTCTGGTTAAAAAGTTATAAATATTCCAGACCAAAATATTACCTTGAGATTTTTCTCACCTGACTTCCACCACAGTGAGTGGGAATTCTGCCCAAAAGAAAGAGTGAAAAATGAATTCCCTAACTCATTTAGAGCTTAGTAGCTTCATTATCATCTTGACTACTAGGAACCCTTTTGCCATTAGGACCCATAAGTACAGATACTCGATACTGAGGTTTCAACAATGAACTTCCAAGTAAAGAGTAAGTGAAAAGGGTCCTTAACTCAGAGCTTACTACTATTCAGAATCTATAAAGTGCTTAAACAAAGCCAAAGCCCCAAGAAAACAAAACAGTGGATTCTTTTAGGTCACTTTCCTGCCCTGGAGCCCCAAATCCAGAGGACTAATCAGTGACACGGAGGCACCTAAACCTGTTGACCCATTCTTTTGGCTCCAAAGCCTTATGAAAAAAGAAGTCTACTCTCATGGCATTGGCTTACTTGAAACAGACAACGAAAGTCTCTGGACGCTTCCATCATTCTTGAGGATCAAGTAGCCCTTATGAGTTCATTTCCATAAGAACCCTTAGCACGCTATATCCCCCGTCTGAGTCAAGACGCATCAAGCTTCCAGTGCAGCTACAGAGATGACTTGGGTGTCCTCTAGATTCCCGTGGAAGGGACAAGGCTACAGAACCAGACAGACCCTGCTTCTCTTGTCGGCTCTCACTTGTCTCACTGTGTGACCGCCGGCACAGTATTAACTTCTCTGAACCCACAGCCTACTTCTCTGTAACATGGGGGAAGGATAGTGCCTTTTCAAGGAAATGAAGAGCACAATTTCTGATCACACGATACCGGACACATAATAAGTATTCAATAAGTGTGAGCTATTATTTTTATTATAAGATACGTTTCTTGTTCTATTTTCCCTTTGATGCAGGTCTTATCTACTCTCAATAAAACAAAAGCCACACGATAACGGACTTTTTAACTGGCCTATGTAAAGTTCTTACAAAACCCAAAGCTGAGCTCATCCGCCATAGAAAAGGGAGAATTAGTGTGTGTTGTGAATATTAATGAATAAATGACCTCCTTCCTTATTGTGTGTCTGTATTCAAAACGCTACAACGAGTTCTGGTGATAATTATTGAATTTTCAACATTTATAGAAAAACAGCACATACAGTATGGAGATAATTGCCCCATTGGATTCCTAAGAAAGAGTCAGTTTTCTATAAATATAGACTTTGGTAATTATCACTAGTGCTATGTGTTAAAATGAGAAAGTAGGTAAATAACAAATAAGAATAGTGTTTATTCATTATCATTCAAATGCATGTCAGCTCAATTATACTAAAATTGCACAGACAATAGGCCAATTGTTTTTCTCCTCTGGGGCAAGACTTCTTTTTGAGTTTATGTTTCCCGAGCTTGAGTGAGGAATCCATTGTTTGGCAAGCCAATGGTATTATAATGGCCACTGCCTTTAGGAGCGGGCTGATGACAGGTTTTCTCTCTGTGCCCTGGGTTCTGTGCCTCAGTTCTGAATTAAGTGTGTTAGAACTCCTTAGAATTGTAACGTTAGAGACCCACTGTGGAAAAAGAAAGTCTTGGCTACAGTTTTACTTATAATCCCTAATGCTGAATGTTAAGGTCAGACCCAGGTACAAATCTCCAAGCCAGGGATCTGCTAAGGGCTCACAAAGTTTCAGGGATGCTCCTAAATCTCCTTTCCACCTCCCTACTCCCCAAGCTGCGAAGTCGGCGGCTACGTGAATGCAAAATCTAAGGTTCTTCTTTGCTCCAAGTCCTGCTCTCCATGTTGCTATAGACTAAGGCCACTCTAGGAGCTGCGAAGGCTCACCACAATCAGTAATTGTCCAGGAAAGATACTCAGAGAAGAGAAATAACTGATTTATTAAAAAAGTACCCAGAAATGGCATACACATGACACTGCTTCTAATCATAGGCTTAGCACCTAAGAGGAGCAGCTGAGCAGAGCCTCGTTAAACAAATGCAGATGTACTGGGCACAATCAAAAGAGGTTACAGGGAACATGTTATTTGATGGAAGGGAGAGCCTGCTGCACTAAAAATAGGGCTAAGGTAAGGAGCAGGTAGTTGTAGGAGCGCAGCCAAAAAAGACCAAAAGGAAAAAGCCAACTCTATTCAAATTAACAGGAAAGAGGGGGAAAAAATAAATGGCTGAACCATTGACACATAGCAAAAGAGCCAAGTGTATAATATAAAGCAGCCCCTTTAAGTGGCACCTGGGTCGCTCAGTCGGTTAAGCATCTGGCTCCTGATTTCGGCTCAGGTCATGATCTCGCAGTTCGTGAGTTTCAGCCCCACATCAGGCTCTGTGCTGACAGCAAGGAGCCTGCTTGGGATTCTCTGTCTCCCTCTCTCTCTGTCCCTACCCGCTCGTGCTCTCTCCTTCTCTCAAAAATAAACAAACATTAAAAAAATACCAGCCCGTCTAAGACCAGAGGAGGCAGAGGAAATAAACAATTCACACTGTGTTTAAGATGTTTACTTTTGTATCCGTCAACTGAAAAGGTAGGAAATGAGGATTTGCCTGAGTCAGAATGGGTTTCCAAGGAGGGAGGACACAGCGGGCTGAGGGTGGTGGCAATGGCAGAGCCAGTTAGCAAAAGCTGATGTTGACTCACATGACATTGCTGGCCAAGGGTTGCAGGTGACCAAGGGCTTCTGCCTCCTGGTCTCCGGAGGCAGGAGGGGATGAGGTAGCAATGTTGCTTCATAGTTCACTCAATGCAAGGGCCAGAGGGAAGGATGGGCCAACTCTGCCCCCTCCTCTGACCAATCGGGCGTCCACATCACCAAGCCTCTGATGTCCTATTGGTGGAACCCTTGCATTAGTTACCCACCCCACCCCCCAGCCAAACCAGAGATGATGGCTCGCCTTCTCGTCCCTTCTAGTCCAGAGACAACAAAATGACACTCATGAAATGGCACGCAGAAGGGTAATCCAATGTCAAATGTCAGGTCCCAAAGGGACTGTAATGCTACATGGAGCTCTGTGATCAGAGCTCCCCAAACTTGTTCATGCCCTGAACCCACAGAAAACATAAGAGTAGCAGGTGGTGGACTCATATCTGGATTTGACTCTCTGGGGATCTGGCTGCCCAGCTCCACTCTGACCTGAGGGCTTGAGGGAGTCCTTCTGCGGAACCCCTGGTAACCCACAGTGGGGGAGGGGGAGGAAGAGTCTGACTTGTTCGCAGATAACAGTCCGGGGTGCAGACTCTGGACCTCGGGGTCCCTTCTGCTGGACTCTGGGATGGTCCTCTTCACAAATGCCTCTGGTGAGCCAGTCAGCTCTCTAATCACTGGCTTCCGCAGGGGGGAGGGCCTCGAAAGAGCCAAAGCTGATTAAGTCACCGTGCTCTACAGAAGTGGGGCTCAATCTCAATGAGAGTATCGGGAACCTTTCCAGGATGTGGAGACTCTGCAGACAACTGGCACAGCGACTCTCTCAGGTGGGCGAGAGCATCTGTCAGAGGTCAGCTTGTAAGACGAGTCTAAATGTCTAGGGCCAGGCACACTGCACAGCTACGCGCCAGAGGAAGTGTGTTCATAGTTGGGGAGGTCGGGGGTGGCTCCAGTAGGAAGGAAAGGCACAGATTACGGGCCAGCTCTTTGCAGTTGCTTCTGACTCCTCAAGAAGGCAAAAACAAAAATGACTTAGAAAGCCAACTGGCTTTGGAGTTAAGACAGAAGACACTTGAATTCTGCCTCTGCCATTAACTGGCTGCGTGACTTTGAGCAAGTACGCTAACCTCTCTGAGTCTTAGTTTCCTTATTTGATTATGATGACATCTCTCTCACTGAGTTGTTGCATATATTAAATAAAAGCAAGTATAAGAGCATCTAGAATGCTATAGGGGACGATAAAATATTAACCACTCCATTTTACTACGTGTGTCGTCTAAAGTAGAAATTGGTTTGAAGTGTGTGTGTGTGTGTGTGTGTGTGTGTGTGTGTGTGTGCTTCTTTAGAATTAACTGGAGGCTTAGGAAATACTACAGAGAAACAAGTCCTTGTTGATTGGCAGGCTTCCCATCCTTGTACAGACTTTACAAAGTTACTGCATTTGTTGATTCCAGGTCTGCCTCAACCTGGAGTCCATCCCTTGGTCTCTGGTTCCCAAATGCTGCAGGGATTTCACAGCCATTCAACTTCCTTAGATATGAGGCATTTACGAGACTGTGAGTCCCGCAACGGCAGGAAACGTATCCCTATGCGGCTACCCTGGCTCAGAGCCTGCTCCGTGGTGAACCCTCAATACATTTTGTCAAACTGAACTGAACCTACTTGGAGGGCCCCAGGAAATGAGCAGGAAGATGGCATAGTTCCTGGTGAAGACATGTGAGCACCTTTAGGTGTCTGAACTCCCACCAGCCCGGTGGAAGAAGAGGAAGGATGGGGGAGAGGCAGGGCCCCCAGGAGATGACATCAAGAGAAGCGTGGCGAGGAAATCTGGGATCCTTAGCATGCCACGAGCTCTCTGAATCCAGGTCGAGCTCCATGTGCCACTCAAGCAACCCGGAGAAAGAGGACAAAGAAACAGGAAGGAACTACCTGACATTACTCCGCCCTGCTTGTCAAGGCAAAGCAACATGAATATTAATTTCTCAGGCATAATGAGGTGTGGACAAGCAGGAGTGGGCAGACCCCTTGTGTGGGAGGTTGCTCCTTCCTGCCATTTGTCACCGGTAGAATTGATAGATGGTTCTTTCACGCGGCCTCCCAATTAGACACGTGCAGCCGCCCCAGTCAAGAGCACTTCAGGGCAGCTCCTCCCGTAGCTACAAAGGCACCAGGTCCTTTGGGCGGGGCTCAGGTCTGACTTTGGAAGACTGCAGGCAGGATGTGGTCCTCCACGGGCTTCTCTAAGCACAAGGGTGAAACGGTCAAGGAGTCCGTTTGGCCAACCCTATCAAAAGGATTGTGCCTGCAGACAATTTATCAATATGACTTACAGCTTTTTGCCAGGTTCAGAACCAGCAACTAACAATTCTCTAACAAAGCTGTGATTCTTAAGCTTTAGAGACTATTGGAATTATCGAGGAAGGATATGAAGAATATCACTCATTATCTAGACCCCACTCCAAACACTCAGAGTTGGACTCTCTGCCCTTGCCTGGAGTCCAGAGCACTTGGATTCCTTTTGATCCAGGATAATGAAGTTAATTGTCTAATCAATAGCTAATTAAGGTACTCATCTGAAATTCGTATTCAAAGTATTTTCAACAATTTTCATTCACTGATGCCATAGTTTTAGAGCTCCTATCATGCACGGGACAGACACTGTTTTGGGTACACCAAGGAACAAAGCATACAACAATCCCTGCCCCATCTTTGAGATGCCACCTGGCCCATGGGGTACAGAAGGTGCTGCGGTGGGGGGTTGGGACATAGGCATGTGAGTTCCAGGTTTCGCCCAACAATAAAGTTGGCCATGGATGCAAGATCTGCTCCTTAACTTTCTGAACGAAACTTTATAGCAAGCCTCTCCAAAATGATAATGAAGTTCTGAAGAGAAAGTCAGCCCATCTACAGGTCAGGGTATACTTATCAGACAACTGCAGCTTATCCTATGGTGGGTTCCATGATGATCTCAAGCGAAATCCTCTGTAAGGTATGGATTCTGTCCCAGAAGAGTTCACAGTCTGCACTGGGAAAATGAATAAAACCCAGGGATACAGATGAATAAAGAACCATAGTTACGGGCTACCGCCCTGTAAGAGGTGTAGGATTTTGGTTAAAGCAGGGAGCAGAGTTGGAGCATCCAGGGTAGATATCATGGCGAGTGAGGTAGGGGTGGAAGGGCCAGGAGTTCTGGTCGCTAAGTGATGGGGGGAGAGCCGTCTGGAAGGACAAGTGATGAGCAGCAGGAAGAGCACACAGGTTGGAGGCAGAATGGAAAGTGGCCCAGGCCAAGCAGACCTGTTTTCAAACCCTATCTTTGTCACTTATTGGCTGTTGGCAGCTACTTATCCCCATTTTCTCAGATGTGGGAACTAAGGTAAGACAGGTTAACACGCACCTCGAGGGGTTTTTGTGAAGATTTGAGGTCATACATCTCAAGTGCCTGTCTTGCTGCTAGCCCTCAGTGAATGGCCGCCATTTTGTGCCGTGTGCTGGAGAACGAGCAGAGCAGCCTGGCTAGAGTGAGGCCTTGCGTTTGGGGCAGGGCTAGCATGTTTTGAACTTTTCAGGTCTGTGGTACGATGGGCACGTAAAATGTTTTTAAGGAACTCCAAAACGCCGCCTCTTTATCTCTCTTGGGACTGAAAGGGCTGATGCACTGGCACGATTTGTGGCTTCACTATGAATGGAGGCCCCTTATCACGGAGTTCATTATCAGAAAGCTTTACTGGATATGAGAAATGTTGTTTCTTCAATTCTCAGGGACAGATAAGCAAGCAATCTCAGAGGGGTTTTCCCAGACAAGACTTCTCTCTCCTTTGTTAGGGCTGGACACCTGGCAGGGGAGAAGCCCCAACCACACTTCTCCCTGCCATGAAGCTGACAGAAAACTGTATTTCCGTGACCTGGTGGAAAGGCATAGTGATCTTTAGTTTACTTCCAAACAGCATCCCTACCTCTGGGAAGGGCTTATCGGACCATTTTCCAGAATACTTTTTAGCCTGAGACACTACAGTTTTCAGGTGAAGTGGCATTTTGTGTGTGTGACTCTGGAAAAATTCTTCAACTACCATGATCCTCAGCTCCATGATTTATAAAAGGGGAGATATAATCATTCCCTTCTTATAGGGGATGGTAGGCAGAAAAGGGCCCTCCCTGACAAAACGGATGTTTGTATCTTAATTCCTAGAATACGTGACTAGGTTATGTTATGTTACATGGCAAGGAGGGGACTGAGGTCCCAGATGGAATTAAGGTTGCTATTCAGCTGGATGGGGGAATTGTCCTGTGTTACCCAGGTGGCCCAGTGGAATCTCCATGGTCCTTACAAGTGAAAGGGGAAGGCAGGAGTGTTCTTTCCAGAATGGTGCAGCATTTGGGAACCCCTGGGTGGCTCAGTTGGTTGAGCATCCGACTTTGGCTCAGGTCATGATCTCACAGTTTGTGAATTTGAGCCCGTGTCGGGCTCTGTGCTGACAGTTCAGAGCCTGGAGCCTGCTTCCAATTCTGTGTCTCCCTCCCTCTCTCTCTGCCCCTCTCCTGCTCATGCTCTCTCTCTCTCTGTCTCTTAAAAATAAATAAAGGTTAAAAAAAAAAAGAACGGTGCAACATGAGAAAAGCTTGACTGATCATTGTTGGCTTTGAAGGTGGAGTTGCAGGGGGACCATGAGCCAAGTAACGTAGGCAGCCCCTAGAAGCTGGAAAAGGCAAGAAACTGAATTCTACCCCAAGGGCCTCTAGAAGGATCGCTGCTCTCCTGACACCTTCAGTGTAGCCCAGTGAGATCCATTTTAGACTTCTGACCTCCAGCACTATAAGATAATACATTTGTGTTGTTTCAAGCCACTACGTTTCTGGTAATTTCCTACAGCAACAACTGGAATGTAACATAGATAGAGTTAATGGAAGAATTAAATGTTATAACGTACCTCTAGATCTGTAACCTTGAATAGGACTCTTGACTTCTCTGTTCCTCTGTTGTCTCAAGTGTAAAATGGGGATGATAATATAGCCACCTTGTGGGATTGTTACCAGGAATTAATAACTAATACGTGTGAAGTATTAGAATGTTGCCTGACACATGGTGAGGGTCACATACGTGCTGGTGAATAGTATTACTATTACATAAAGCACGTAGCTGTAGCCTGGCTGCCCGGCCATGGAGCATGTTCTCAAACATAACAACTGTGACTATTTTTGTTACACGCGAAGGAGAAGGGAGAAGGGATGTGGCTGCCACTCTAGGACCTTTTCTTCCTCTAACTGCAGTAGCCCCAGTTATAATCCAGGCACAGATCACACATTCCAAGGGTGCCTGCATTTACTTAGTTTCCCTTGTTCCTGGTTTTTTTTTTTTAATGTTTATTTTTATTTTGGAGAGAGAGAGAGGGAGAGAGAGAGAGAGCAAGCGAGAGAGAGAGAGAGAGAGAGAGAGAGAGAGAGAGAGAGAGAAACGGAGCACAAGTAGGGGAGAGGCAGTGAGAGAGACACAGAATCCGCAGCAGGCTCCAGGCTCTGAGCTGTCAGCACAGAGCCCGATGCAGGGCTTGAACCCATGGAATGCGAGATCATGACCTGAGCCGAAGTCGGATGCTCAGCTGACTGAGACACCCAGGCATCCCCTTGTTTCTGTTTTAATCTAATTTTAATATATATCTCCTTAAGGAAAGTGGTCTGACCCTGGGTAATTTTGTCACTCATGTAACACTGACATGAGTGTTGTTTTACTGTCGTAAAACAAACTGCACTTAGTGACTTAAAGTAGCCATAACTTTGTTATAGCTCATGATTCATGGGTCAGGAATTCAGACAGGGAGGGCTTTGAGTTTGGTCTAGTGATTCTTCTGCTTCACCGACTTATTCACGTGGTCCAAGTGGAGGGTCCCAGCCAGCTTCACTCGTGTGTCTGGTGCCGGGGTTGGGCTGGCTGAAAGAGCTGGGGGCTGGGCGGTATGGCTCTTTCTACATGGCCTCTGTGGGTGCTTAACTTGGACTTCTTCAGGACAGGGCTTCCAGAGACCATTCCTTAAGGGTTGGGCCAGGAAATACACAGCATTACAGGCACCATTTCTTATGGGTCAGAGAGTCAATGGTCCCACCCAGGTTCAATGGGATCCAGTGACGGGACCTCTCAAAGGGAAGGATGTCATGGGCTTTGTGGCCCTCTCCAACCCACCACATGTCTCTTGTGTTCACTAGAGACAAACTAGAGAAAGAGAAATGGGGGACGGATGCAAGTGACGGAGCTATCTGTCCTCCGCAACACAACATGCACTCTGAACGTCCTGGATTCAACTAACATTTATTGACTATCTGTTATTGGCAACTCATTGTGCTATGTGCTTTCATTTTCATGATTTATTTTGATCCCCTGAAAAGAAAGCATGATGCTTCAGTTAAGGCCCAAACCAAAGCCTGGAGGCCATGGGGTGCCAATTGATATTGCTCGTCTAACCTCCAGGGCACTCGCTTTTCATTACAGGCTCATCCACCTTGAGCTTTATGCCTCCATTTTTCTGACTCCAGGCACACAGAATGGCCTCAGCAGGAATGCAGGCTGTCTTAGACATCCGTGTCCTGGGACGATCCCGGGGCACTTTGAATCCAGGTCAGAATGGACTCCAAATGAGCTCATGTTTCTAAAGTGCTTTGAGCTCCTCAGAGAACAGAAGCCATTTAACTCCAGAGCCTGGCTGGTCTCGTTGGTGGGTCCCTACAATGGGGAACATGCTTTGTCATTGCTAGCACCAGGCTAGTGCCTCGGATAAATAGGGGGAAATCAGTCTCCAGGGTTCTCCGTCTGCTGTCTTTCAGCCACAATAAATTATTTTTCAGAAAAATGGAACTCAACAAAAGAAGAGAGAGGAGGGGGGGAAAAAACCCAACCAACCTGACAAGCCTGAAAGGGAAAACAGAATTTCTGCTGCCACGCTGTCCCCAGCTGAAACCATGGAAGCGGATGCTGACAACTGGGTATAGAAGGAGTTGTCCAGACAACTCAGTGCCAAGTGGCCATCAGGAGGGCAGCGAGGAAGGGGAAGGGACCAGGTGGAGAGCCAGGGTGTCTGGCCAGAGCTACCTGTAGATATTCTGGACTCGTTAGCATCCCTCAAAATAAGATCAAGTTGATGCTGATTAGAGCTGAGAACCCCCACAAGCCTGGCATGCTGAGTGTCTGACTCTAGGGTCCCTGAACAAATTGTTTTTCCTTTTCATGCTGATCTTTGTGAACTCCTTGCTGCAGCGTGGTTCGCCCATGGGGACAGGGCTGGAAATGGAAGCACAGGTTTCCTCTTGGCACCTAGCTGTCAGAGCCATCCCAGAGCCTCCCAGGGGGCCCCCAGTCCCAGCAGGAGGGAGACAGAAAAGCATTCTCATCTTACAAGCTGATGTCTGCATATGCAAATGACCCAAAGAGCTCACAGCCTTGAATCGGATTCAAAAAACGTTTACGGAGGGCCTACCTAATGCCAAGTGCTTTCACAGAAATACCCTCGTTTCCTCCTCATGACAACCCCGCGAGGCAAGCATTACACCACCTAAGCTTTGTTATGAGGACACTTAGATTCAGAGAGGGTCAACGACTTGCCCAAAGTCACACATGGAGTCCAGGTATAAACATGGGCCTTCTGGTCCTGAGTCCAGTCTACTTTCCGCCATCCAGGAGCTACATACGCTGGGTATGTGTGTGGACATGGCTCCAGGGAGGACAGTAAAGACGGGGCGCTTGGGTTTAAAATACCCTCCAAATTACGCTTAGAGTGGCGCACGGATGGCTCAGTGGGTTAAGTGTCTGACTCTTAATTTCAACTCAGGTGGTGATCTCACGGTTGGTGAGACTAAGCACCACACCGGTGCAGAGTCTGCTCCGGATTCTCTTTCTCCCTCTCTCTGCTCCTCCCCCACTTATGCTTGCTTTCTGTCTCTCTCTCTCTCTCTTAAAATAAATACATAAACTAAAAAAAAATATGCTTAGACTCTGAATACTTGACTCAGAACAGGAATTCTCAAACTTTTGGCAGGCTGATGATGGGCTTCTTCTCAGATAATGTTTCCGAATATAAAACAAAATATACCGGATTACAAAAGAAAGCAATTACACTGAAATATGCGTCTAAAAGATATTAAAAAACATATTTGTGGCATAGTGAAATATGTGCTTTTTTTTTCAAAGTTTATTTATTTTTGAGAAACAGAGAGTGCAGAAAGGGCAAAGAGAGAGAGGGAGAGAGAGAGAGAGAGAAAGACAGAATCCTGAGCAGGCTCTGCCCTGTCAGCACAGAGCCCTATGCTGGGCTTGAACTCATGAACCAAAAGTCAGACGCTTAACTGACTGAGCCACCCAGGCGTCGCAAAGTATGTGATTCTTTATTAATACAATGCACAATGAGATCCAGTAAAGGTCTACTAATGACTTCTTTCTTTTTTTTTTAATAAAAAAATTTTTTAATGTTTATTTGTGTGAGAGAGAGAGAGACAGAGACAAACAGAGTGTGAGCGGGGGTGGGGCAGAGAGAGAGGGAGACACAGAATCTGAAGCAGGAACCAGGCTCTGAGCTGTCAGCACAGAGCCTGACGCGGGGCTCAAACTCAAAAACCATGAGATCATGACCTGAGCCGAAGTCAGATGCTTAACGAACTGAGCCACCCAGGTGCCCCAATGACTTATTTCAAGTAGGGAAGAGCATAAACAATATTTTGAGACTTTTGCAAAAACAGCAATGTGCAATGGAAATACCTGAGATTGTAATCGGTGACAAAATCACAGGTAACTGCTGTTACCACTGTCACTTTTGTCTATGTTTATAATTAAAGGGTGTAGTAAATTTCTGTTAAAAGTCGGTGAAAAAAGAATATGGCTCTTTCCCCCCCCATCCAAGTTCATTGGCTCCCTTGAATTCCCCTGGCTAAGCACACCACATATATTTACACATTTAATCCCCATGATAACTCGGTGAGATAGGTATTCCTACTATCCCCATTTTACAGATGAAGAAAAACTGGGCCACAGAGTGATTAAGTAACTTGCCCAAGGTCATTGAGTTGACGTGAGTCATCAATTTCTTTTTCTCTAAGTGGGGACTCTGCAGCTTGGAAATAACATCTGAAAAAGAATCTTCCTTGTGGGTTCTCCCTAATTGGGTTCAGCCTGACAGGTGCATTTTGGGGTTTGAACCTGCCTGTCTTCCTCTGCCCAGTTCACCAGGGTCAGAAACCACAAGAAGAATGGTCCCTCCCCATTTTAGGTGGACCTGTCTCCTGCTCTTCCTCCCTCCCCAGGTCTTTTCTGTTCTTCACCTTCTTTACTAGCCACTCCCCCTCCTGCAGATTTTCTTTTTCTTTCCTTCCTTCCTTCCTTCCTTCCTTCCTCCCTCCATCTTTCTTTCTTTCTTTCTTTCTTTCTTTCTTTCTTTCTTTCTTTTTCTTTCTTTCTTCTTTTCTTTCCATGCTGTTCCCTCCCTAGGCCTGGTTTACTCCTAGTCATCTTTCAGATCCCCCCCAACCCCCCACTTCACAGAAGTCTTCCTTCCCTGAATAGACACGCACCCATTACATTTGTCCACAGCTCTGAATGTCTCTTCCCCCCGCTACTTAACCAGCATGGTGAGTGAGCATCCATTAGTGTGACTGTTACATTAACATCTGTTTCTCTTGGTAGATAGTGAGTGCCCTGAGTTGGGGACTCTACCTGGTTTTGGTCACCCTTATATCCCCAACCCCTCATCTGTGTGCCTGGAACAATGGAGACGCTCAGTAACCGTGTGCAGAGGGAATGAATGGAGACCGAAGGAACCACTAGTCCTGGAGACATCACGATTTCTTCGCTATGATTACTGACTTAACTTGACCCCCGCCCCCACATTACCATGTAACCAATCATAAGATTCTTTGATGGCTATTTATGAAATGGGTCCTTTTGTCTCTCAGGCCTCTGGATCATGATTCTTTCTCTCCCCTGAATCTCCTCCAATTTTTTCAAACGTTATTTCTGCTTTGAACTTCCAGGATTCAGATGTTCTGGGAAATAGCTGTTTGAGGCGTCGGGAGACATCACTCAACACAGATGCTGGCTCTCTTCCAAAGGTATGTGTTCTGCTCTGCCGAAAGGCGGGCGCCTGTCGGGTCTCAACCTGGTGTTACCATTTCTACTTGCCTCTAGGAATGACTTTCTAAGATGGGAAGGCAACCAACAGGTATCTGTCATCATGCCTGAAGTGCTTCCCCATAAAACATAATGTTTCCATGAGGACATTTCATTCTGACCCAGAAAGAGAGTTTCTGCCACAGTTTCTATGTCGCCGTGTTGAAATGCAACAGCAGAAGCAGAGACCCCCCCCACCCTTTCCCAGTCTGTTTGAATTATGGTGGGATCAGGTGCTTTCCCCCTTGTCTGTTTTTGGGGAGCTTGCCACCCAAGCTGCCTTCGGTTTGCTTTGACGTTTCCCATTTTACTGCTTGGTACGGTATTTAGATAAATAATAGGAATCAACTGTCATCCACTCCTCTGTGCCCCCCGATATTAAGAACTGACTTGAGGAAGCAGGACTCTCCATTGAAAGTCTTCCCAGGCTCAGTTGCTTCATTGAATTTCATGCTTTGGACAATCTGGACTGTTCTAAAGGTAATAAATAGTGTCGTCTCTTCTGAGGATGAGGAACATAGTAATGGACATTAGAAGATACTCATTTGAACCAGCTTTTCAAATAATCCTCAACTACTCCAAAATAGGACATGGCATCACCTTATCGTACGGTGTCCCCTGGATACAATTCCAACAAGTCACCTAACGTTAAGAGCACTGGGCTTTAGAATCGGAGTGATCTGGGGCACCTGGGTGGCTCAGTGAGTGAAGTGACTGACTCTTGACGTCAGCTCAGGTCAGGATCTCACGGTTTGTGGGTTCAACCCCCGTGTTGGGGTTTGAGATTCTCTCCCTCTCTCTCTCTGCTCCTCCCCAGCTCTCTCTGTCTCTCTCTCTCAAAATAAATAAATAAACTTAAAAATAAATAAATAAATAAATAAATAAATAAATAAATAAAATCAGACTGATTTGGGTCCAATCTCAGCTGACATGTCACCTTGGTGGGGGGGGTGTTACTTATCTTCTCTGATTTAGTTTCTCATCTGTACAAAGAGGATACTATTACTTACCTTAGAGTAATAATTATGGGCATCAAATAGAAAAAAGTACGCCAAGTATTTAGCACAGTGCATGACACTTAGTAAACTTTCATTAAATGACAGCATTTTTAAGAACGAGTGGTTTGCCCAGTGACTCACCGTGTACCCTGGTTTACGACTTCTACTTTATGAGTGCTTTATATCTTATAGGCTCCCAGTTAATCCATATACCCACTCTATAGACTGGACATTGTTTTCTCGTCTGGAGGTGGGAATGGCGAGGTGGCATGAGTTTTGAGGCTGCATAGTTAGCGACTGGAGAAACTGCTAGAAGGTAGCTCTCCTGGCCTCTGTCACCTGGGGCTACTGTCCCCACATGTGCCTTTGCTGTCTCCTAGGAAGACATCTTGGAAGTCATTGCATATGGGCTCTGGATTTCTTGGAATGCAACATTTTAAAATGAAATGAGATTCTAAGAACAGGAGTGGTTGTCTAATGTGCTTTCTAAACAGCAAAGATGAGGGGAGGCACGAGAACACCTAAAGAGAGCCCCCTACCCCCAAGGGCCAATCAGCACTTACATCTGGCATTCTAGGTGCCTCACCCCTGCACCCCTACCCAGCCCTGTGCAGAGTCTCTGCAGGTACTCTCAGGAATGGCCAGGCCAATGGTAGCTTGTGAAATGAGTGTGCAACCTTTAAAGATGGTGACTTTGAAAAGCATCCTCATGTGTAAGTTCTGGGGCTTTTAATTAGTTAATTAAATTTAATTTTTTTCTTTTTCTTTTTTTTTTTTTTTTTTAAGTCAGAGCTGACCCAGATTGAGTAGTTTGGTTCCTCCAGAAGTAGTGTCTGTGATCAGGGTTTGACTGTAGGGAATTTCCTGGGGGGTGATGATGCCCGGGGCAGGTACGAAGGAGTGGGAAAACAAGATGCGGAAGAAGAAAGTCCATAGGAGAGCACGTTACTGAGCCTGCCTCTAGGAGTGCTGATTTGGGACCTCCTGCTAAGTACACAGAGTGCCTCCCAGATGTGTCCCCCAGGAGAAAGGAGACGGCGGAGTCTATCCCCTGTTCCCGTCTCCAATGCAGAGTGGTGACTTCCATGAACCCTTGTACACAGGTCAAGAAGATTCCTGTGGTATCGGTGAAGGCTCTGGGGCCTCCTCCATCTAAACAGCCATCTAGCACGATGGAAGCACGAGGGGAGTCTGAGCGACCGCAACCATGGACTTGTCCAGACCACTTTGGGCTAACATCTTAGACAGACCTACGGGACTGTGTCACAGGGCAGTAAGGACAAGCTAAGGGAATTTTCCCCCACCCCAGGAAAGACAAAGAGTGAAAGTCACAAGGTGTAGAAATGGATGTGAAAAGAAGTCAATATGTGTGTAAAGTAATTCGTGAATTAATAGCTTTTGTTAATCACTCCTGGGCGATTAAAAAGATCTTGGTCAATCTTTTTGATGAAGAGTCACCCCTAGATTCTACAGGCATTAACATGCAGTCAGAGGTAAGCTATTTGCCTTCAAGGTACGATTTCAAGGGCCTCAAGGTTCAAACCACTTAAAAAATGATCATGAACGTACAGCTGACACACGATGTTATGTTAGCTTCAGGTATACAACATAGTGATTCAACAGTTCTATACCTTATGCTCACCACCATAAGAGTAGTCGCCACCTGTGGCCAAAAATGTTGTTACAGTATTATGGACTGTATTCCCGTATGCTGTGAAGCCACTTTCTTGCCTATTCTGGAATTACTTAAAATCCTCATCTTGCGGGTCAGCTTGGCTTGGGAAGACTACTTGTTCAGTGTTTGTTCACATAGCTGTTCCTTTAAGCGATAGTTAATGAGAGCTGCTGGGGGCCAGGGACCAAGCATGGGGGTATGGTGGGTTAAGACAATAGCTGGAAAGAGGTAAAAATGGATGCCTCGTAAGAACCTGCAGTATACAAAGAACGATTAAGAAACGCAAGGGGAAAGATTTTGCCATAAAAAGGCAAACTATGATTAAATGCTCACTGAATGGAACAGAGTCAGATGAGAGCAGTGGGAACTTGCAGGGAGGGTTCCAGAAGGCCGAAGTCGCCAAAAAGGCTGTTGGGAAGAAACGAGTTTTGACCTGAGCCTTAGCCGTATGTGCATGGTCTTGCCACAGTTCATTTCTTAAACATGCGGACACTTTCGTTTCTTTTATTTTCTTCTTCCAGGCGAAACCTCTCAAGGTGCGGAAAGAACACCATGAGGGTGGCAATGGTGGCCATGTTATGATCGTAAGCCCCTGGTTGCCTCGCAAAAGAAAAAACAATACATCCCGTTAACCAGTGGCAATCAAATTGCTGGTGTGCTTGCCAGCCATTCGTGAATGAACAACCTTTGCTAATCACTCCGCATTGATATTTATCATAGGTACATTTTACAAGATGAATTCTGTCATCGATGCGGGCAGCTACTCACCAAGTCCCACCAGCAGCTGCAAATATTCATTAATAATATTTTGTTTGGGTTCCCACTTGCCACCTTCCACCCTCGTGCTTCATAAGTATGAACAGCATCATTACCAAGTGGCACCCGCAGAACGGAACACAAAGGCAACTCGGAAATTTTAAATGAAAACAGATGTTGAGAAATGCCATTATCCCATGCATGCTACAATAAATAGCATTAACATTTCTAAGTGACGGCCTTCTGAATTGGACTGCGAGGAGCTCACATTTACAATTAAATGAGGAACTTATCCTTTTGCATCCCTGGATTCTACAGGTGGCTTGGTGACAGTCATTGCTTAGTGTTTCGATTTTAGTGTGGCTGTTAAGAGCCAGCGAGGCAGGGATTGGACAGGCAGGCATTTAGAAAGGTGTTGGTGCCAGATGCATTCATCGCCTAACTGCCTGGATGCAAAACTAACTTAGCATAGCAGCTGAAGTGTGAGAGCTCTTGAAATGATTTCTTCCCAAACAGTACACTTCCCTGTGCCAAGAAGTGGTATTATTGTTTATGTCACCGAGGACTGGATCCTGAAGCCTCCATCCATTTTGTCATTAGATGGCCCTTCATTAGAACAATCAGAAGATAGATCACACTACAACTACTGGAATGTTGTTTTACGGCCAAGGAGTACATCCACATGTGTCTTTATGTATGGTGTTCAAATATTAATTTAAATCTGAGTGTATTAAAATCATGCAGACTTTATAGATACTAAATCTTGGCACAGTAATTAAGGGCATGGACTGTGGATGGTGCAAAATTGAGGTGGAATCCCGGCACTGTCACTTTCTAGCTCTCTGGTCTTAAGCAACTTGTTTATTCTGTATGGGTCACACCGTCTGCATCTGTAAAACATGGACAGTGATATTTACTTTAGGGTTGCTGGATAAGTATCAAAAACCTGACACGATACCTACTGAATAGCTTCTGGCTTAAGCTCAATTTTGAGATCACTATCCTATCTATTCACTGATACAAGATCACCTTCACCAAGGTAACGTTCTAGAGGGGACTGAGGGCTAGAGAAACACTGGACTCAATAAATTAAGTCAGGGCACAGCTTTCTCAAGGGGTGTACTCACTATTTGGTAAATTTCTCTCTCTCGTTCCCTCTGTCTCCACGCATCCACCCATCCATCCATCCATCCCTCCATCCATCTTTCCATCCTCTTCTATTCTCAATAACCATCTAAGCCATCAGGTGACCTCTACATAGCCTGAAAGCATTCCCTAGAACCATTGTGTTTTCAAATCAGTATGCATAATTTTGAGGGTCTCAAGGCACTCTAGAAGCAACAAATGCAACCTTCCTTAATTGGCTCAGGAACTGTTGAATGTGTCCCTGAATAATTTGTGCTCCACACTTATATGGTGGGGTTACACATAACAGAAAATATGTATTTTGTTTTGTTTTGGTTTTGTGTTTGAAATGTACTGGACCTGGGATACTTCCTGAGGGGATCCTAATACCTTCTTACTAAAGCAAGAATGTCAAGTTGTAAGTTTGCAAAAACTAGTCAAGGTGATGGGTAGACAGAGTAGGTCAAAGGACTAACGGAATACCATTGGCCAAGCAGTTGGAAAGTCTTATTATTTGTAAAAATTATTTAGAAACTGCCTCCATGGCATATAAATGGTTGACATGCAGATACTCATTCATCCAGCTATCTATCTAAACTGCATAAATAATATAGTCGTGTCTTTATATTTTATCGGTTTTCTACTATTTAAACCTTGGAACCCTGAAAAATTAAATAGTATTTCCCCATCAAATACTTCTGCATTTTCTTTTAAAACAAGGCAAATGAGCCGCGGGTCCCATATTCCACAGCAAGTGAAGGTCCAAGAGGAAAAACAGGGTCAAGTTATTCACGTGCTCGATGGTATGTTCGGAATGAATGTAGGTATGTACATTGTGTGAATAAATGTCTCTTCCTTGGCTCAGTGTTACATTAAATGAGAATTAACAGCATCTTCTAATGTTAGGCCTTGGGGTCAATGTATGTTTGTTTTGAAAGCGAAGCTCACCCAATGATTATACAGTGGGGAGATAAATGTGGTGGAGAAAATAACTAAATGGACATGAGAAAATTCGAATTGCTTTCAAATAAACCTGCTCTTATAAGGAGATCCCTGGAAGAGAGTGTACATAAAGGCAACCCTTCCCCCACCTCCCGGTAGCTGAAATTATCCTAAGGAAAGCTGGAGGCTGGAGTGTATTTCAAGACAGCAGATTCAAAATGACTCAGAGCTAGAGCTGGTATCTCATTAGGGTAGAACCAGATCGGGAGATAAACTCGTGGTACCACAGTATTACCCTTGCAAATTTACGCTCCTAAAGGGTTTTCTTTGGAAGGGCCCTGCTTTCTGAGCTGGCACATTGGGCTTGCATACTGGGATTTTTTTTTTCAACAGTAAAATAGTTGTTTATTAGCATCATGCAATAAATGACAAAAGTACTGAGTAATATTCAAGCTAATCTCTCTCTTGGGTTTGGCAAACTACTACCTATTGGGGGCCAAATCCAGCTCATGACCTGTTTGTAGAAATACAGTTTTATTGGCACACAGACTCTTTCATTAATGAGTGTTGTCTATGGTTGAAACAGGCACCATATGATCCACAAGGCCTAAAATATTTACTATCTGGCCCTTTAAAGAAAATATCTGCCAACTTTTGCTCTATCTGTAACGCAGCAAGGCTGGTCAGCCTCTATTTCCTGTACATATTTTACATACACCTAACCCGGGGTTTCTCAACCTTGGGACTATTTATACTTGGGGCTAGATACTTTGTTGGGAAAGAGGGGGCTATTCTGTGCACTGGGAGATGTTTAGCAGCACCCTTGATCTCCATTCTCTAGGTGCCTCCCATTTGCAACAACCAAAATTATCTGTAAGACATTGCCAAATATCCTCTGGTGGGCAAAATCACCCAATTTTGATCCCTGACCTAAACTATATGTTCCCTCTGATCCCACCAATTAGGACCTGACAGTTTCGTGCATCTTGCAGGCTGTGGCTTGATACGTAACTACAACAGACTGGTACTTCACGCGGCCAGCCAGGGCAAAGCAGTGTCAAATACTTTTCCCACTGCTTCCCAAGGCCAGTGGGCGTGCGTTGTTTCTCGTCACTGATGAGGCACGCTTCATCAAATCATTAAGTGTCCTTATTCAGTCTTTGGAAAGAGTTTATTACTTTGTGTCTGGAAGGGGTCAGGAAATGAGCACAGGGTTATTGCTAACCATTTTCTACTACATGTGGTTTTAACTACATGGTTTTTTTTTTTTAATTTTTAAAAATTTACATCCAAGTCAGTTAGCATATCGTGCAATAATGATTTCAGGAGTGGAGTCCACATACTGGGAATTTCTTAATGAGCAGATGTGCATTCTGGAAGGGTCAGCGTGGCCCAGGATTCAGCAACTGGGAAAACAGAAAACCTCTTCCTTCTTAGTCTGGACTCTTTCTCTGAACCTTTCCTCGTCAAGGACCTAACAGGGCTTGTTTCTGTGTTACTGTTTGGGGGCACAGACGGCATATTCCTTTTAACATGGACTTGTTCGAGGAGACTTCGCCGTGGCACACAGATCAAGCTATGTTAAAATAATGTGAAAGGTCTGCACTGAAGCAATCCAAAGCAGAGAATTCCAAGTTTCAGGCTTCCATCCCACCTTTAAATCAACTGAATGTGCCCATGTACGGCTGTCCATAGGCTCTTCTCACTGCTGTTATCCTTATAATAGGATCATTCAAGTCCTCTTATCTAGTCTCCTAGATGCTCGGCTCTGACTATTTCAAACAGAAGTGATTTGTCACACACCTTCTTCCTGAAAACAGCACAAGCATAAAGCAAGCTTGCTTTAATGTGGGGCCCCTGGTCTTCCCTTTTCTGCCACATATTTTACTTACAGAGGTAATGAGCCCTTGAAAGCATGAAATAGGCACACGTAACGCATCACACAAAGGCACACACAAGCGCCAGCTAAAATAATGGATGGCAAATGGGACTCACTGGTGGTCCGGAGGCCAGTTTGTTCACTGCAGGCCCATGTGGCCACTTCCTGGTCAACAGACAAATGCATTTGATGACCTCTACCTGTGCATTTGCCGTAGGAGCTAAATTTTGCCTTGTTAACCACTCATCTGCGGCTCCCACTTATTAAGCAACCTTTCGGGTATCAGCAGCATTCCGCTAGGAGAACCATGGAATGAGTTGCCAAGTGTTCCCTTCCATCAAAACATGCAAATTGGAATCCCTTTGTGAAGACAGGCGATGACACACTACCGTGTCTGAAGAATGTACGCCCTCACACCTTTAGCCCCCTGAGCACGGCGTATCTCCAGGTAGATGAACAGGCTGCTGACACATGGAGCTCTCTGCCATGTTCAACAAACCCTGATTGGAAATCATGACTCCGACCACTCCATCTTCCTGAGCTCCATATTTCTCTCTGATCCTTGTTTTTACAGGTCTGAATAAGTCTTACGCTCTTGGAAATGATGTTCAGCTTCCATCTGACTCCAGACTCGTGAGGAGGAACAAAGACCGTGTCGCTTCCTATGGTTTTATTCCCTTGGAAGTCTACGTTTTGTATCAGTCTTCAGGGCTCACCACATCTCTTCTTTCAACTTCTATGCCTTCAGCACCTGCTCCCCTGAAAGCACCCACCCAAATTTACCAGTACTGGGGACAAAGCTTGTCTTCTCTCTTAATTAAGATTTTTTTTTCTATGTTATAATTTTGTACAAGGGGGGTAGCCAAAATACAACCATTAAATCTATGGCAATCCACATAGAATTTCAAATTGCGGTTTGAGGTTAGATCACCCATAATTCCCAGAGCCACTCTGTAGGGGTCTTTATGATCCCACCACATGACCTTCTATTGGGGCAGGGTGCTGACGCTGCCGTAGCTGCCATGGCCTGGAATTTGGCTGGAGAATGATTTCTTTCAAGAGCTGACTTTCCACATGACTGTAATAACCATTGGAGCAGGTCAAAACCTGGGCGGAACAACTCATTGGTATGGCAATTAACACCTTATCCAATTCGAGGCAAAGAGAAAAGCATGAGTCATAGACACAATGCAGTAGTTACTTTCCTTTTAGAAGCCCTGAGAATCCTGTCTATCAGACCCTGGCTCTTGGCAGGAGCAAGAACAAACCAATGATGCTGTAGGTCATTCCAGCAACTCACTATTGAGGAACGATTAGATCACTCAGGGGCGCTCTGAATGCCATTACCGAATATTATTTTGAGACACCATTGGTCTGAAATTCTGCCACATAAGAGTCTTGCCCTATCCCAATTTGTAAAGAAAATCATTCTCGTGGCTGGAGTCTCAGCAACCACTGACTCACAGTCCTTGCTCGCTGACGAGCACCGTGTGACAGGCGGTGTGCACTCCAGTGCCAGCAGTATTCTCCTATGCACAGCTGGCAGAGTGGCCGCTAGTCCATGCACCCTTCCAGACACGTTAGGAACACTCCACAGCTGGCACATAATTAGAAGCTCAGTGCAAGCAAATCATTGCTTTTTTCGTGAGCGTTCCTCCTATTGATCATGCTCAGAACATAGCAGCTCCACCCACATGACAACAAACATATGACAACAAACAGATATCGGGGTGGGGGGGACACAGGCGCATCCAGTTGTGCATTTCTCAGTGGCTTCCCTGCCACTTCTCTACTTTTTACATTTTGTTTGCAATTTTCTATTTCTCCTATTGTGGAATTTTCTAACCGATGTCCTGTGATTGATTCTCAGTGGGCTGAATTCTTCCGCAGACTTATCTTTAATAATGTCCCCACATGAAGAAATAACACAAAGCAAGGAATAGCTGCTTTGGTCTCTATATCTCCCAGGGTTTGGAAATAATTTTCTCCCAGAGACATCCTTGACATGCCCAGGAAGCTATATGGCACTTGCTCAGGCTTAAGAAGGTTCTGTGACCATTAGTGGCAGCTAAGATGTAGCCACAGGTTTTACAGGCTGGTGGAAACTTAAAACAAATGTGTGATGTCCTGCCCTTGGATGTAAGGGAACAATCACATCTGAAAACGTACACGTCAGCCAGAGAGCAAAAGAAAAGCAGCCAGTAAGATCCAAACTCCTTACAAATCTGGGTTTGCTCATAAAATAGGAAAATTCAACCCAATTAACATTTATTAAACACCTAGTCTGTGCTTGACCTTATAAGTGCTGAGCGTGGAGGCAGAGTGTTCAGACTTGATCTCTAGCCCCGAGGAGTTTGCAGTATACCCAATGCAAACAGAGGCATGGGCAAAGCCCTGGGGCTGCTCAGAAGAGAAAAGCTGATTTTACATGCAGGGGTGCACCTGTGAACTGGGTACTGAGGAGGGTGTTGTAAAGAATTTAGCCTTGCCCCCAAAGAGTCTGGCCTTTGCCAGTGTCTTTGGCAGTATTTCTAGCGTCTTCATTTGCCTGGGAGCTTTGGTTCACACTGTATGGTCTACCAATTAGGTCAGGGGCTTTGGGTTGCAAGGTAGGGGTGACTGAGATCAACCATGAGAATGTCAATCAATCAATCAATCATGCCTGTATGACGGAGCCCCAATAAAAACACTGAACACTGAGGTTCTGGTGAGTTCCTCTGGTTGGCAACACTCCCCATGTGCTGTTAGACATCAATACCAGGATGGTAATGCACCCTGACTCCCTAGAAAGAGGACAGTTGACGCTCTGCATTCAGTACTTCCCCAGATTCTGCCCTGAGCTCTTCTTCCACTGGGTGACTTGAAACCTTCCCCTGCAGAAAACCTTAATTATGAGAATAATAGTTTCCAGTGAGTTCTCTAAGTTGCCCTAAGAAATGACCAAACCTAAGGGTGGTTTTGGGAACACTCTTGAACTTGTAGTTGATGTCAGAAGTAAGGTAATCTCTTGGGGGGACTGTTTCGTTTAATTATTCACTTGGTCTAACTCACACAAGGGCGAGGGCGAGTTTGGTAGGCAGAGAACAAAGGTGCCACAGAATAACTATTAAACCTGATATCTTCAAGGGTCCTTCCTGGTATAAGTCCTGACTCCAACAAAGCCTTGATAAATAGCCTTTGTTCTCCTTACCAGGATTCTAAGGTAAATGATAAGGACCAGAGCCAAGCAGATATAAGGAAGATGAACAGACTGCCTGAATTTAAGTTAAACCAAATAGTTCAAAAAGTCTTTACTGTACTGACAATCCCGTTAAAGATGCCTCTCAGACTCCCAGAGAATGGAGCTGTTTTTCTTCCCTCCCTCCTTCCCTCCCTCCCTCCCTCTTCCTTCCTTCCTTCCTTCCTTCCTTCCTTCCTTCCTTCCTTCCTTCTCTCTGTCCTTTCTTCTCTTTCTCTTTCTTTCTTTCTCTTTCTTTCTTTCTTTCTTTCTTTCTCTCCATTTTTTGCCTCATGAAAGTACATGGTAGCAAGAAAGCCAACTTCCTCTTTGCAGATATGACTTGTGTAAAGAAGAGAAAACATGCAGAGATTTTTCCTTGACTCCTAATGGCAGAATGGGTCAATAGACCCCCAGTTATAAATTATAACCTCCAAGTGCACAAGACGGCCATTGTTCCAGGGCATGAAGCATCCAGTGTTTCATGATAAGATTTCAGATAGGGCCCCCTCCTTCAGGAAGCTCTCCCTGAAGCTAGTGGTCATGAAGATATGCTCTCATGATATGTGCATGCCTCAGCTATAGCTCTTCTAACAGCACAGCAAACTTAGCTGTGTACTACCCCCTGGCAAAACCTGAGATCCCTAATAACAGGGTCAGCGGGACCTTGCTTTGATCTTAGGTACCGTGGACACTGATGTGCCTGACATACAGAAGGAATCGGGTAAGTATTTTCCGGTTAAATAGATGAAATGAATGAAACAAGCACTTCAGACTAGTGCAGTACAAAGGAAAGAAGAGAGGTTCTGGAACACAAAAACACTTGGTTCAAATATAATTTCAGTGTTTAACAAGTGTGTGACTTTGGGAAGATGGCAATGGTCTAAAACTCAGTGTCTTCAACCATGAAATGGGTTTAATCTACCCAGCCTTGTCAGACTGAGGGAGACAACAATGTGAAAACACTTGCTCAATGTGCAAAAAAGAAAACTTCCAAACACAGCTCAGAAAACATTTCAAAACCCCGAATGAAAGACTGTGACCCTCATCCACAACGATGTTCTGAGGCTCAGGGTAGGAGTAGAAACCTAGTGAATTGGTGGGTTGGATTCTCTATCATCGGATTACTTCCGTAATAATGACAAGGGACCCAGATGTCATCTAAGACATGGGTCTAGAATAGGAAGCCTCCTTCCACCTTTTCCTATCCTATGATAATCACAGAGTCACTCTGGGATAAAAATATCAAAGCAACAGGGGGAATAATGGCTCCATTTCCTTGGAATTGAAGTACAGGTAGTCCAGCTACAAGTAATTTTACAAAAGATGTCAGCAGTCTGGCAATTGAGATTAAAGGTGATTTTGTCAAAACACAACCCAACCTCTCACACTGGAAGCTTTGTTTATTTCACACGGGACAGCAACTTGCTATCCATTTCCAACAACTTAACAGTGTATGGCCAGAATCCCGTCCTATCTCTCTATACTTCTAAAGCCTGAAAGAACTGCCATTTATAGAAACACGTCTAGGAAATAATCTATAGTTAAATGCAAGGTTGATTTATCATTACCTCGGGTTATTTGGAATTCACATTCTTTACGGTACTAATCCTGTCCCCAGACCTCTAAGTCATTGCCCATCATTCCTCTAACAAATAATAATAATAAAAAAAAATCGTACTCAACATTATATTTGGACATTATCTGTCTGGAAGGTAATAAGATACAGCAACGGCAATGATTGAAATGAAGGGAAAAGATTGTTAATATAATAGAGGTTTCTACTGGGCATGCTTTAAATCAACGTACAGAAGCAATTTAAACAACCCATCCTGTCATCATGTTTAAAGCACATTGATTTCTCTCTTTTTCCCCCTTGTGGTTTTTATCTCTCAGGCTGTTTTTCTCCTTCCCGTGGATCTGGATTGCAAGTCAAAGGAAAAGAAACTTCAAGGGGACTGGCTGAAATAACATGAGTGACAGACTGCCCCTCTTAGAACATTTCTAATAAATCAAGGGGAAAAACAAATCTCCGCCATGGTGCCATGTTTGACAAATTGAAATTAAATTGCACCAACTCCGTGAAGCCAAGATGGCCTGTTCTGATATTTCTTCCCCAAGCTTAACAGTTAACAGGTGAGAGAGGATGTTTGAGCATTATGTTTTTAAAAGAATCCCCCTGAACTCTGATCATCATGTGACTCTCAATCTCAAATCCATAGTCAGTGTGGACCACGGGTTCAGGGGCTAAAAATAAACATGGATATTTTTACAGATAGATGTATATGTATCTTTTTCCTTTAATTTAAAAATTATTATCTTGGGGAGAGTGGTAAATGGAATTTTTTGCTAGCAGTGAATTTTTGGTGTTATCAGCTGTCAGGCTGGAAAAATGTATGGCAGTAATAAAGGGCGGGATATATGATCCATAAATAAAGAAAAACGGGACTTGTTTGGCATTATAAAGTTTTAATGCCTTTAGGTAGCAAAGACTCCAATCAAATCCCCTTCCTTTAAATCTTCTTACACTCTTTTCAGATTGTGTCTCTTCAACTCCTCCTTCAAAGCCTATAATTGGTGTGCTCGAGCTGGAGAGACCCTGAATACCGAGAAAGAGAGGCCACACCCTTGGCTGGCTCTGTGTGAGAACTGGACCTTTCTTCTTCTGTAAGGTAAGGATGAAGAACACGTCAGGCTCATAGCCAATGATGAGCCAGGAGAAGGTTTTTCACGGAGAAAATGTTTGTGGACAGTTACCTTTTCTCCCCTCTGTTCCTAAGAATTTCCATATGTTGCTGAAAATAATGACCAAGATCACCGACAACATCTATCCATCACTAACAACATGCCAAGGTCAGGGTGGGCCGCTGTAATGACCGCAATGAATGAGACACAGTGCCTGCTTTCAGAGAGTTCATTGTCTTGTGGGGGAGACAGACGAGGTACCCTACAAGGCTACCAAAATAGTCTAGAATAGTCTTGGCACGCAACAAATGAACAACAGATACTAGTAATGAAGGAACAAGTAAATGTAAAGTTCGCATCGATCGACTGGAAACGCGGAGGGCACTGCGATTTATCGTTTTATTTTGTTTGGGGGCCGGTGGGGGAGAAGGTGTCAACAATGAAGGAAGTGACTCCTGACCAGGGAGAAGAGAAGAAAGCGCGACACTGGTTCCAGGAAGCTGTTCTTCAACATCGCTTTACATTATATACATTTTCGTTTTTAATGAGAAGTTTGCCTTGTGTGAAAAGATAATGATGAGTCAGCACATTCCAGGCAAACAATCCCAGGCCATTGTGTTGAGGTCTTTGCTCTGGTGCAAACGTGTTATCTCCCTAAAACATCCAGGCGGGTTCGGCTGCTGTCACTGTGCTATTTGCATCCTTCGGTAATGTTTTATGTATTATGCTACTTACACGCTAAAATGTACACGCACGCTCCTGCAAATTTAGGTAAATTATGAATAAATTAAATCTTACCTAAATAAACAAGTGTCTTTTTGGACCAAAATGCGAGCTGTCAGGAATGTTTAAGTGGACAAGGATGCATCCTCTTTCTGCTGTGCGTCTTACAGAATGCTTTCTATGTTCTTGATTTTAGACAGGAAAGTGCCCACAGCCAGAGCAACAAAATCAACTTCTCACTGGGGACATGGACATTGAGAAACCTGGCCTGGAAGCTGTTCTTACAGGAACCCACGTTTGAGGAGTTACTATTTTATTCTTCCTATTCTCAGAAAAAGGCAGCTCATGCAAATCTCCAGGCCTAGAACTTACTAAAAGCCAGAAGGGTTGCTTCTCAGTTTATATATGATTGCTGCAGGAATCTTATGGACACGAGGACCGGCTCACGAAGGTCAAAATTCATCAGAATGTTCCAGTGCCAGGGTCAGGCCCAAGGATGTGAGTGAACGTTTTCAGGCTGCACCTCAGCTGCACGGTGCTACTTCCCATGACTCACAGAATCCGAGGGCCGAGCTGGAAGGGCAGGTGGGGCTGAGGTTACAAAATGATAGACAGGGCCATGCTTCTGCATCTCTATATTCTTGTACTTTCTGTTCCTCTATCTAGACAGCCCTCACCCCTTTTTCTGTCTGTGGAACAACTAAAGTTCTCTTTGTCAAGGCTCAGGCTCTTTCTCCTGGAGCCTTGTCTGAGCTCCTGAGGCAGAGTGAGGGCAGGTGCTCACCTGACCGTAAGCCCCCATGAGGGCAAGGCCTGTATCTGTTTCTTTACCATGAATCCCCAGCATCCAGCACAATGCCAGGCATGTAGGTGGCATTACAGTATGAATCCTGCCTCCGGTGTCCACAGCTTAGTGCATAAACCTATTTATGGCACTTGTAAGGTCACTATAGTTCATGATTTGCTTACATGTTAGTCTGGCTCACTAGGTGGCTGGGCTCTCAAAGGCACACATCCTATTCTACTTATCTAGGACCAAGCACCGTAAGTACTTGATAAATGTTAAGAAAGTTATATCCATTACATTTCAATTAATCGCAGCAATAAACTTGCAACTTATTAGCTCCTGTGTACCCTACAATATCATCTGTGTCCCTAAGAGCCTTCTAGCTCCACCCTCGGATTCTGTGAGTCATGGGAAGTAGGACCGTGTGGCTGAGGTGCAGTCTGAAAACGTTCATTCACAGGGTCCAGGAGCCCTTTTAAAATTATTGTTGACGGTGGTCTTCCTGATTCTCCCTAAACTGGCCAGAAAGGTCTTACTCTTATGTGCTCCTACCCAACAACCGTCTTTTCTCTACTTAGGTTCTGCAGGAAAAGACAAAGGCCAGGGTCAAGGCAGACCTTTGGGTTGAAACAAGAGGGAATAAGCCACAGTCCTAGGGAGTAACACTGCTCTCTTTCCTCCCCCCGCCCCCCAGCTCTGTACTGCCCCAGGGTTTGGGGCCAAGCAGGGATAGGGCAGGGGGAGGAGTGGTTGCACATGCCAGCTCCACCGAGGTCTGCCTCGGTGAAAAGGCAGCACAGGAGAGAGGAGAGCAGTCTCAGGATGAGGTGGGGGGAGGGGAGAGGAGCTGTTGAGCCTGCCCTGATGGGGCTGCTATGGAGGCTCAGCTATGTCAGGCACTGTGCCAGGCTCTGCGTCCAGGACAATGGACTAAGACAGTACATCCAATGTCAGACTAGACATTGAGTCTAGTCTGACCCTTGCCGTATGCAGTGGACCCATGTGCTTGGCTGTCTATGTGTGAACTTCTAAAAAGCTTCCATGAACTTGTGTTAGGACCTAGCTCTCTCAGTTATGAGAAACCTATCCCTTGTATCACATCTAAATCTCTTAAGATTCTATCATGCAATTCTTTTCTATCTACTCTTTTCCAAGTGGAGAGAGCCAATATCTGGCTTCCTCCTTTCTTGTAATAAGGACTTATTCACTGGACATGAATGATGACATTAGGTCTCACCGTCTTCTTTTTTCAGACTAAGTCCCCTAACATCCCCCAGGGTCATCTTCCCTGGGGATCTAATCCTGAGAACAGTGCTGGAACGGTGGTCCCCCCTCCTCACGCAGAAGAATCTGCATGAGCTTCACGGTCAGACCTGGCTCTGGCTGCACATGATGGTTTACACAACGAGGCCAGGGAACTCATTCCCACGGGATGATGGAGTCACAACTGAGGGGGCTGTGGAGGGCAAGTTACTGGTGAGGAGCACACAGATTTATCCTCAGAAAGCTGACTGCCACCTGCCACATGGCCAACACCCTTTCAGTCCCTGCAACAGGCAGACACTGGGCTGACCATGACTTTGACTCAGTATGACATCCTCTCAGCCAGACTGAGAGATGGCCTTTTAGTCAGGAGAGAATATGGGTCAAGTTCAGAAGGACCAAGCATCACAGATACATATGTGTGTGTGTGTATATATATTTTTCTTTCTTTAAAGGCAAGGCCTTTACTTAGTGCTCTGAAGCACTTGAGAGTTCTGAGTTCATCTGATCCCCGGGCTCCCTGCCTAACTGCACATATCCAAAGCCAAACTGAGGGGCCGGTCCCTATTTCTATACAGTAGCATCCTTGTTCTCTCCTGCCCTTTAGGACAATATCCTGCATGATCAGACAGCAAGAGATGATACAGAACAGCTCTCCAGGAGGCATACACAGTCTCTGAGCAAGACAAAAACAAGAAAAAAAAGAAACACTAATGGAAAACCCAGTGATGCGGCATAAACTGTGTCCCCACCATATGAGAGGCAAGTGTGCAGGTCTAGAGATAGGATTTGATCTTGCCTCGAAGTCACAGGGGATTTGGAAGATCTCCAAGTGTAAACGTCCTTGTGAAGCCCTGACAGAGAGAGATTTCACGGTAGGTGCTGGAGTGGGTGAGCTCATTTACTTTATGATTTATTATAACAGGGAGCAATTCCAACCCCCCAGTTCCTGCATTTAGTTTGGACCTGCCCAGTCTCGCCCCTCAGGGACTCTTCACAGCCTAACCAGTTGTACTATGAACCCCAAATGAGCCAAATTGACAACCAGAGTACTGACTGTTAACGAGTGAGGCCAGAAAGTCTGGCAGAGAAATGGGGTCTCAAGGGGAGCCTGGTCACGTAGGGTGTTCCTAGTCACCCTGTCCCTCGTGACAGATAAGCAACCAGGTGAGAAAGAGACAGGCCTGGAAACCCCAGAGATGTTTCTAGTCACAAACCCTTGGCCAAAGGTGGGTGTCTGAGGGACAGCTGGTATATGGTGGGTCGGGGGGGGGGGGGCGGCGCTGAAGAGAAGGGAAGAGACCACACGGTGAGACTGTCTTCATGTGTGTGCTGCCTTTTCAATGGCCGCCTCTCTCGAAGACCATGGGGCCGGGACGCTTACCCGTCTCGGCGCAGTCAGCTGTGAAGCCCATCCATTATCAGGAGACTGACGGCACACCAGCAGCCTGTCTCAGAATTTTACTTAATAAATCAAAGCTGACAACTCCTCCCAAATTGATATGAAAAGGCTCTTTAGTGTCCATGACCTGCATAAGTCTTACTCATTTCACTTTCTAAAATAAGAGGTGAACAGTAATCACCAACAACCTGTTTTTGTCAGGTAGCAATGGTCCATCTTGCCTTGGCCACCAGGAAAAGGCGAGGCCGCCGCAGTCTGGCCAGGCCTGGGGCCTCAGTTCTAGGAATCAGAGGGAAACAGCTAACGGCACAGCTATAACAGGACACTGGGGGGGTTCTGAAGAGATTTCCTCCACGTGGTCTCCTCTGAGCTGCACGATCACCCTGTCAGGTGGATTTTATCATCTCCACTTTTCGGAAGAGGAAGGGGAGGAAGAGAGAGGGTATGGCTGGGCTTCTGCCCCTGTGGCAGTCGTCACCCGGGATGGCGCTCCGCAACATGGGAGTTTGGCCTTTACCAACCTGCCCTCCTGCCCGGACTGAACCGCCAGAGGGACGCTCCCTTGGGTGGGGAGGCAAGGCTAGCCCAGGCCTGTCCCCTCCGCTGCCCAAACCGCTGCCTCTTCTTGGACCTCGTTGTTTTGGGGTCATGTTCTCTGCACCTTCCACAGTGACCATGGGCAAACCGTATGAACTAACAAGGGCTAAGGGGTAGGGGTGAGTGGACTGACCCTGGTTCGCAACTCCTCTGGCAACAGAGGCTATTTCTGCCAGGAACTTCAGAGGACAGTAGTTCAGCCGATATTTATCACCAAGATTAAAGGGAGGAAACAACTGGGTGAAATGCCAGACCTGGGAATCTAGGCTATGGGGGGCCCCGGCTGTTTAGGGAGGCTGAGGTTGATAGACTAGGGCCCTGTAGGAGAAACGCCCAGTTGGCTCGCTAGGAGATGCCACAGACACAGCCAGGCCAAAGGGGCAGTAAGACCGGAAGACGAGAGGATAAGATAGGTGTTGAGCCACATAACGCTAACTGAGTCAAATGCAGAGCAGTACTAGCTCCTCAAAGTTCAGGTAACTAACATGGCTGGCCCACCTGGGTCCCTCCATGCTCCTCTCTGAAGGTGACAGGGCCTTTGGCTGTCTGGGTAGGTGTTCCAAGGGTTGGGAAGGTGAAGGATTCTGAACAGAGAAGACTTTGATCTCAAACCATTTGCCTGGGTGCACCTACAGCCAGGACCAGATTGCTTGTGTGCGTGTGTGTGTGCGTGTGTGCGTGTGTTTTGTGCTTTTAGGTGACCTATCGAATGGAAGGGCTGTGTTTTGGATACATGAATGTGTGGGGTCACAGCGCTGTGGTGCCGTAGATAATACGTACACTGGAAGAAGTCCTGGGCCAGGGGTCAGGACATCACTTATATACTCGGGGGAGGCCCTGCTCTACATGGGCAAAATCACACATTACTACTTATGGCTACATTAGAGAAAGTGAGCAATTGATGAAACTACTTTGGAGCCCTCTCTGGGAGTCACTCTGGGTGGTATCTACGTATCCCAGTTTGTCTCAGTTAGAGAAAGCATACTCAACACCCTCTCCCTCTGGCCTGGGAACCACATATTTGGCCCTGTGAGCACTAAGCGCCTTTATTCGGGTCACCCACCCTATCTCCTCGTGTGTTTCTCTCTCTCTTTTGGCCTGCGGGACGTAAGTTGTGGACTCAGGGCCCCAGTGAGAGAGTGTGAGACATCCTGGCACAGAGGCAAGCTCTTTATTTGCTCATTTTTGATGGAACAGCATAAAGCTGGATCATTCCTCTGAGCTCCCTCAGGGCCATCAAAGTCCACGTAGGCAGGTGGCTCCAATAAACAAGCTGGGAGACTCATGAGCAGCTATAAAGCAGGCCACGGCCTCTCTGCCATGGCGAAGGTGGCTGGCGGAGACCTTGGCAGCTACCATCTCCCTGCCTGACTGCACTGGCTTTCCACTTGCCATGCTTTTATGAAGCATGACTTTTCAGGAATTTTAGAGAAAAAGGCAGGGACAGAATGAGTGGAACAACCACTGGGCTTGGTTGGATTGAGAAGACTGTGGTTCTCGTCTCAGCTCTACTATTTATTAGCACTCTGGCCTGAGACCAATCATGTAATCCCTCTTAAACCCATCTGTAAAATCAAAGGATGTTCAACTTGCATGGTTTGGAAAGGAGCTCACTGATACTCCTGAGCACCTACTACGTGCCAGACATCATATATATGTATTTTCTCACTTCTCACCACAACCAGGAAACTCATTCTTGAGCTAGTGAGTCATCTGCATATGGCCACCCAGTTCTGTGGCTCCAAAGCCTGAGCTCTGTCTACTTTAATACGACCAGTTTGGGGGGCACCCGTGACGCGATGACATGGTAACAACAGAGAAAACCCCCATAGATTCTAAATCCCTATACAAATTTAAGACATTATCATCTGAGGTCAAAATATCGGTTGTGCTTCTATTCTGTTAATTGTCAAAGAAGAAACAGAAGCATGGGGGTCAAGGCCCTGGGCTAGAATTCCCACAGCAGAGCAACGGCAGACTTGGAACCTGGTCTCCATGCTCTTAGTTCCTTGCCCAGTTCTGGGAGGCAGGCAAGGCAGCCAGTCCTCAGGCTAGACTGGAACAAAGATGCCCCCAGACAGTGTCCAGGGAGCAGGAGCTACTTCTATGTCCTTTGTCAAGTGCACCTGTGGACTGAGGAAGTAACTTCCGCTGGGGGAGGGGGGGTGTTACTCCTCCTGGCAATGTGCTGTCTCCATTCTGGAGTCCATAAAAGCTCACTGAAAACAAAGACTTCATGTATGTCTGGCAAGGCTTTTGTGTTGTTGGTGGTAATTCTTTTTATGAAAAATAGTTCCTTGTCCTAAATGCTATCAACTTCAATCAAATTATGTCTATTGCAGAACCATAAAAGGATGCCTAGCTTGCTCTGCGTGTTTTTTTGTTTTTTGTTTTGTTTGTTGTTTTTTCAATTCCTTCACTTTCTCTCCATCCCTCCACTCAGCTTCTTGAAGAATTAAGGTTTGGTCCTTTCAAATGTAAATTAAGCAATTTGCAAAATATGTATTTTGGCAGAAGGGCAACTTAGCTTTCCAAACAAACTGGAGTTTTATGGACTCTGTGAACTGCCATCTCATGAAGTCATCTTGTGGCCGTAATTTGAGTCTTTAATATGAGGAGACCTTTTCGTTTGGCATAAGGGGTCTCTCTCCTCTCATCTTACCCCACTCCCATCTCTGGGTTTGTAAGTAAGTAAGTGAAGTGATGTCAGCCTTAATGTGCTCTTCATGCGTTTGGTTTCTCAAATGTTATTTTTATTGTTTTGTCAATTTTATTTATTATTAAAACAATATTTGATGCCACAAAAGGAATTAAAACATGGGAAGCATCCACCCACAGTTTCTGCCAGCCTCAGACTGCGCTTTGTATTTACCCGGCTTCCTCCAAGTTTCTGTCACCACGCATATGCTTCTTAGGGAGTTGTAACAATACTGTAACAATAATTCCCAAAATCATTTTTACAAAAATTAAAAAAAAAAAACCCACACACACTTTCTGGGCCTCCTTTCCATAACTCTGGGCCAATTTTGCAGAATCCGCAATTGTTTCATTCTGTATACATGACAGCGACTTTGCATGTCAGAGGCTAGCAATATGTTTCTCAGTCTTAATGACACTCGTAGTGGGGCAGAAAATAAAAGCATGGCGATTGATCTCCAAGGTCAATTAGTTCACTCCTCCGCATCAGCAAATAATGCACGGAAGCCGTGTCATACCAGCCTGTTCTGAAAGCACGTGCGCAGAGATTTTTCTAGGAGGAAACCCTTCTCCCCACACATTTGGCCTCAACTCCTCGCGTGGTTGGGTGGGTTTTTTTGTTTGTTTTTTGTTTTTTTTAGATCCTACTTTGTTCTCTGATGTTGATATTTCTCTTTTCTTTATTGTGATAAACATTCATAACCCAGTATTTACTATTCTAACTACTTTTAAGTGTGCAGTTCAGGGGCATTGAGTACATTCACTTGTTACGCAGCTGTCATTACCGCTCTTATCCATTTTTTTTTCATTTTCTCAAACTGAAACTCTGTACCCATTAAATAGTAAGTCCCTATTATCCATTCCCCCCATCCCCAGAACTAGAAAACCATTATTCTACTTTCTGTCCTTACGAGTATGCTTTATTGTGGGTACTGCACATAGACAAAATCACATATAACATTTGTCCCTTGTTGTCTGCCTTATTTCACTTAGGAGAATGTTTTCAAGGTTCATCCATGTCAGAATTTCCTCTTCTTTTTTTTAAGGTTTTATTTATTTTTGAGAGAGAGAGAGAGAGAGAGAGAGAGAGAGAGAGAGAACAAGCAGGGGAGGCGCAGAGGGAGAGGGAGAGACAGAGAGAATGCCAAGCAGCCCCTGCATCGTCAGTGCAGAGCCCCACATGGGACTTGAACTCACGAACCATGAGATCACGGCCTGAGCCGAAGTTGGTCGCTTAACTGACTGAGCGACCCAGGCGTCCCTGAATCTCTTTTTAAGGCTTTTTTAATATCCCATTGTATGGATCCAAAACATTTTGTTTATCCATTCATCCACTGATGGACACTTGGGCCGCTTCCCCTTTGGGCTGTTGGAAATAACGCTGCTACGAACATGGGTGTGCGAGTATCTGTTTGAATTCCTGCTTTCCATTCTTTGGGGTATATACCCAGGAGTGGCCTTGCTAAATCATATGGTAATTCTATGTTTACTTTTTGGAGGAACCACCATACTGTTGACCACAGTTTATATCCCCACCAGCAATGTCCCAGGGTTCCATTTTGTTCCTTGCAATCATTTCAGCCTCTCTCTCTCTTTCCACATGGAATAACTAGCCACAGTCCTAATTAAAATAATCCTCCACATGTGTACCTGGGTAGCTCAGTGGATTAAGCGTCCGGCTTTGGCTCAAGTCATGATCTCACGGTTTGTGAGTTCGAGCCCCACAAAGGGCTCTTTGCTGTCAGCATGGAGCCTGCTTGGGATCCTCTGTCCCCCTCTCTCTCTGCCCCTTCCCCCATGAAAAACAAATAAACATTAAAAAATCCTCCACAGATGTAGATTCCTCCTTGTCTTTAACACCTGTGATACAGATGAGGAGTCCAAGGTAGAGAGGTCTGGCCTCCGCCCGGGAGCTTGGTGCAGACAGGACTCATCTCGAGGCAATGTGGCTTCAGAGCTTGGGCACATCATCTTCGTGTTGCATTGGCTCCCAGAGAAACTGACTGTAGGCCAGCCTCTCTGCAAACTTATTTCACAAATTTGCTATTTTACCACTTAGAACTGCTTTGTAGAAAAGCAGCATCATGTCCAGTTTGTGGCCAGCCTCAGTGAAAGCCGAGATTCTGCCTCTCTGCCTGGTCCTGTCCCCAGCCTTTCTGGTCCTTCAGGCTCTGCCCTCCTGTTCCTCTGGCCCCCTCTGGGTGAGGTCTAGCCCAGGACACGATGAGCCCCTCTTCGGGATCACGGGCTACGTTTTCTTCCCTTCTTCCACCTGTGCTTGTGCACCATCTCTGTGTGCTCGTGGCTCACCTGTGAGAGTTTCTCAGGGTCTGGGCTCCCCTGGACCTGGTCTAGGCTGTGGGCTGATGCAGTGCCTGCAGACCCATCAGGCACCAGCATGAGATCTGACGGCACCAAAAGATGCCCCTGGCCCCAAACATTTCCTGGAAAGGCAACTGACAGCCCCACCGTCCTTTTGTCTGGAACTTCCCAAGTTGGTCCTTGGGATAAAACTCCCAGGGCTCCTGGTGGCTCAGTCGGTTAAGCGTCCTACTTCAGCTCAGGTCTCTTCATTCGTGGGTTCGAGCCTTGCATCGGGCTCTGGGCTGACAGCTCGGAGCCTGGAGCCTGCTTCAGATTCTGTGTCTCCCTCTCTCTCTCTCTGCCCCTCCCCTGCTTGCACTGTCTCTCAAAAATGAATAAACATTAATAAAACACTCCCTCCCCTGTTGCCTGGGAAACAACTCATAGGCTGTCTATCCGTCTATCCAGAAGGGTCACAATGCACTTTCCTACACTGAAGGCTCTTGGCAAGTCCACAGTAATGAGACCTGCTTAAGTTGATTTCAGCCACAGCATCCACCAAGGTCTCCGCTAAAGTGCACATGCATGACTAGGGTAGGAGTTAGAAATCAAAGATAAAATATCTCCGCCTCACGACTCTGCCTCTGCCTCTAAACATAGGAGTTGGGCCCAAGTGAAGACAAGATGGTCTTTAAGGTTTTTCTCACAGTATTTAATTAAACTACTTGGTCTTTCTAAGCCTCAGTGTTTTAAAGTATCTTTTTACAATAAAAACCAACACTGGCTGATGAGAGAAAAGTCGGGAAAGTATAAAGATGAGATAAATAACTCGTAAGTCCAACACCCAGAGATAGTCACTATAGTATTTTCTAGGTATGTATGTGCCGTGTATGATTTATAAAATGGTGAGCATGTCAGGGGCACTGTTCCCCAGCCTGAAACTATTTCCCACTCAACACTGTGCCATGAGTATTCATTCAGCTTTTTAACTGAGTAGAAGTGTCGAAGGGAGGCGGGAAACCGGACAGGTGTACAGAAGAGAGGGGAGCTGGCATTTATGTGCACTTACAGGTGTGGGATCGTTTACATAAGTGACTGCCTTTTATTCACGCATCAACTTTAGGGTGTCCCTACCGGTATTTTCCACTTACACGGAGGTGCCGTGAAGCTCAGTGGGCTTGGGGGTGGAAGGGACACGTTTGGTGCCCCACACAGACCCCTGTGTCCTCCTACTGGTCCTGTGTGCCCATCTCTACTCACTTGTGCGCTTTGCTGACCCTGGCCCACGCCTGCAACTATCCATGCACTACAGAGTGCTTGTGTGGTTGTGCCCTTGGGCCGGTTCGGAGATACCTTGCCCTGCTGTTTGCCCCAATTTGCAGAGCCTCAGAAGTGCCTGAGAGTATTTGTATCCCTTGGGGCCCTTAGCCAATGACTGGTGTGGGGGATGGGTATTTCTCAGAGTTAGATACGCTCTAACGTGAATTACATTCCAGAACATCTCTCTCTGCAGGATCAGCCGAGACTGAGGCTCTGCCTAAAATCTCACTTGCTTGGCTTCTTCCTGTCTCTATTCTGCTCCCCTCTGTCCTTCCTGTCTCTCCTGGGAGCCCTTACTCAGGAATCCTTGCTCAGGGACGGCATCTAAGCCTCTGACACGAGACAGGTTAGATGTCTTATAAGCAAGATATCTGGGATTTGAATGGAGATTTCCCGGACGCCTGAGTGGACGTTTCTTCTCTCATGACCCCTTGCCTGATTCCAAAGGAGGCAGCGGACAGGTGTGGAGGACAGCCTCTGAGTGGCCCTGGTCATCGGCTACAGGGATGAGAGTGGGTCCTCCAGCTCGGCCTGGGTTGTGGTGGGAGCCCTCCTCTCCTGCTTCCTCTCCCCACCTCGGAGAAATTACTCTAAGTGGGTGCCCAGCCCTGCCTGCCACAGGCAGTTGAAGGGCACAGAGCTCGTGTTGAAGATGATGTTAGCACTAGACATGCAACTCTATCACGCAGGCACCCGGCCAAAGCCCCACTTACCGCACTGACCGCCCCAGCCGAACAGGCCAGGAGGCTCATGTACCAAAGCACAAGAAAGACTCCTGTGCGCTCGTGCGGGGAGGCGACTCGGGCCATTTCAGCTATCATGTCATGGCAGCAAGACACACAAATAGAGACCAGGCTTGTCCAATGGTGCTTTTCTCTCCTTAACCTTGAAGGACGACGCGCATCCCATTGAAGGTCGCTATAGAGTTAAGCCGTCGCGAGAGGCAGCCAGGCCAGACTCGATGAGGCAAAAGGACTTAAACAGCAGACGTTCGCGCTGCCAAATGCACTTTCCCTCTCAATACACCAGAGAGCCATCTCACGTGCTGAGAAGGGATGTGTGGGAGGAAGGCAAAGGCTGAGATGCTGTGGCGAGCCGCATACTGTTGGCCGCTGAGTGCTGTTTGTCATCGGCCAAGGAGTTTCATCTGTCAGTTCTGACTTCCTAAGAGGTTAGCATGTTCCCCTCCTCCCCCTCTCTCTTCCACACGCACACACAGGCACACACACGCACACAGGGCCGGAGTGACTCCTCACCTGCCATCCACAAGGCAGGCCCATCTCTTGGCTCTCATCTCCTACGAGGTCGAGTCACTAGCAGCGTGTGTGTGTGTGTGTGTGCGCGCGTGTGCGTGTCCATGTGTTCTGTTGGGTTCTGAGAAGGAAGAGGGGCAGTACTGCTCATGTTGGAGGACACATAACAGGCCTGCACAGCAGCCGATAGGCAGAGTCTTCTGCAAAGTGAGGCTGAGGGAGAGACCCTCTTCCGAACCATCTTGGTTCTATTTACGGCTGGAGAGGCAGGCCATTCTTCAGCTAGATGTCAGGCTGCTCGAAGCGGCTGTGGGTTTTGCTGGGGAAAGGAATGTGGAAGGGAAGCAAGGCTCGTTTAAACAAGGCTGCTGTACTGCCCCTGGCTGGGGTTCCTGGAATTGGCTGGAGGGCCAGTCTCTTAGGACAGAGGTCTCAGCCACTGAGGGGTTCTGGGTTCCTTCAAATTTGTTTGATGAACTGCTGTGGACATAAACCCTTTTTGAAAAAAGTTAGACAAGGGCAATGGTTGATGTTTGCTGAGCTACCCCTAGAGGCCGAGCCTTGTAAAGGAGACTTTATACGGTATCAAAGCCCTTTTCCCTAGCCCTCGAGTGGGAACAGGAGAGGAGCACAGGCTGTCTGCAGGTGACAAATAATAATCATACTGGTAGCAAATACACAAAGCTGTTCATATTAGGCACCATTCTCGGCACTGTACGTATATTTGCTTATTAGCCTCACAAGAAGAAACTTCCGCCATCATGCCCGCTTTTACTCATGAGGAAACCGAGACATGGAAATTCACTCAAGGCCTTGTAGCTCCATTTAGCAGAGCTGAGATTGGAACCAGGCAATCTGGTTCAGAAGTCTGTGCTTCTAAGCATGGTGCCCAACAGCCTCTGTGTAAACAGAGGCAACTGGATGGGACCCTAGAGAGTAGTCTCTAATGATAGGGAGGGAGCCACATCCAGAGGGACAAGGAAGGGACTGTCCTCAAGGGCCTCCCAAGGCCTCCACCTCTCAGGGGTGGAGCTTATTAATAATCTCACAGGAGAAACCACACACATAAATACACATGGAGAAGACTTAAAACAATGCCTAAAACACATATACATCTAGTTGCCAATAGAGGCAAAACTACAACCCAATCCTGAGGAGAAACACACACTGCCCAGTTTCCTGAAAGAGGAAGCAACTTGCAAATGAGCCAGGGTGCAAGAGAGGGAGGCAGCTGTCCCGAGAGGCCATGAGGTATACAGACTGCTTGTCACTGCACCGACCTCAGCCTGAGTCTCACACAACATATCACGTCTCGCCAGTTTACCTGTCTTACCCCTCCTCTGTTTTAACTTTCTAAAAATGTTTATTCATTTTTGAGAGGGGGGAGGGGCAGAGAGAGAGGGGGGACAGAGGACCTGAAACGTGCTCAGCACTGACAGCAGTGAGCCTGAGGCGGGGCTCGAACTCACGAACCGGGAGATCACGACCTGAGCCAAAGTTGGACGCTCAACTGACTGAGCCACCCAGGCGCCCCTACCTCCCTCTCTTTTATCTGGACTTATTTTAATGGAAAACAAATTTCTTTCTGGAATTTTCTTCTGAATTTTGTTCTTCCCGGCTATGATTTGACTTTATAGCTGTGTTTCACTCTCACATGTACCTACCACTGTGTGAAAAGCACAACCCCCAAAAGTTGTGCCTGGGCCACTGGTGGCTCAGCGTTCTCATCCCCCAGGCCCCTAGATTCCGAGAGCCTATCACAGGCTGGAAGGGAGCAGGCACTTTTGACCTGTGGCTGAGGTAGGGGGAATTCAGGAAAGGAGTAAGGAGATAAGGAGGAGGAGGGATGACATTGGAATTAATTTCAGTGCAACAAACATCTGACAAGCATTTATTATGTGCCAGTTGCTTGGTGTTCAGTGCGGGGAATGAAGAAGACAACCTCTCCCTCCCCAGGCTGTGAGCTCGAAGGTGTGGCACGAACTGACACGTAAATACACAATGATATGACAATTTGATAAAAAATTAATGAAAGTGTGGGCAATGGGTTCTGGGAGCACAGAGAAAGGTGCCTTTATTTATGTTTCAGGTAGAAGTGCCGGGGAGAGTTACCCAAGTGATATCATTTAATTTTTTTTTTTAACATTTGTTTATTTTTGAGAGATAGAGAGAGACAGAGCATCAGCAGGGGAGGGGCAGAGAGAGAGAGAGAGAGGGAAACACAGAATCTGAAGCAGGCTCCAGGCTCTGAGCTGTCAGCATACAGCCTGATGCGGGGCTCAAACCCACAAACTGTGAGATCATGACCTGAGCCAAAGTTGGATGTTCAGCCGATGGAGCCACCCAGGCGCCCCTCAAGTGATACCATTTAAGAGCATTAAACGAGGAGAAGGAAATTTTCTGGATGAATGAAGGGCGTTCCAGGCAGAGGCAAGAGCTTGGGCAAAGAAAGAGAAATGCATGACCTACTCGAGACTTGGCGATTGCTCCCAGTGTGGCCAGACAGCAGACTGTTTAGAGACAGAAGGGCCAGACTGTCAAGAGCCTTGGGTCCAGGCCTCGGGAGTTGGGGGCCAAATCTTATAAGCAACAGGGAGTCAACCATGGTTTCTCGATAGGAGACTGGTCTGGCGGGATGTGTTTCTTAGAGAGATTCCTCCTAAAAGTGGGTGAAGAACGGACAGGCAGACCAGTGAGGAGACCACAGCCTTGGGCCGAGGGAGGAAAGATGAGAATCTTGGAAGCTTCAGGGTGTGAAGCACAGGGACGAATGCAGGTTAGCCGTCGTGGACACTATGCAAGTGGGATGAGCCTACACTTGTCCCTTGTCTGCAGTTCAGGACATAGCACCTCCTCCACACCAATTTCAGAACGTTCAAATCCTGCCAAGCTCAAAAGCCACCTCTCCCACAGAGTCTTCACGAAGGCTCCCGCTGCAAACAAATTCTCCATCCTCTCTGCTCTTCTGCTCTGTGTTTGCTTTTCCCTCTGGGTTCCAGAGATTTGTATTAATTACTCCTCTTCTTTGCCCTCACGTGGGTTGGGAAAAGGCCAGGTCCTGGAAGTGTGAAACTTGTTTTGCTCTGGGGAGATGGCACTTCATACCTATGTTGCCCTGGGCTTGGTTTCATCATCTGTGGGGATGTATCAGTCAGGCTGTAGTAGCCAGGTCAACAGAGTCCAGGCCAGGTTGTCCAAAAGGGGAGAGTGAGGACACTATCCCTAAACTCAGGAGTCAAGGCTCCCTGGTGGGAACTGGGACCACCCAAGAGACACGGCTGCCATCTTGGAGACCACCAAAAGCTGTAATAGGAGGGTGAAATAGTCTGGCTTCCCCTCTCCACCACCCTGTAACCCCTTCTAGAACCTTCACTGGCTGAACCTGTATGGAAGCCAGTTGGAAGGAACTCTGGAAGGTACAGTTTGCAGGGGAGGGGTGGGGAATGGATCTGAGCATACAAACAGGCAAACGACGAGCAAAGGTTTCCCTCGCTCTCCAAAAGTAGAGCATGCTTATGAAAACTTAGGAAGTCAAAATGGCCTGAAGCCAAGAAGCAATTACCATTAATTTATGCAGAAGAAATTCTGAGCATTCATACCCCCCACCCCAAATCCTCTCCCAGGCTTTTCTGATACCTTAGGACACATCTTTCTGATGGACGCACAAAATCAATCGAGATGAAGCACAGATGGTCACAGACAGTTCAAAACTATGGCGGCTTGATGCTAAGTGTGGTTCCTGGGGAAGGAGCTTGGCGGGGCCACTCTCGCTGCTTGGGGTACGGATACTCCACCTCTTGTAACAGGTAGCAAACAGGTACTAATGGAAGGTCTTTGGTAAAGTGAAATGGCGTACCATGAACTTTCAAAGGCAGGGGATGCTTGTATAGAGAAGTCACCAAAAACCTTTAGCCCTACTTACCTCACAGGACGTTGGTGAGAATCAAATGGAATGATCTAGGTCAAAGCCCTTTGTAAATCACAGAAAGATTGCCCAGTGTAGCTCCGAACCTGTTAGCGCTTGTGTGTTGGAATGTGGCCTGGCATTCGAAGAAAACCCACATTTCACTGCTCAGGCATCAATTAATTCTCTCCCCACCTGGATCTGGAGTCGGGAAGGATGAACAGTTTCCCTGGTGGTCGTCCAGGGGACACGTCCACCCGACAGGCTGTCACCGATGTGTGGGAGCACTCAGCTCATACCCAGGTGATAAGAAATCTTTTTGCACAAGGTGAGACTCTAGGCACGTGTTTCTCTACCTGTAGTATCAGAACCGGTTTAAGCTGCATGGCAGGTAGGCATCCGGCTTGGAGAGGGGCCCCTCCTTGGCCATGGGCAGCTCTCAGGAACAAAGCCACAGCCCAGTGAAGAGGTTCAATGCCATCCAGGTGGGCAGAGAGGGGGAAAAACACCAGAGAATTTCCAGGCATCTCTCGGGGCACTATCCCGTGTCATTTGCTCTTCATGATGAAAGAGATGCCCAGGTAATAGGGCCAGCGCAAGTGAAACCTCTGGTCTCTTCAGCCCCATTAACCCACATCCCCCCAAATGGATTCTCAGCCAGTCCCACGGAGACATACTGTCAGAACCATCCCACGTCATTTGCAGAGTGAAGTGAATATCAATAAAATTGTAATGAGTAATTTTCCCAGCTTCGCCGACTCTTACTGGAAAGCAGGCCTGCTCTCTGCTGTGGGTATTGACAAACCTCCGTTCCTCCTGGGAGCTGCTTTCTTCCACTGGATGAATCTGAACCCATCTGAGCAGATACCAGGTGTTCCAGTTTGATGGGCACAGGCACACGGACGCCAGGATTGGTAAGGGGCCCGCTGCCCCTTGATGGCAGTGAGAAGCCCTGATGAATGAACCGGTCTGACACTCTCCATGCTGAGGCAACAGAAAGAACACCGCGCCAGGAGGCAGGCATCGGACCTCTGGTCTCCAATTTCTATTAACCACCCCTACCATCCACTCTAACCACACTGGACTTCATTATTTCATCGATGACCCCAAGGGGCCCCTCCAGTTCTGCATTCTATGGTTCTGAGAGAGAGACAAGGCACAGAGAAATCAACCTGCCAGAGAGTGACACATTTGACAGTGTAGACCCTGGAGGCTGAGTCTACACTGCCAGGCATTCAAGAAACAGACAGAGTGGGAGTTTTGCTGGCAGTTTCTCGCTGTGGCTCTCTGACCATAGAGAACTTGGGCATCACACCTGCTCCGTGGCCATGACAGCCAGCACTGGGAGACCGAGCCGTGAGTGACAAGGCGTTAATTCAAGGCGTAGGAAGTGTGATGGTTAGGGACTGGCCTCACCCTCTCCTGTCCGCTCCCTTCTGTCTGAAAGGCTGTCAGCAACTCCTGCTGATGCCTGGCTGCTGTGGCCTCACTGCCTTCTTCCTCTGCACCGAGGTGTGGAAGAAAGTACGGAGGTGTTTCTGCAGCACCTGGGCTGCTGGTTAGGGACGCGCTACCTGGGGAAAAGACAGGAGGACTGCTCAGCTGCCGTTCTGCGCTGGGGGCCGGCTGCCGAGCAAGACAACGCAGCCCAAAGTCTGGGTCCCAGAAATGTGAACGGAGACTGGGGGGTGGTGTGCATACGCATGCACGCGCGTATGTGAGCGTGTACGTGCATGCACATGCAGTGCCTGGGACAGAAAGGCCTAGAGTCAGCGAAGCTCAGATAGTTGAAGTCACCTCAAGCTGGGTGTTCAGGGGAGATTTTGCTGGCTTTTCCAAAACCCCACGTAGCTGCTATTCCCCTACCCTGCCTTCCTCCTTTGCCAAAGATCATGCGACAAAAGGAGGCTGCGAGGTCTGGACTGGTTGCCAAGGCTCAGCCAGAGCCAGCGGGCCACGAGCAAGTTCTGTGAGGACTATTATCACCCCATGTGTCAACCCACGGACAGCGGGCTTTGTTCAGATGACATAGGTCGTGAAGTGGGTATTCTCTTTTCCCTCTTCTCTCCCTGGGCGTCCTGGCTGAAGCTCACCCCTTGGCTGAAGAGCAGGTCTGACCAGATAAAGTATGTTCTAAAGCATCGAGTACAGTGCAGTTTGGAAAAGCCCTTTCCTTACCGATATCTCTCGCAAAATCAAAAAGATAGGGTTATCATTCCCATTTCATGGATGAGGAAACTGAGTCCCAGGAAGGAACCAGCCGCAGGCACCTAGTTCAAACTCAAATCTCCCACTCCATCCTAGAATCTTTGTCTCCTTCGTGAGAGGGACTGGCTTCCAGAATGATCCTACGGATGCTAATAATGGAGGGTCACCCCTTCCCTTTTCCCTATGATGTTTGGAGAAAGGTGGAAGTGGTCCCGGGACAGCCAGGTGCCTCTTTACGACATCTGCCTTGCCACCGAGACACGTGCGGCCACACGGTAGAATGAGAGTTGTAGAATTCTTATGACTTGGGAAAGTACATGGCCCTGCTCCTTTTATTTTTTGAAGTTTATTTATTTATTTTGAGAGAGTGCGAGCGAGCAGGGGTGGGGCAGAGAGAGAGAAGCAGAGAGAGGATCGGAAGCAGGCTCCCCGCTGTCAGCGCAGAGCCTGATGCATGGCTGGAACTCATGAACTGTGAGATCATGACCTGAGCCGAAACCAAGAGTTGAGATGCTTAACTGCCTGAGCCACCCAGGCACCCTGGCCCTGCTCCTTTTAGATGCAAATATGGGACTCCAGCTATGTGTGAACCGGTCTCAGGTAGACTCCCCTCCCACTCGGGATCAGGTGGCCCCTGCTTCCTCTTCTCTCCGTCAGAGGTGGTGACCTTCGTTTCACTGAACCACATGCTTTACGTGTATTTGTCCCTTACAACAAACCTGTGAGTTTGGCATGGATGAACCCCCGTTTTATGGATCAGGAAACCGAGGGAGGGAGGGGAAATGTCGCCTAAGTGCCTGGCCCCAAAGCTCATGCACCCAGGATTCAAGTCCAGGCGACGCGGCTGCTTGGGTGAGCGCTCCGAGAACTCTGGACCCCTCCTCCCTGTCACGGCACACAGTTTCACTCACAGTTTTCTACTCACCTGCCTGTCTCCCTCCCGGCCTGTAGGCATGGACAGAGTGCACACTGTATTCGTGATTGCACACCCAGTACCTAGCACAGAGTTCCTTCCCTCCACTCCGTGCACACACTCGTGCATGAACCCACTGCACACGCCCAGGGGCAGTTGAGGGAAAGCAGAGGCAATTACGTGACTCACCTCGAGGCACACAGCAGGTCTAGCTTCCACAAGTTCTCCTGGATCCCAAGTCCTCTTTCTCTCCTGCTCCCAGGCCACATTGCTAAATATATCCTGGGATGAACCTTTTACCATCTATCGCTAAAATGCCTCTTGACTGTTCTACGCCAAGATTAGAAGTCCGTCTAAACATCAATGATTATTTCATCGGCTAAAAGCAAATTGATCAAGCCTGCTCTCCCTGCAGACTGAGCAGGCTCTCAGTCTATTTGTAGCTCTGTCTGAGAGGCAAGAGGCTGCCTGTTGGCTTTCTGTACTGATGGGGTTCACAGAGTGGGCCACGGATGCGTTTAGCCTGGGATCGGCAGATCCTGGGGTATTGGTCAGGTGGGCAATTCCCTCCCTGGCTTCTTTTTTTTTTTTTTTTAATTTTTTTTTTTAACGTTTATTTATTTTTGAGACAGAGAGAGACAGAGCATGAACAGGGGAGGGGCAGAGAGAGAGGGAGACAGAGACAGAGCATGAACGGGGGAGGGGCAGAGAGAGAGGGAGACAGAGAATCGGAAGCAGGTTCCAGGCTCTGAGCCATCAGCCCAGAGCCCGATGCGGGGCTGGAACTCACAGACCGTTGAGATCGTGACCTGAGCTGAAGTCGGAGGCTTAACCGACTGAGCCACCCAGGCGCCCCCCTCCCTGGCTTCTTAAGGCAGACTCAGGTTGCTGCAGGGCCGCAGGGCAGGATTCCTTGGGGGAGGGGAGCCAATCTGCACAAATCCATTGGGCGTCCCTCCCACCTTGACCATCAGGAACTGCTCACAGGAGTTGAGAAAGGTATTGAGAAACAGAAATACTCTCGTTGGACAGGGCTCTGATGTGGTTAATAAAAGTCTTAGTTTCTGTCTTTCAGGGAAGTTTAGGAATGAGAGTAGGGGTTTGGGTAGGAGAAACACGCCCAAGAAATAGAGAAAAAGTTTTCCTATCTAAAAAGCTTCAGCAGAAATTGTTTTTAAAAGGTGAGAGAGCCAGGGAGAAAGACTTGGTATATGTTTCAGCAGATCTTTTTCTTTCCTTTTTTTTTTTTTTTTTTAATTTTAACTTTGTTTTTCTTTGTGATCCCAAGCTTCTCACCTCCGCTGAGTTTCTGGCCGTCTCTGAGCTGAATAATACAGTAGCCAGCCCAGCAGAGGCAACCCAGTGCTAGGCAGGAGGCTCCCAATACACAGGGAAGGGATTTTTCATTTCATACATCATTTAGAGCCTGCTGCAGTGATTTACCAATGTCAGGCCGTCTTTGGAGCACAAAAAGAGAAGAAAGGGAAATATGCATGCTTCTGTTGTATGTCCGGACTGGGATCCTGGGAGACTGATTGGGGTCTGGAGGCGCACTGGGCTTTCTCCCCGGTCTGAACACCACGGTGAAGCCAGGCTACCCAGCAGTTAGGATTTAAAAAAAAAAAAATGAGAGGAAAGTGGTTTGCGTCTTGCAGGGCGATTCTGCTTCCCTTTGCACCGCCCTGGCCAAGCGGGGCGGGCTCCTTCGCCATAGCCTGTGTGGTCTCCTTGCTAGTAGGTTCCTGAACTTGAACCATTCTACAGCCCCAGGAGAATTTACCTTCTTGAAACCCCACCATAATCATGCTATTCGCCTGCATGAGGACCTAAAACCGTTTTCCAGGAAAAGTCGAGTCACTCCGGGCCAGGAGTGACAGGCTTTAGGACCTGCATCCTGCCTCTCCTTCTGCTCACCCTGCAGCCCCCCGTGGGTGCAGGTGCCTGGAGACGCCCGCACACCCCACGCCTTTGCCACCTGGCTTCTCCTGCAGCTGCTCTCTCCCCGCCCGCACTGCTCTCTCTTTCCGCTCCCGCTTCTAAAACCCTTTCCAGGGCCAACCTCACACCCACTTTCTCTACTACTCTTCCCGTGACTAAGCCAGCTCTTTCTGCTTATTCACTTCCCCGAACTCCCAAAGACTCCGAGTCAGCAGTGACTTGAATTAGGTAACAGATAATACTAACGTTAAGTAACACCACTAATAAATGTCATTGAGCCCCAGCCAGCTGCCACGTGCTTTCCATGCGATACCTCTATCCACTCTCACAACAGCCCCATTAAGACATGCTGTTAATATTTCCAGGTGAAAGAATGGAGGCTTAGCCTGTGTGAGGTCATTGCTTCAGGCTACATTCAGCCGGGAGCTAAGGAAGTTGGCCAGAATCTGGACCCGGACTTTCTGCCTTTTTTTTTTTTTTTTTTTTTTTAACGAGCCTTTAAACACTACGTTTACTGCCTCTCAGTCCAGTACCAGTTCCAAGGTAACTGATTCTTAGGGTTTAGTTTAGATCCACAATCAAACTGCGGGTTCCCAAAGCAGGCCGCACGTGTTTTCTATTTCTGAATCCCCACAGCACCTAACCTCAGAGCTACGCACCCAGTAGACATTCAATATAAACTCGATCATTCATCGACTGGCCAGACAGCTTCCAGACTGGGGCCCCCCTCTCTCTCCCCTCATTATGGAAAAGCCTAAGTAAAGCAGAGCTGGAAGACTGGTGGGGTGTGGGTGGGAGGGCATAGCCAGTTTCTCTTTAGGGAAGTCTAATACTGGGCTGCTTCAAAGCAATGAACCAGATGCCGCGGAGGCACATAGCATGACATGCCAGACATGTGGAGGTCAGGGCAGAGTGACAAACCTTCCTGTCACAAGGGAGGCAAAGCTGACACCGGAGGAAGACACAACCGGAGAGCAAAGCAAGGCCACCTTTGGTGAGGGCTTGCTTATGTGGTACAGAGCGCAGGAAGCACAGATCAACGTGGGTCACTGGTGTGGCGGGAGAGAGCTTCAGGAGAAGGGGGGCCAGCGGGGCTTTGAGGACGGACAACATTGCTGCAGGTGAGGAGACAGACAAGAGCATGGAGAGGAGAGACAGACTGACCCTGAGTCATCGCCTTCCCTCTTTGGCGAAGCATAATGGTAGGGTCGGGATTTATTTGGACTACTGGGCCACTATTCAGGATGGCTACTAAGCTATGGTGCTTGCTCAGGCTTTCTTACAGGTTGGTCGTGAGGGTAAAGCATGATAAAATACAGCAGTATAGTGTGTAGGTGAAGGTCGTGTATACATGCGGGGTTGCTAGTGCCCTGCTCTGTCCTCTCCGGAGCATTCGACTCTTATGTGCTGAAGGCTGCTGATGGTGGGACCTTTGGCCTAAAGGGTCTTTTCCTACCAGGACAAGGCGGAAGCAGTCCTCAACCAAAGACAAATGGGTGCAGGTGGATAAATACCCCACTGCCCTGCCCCTTGGCTGGGATGATTCTGAGGTCTGTTCTCTACACACTTGAGCTCTGGCTGGCTCTTGTTGGATGATGAACTCTACTGGCTACCTTCCCTTCCCCTTCTCCTTCCCACCCTCCCTCAGTGGGATCACTTTCTCAATCAACTCGCTTGCTCTTAGAGGGTGGGATCTATTTCTGGGAAAACCCAAAGTAGGACACTGTAGTCTTTATTAATTGCAGAGATATGCACATTTGCCAGTAGATAAATTCCCCCAATTGTCCAAGTAGAGTAAACCAGGTAGACCCATTCATAATGTCTAGAATCTTAGCTCTGAATGTTTTGCATGCTCCTAGGACGCGGACAGTACCCCTTTCATAGTATACTCATCCCAGTGTCTGATTTATCAGCCCCCTACCTCCTCTCACTCCCAACTAGAGTTGTCAAATCTTTGAAAGCAGGGGCTGAGCCACATCATGTCTTTAGTGTAAGTCCCTCTCACAGACTGGATGCTCGATGAATAGTCTTTAAATTGGATCGTGTTAAGCAGAAAAAATACCCCTCTGTCCAAAAGCAAGCTAATCCCTATGCCTTTCTCTGGTTTCCGACGTGATAAAAGTTCAGTCACCAAAGCCACAGTGGCTTGCAAGTGCCTTGTTATGGGTTCGTTATTTTATTTATCCTGTTGTACCAACCCTGAGTGGCCTTTCAAATGGTCTCACCAGCACCCTTTCCTCAATCCGTTTCAAATGGCCCTAAACAGCCTCTCATCTTGATAAAGCTCATCCAACACTTGTGCAGACTGGCACCTCCTTTGAAGCTGGAGCCCTCGAGCACCGTGATTAATGAGCAGGACTCAGCACTGGTGGCTCTGGTGCTCACTGTCATCGGCAGGGCTCCTGGCCACGGCCCAAGGCCAAGGCTGTGTCCTCTCTGCCCCAGCCCCATACCTTTCCCCAGGCGCAGAGTGCATCCTCCTCCTTCCCCAGCAGCATGGCCCATGCTGCACACCCTCCCTGAGAGGCCGGGATCGTCTGTGCCTCTCGCTCGACAGCCGATCCATTAGATGGCTGGCTACTGCCGAGGACATAATTATCAAAGGTGGCAACCGAGCCAGGCTGGCTTCCGGTGCCGAAGCCGGGCTGGAGGCCCCAAGCAGTCAAGTGGATCGCCACTCAGAGACGGTTTGCCATCCCTGGCTCAGAGCCAAAGGGTCACATCTGAGCTGGAGTGCCCTCCCCAAGGCTTCCGTCCCTGGTCCCTAGCGATGCAAGTTTCCCAGAAGGGGAGTTGGTCACGAAAAACCAGACACCATGTGGTGAAGCCCTCCTGGCTTTGCCATGCCCCCATCGTGCCAGGCTTGGCAGGCCCCAAATTGGACAGACAGATGCTCCCTTAACCTCGCTTCCAATTTCACTCCTCACAAAGGCAGCAGCAATAATGTGAGCGTGAACTCTAGGAGGCCCGGGGCATAGCCCCCTCCTGCTATCACCGAGGAAGAGAGCCACACGGAGCAGGGCGAGCGGGTGTCCTGGCCACAGCCGATGCTCGCTTCAGGCCTTGGAGCTCTGCCCGCCGAACGCGAAGCTCTGGGCAGAGAACAAAGGAGGGCCCGGAGGCAGGGCTCTGTGCGGGCCACAGGGTGTAGACGGTGCCAGCTGGGACGTGTGCTTTCCACACAGGGCAAGGGGGTGTTTTTCCTGCCTCAGAGAGAGACTGGATCCAAATTCTTCCACTTGCCCTTAAGAGGCGTGGGGGCACATATCTCTAGGTGAGCAGTTCTGCCCATGATCTGGAAGCCAGCCTGGGGTGGGTCTGGAGCCACACTAGGGGCAGACATCAAGAGCCTTCTTTGGTAAAAATGATGCCGAAAACAGTCCAAATAGGCTCTTCAGAAGCGATCTCCATCCCTCAAACAGCTGTGGTCTGCCGGCCAGGGTATGCTGGGTATACCACGGTCTGCTCTGATGCCCAGGTTTGGGTGGTGTGTGGGAAGAATAAGCGAGAGCAGGTGATCCCTCCCCCCACGTCCGCCATTTATAATTTTTTTTAACGTTTATTTATTTTTGAGAGAGAGAGGGAGAGACAGAGCGCAAGTTGGGGAGGGGCAGAGAGAGAGAGGGAGACACAGAATCCAAAGCAGGCTCCAGGCTCTGAGCTGTCAGCACGGAGCCCAACACAGGGCTCGAACTCATGAGCTGTGAGATCATGACTTGAGCTGGAGCTGGACGCTCAACCAAACTGAGCCACGCAGGAATAAAGTTTTATCCAAGGGAAGCAATGAGCCTCCTGAATAAAGCTTAACATAGTCATTCTCCTGGCCTTTCAACAGAAAAGCTGAGCCACCTTGCAGACGTACCTCGCAGACCTCTGTTATGGGAGAATGTAGATGATCCGAGGGGAAAAGAGCCTTTTTGTCATTTGCACCAGCCTCTGCCTGGAAGGAGAAATCCCCTCTGTGGCGTTTGCTTGAGCACATCCGTGATAACCAGCTTGTGTCTCTCAGATCAAGTGTGTGTGTGTGCGTGTGTGTGTGTGTGTGTGTGTGTGTGTGTGTGTGGTGGGGGGAGGGGACACCCATCAGAGGAGTGCTGTCCTCAGTGAGGAAAGAGAAAGCAGGCAGAGCTGAGCCCAGAAGAGACAGAGAGCCCCGTGCGTCTGGAACGGAAACCAGCTCTAACTTCATTCTACACATCTCACCAGGGGCCTGCTGCAGCCCCCGTGCCTGCCTTCATGGAGCCTGCTAGGACACCCCAACATCAGAGAGAGAAGGAGGAGGCATGACCTGAGTGACTCAGGCTATCCCTCAATTGGATCGGGCCGCCCCGACAGACCCCAGGGCCCCCCTGTGCCCTGCCTGCAGAGAGAACCTCTCCACAGAGACCCAAGCAGCCACTCAGGGGGACCTCAGCCCCTCGTACCTCTGGAAAAGTTTTCTGGGGTGTGTAGCTTTTCTTTCTCTGTCTCCACCCCACCCCACCCCAGCGTCGTTTCCATCCTCTCTGGGAGTGTGGCCACCTTCCTGCTCAGTGCTGCCGGAAAGGTGCTGAATGGACATAAGAAAGCAAATTAGCTACTGATCAGCCCTCTATTTTCTTGGCGTGCCGAACAGTGCCCCAGTGACAACTGTGATGGTTTGAAAGGCAGCCCGGCTCCTGGAACAGACCCTGAGGGCATCCGGACGATGGCCAATGTGCACCAGCTGAAGCTGAGTCATCCAGCAGCTGGAGATCAGCTACTCCTCTGGCCACCGCTCCCGAAGGCCAAGGGTGATGCACCACCTTTCATAATCACCTGGATGGAAAACCGAAGCAGCCTACTCCATCACCGGTTACACATTCCAGCGTGTAAATTAACAAATTCCTCCAAAATCCATAACAGATACATCTTTGTTCAGCCAAAGTACTTTGATATAAATTGTAGCTTTTTAGGACGGTTCTGTCAAAAGTGTAATATATCACGGAATAGCGGATACAAGTTCAAAAGTACATATAATAATATAATTAAGATAGCTTGACAAGAATGTATTTTAAAAGTATGAAATACCTGCAGGTATAATAGCTTCATAAAGTCTGTCAGATTTACTTCTGCTGTGAAGAAATTTAAAATGTTTTACTTTAATGTGATGCAAATGAAGGCTGAGGTATGCATATAACACAGCCCTTAAAAAATAGGTAGAGGGAAAAGAATAAAAGTCAGTTTCAGGCCAAACAAGACATTCAACTTTGCAGGTGACTGGATAATAGATCAAGCAAACAGATTGGGGAAACGGCGCTGGGATGTGTGTAGAAAACACCAATTCCACGTTTCCCTCCCTTGTTGGCTACAGGAAAGTAAGTGTTTTTATTCAAAATTAACGATTCCCTCTGCACATTCTTCTTCTTGCTCAAAAGGTTCAAGCATAATTCTTGTTTAAAGCCAGAGCAATTTCTATATAATTACCAGCCCATAAGAAATTATTTTTCAGTGCACTAAAAGTTAAGGAGAGGAGTAACTCACACCCAGAACAAAGGCCTTCGGACACCTCTGTGTGGGACCAGCTGCCCCGGGCGAGTGCACCTGTCCAGCCTAACTCCGCTACCTGGATCCAAGCAGAGAAGCACTAACTGTTTACCTAGTATAAAACGATGTCGAGACACGAATTGCAAGGTTAATCCAATCAGCAAGGCACATGGGACACAGAGACCACCTCTCACCCTTCCTCCTGCCAGAAACTACCCCTAAGGAATCCCATCTCTCCAGCAGGGGGGCCTGGCACGGCCGAGATTAACCCAACAACGTCCACGGCTCTGTGTCTGTCTCTCTGCACTGTGTGTTTTTGATGTATCAAGGTGACACAAGGGCACTCACTCCAGCTATTATTTAAATTTCAGGGGCGTCTGGGTGGCTCAGTCAGTTGAGCGTCCGACTTCGGCTCAGGTCACCATCTCGCGGTCCGTGAGTTCGAGCCCCGCGTCGGGCTCTGTGCTGACGGCTCAGAGCCTGGAGCCTGCTTCGGATTCTGTGTCTCCCTCTCTCTCTCTGCTCCTCCCCCGTTCATGCTCTGTCTCTCTCTGTCTCAAAAATAAATAAACATTTAACAAAAAATAAATGAAAACCTCTGGCCTGGTCGCATTTGTCAAACCTTGTTTCATCCCCGTTCTCTTATTCTGCACCGGCATCAGGTAGGTAGGTAGGACTCTCAGATGAAGCAGGTAGATGGCTTTTAGGAGCTCTCCCACCCTTTCTGGGCCCCAGGTCATAGTGGAGAGCTGGGGCAAAGAAAAGCCTGTATTGCAGAGCTCTGATCATGTTTATGAGCAGGGCTAAGTGTTGCCCCAAGCAAAGCATGATGATAATAATGAAACGAAAAAATAAGAATAGTTACAAGAAAACAGAACGGGGGAAGGCATTCAATAAAAGACACCTTTTCTCCAAGGTAAACACGAACATGCTCAAATCGCGAAGCAGCATAGTTTGAAAATCAACACTCCCAGCGCCTCTGCTGCTGCTGACTGCACCCGAAAGAATTCTCAAAGTAAATGTACTTTTCACCGTTATCGTCCTCATTTGCATTCTGTTCCATTTGGACTCTGAAACTTGAGCAGACACTTTATTTTCAGGGTAGGTCTGCATGATGGCAAACAAACAGTTTGGGAAGGAATTAGCCATATGGGCCTGGGCATTATTTCCTTAATGTGGGAATTGGGTCAACCCAACAAAATGTTTCCTCAAATACTTAAACGGGTACATTTTCTCTTTGAGAGGGGAGGTTTTCCGAATGAAGCCTCTGGTTGGCTGTGCTTGGGAGTCAGAGCTGCAGCGTCCCGGCCCTCAGAGGCTCGTGAAATGTTAAAAGAAAAGCAATCTCAGAGACACCCATCCAGCCGCTAAGACACAGAGGTCCAGAGAGGTGAAGTGACCTGAACAAGGTCACACAGCTACCAGCCCGGTCTACACTACGCTCTCTTGTGAGGCCATCGCCCCTCAACCGGCAGAGGTCTGTAGCTGCTCTTGTTTCTTCCGTGTGTCTTACAAGCCTCCACTGTCCTCTAGGGAATCCCAATCCCAATTTCTGGCTCCTTTTCGTATTCCCCCGACCCTGTGTGCATTTACAGATGTTGTGAACTTACGCCAGCCAATGTATACTTCGGTCCAGCTCCACATGTGACCCTATGCTCAGGGCACAGGACCACTGGCTCACTTTTCCTTTATCCTCTCTCTCTTCTTCAGAGTCAGAAGCAAAGTGCACCAGCACAGATGAGACCCCCAGAAATCACTGTTCTCTGACTGATGGGAGACGTAACATCGGGAATGGTGCTGTCAGGAGAGTCACGAGTGAAGGATAACAATACATGAAACAGACCTTTTAAGGGCAACCCATTATTTTTGTAATTTGCTTAAACAAAACCAAGTGACTCTTTAAACTCTAATTCGCATCTCAGAAATCCAGTGCCGCTGTCCCTCGTTTCTCTGGAGTCGTGGCAATAATTTTAATGCCAGCAGAAGGCATTAGACATTAGAGGTGAGCAAGGCAGAGGGTTCTGGCTTTTATCAGATAATTAAGATGCTACCAAAGTCAAACCTTTATCAACGTTAGACTAAAAATAAGCCACTTCCATCCACAGGCCCTTCTGCAGAGCATTCGAAGTTGACAGGGCTCTGGATAGCTTTTAAAAACGGTTCATTGTTTTTCAACTTCTTTTGGCAATCCATTCTCATTATGCCCAATGCATTTGTCTTCATAATACGTACTTCACAATTACAATATCAAAGAGTTTGTATCTACATAATAAAAATGATCTATAGAAAGGTACAGGGAAAACATAATAACATAGTGTGATCACTAATGAAATGAATGCTTTGAGAGAAAACATGGCGTCTCGCGGGAAAACTTGTCCCTATATCATAAGATGTTAGAAGCAGGCAAAAAGCTTGGAGGTGAAACTGAAATTAAATCTCTGATTCCTGAGAGATTAAAAGCACAGCATGGGGCTGCTGCTTGACTTTGGTGATGGGAAGGGCACACAGGGGGGCCTGCTAGGCCACCTCCTGTTGGAAATAGTCACTTCAAAGTGTATTTGTTCTATCCAACCTTCAGAAGGGTCTGGCCTAAATACTACTGGCTCAACAGACAACTGAGATAAGGCTTGGGTCTTTTTTTTTTCCCCCAAGAATAAGCACTAGCAAGTTCTCTCCACTGACCAGGCTTTGTGTAGCTGGTCTGCAGAGGCACCGTCCAGAAAGAAATGTATCTGCTGGATGCAGGGTCACTGAATCAGTTTCCCAGGCTAAAGGCATTGACCAGAGAAAAGAAAAATGTGGAAAAGGGACACCAATGCAGTAAAAAAGAAGACAGGTGGCCATCTGGATGGTTTAATCTCACATCACACTCAGGGAAAGACAGGCACGAAGCTGGCTGGTTTGCACAGACTGTCTGCTGTAGTATAGCATCTATCACAGTGCTCGGTTCACAAGATCTGCTCAGTAAATTAAAAAAAAAAAGTTAATGTTTATTGATTTTTGAGAGAGACAGAGAGACAGAGACAGAGACAGCATGAGTTGGGGAGGAGCAGACAGAGAGGGACACACAGAATCTGAAGCAGGCTCCAGGCTCGGAGCTGTCGGCACAGAGCCCGATGCGGGGCTCGAACTCACGAACTGCGAGATCGAACGCCTAACTGATGGAGCCACCCAGGCACCCCAGTGAATATTTTTTAACAAATGAAGAAAAATAGTGACTTTGTCGTTAAGCAAAAATTGATACCGTAATTGATAACCCATGCAGTAAATGACAAAAGCCTTTAAGACGGACTGACACCAAAATGATGCAAAAGGTGGGATTGCTGAGGACAAAGGAAAAGGAACAACAGATAAATGGGCGGGGGGGGGGGGCTGTTTGAGTTCACATCAACGTAGAAGTTGGTTGTGGTGCTTGGCCAAGCAGGGCTGGGGACCCCTTGCTGGGCAGATAGGAGGCTTGGCAGATGTTCTGAACGGGAAGGGGGGGAGCCAAACAGATGTCCAGCTCTATTAAGAGAGAAGGAACACTGTCATGCCTCTTAGCTGATAGCAAGCAGCCTGGATCCATTGGAGGGAAGAGTTCTGTTCCTGGGACTGACAGCCAGCAGAGAGGTGAATTACACGTGCCCCTGGGTTCAGATCCGAACATCAGATTTCATATATACATGTATTTTCCAAATCTTCCTGTGGCTTCTGTACATTCAGGTCAAATGCATGTGTGAAGAGACAGGGCTTGGTTGGTAAAGGGCCAGAGAAAGATCATTTGATCTACGAAACTCAAGCCCCGCCAGGTTAAGGTCTTCAGTCCCGCAGTGGAAAGAATCTCTCTCCTTCGCTCACCTCCCTCTTCAACGTCCCAAGCACACTTACATGCACACAAGGTCTATCCCAGAAAAAGGAAGTAAATTATGTTGAAAGCTAAAATGATTTCAGCATCAACTGATTTAGATGAAAGCATTTTTGACTTGGGTATTTGGAAAATTATCCCTGTTTATCAACTTTATTTGGCTAGCATAACCTGTGTATGTGCAAGTATAACTTTGAGCAGGGAGAGAGCTTGGGTGAATTATTGCTAAAATATCTCTGAGCACAGAATGCCTGACAAAAATTGAAGGGGTGGTGCAAACAATATAACATAGAGAAAGTGACATACAGCAGTATGTAATAACAGAGAGATCCTGAATTCACCATTCACATTTTTCCTTATGCATGAGATAGCAAAAAATTAACATAGTAGGTGCTAAACCATTACAGTGTCAAGGCTGGATTCCTCCTTAGAGATCTAGCTCAAGCTTTTCATTTCACAGATGACGGGTCCTAGGCTAAAAGTGAAAGTGACTTGTCCAAGGTCTTAGAGCTGTGATTCAACCCTGGATGCCCTTTACTCCTAACCCAGTGCTTTTCTACTCGACACACAGACGTTCGGTCATAGACGGGTAGGTATGTGGATAGGAGATGATGGATAAATACACATTCTCTAGGTGGTGTAGTTTTTAGACACAATTATTCTGTCTTCAGATTGAATGTCCCACAGGTATATCAAAACCTCCCTGTAGGACATTTAAACTTTACTGCGGAGTTAAAACCTGTGGCAAGTTAGAAGTCCCCTGTAGCTATTAAAATAGTACTCAGTGAGAAGAACAGTATTATGTACAGATGACTAATGGGGTTTCACCCCCTCCCACGCCCTTATAGAGAGATACTGATAGAGAGATATACACTGTTGGCATTTCTAAGCAAGGTGTCCAGTATTTTTAGTCCTGGGGGAGGCAGCAACTGCTGACTACTTTTCTTTTCCCAAAACTGCATTAAAACTTTCTTTTGTAAGAAAAACGAGAGGAAAAAAATCAATAGAGCATGAAAGGACATGAAAAATGCATTTGAACCCATATATATATTTTTTTCTAACAGTGCAATTTTTTAAAGTTCTCTTAAAAAAAAAAAGTCAATGTGATTCTCAAGGAAAACAAATGCAACAAAACCCTGAATTTAGAAGCAAAGGCAAAAACCAAAACGAGCCAAAACAAAAACCCGAGTATAATGAAGATCTAAAGATCTAACCTAGTAATTTGAGGCACGGATGAAAAACGGTGGAAGTCTTGGCCACCTCTGGGATTGGCAGGTCAAAGACTACATTAAATGTGATGGGGAACAAACTCACCCCCTGAGGTAGTTCAGCATATACCATGTATGCTGGGGTAGTTCAGCATATACCAATACTAAGCTTCTGGCCCTCCCGTCTCGGTGAAATTACTCCCAAGGTACCAAGTGTTCCCTTGTGGACCTCACTGCACTTCCCTCAAGGAGAGGTGGCACAGCAAAAAGTGTGAGACATCCTTTCCAGGGCTCAGGTGAAAAGCAAAGGGGAGAAAAGAGTGCAGGTTAAATGCAATATTAAAAACGATCTCTCCTAATCAGTGTATCTTTCTTCCTTGCAGCTAAGCCATCTTTGTCAATTACAGGGCATTACTCCGCAGGCCAACTGGCAATTACAATGGCATCTTTCTTCCCATCACCGACAGCAGAAGGAGGAAATATTCCGAGTCCGGCTAAATGTAAAGAGGGAAAGGGGAGCTCATTTTAGAGGTAATGCAGAGGGAACCTATAACCAGGATGCAGATGCTATATGCAGCTGTTATGCAAAGAATCTCCTGCTCTAAGAGCTGATGTGTTTATTTAGACTAGTGCTAAAGCCGAGTTAATGCCAATTTCCAGAGAGGATTAATATACACTAACGTGGAATTATTGAACTGTTACACACATCTGGAAATGGGTATCTTGACTGTTTCTTTTTTGTGGCTGCCAGCTGCACGGGAGAGGCAGCTGATAAAGTTGCCATCGCTCTTTAGGCCCAGCTGAACAGATGTCATACTGTTGGGACAAGTACAGGCCCTTCTGATCGACACCACGGTCCTCAGCCCCTTCTGGTTCTTTTGTCACTCCTCTTTACCTTTGTCTAAAGGTGAGTTTCCCACCTTCGCTTTCAAGGTCAGGCTGCAATCTTTTCCATGTCTCCCCATTCTCTCACTGCCAAACTATTTTCCATGCAACGGCAAGTTCTCCCAAAAGAATAGAGAAATAGCCAGAAAATCAAAAGGCTTCGGATTTCTTCCAGATTTTCGTGGTTCAGTCATTTCACCTTGGCACCCTGATCCTTGAGTGCCTATCCTTTCAGAGACCAATCCAGGTCTCCAGAGAGACCAGTTAGATTAGTGGTGAGGGCCATCTCAAGGACTCAGGTGATCTCATGACCCAGAAGCTTCTACTTCCAGAGACCTACAACACTGTGTCCCTTCCTGAGTGCTTGGCCCACTGTGGGCCTTCCATCTGAGAACAGGCCATTGTCCGCCACACCCCATCACAGTCATTCAAGAAGGAAGCCGTAGTATTTACTGGGAAGCATCATGCTGGAGATGCATCATGCATCTCGAGGTAGAAAAGCTAAAGGTATGAGCTATTGTGAGAGTCATCTGGCCCACCCCACGAACACTCTCTAACACTTCCCTGTGCCTCTCCTTTCTTGGATGGAGGCTAACCCAGATGTGCAAATGATCATTAAGCATCCTAGAAAGGTTTTGCCTATTTGACCTTGGCTGCAGCTGCGAGGATTTACTCATCAATAATTACAAAGCACAGGACAACTCGAAGTGCCCTGCCGATATCAGCCATAAAAGCAATTTATATTTTGAGATTCTGTTGGGGGCTTTCAACAACTGTTTGCTTCGATCCACTCACCCCCACCTTTGGCTCACTAGACAGCCAACCGCTCAGACAGATCCCACTGAGCGAACATCACTCAAACCATCCCTTCGTCTCGGTTTCCCAAGTACCCTGCAATCATTTGTGCTTTCCTCCAGAATACCTTTCAGTGCCACATCAGAAGAACTCTTTAAACACTAACAAGAACCAATATTTTAGATTCTACTGCTAGGCGCTTGAGCTCAAGTCACTTTATTGTAAAATTAGATGTCATTGTGAAAAGCACGGATATAAATATAAGGGCAAAAGGCCCTTTTCTTAATGCGGAAACCAAGGTAACAATATTCTATTTTTCCTTGTCGTCAAAAAGTTCTTCTTTTTTTTTTGATAGCTCAGCCAATATAATGCGCTGCGTATTTACACTTAGCATTAAATAACTATTATGCAAAAGTACTTCACAGTAATATCTAAGTATATTTATGGAAAGCTAAATTATATTGCCAAGTTTATTTTAGACCACGGAAGCCCCCGGGAAGGGATATTGTGTATTTTAAAGAGTGAATGTAAACTATTAAATAGAGAGAGCCTTTGTGGAGTGTAACACATTCTACCTAGGTAAATCACAGAGCAATTACACAGTAAACTTTTCTTTGATGAAGCGCTGAAGTGATGACATATAATTACTTTTCCAATGCTGCACCATGTGTTTATCAAAATGTTAATGCAAGCATAATAACAGGCTGTATGTTTGCGCTGAGAATGTCAGAGCCATCCAGCTGTCAATCACATCTGAAAATAAAATCGCAAATAAGCAGGCAGCTTGATAACAGGAGTGACAGCCAATACTCACTCAGCTGATAAGTACTTTGCTCCCTCCACCAATCAGAGTGACAGTGTAATGTACCTAATAGGGGAGTGTATCTTTTATTAGCCGGAATGGAACCGAGAGGCATAAATGGGCTGAACCTTGTGTGTGGGCTCCCTCTCCACCCCCCCCCCCCCCACCGATGTTCTGCTAATGGGGCCTTTCTCAGGTGCCAGACAACCCCACTTCCTTTCTCCGGGCTCCTCCAGAGCGGTGCCCTTGTTAAAGGCTGCAGAGCCCACAGACGGGCTGGCATTATGAAAACTCCACTCAGGCCAGACTTCCCAGCCAAGGGGCCTGGTTCAATCCATTAAGGAGGAGCCCTGCTGTACTTTCCTTGGTCACGGTCACCGAGACATGAAGTCCTAGGCTAGGGCCTGCTTAGCAACTGGCTGGTTTTTCCTAAAGCTCTTGATGCAACTTAAAGGAAACTAAAAAAGGTGGCCTGTTTTGAAAAACTGCTACGGAATCAGGATGAACTAAGCCAAGCAGTGCTTAGAAATTAGAAGCCCCACTCAGGAGCTTTCCTGGGGTGCGAGGATGGGGTCAAACTCTAAACGAGCCTCTGAGAAGGTCATTTTCTATATCATTTTCTTGCGCTATGGAACATGTGGGAAATGAGCACTTTAGTTCTGGAAATCTTGCGCTCACCTTGACTCATGCCCCCTTGACATTCTCTGAGAACACTTTTTACTGAAGGGTCCTTTCAGATGTATCTAAAAATTGCCAACCACTTGTTAAAGTATGGGCAGGTGCACACATCACCTTCTCACTTGGATTGGTAATTGCAGACCTTGTTTTCAGCAGGGGACCCATTTTAGCATGGTCATCTTGCTTCTTCTGTACAGTAGGACAGCCTGGTGTGAATAAATCGAACGTTCCAGTTAGGACAGTCACTCCGCCACTTAACTGAACTCTCAATGCAAATCGCACCTCCTTATTTGCATTTTGCTGTCACAAAATGCTGGGATGGCTCGTCCGCTCTGCCCTTTATGTGAGCGTGTGGCTCTAACCAGAGGAAATGCTCTGGTTCTCAGTACAAAGAGAGATTGGAGAGACAGCCCACAGAAAGCAGAACGAAAGGAGACACTTCGATCCCTAAACCCTCTGCTCTTTAGCAATTTTCCTTCCCCGATCTTCATGCTTTCTGGTGACGCTGACAAAGGCTGCAATGGCAGCAGGCCATCTCGGACGTCCCCACCTGCCTGATGTACAGCAGAAAGTTGGCTTTACCTTCCTTCCGTGACCACAATGGCTGCTGGAAAACTTTCTATCCCATGCTGGGACGATCAGGTGCACTGCCGAGTGGCAGGTTTCCAAATCTGCGGAAACTTTAAAAGTCACCCGAACAAAGAACCCTTTGGAGTTTCTAGGGACCATGGATTCAGAGAAGCTCTCCTCCCTTGATAGGACCTGTTGGACACCCAGTGACTGTGCAGTGGAGACAAGAGGTAAGAGTTTAGACAGACCTCAGAGGCCTGCTTGCTGAGCCTGTCTGCTAGCAGCCTGATTTCGGTGGCCGTGCATGCTTCTCCCGCTAGAGCAAACAGCATTTCAGTTACAAGGGATACATCTCCTGAGGTTCAAGTGAAAGTAGGATTTGGTGCTTCAATGTGCTTTGCTCTTCTCTTCCATAAAAGGGACTGGGTCAGATAGTGACTCTGGGGCCTAACTCCATGGCAGCTGAGCAGGAGACAGGAGGGTCATCACATGCTGTAGAGAGTCCTCGAGAAGCCAGCAGCAGTGAAAACGAAAGTGAGGCAACCGGAAAGGCCAGGTCATCAGAGGTGGCAGGAGAGGGATCTTCCGACAGCACAGCGTTGAAAGCCCTTTACGGCCCGTTCCCGCCAAACATGCCTCGCCTCACTTCCTGTCAGCTCCTTTTCCTCCATCTCTGTCTTCCTGGTCCTGTGCACACAGAACTCCCAACTACGTGGTCACTAACACAATTTTCATGACTCCTCTCATGCTGGCATCTCGGCTTGGGGTTTCCTGTACTCCGTCTCCTTACCTGGAGAAAAATCCACCGCTCTCTTCAAGTTTTGGGGAAGGCGCTCATTCTGTGGTGAAGAAATCATAGCTCTCACCTGAGCACCTCCCACAACACTTCTATGTTGGCGTTTTCTTCCCTGTGCATTTAATTTCCTCTTCCCCGCATCACACTATGAAGACCTCACAGACAAACGTTAGGCCTAAAACTTAGGTTTGGAATTGCAGGGCCTACCACAGGTTGGTTTATGGCTGGATTCATAGAAGGTGCTCGAAAAGGCTTGATGATTTAAACTTATGATCCGATATTAGAAAGTACGTTGTGTAAGAGAAGGATTGTTACGTATTTATTCAGGGTCAAAAACTGGAACGGAGGGGCAGAGATCATGGGTTCTGAGTCAGTACGAAGAAGTTTCTGATCAGTAGAGCAGCTCAACAATGGAAGTCTCTGGACATCATGAGCTTCCTATCTCTGCAGGTATTAAAGTGGAGGGTGTCTGGCCACCTCAGGAGACCACATAAATGACTGCAACGATCCCTATGATGCTTTTCAACTTTCAGATTCTGTGAAGCATTAGGCCTGTATAAATGAATAAATAATTGTTTGGGTCTACTAGTTAGGGAAAAATCTCTCTCGTACCATGGTGCTTAGCGCGTGTAAGATTCACTTGTGAAGCATGTTAGAAATCCTGAGCTCCATTCTGGACAAAACCCGGCACAGTAATGTGGAGGCTATCACTGGAAATCTGCATTTTAAACAATCGCTTTAGACGTTTTGTTGGAAGCGGCTCCAGGTCTATCATTGGAGAGATATTGTTCTAGATTCTGCCAATCGGTGGACTTAAAAGCCTTGTCATTCGATGGGTTTTTCTTTATGTTGACATCACCTCACCTCAACCTGCAGGTATCTCCTGATACGTGTGGGTACAACCATTTATAATTTGGGCTCAAGGTCCAAGTTGAGAGAGGAGTGCAGGTCTACAAAGCCAAATTACCAGGCTGAGGGGTTATCTCAGCAAAAGCGTGCTTGGGGAGCTCTGAGGAAGCCTGTGTGGGTTGATAATGACACAGGCACAGAAGTGATACGGAAGTCCATAGGGTAAGATGACAAATGAGTGAGCAAGCAAAGATCACAACCCAGAAAACTAATTAACGGATCAACCGGATGGCAGATTTTGAGGCATAGTCCCAGAGAAATGAGATGAAGAGATTTGCCAAGCTCGTGGACAGCTCAAAAGCCATAATGTTACCTCTCAGGAGAGCCTAATGAGTTGGAAAAGCTCATCCAGAAAAGCACAACAACCTTATTTTAGCACAGACGTGGAGTGGTCAGTGAATATCTGAGAAATACAAGGGGTGAAGTGGCCGCTTAGCAATGGGATATCTTCAAATTAGGCAATCAATATATGACAATGTCTGCAAAGTGTAATGTCATTTGGAGTAGATTCAACCACACCCTTGTGGATAAATGTTGGGTGAAAGGGCAGCAGGTTAAGAGGCCAGTAGATTATTTTTTAATGTATAAACCCTTTCATGGACTCAAAATTAATACAGAAGCTCCACATTCAGATTGGACAGTAGTAGGATATAGGGTTATTTCAAAGGCTGCTAAGGCCTTGAACGTGTGAGAAAAATGTGCTGTCGATAGGTACTGTACTCTTCAGTCTTGGACAATGTCCATTTCTTCATTTTTATATTTCAGCAGCGAGCAAGGTCTGAAATGCAGAAGGGTGTTTAGTCTAGAAAGATCCACTTGCACAGCGCACTTGGATCCGCAGCAGGAATGTGGTAGGAAACAAAAGACACCTCGGTATGGCGACATCTTCTGCAGTGTTCATGTTGTCCTCATTATTTTTTTGTTAAGTTTTTACTTTAATTCCAGTATAGTTAACACACAGCGCTGCATTAGTCTCAGGTGTAGAATACAGTGATTCAACCATTCTGGACATCATTACTTGGTGCTCCTCATGATCAGGCTACTCTTGTCCCCTTCACCCAGTTCCCCCATCTCCCCACCCACCTCCCCTCTGATATGCTTTATTTTTTTTTAACGTTTATTTATTTTTGAGACAGAGAGAGACAGAACGTGAATGGGGGAGGGGCAGAGAGAGAGGGAGACACAGAATCGGAAGCAGGCTCCAGGCTCCGAGCCATCAGCCCAGAGCCCGACGCGGGGCTCGAACCCACGGACCGCGAGATCGTGACCTGAGTTGAAGTCGGACACTCAACCGACTGAGCCACCTGGGCACCCCATGATATGCTTTATTTTAAATGAGTACTATTATTTTTAAAAATAGTAATTATTTTTTCAACAAGCACATTTTCACGTTGCCTTCATTTTTCACGTAGCCTTCCTAGAGAAATGACGGCAACATGAAAACATAGTGTGTGTTCCTGAAATGGAATCCTGCAAATTTTTCAGGCATATGTTTTATCCAGGGTACTGAATTTCTTAGGAAAGACTGCATAAGTACAGATCATCCTAGAATTCCAGCAGACCTTAGGCCTGTTTAAGTTTTGTTTGCATTCTTGACGAATGCCCACGATCATATTAATTATCCCTATCATTGCCATCACCATCATCATCATCATCACCATCATCAAGCATTCTTTTTCCAACTGAGAAAAAGCCAGCACTACTGGATCTGCACATTTATTTATTATTTATTTTTTAATTCTTTCATGGTAACAAGTTCTGAGTAAGACCTTTTCGGTTAGTGGCAGTGCAGGGCAGAGGGCAACCAGCTGGCTCCACGCGAACTCAAGTGTTGCAGGTCTTGGGCATGCCCCATGGTCTTGTATAATTCTAGGACATTTGGGGCTTTGAAAAGAGGTCCCATTTTTCTACGTGGCAACAAATGTTCCATCTAAAAATCGTGAGGCTCACAGGATAAGCTTGATGTCGCCACTGTCTGAGTTCGCTGGTTATGGGTTATTGAAGCAAATCAGTAAAAATGAGGAATGGGACTACGGGAGAGCTCCTTTTCTCCTTATGTTCCATCCACTTCTCATTCTGATTCTGCACCCTCTCTTCTCTCTCGGCCCTTGTTTTTCTGCTCTTCTCCATTTCAAGATCGTATTTTACACCCCTTCCTCCCCTCTCTCGGTATCTTGACATCCTTGCCCCCACCTCACTCCCCCTGGTCTTAATGAAGGTGCTAAGTGGTGCTGGCTCATCAATAACATTTAGATGATGGGGTAAACCAGTTCTGAACGGGGGGGGGGGGAGTCAGATGCAGAGAAAGCAGAAACGTGGCAACATTCAGGAACAGCTCTGAAATGCACCAACCCTGAGCATTGCTTCCTTCGTGATTATCAATGTAGGTAGCCATTTATATCCATTGTAAGCAGCCCCTTTCTTCCGCTTCGGAATCCCTCCTGAGGTCTAGGTGCATGGACATTTCATTTACCGCCTTCATCTGTACTCCCTTAGCCCTCACTCGATCAGCTACCAGTGCCAACATAAGGGTATGGTTCATCAGACAGTAGTGGGCCTTACTTTCTTCACCGAAGACAAACTTTTCACTTAAACTAAAGGTCTCTTGCCTGAAAACACAGCCATGTTGCAGTGCTACATTCCAAAACAGGTGTTGGATAATTCGGTGATTAGTATGCATGTCTGACTGCATGCCGCCTCTGTTGATCTCTCAATTATAGTTAGCTGGGCCCTCTGAAGTTTGCAGTAGTTAATTAGAGCATTATTGAACAGTTGGGCTGGAGAGCCAAGCTCTGCATTCGGTGGACACCTTGGTCCCAATGCACTAAGCATTGGGCTGGTCCTTGCCTGGAGAATGCCAGTCTGCAGGGTGACCCAGTGCCAGGAGGGCTTAGATTATCTTTTGAATAACAGCTGGAGGGAGGCATCTTTTATGAGCACAGAATAATGGTCACATTCTTTATTCTGTCCCACCCTTGACAGGGAAATTCACATTCCAGTGGTGATCAGTTTTATAAATGTCCCCTCGGGGGGAAAAAAAAAGAAACCTTCAACATTCAGAAAAGAGGAGAATGGCTCTGAGCGGGCTCAGGAAAGTCAAAATCTGAGGTTCGCACAGGAGCTAGAGATCAGTCTCCCTGTCTCACAGTGCTTCACCTTGACTACCCTCCCAGAAGAATCTGGAAAAGGGAGGGAGCAATGGTGGTGGGCAGCATGCAGGGATCCATGCAAGGGGCACCGGGCACAAAATCATGGAAGGCACTTTGCAAATGGTTGCTTTGGAATAATTGAGGTATCTTGTCATCTGCAACATCTGAGTCTGACTTTCCGAAACTCCTGATAATTGCTCAGGTTCAGTTTTGAATGTAGCCTATGAATACTAGAGCAAGCGTGCCTTCATCACTCTAAGACTAAAAGACAAGCGTGTCTTGTGAGTGGAACGGTGGGGAGACGCTTTGGGGATTGGAGGCCAAGGAGTAAGGAGCATTACTGATGATGGTCACAGTCAGTGTGGTTTCCAAGGAGGATTCTCTTACCCGCCCAAGTTTAGCTTCCATGCTGTTCTTTTTCCAAATTCACGGAGTCAAAAGGGTCACTGCTCTTTTCCTCATCACCTTGTGAGAGATGTTATTCTACAGCCCATCCATCTTTGCAGGGAGGAAATGGGAGAGGCAGGGATCTGGGCTGACCTACTGAGTAGGTTTACATTTCTTAGCCTCTCCTCCCCACCAGCCCCGACCACCCCCAGGTTTCCCCAGCCTTGGGGAAAGGCAACAGAATGACACACGGTGGAAATCATGTTGGAAATTAACCAGACACGGCAGACAAAATTCGTATGGGGGAAGAGGGCATTTGGCGGGACCTAAATCTCTACTCGGCCGCTGTGTGATCCTACGTAAGTCACATTACTTTTCCCCATCACATCTGAGAAATGGGAATAGGCATAACATTGCCTTCAGAATCAGCGAGCCAGAGGTGAGGTCATTCATCTCCTTGGGGACGGCATGAGGAGAAAGAGTATAGGAAGAGATGTTAGAAGGAAGAGACCTGATTCTTCTCTGGCCTCTGTTCAGTGAGGCATCTTGGGCACATGGGCGCCAATTCCTTTAAGCGTAAACAGGAGTCCTGGAGGACCTGTTCTATACACCCTGCAGAACCAAGAGGAAGACCAAACGTGATCGGTTTGTGAAAGTTATTTTGGAATGTGCAAAGGGCAACATAAACAAACACGCGCTGCCGGCTGGAATGAGGCAGGTGCGTGATCAAGTGGGCTGAACTGATTGCCAGGAAGCTGGGGAGAAAATTTTGAGAGTTGAGGCTGCTAATCCGGACAGCAGCCACAAAGGCTGGCATCAGACAATTTACAATTCAGAGCTCTCTGGGGCCTGGAAGAGTCTTTGAAGCAAGGGAGCACAGTTCGACCCCCACCTCAATTCCACTTTGCTGTGCTGTGAATTTAAAGGGCTCTTCGCAGATCCTTACCAGGCTCTCTACAGATCAATTCCTACAGTAGAGAAGAGCGCAGGAGAGCACAGCAAACATTCTAGGACTTTCGTTCCCATCACCCTATTCGCCACTCTCTCCATCAAGCATCCTTTGTAAAGGTAGAGCCAGGGGCTCCGAATTGGGTGCTAGGCATCATTCTGTTTCATCTACCCGAAGCTAGGATGCGGTGCCCGGGCCCTCCTTGTCTCCCACAAATTCTAAGATGTACGATTCCAGGATTCTATGATTCCCTATCACAAGTTCAATGAATAGGTAATATTTAGACTCTGTGGTGCCACTCGATGTTTACTAAGTGTTATGCATCAGGTATCTTCCTTCGGTTCAGTTAAATAAAGACGGAGTACCTGCTCTCTGCAAGGTAACAGGCTAGGCCCTGGAGCAATCCCTTTGAATCCTTTCCCTTACACAGTGATTCAAGCTGATGAAGGCCATTCGTGAATGTATTGGTGCGTGCATATATATACCTGGATTGTTTGCTCGTGCTGATGGTCCCAACACCCCTGTGGGGTACGCCTCAGCATTCCGATTTTACAGGCGAATGAACTCCTGTCCAGATAAGTTAAGGTCACACACCTAGTCAATGGTGGAGCCAAGACTTAACTGAGGGCGTGTTTGTTTCAACAGGTTTATTGAAGTATAGTCAGCACACAGTCAACTGCAGATGTTTCAAGTGCGTAATTTTAGAAGTTTTGACGAGTGTTCACCAGGAAGCCATTCCTGCCATTAGGATAAGGAAGTTTTCTCATACACCTTTGTTTCTTTTTAAAAATTTTTAATGCTTACTTTTTACAGAGAGACAGCACGCAAGAGGGAGAGACAGAGCACGAGCAAGGGAGGGGCAGGGAGAAAGGAAGACGCAGAATCCGAGGAGACTCCAGGTCCCAAGCTGTCAACACAGAGCCCAAGGCGGGGCTCGAACTCGCGGACTGCAAGATCACGACCTGAACCGAAGTGGGACTGCTAACCGATTGAGCCGCCCCGGACGCTCCTCTCAAGTATCTTTGTAATCTCTCCCTTTTGCCCTCCTCCAGACGAGCAATTTTCTGCTGTTTTTAAAAATAAGTTTGCTTCTTCCAGTACTTTATGTAAGTGGAATCACGTAGTAGAAACTCCTCCTTGGCTGGTGTCTTTCGCTCAGCCTATTTTGAGATTCGTCTACAGTGTTGTGCGTGCGACTGGACTTCATTCCTTTCTGCTGCTGCTCGGGACCATGCCATCGTGTGGATGCACCACAATGTGCTCTGATTTGGTGTCCACTTGTTTTTTTGAAAGGCTTCCTCTTAGAAAAAAGAAAAAGGAAATTAAAAAAAAAAAAAAGGACAACTCCTTCTATTCCTCCTACAACAGGAGATGATGATGACTCAGGTCTTACGTCTTCTTTCTTCTAATGTGTATTTATTTTTGAGTAAGAGAAAAAGCACAAGCAGGGAGAGGCAGAGAGAGAGAGAGAGAGAGAGAGAGGGAGAGGGAAAGAGAGAGAATCCCCAGCAGGCTCCACACTGTCAGCGCAGAGCCCAATGCGAGATCGAACACATGAATGGTGAGATCATGACCTCAGCCAAAGTTGGACGCTTCACCGACTGAGCCACCCAGGCGCCCCGGCTCAGGTCTTAGCTCTTCGCTATTTCCTGATTTAATGAACCAACACATTAGAACCTACAGCAGGACTTCTGAGCACAGCATCAGGAAGAGTCATCTCGAGCAGGCTGTGTTGGGACCTGGGCACGGAGACAGCAGCCTCTTTGCTTGTAGACAAGGAGAACTCACAGAGGCATAAACAATAGAGAACTTTGGAGAAATTATGAGAGCAATTTAAGAGTGGATAATTAGATATCTTTTGCAGGGTGTTCGGGAAATTAAATTAGCTTTTTTTTTTTTTCCAATGAAGGTTTGGGGGGGGAATCACTGTATAAAAACATATCGCTGTGACTATTTTTCTAATATCCTTTGCCTTTCTTTCTTGAATATCCAAGGAAGTGGCACTTGTAGCCTTTAGCTGCGGCAGCCAATCATAGCCTGTAATTGCATTCACTGCATAAATTGTCAGTGTCATGAATAATACAATTAGTTTACATAAACCCCCAGCCACAATCACAAATAACTATGTGGTGGAGGATCCCGTGTCCTTTTGTTCTGGGCGGGAGGGTCAGTAGAATCTCTATAGTTAAATTCTTGAATTACAACAGAGATATAATTATTGGAGGGGGTTGGGCTGGAAACAGGAGAATGACGTGGAGCTCAGCAGGTCAGGGAAGAGAACTGGCGTCCTCACTGAGAAGCCTTCGGAGAGTGCCTTGTACCCAGGGTGGGCGCCCTGATAGCAATGATGGCCAGAAAAAGGGTCTGCAGCACCTATCCCCGGGTGGGGGGCAGCCCTTGCTTGGCCAAGGCCCTCAGCTCATCTGCAGGGGGAGTCTAGAGGGAAAAGCATGTGCCTGAATGCCGAGTGTTCCTTCCTGCCCCTGCTGTGTCCTAATGCAGGCTCCTCTTGTATTATCCGGTGGCCCCCAATCGACCTCTGGAAACCCACACACCGCTCTGGCCCTGTGACTGGCCAACGTGCGGGCAGCTGTCAACGGAATCTCACAAAGACCCTTCCCGTCTAGTAGTGATTGAGTTCCCAAGTTTCCTACTCCCTGGCTGTGTGCAGAGGCACCCTGAGGGTCAGAGAAGTCCCTGCTCCGCTTCTGTGTGACAGAGTGACTGCACGTGCGGGCCAAGGGCTTCAGGGAATTCATGTGGATGGCCAAGCAGTTTCTGTCAGCTTCTCTCTGCCTCTGTAGGCTCTGCTCAAATGCTCTGCCTTCTTTCCACGTCACTGAAGTGGCTGAGGTGAGCAAAAGAGGAGCCAGCGACCCCACGTTTCAAGTCTGCTTGTCGGCCCACGGCTCCCCCTCCTGCCGGGGGGGCTGCCGCGACGGTCCATCACCGCAGTGGCCTGCCTGTGTCCCGTGCTCTCCTGGCCTCCTCCTGACGGCTGCCCTCAGCACTGCTTCTGGGTGGGTCACGTGATTTTTCCAAACCACAACCCCTTCTTCCAGCCCCCAACCCCAGCTCCCCGACAGAGTCAATTGTCAAGCTGACTGTCACCTCTTCTGTCCCCCACTCGCCTGATTACAGCTCCGAGCCCACTCTGCTGACTTCATTTAATGAGGTTTATTGTTTGTGCTTAGTAATTTTCAAAGCCCCATCACCCTCTTTGAGTTTGCTCTTAGATCTTCAGCCTGCCAAAGAGGTGGGCTTTTGAAGCTGCCTTCATTAATTCAGCACCTTGCTTCTGCATTTAACGGCACATGGGTTTGAAGTGTACATAAGCCACAGTGGAAACATCTGAGGAGCTTCCCAAGATACTGCAAATTATAAAGGGTGATCAGGAAGTAGCACGGTGCTCTATCTTCTGGTGCCTTAGAACTTTATTCCTTGTATCAAAAAGATCCTGGGATATCAAAATATCACTGTCTGACTCTGATAATGACTTCCTAGAGTTGCATACATTGGTGGAACACAGATCTAATTTTAATTATCGGCAGCTCCGTTTTTTTAATCTTCAACTGTTATAAAGGACGGGGGAGGGGTGCTGGGAGGAAGGACAGAGAGGAGGAGGAAGAGGAGGGTGAAGGAGCAGGGCTATTGAGGTCTTGGGTCATGGCTGCCCGTGAGAACATCCTGCCATCCCTGTACCGAGGGTCCTGGGCTGCAGGTGGTAGGGGCTGCTTCAGCTGCTAGGGTGTGTTGCTGGTAACAGCACTGGCAGGCAGCAAATGACAGGAGCCTAGCCCAGAGAAGCCAGGTGGCCTCATAATCAAGGCAAACGCACAGGCTCCGGAAATCCCACTGAGCCAATTTAACTTCTGAAATCCAGCCCCGACCAGCTGGGTCAAAGAAGAAAGGCTACCAGGATCTGCTATCTCTAGGGCCGGGGCAGTGCGAGAGGCGATGCTGGGGCAGCAGAGGCAGGCAGAATACGACTCCTCCTCTCACCAAAGGAGGTTCCCGTTATCCTTGGGAAAGGGAGCCCAGTGAAAGGGATCTCACTGAAGAATGCCTAAGAGTATCTGCAAAGGTTAAGGTTGGAGTTTGATGTCCTTTCCGAAGTCAGTAATCATGGATTCTAAGACATCGCCAGCTTTGGGAACAAGGGAGGTGCTCCTCCCTTGCCTTGAACCTCAACCTCGAGACAGAGACCTGGATCCAGGAGACCCGAATTCCGGTTCCGGCCATGCCAGTGGCCAGGTGCACCGGAGGGAAGCCACACTGCCTCCCTGGTCTTCAATGGCCTCATGGTGATTTTTCTAGCTATTTTTAGCCGGGGAGATTTGCTTTTCCAAATGAAACTGCACATGCAAACTCAACATTTAAAGTAGCTAAGAGGGCCTGCCTTGGTGGAAGGGGGCCACATCTGCTCTGTGCCTGGCCTCCCTCCTCCCCTCCTGCCCCAGCAGACGTGGACAGACCTCAGAGGACCCCCGGCCCTTCTCGGATCCTAACATAAAAACAAAGCTCTAAACTAGCTTTACGACTACTGCGGGCTGTAAAACTTTACGACTTGATTTTAATCTGTACCATTTAGGATATACTCAGGAGGGCCCCCGAGAGAGAGGCACCGGTGACAGGCTTGTTTCTGGCAAAGTCAGCGCTTGCTTATTCTTAAGGAGGAAAAAACCCTGACAAGCCTGAGAAAATAATTTCCCTTTCACAACTTTATTATGATTGTTGAGCACAGCTGGAAGCAAGGCATGGCTGTGTGTGTGTGTGCGCGCGCGTGCGTGTGTGTGTGTGTGTGTGTGTGCGCTTGAGCGTGTTTCTAGTGGGTGGGTGAGGTCAGAGGTTCAAACCCTTGATGATTTTTGGTTTTGGGGCAGTAGCAGCGTAAAGAGACATTATGACCTGACTCGAGTTTTGTGCATCTCATGGCCACGGGGGCTCTGAGCTGGTAAGGGGCTTGGAGTTTCCTTACATTCCCACGTGAGTGCGCGTAGCTCACTGAGCCTCCCCGAAGGTGAATGAGGGACTCAAGCAGAGCTCATCTAGTGGACAAAGCCACTCCTAGACACACAGTGCTGCTGCCTGACGTCCTGGCTGCAGGTTTGTGCCGGGACAGTGCGGGGTCTTCTAATTGCCTGAGAGATACAATTTCCCTGTATCCCTGCACACCTGTTTTCATGCTGGGGACGGGTTTTTGGTGTTACAGTAATTTTCCCCTATTGTTTGGCATCCCCGCATTCACATTCGAGAAGTATAGAAGACGAACAGTGTTCTCAGGAGAAAATTTCAGCAGTTAGGATTCATACAAACAAATGTACTGACTGCACATGCTTCCCCCATTTCCCTCAAACCACTGACAACAATTCAGATAAACATCTTTTCAGACGGCTCTTCTCCCAGAATTTCACTTCCTTTAAAAACGGTGATGGGGTTATATCTGAAGTCCCCGAACGTCCATCATGCATTTATTTTATCCAGCTTAGTGCTAGGCGGCAATTAGCAAAGGTAACACTAATTAGGTTTTACAATGTAATATGTGTCCCTCTAAACTTAAGTCATAGCATTTTAAGCTTCTAATGACTGCAAGGTCATTTTGATATTCTTCGTAATAGCAGGGATGCTAATGAGTATATTTGGTATGCATGGGAATGCCCCTGTTTCCTCTTGGGGCTTATTAGCATTTATTGGGGACACTTTACTTAATTTGTTGCTGAGCTCATGCCTTAAACGGAGCCAGTGAACCAGCCACCTGAAGGGCTAGAAGTGGGATCGACCCTCTCTAAGGCCAAGCTATCTGGGTTATTGCTAGAAAATCATTTGCTTTTCCTTGGACTTGAGCTTTACATCCTCTCTGTCCAACTGCCTTAGCTGGCCAACCTTCATCTCCCACCTCCAGATGCACTTCAACTTGCCTCTTCCCGATCAGAAAAAGATTATATTATTCAAGCAGGTATGTTATAAGTACCTTCACGTTCACGGTTCCATATTTCCATTATGCTGTCAGCATGTGCAGGATATATTTGCTGCAATCAGTTTCTGTTTCTTAAACTGTAAGCTCCTGGGAGGCAGAACACAAGCCCACGAAACAGTCTCTACAAGCGGCTGTCCCCAACCCACGTGTGGCTCAGAGTTCTGGGCGGGCTTCTGGGACACTGCTGTAGATAATGGGACAGTGGCAATGATAATGATGAGGTTCAAGCAGCCTGAGCATCAATCTCCCCAGCTTCAGCTGGAAGACGTGACAAAACATGTTTCCATGGGTGAAATGCCCGAACCGTCGTGTCAGGAGCAGGGGTGGGGGGGACGGGGGGTAATCTCAGGATGCCGTGGTTTTGAGAGACACTGGAGAGAACCAGCCTTCCTGTCTTCCTTCAATAGCAGTGAAGTAAGTCATCAATCGAGAGATACATGTGCAAACCGGACAAAGCTAGGTTGTCTTCATTCTTTTAGACCCTCGGTAAGGGCCTATCCCGGGACGCGATGATCCGGGTCTCCTGAGATTATGTGCCACGGTGGGGACACCATGGCAAGCAGCTGGTGCCCCAACTGATTCTTTACTTTTAATCATATGAAGGCGTTATGCAAGACTGGATGCTATGGCCTGACCTCCTCAGTGGGGGTCCAGGGGACTCCTTGAGGTAAGGATGCTTCAGCTGAGCTGTAAGGGACCAGCCGGGATTCTAAGACAAACGTGGACAGTAGCATGTGTGACAGTCCTGGGGCAGAAAAGAGCAAAGAGCTAAAAGAGCAAGAAGAGGGCGGCACTGGGTGAGGCTGGCTGGCCAGGCTGCGGTCCGAGCATGCAGAGCTCTGCCAGCCACGCCACAGACCTCTGTGTGTGTCCTTGGCCCTGCAGCATTTAAACAGGACAGTCACATGATAACTTATCCCCTCCCTATGATATCTTCCTGACCAGTGATCGCATGAGCTCTTGGGCATCCCGGGTACTAACGCAGGAGTCATTTTACCCACCAGGAGTGTGAGATATAAAGATCATCCGTAACGTGTTCCGTCTTTTCTGGGAATCTGCACGGTGTAGAACTCTAACCTGTGAGAATCAACAGATCAGCACCAGGAAAAAGCAAGCTTCCGAAAAGTTACTCCCAGGAACAGAGATTCTCCCATGGGGCGGCTTGTTCCTGGCAGAGAGGCCAGGAAAGAGATGGGGGTGGGGGGAAGAAAGGGACCTCCAAAGCAATGTTGTCTCACAAGCCCCTGGAATCTTCCTGCTGTCCCTTTAAGGGAACCGAATGGCAGATCGTGAAGCAAGGAGATTAGTCCCAGGTCTCAGACGCAGCAAGGGACTGACTTATGACTCTTTAGTTATTGAAAGCCTGGGTGAATAGAGCACTGGGTTCTTCAGCCTCGGGAGCAGGTGGGGGTCAGACATTTGTGCCTCCAAGGCCCTCAGCCTCCCTTTTACTGCTGTCCTGAGCCCGATACAGAACTCATTCTGTCAGGAGCCTCAGTGGTCGCATGGCCCAGCTGCGCCCATTGGCCAGGCAGCCTCAGGCCCCAGGCAATAAACACCACTTGCAGAGCACAGTTAACGTGACATAAAGAGAAGAAAGTGCAGTGGCTTTGTCACTAGAGCGAATGGCACACTCTCATAGCCAGATAATGTAGAAATAAAGTGCATTCGTAATAGACAACAAAGGGATTATCCCCCATTCATTTCAAAGCACCCTTCATTCCACTCAGGGATTACATTTCTCTTTACTTATCTTGCAAATAGTTTTTTCTATTCTTGTTTTCTCTGACGAAGACATGCGTGGCTTATGGCAAATAGAAAATGTAGCCGTTTTAAAGGCAAGGCCTCCATTAATCACAGAGAAGTCATTCTCCGGGACATGACAAGCCCTCTAATCCACTGCAAGGGCGTCGGGTATCTAAGAAACTAACCCTGTACCATCCAAGGCAGAACTGCCCCTTTGTTGCGTCTGCGAGGAGGAAAGCGATCCCCAAGTTAGAGCCGCATCTCAGAGCAACCTGAGCCGGGCAGGAGGCTTCTCTCTGTCTTCTCCACATTAGGTTCGGGGCTCTGAGGCAGGCTTCACAGCCCTCCTTTACCTCCACGCCACGTACCTGTGTCCTTCAGGCAAAGCACAACGGGCACACTTTTTACGTTCACTTGGGATGGAGAAACCATCAAAATCCAGGAGGGAGAGCTAAGGGGGTTCCCCGTGGATGGAATAATGGCACAGATGCCCCGGGAAACCACTGAGAAGGTGGGGCCTTCAGCGCCCCCATCCAAGGGGTGGGAGATGGCGTGAGCGGGCTGAGGCTCCGGTGTCTTCGCGGACCCCAGGGCAGCGTGACCACAGCATCCACCCTGGCGATCTTTGACACCGTAGGTCTCGTCTGTACAACTGTTTGCCTCCTTAGGTCTTATCCAAGCACGTTTTCTCCATTGTTTTCTTTACTGTTTGCGCCCCTCCTGAGCCCAATCACATGTAATCCTGCACCACACACGCAGTGGATACTATCATAAACATTGCCATGGCTTCTGCCTGATGTTGCGGACTCCTTTTCTTTGTCCTCCGAGCCCGTGCACTCACAGGACACTAGGAAGCAGGAAGTCACCGAAGCAGCAGTAGCAGACGAGGGGCCCCAGTTGCCTTTCCTGTGCTCAACTCCCCCCACACATGCTGCCCTGCTCTTGCAACTGCCCAAGTTACTGCCAGAAGAAACGCATCTCAGGAACACTGACCGCAAGCAATGCCACGACAAAAACAAACCCTCTGGCCACAGTGGATTTGCTGGGCACGGGCCCCACTGGGAAGAGCAGGGATTTGGCGCAGGCCGGCCAGGTGGGGTACGGAGGCTGCTGAACGTTCTTCCCGGGCTGGTGGGAAATCCCACGGGAGAAGGCCGGTCTCGGGATGTGAGGGGCGACCACACCGTTCAGGATGGACCTCCCTTTAAGGTACTGAAACCCTCAGAGAAGCTGAAAAGCCTCCCCCGTGTGTGGTCTTCTTCTGGAAAAAGACACAAAACGAACGTCCAACTCAACGGGCCCTCGGTCCATCCTGAGCTTTAGACCTTTGTCCTTCACCCAGCAAACTCCCCACCACCCGCACCTGCCAACAGGATGGAGCGGGAAGCCCTGCTTGCACAGAGGGGTTAAGTTCACAGCCTCCTCCCGCCTGCGTATAACGGGACCATTAGGGTGTTTTTATTTCTCCTCTCTGTGTCGCACAACGCCACATCAAAAATACATTTGCAGTGGAGCTTATTTTCTGAAGATGGATAATTTGGTTAAATCTCTTCCACTTTGATTTCCTCTCTAGTTTCAGACGAGCAGCGGTACATGCGGCAGCGGAAGCCCATTTTGTTCTCATGAAAAAGAATTTAATGACCCTGTGCTATAAAATTGATCCTCTGATAAGATGGCACTCGTGGGCTACTCGGACAGAAACGTTGAACCAAGTGAGTCCGCACGTAGCCACTGATGTATGACACCTCAAGTCGCAGCTGGGGCTGGGAGGACATGTAACTGTCTCTGCTCAGGCAGGGGGAGGAGAGGCTCGGGTTGTCCAAGCCGCTCAGACACGGTGGAGTCGCCAAAGTCCTACAGGATCCGCGCTGTCGTCATGAGGCCTGAGGTTGAGAAGCCCGAAGAGTTGCCTTACGAGGCCGAGCATTTTATGTCGGGCATTCCCAGGTTATAGTTGAGTCGTAACGAGGAAAAAGAAAGTAACAGCCAGATGCTGCTTCGAACCAATGAGGTAAGCAAGAATAAGAGAAGTTGGGGATACCGAGGGCCAGGGAGCCTGCGGGGAAATCGGGACCCCCGCGAACTAATGGGGAGGATACAAATTATTTAAAAATATTATTATTTAAAATAGTATTTATTTAAAATAATAATATAACAATATGTTATTTATTAATAATATAATGTTAATAATATAATACTATTAATAATAATAATATTTAAAATAATATTTAATAAAATGTTTCAATTATTTAAAAATACACCAGGCACTACTTAATGAAATCTGGTATCCGAAGAAATCTCATCCGGTGGTACGAATGCCAGAATTGTCAAAGAGGTTCACGGGATGGGGAACGGAGCTAGAAGCAACCTAGAGATCCATCAAAGGGGAACGGATAAGGGAAACTTTGGGAGTACGTCAATTAGAAACAATAACCAGGTAAATATCTAAACATACAAGTGATTCTTAAAAGCAGAGTCGGGTGGAAGAAGAAACAGAATTATATACGTAGTGCAGTGTCATTTAGATAAGTTAGAATCATTCACGGGGCGCCTGGGTGACTCAGTTGGTTAAGCGTCTGACTTGATTTCAGCCCAGATCATGATGCCACACAGTTCATGAGATCAGCCCCACGTTGGGCTCTGTGCTGATTGCGGAGCCTGCTTTGGACTCTCTTTCTTCCTCCCTCTCTGACCCTCCAGTGCTCTCTCTCTCTCTCTCTCTCTCCCTCTCTTTCTCTCAAAATAAATAAACGTTAAAAATCATTCACACAGAAAATGCTACATATTTCGCAGTCATATATTTACATGTATTCATACACATATGTCAAACACAGAAAAGTTACCTATGGGAAGAGGAAGGGATATAGGAAAGAGGACCACAGATAAAGGTAGAAAAGTCTAGACCAGAGAGTTCTTCTTAGGTGGGTGAGAATACAACACCATAAGCTGAGAACTATGATTAACCCCAGGTCTTTGCAGCTTACATTCAATTTTTAAAATAGCACATAACTTAGAACACAAAGTAAATACCGACATAAATGGTGATTCTGATGGCTACAATCCAGGCTCCCTCTTTCAACTGTTCTCTGCATCTACTTATCTTATATATACCAGTAACGATGCCATAAAATGAGGGGATTCAAAAGCAGGTGGAAAATCTCTCCCATTCTTGAGCTCCCTGTGACTATCAGGTAGTAAAGGCTAACAGAAGGTAGAAGGTCAATTAGAGACCATTACAAACTAACTGACCTCCCAGAATGGAAACAAATCCAAGAGATGCACAACACTCTTGTAAAAAGGAGATTTCCTATATATATGGCTCTAATTTGGGAAGGGCACTGACTTTGTGACTTGGGTATAATGATCACCTGGAAATGCTGATCAAAACAGGACCCTGTCTGAATTCTTTATAGCCTGTCACTCCTTACAGACATGAAGACAGCCAAGTAGATGGAGGTCATCAGTTATTTGCACTTGTGAAAATGTGACCCAGTAACCACTAAACAAAAAAATCTCTGATAATAGCAGTAGAAAAAAAAAGTGGCACTAAATCATGAGAAAGGAAAGGAAGAAGCTAAAAAGTCAGTTGTGGAACACTGATAAACTTCCTGTTCCTGGAAATGTCATGGTGTCTACTTTTCTCTCTCCCATCTAACCGATTTGCAAAAATGCAGTGCAAGACAGAACTTCCTCAAAGATGGACCACCCCAACCTTGGGAAAGCCATGCCATTCTTACCAACTGGCATGCCCAATGAGAAGATTCCCAGGGCTGAGGTTCTAGAAGCAGCTGTAGGGAAAGGGGCCACAAGCAAAGGGCTGAGTTGGGACACTGATTAAGCCTAGGGCTAGTGAAGTATCAGTTCCTGTTCTACAACATTTGGATACATCCTTTAGCTCACAGGTGATCCTCAAACCTGGCCCAAGATGTGCCATGGAGACCCAGGGGCTGCGTTCTACATGTTACACCAGAAAAAGTGAGCAAGTAGAGGCCCTGGAAGAAGCTGTAGATACATGACAGCTTCTCAGAGACTCTTCCAGAACACAAACCTCCTTCCACAAAGCTATCACCACTCTTCAGTTATGCAGATTTGCTGGTGGAGGGAAGCTACGAAGAGTCATATTGATTGATTGGTGGTTGGTGCTCTGTGAAAGGAACAGCCAGTTGATCGATCATTTTCTCTGCTCCTCAAACAAGCTGTTTTGCACGGTGGAGACACACTGCCAGAGTCAAGGCGCTAAACGCAAGCGTGTCTGTTCCCATGTGTGCAAACACACAGTTCTCATGTGCCTAATGCGTAGCAAGTAGCTTAACACCAGGACATTACTCCTTTGGTTACCCATCCCTGCATTCTTAAACCAAAGATCCCTCCACCACCAATGATGGAGGAGGAGGTGGATTCAGTTGGGGTTCAGAACTACCCAAACGTCTTGTCTGTAGGGTTCTCAGATGTGCGAAATGCAGAGATGCATGGGAACAGAAATGACAAAAAAAGACATTACAAGTCTACCGATGACAACCCAGGACTACACATTCGTCTTCTAATAACGTGCTCACATTCCCTTCTTTCTGCAAAGAGTTAAACAGAAAAGTAATTAAACAATGATTTCTTTATAAGTGCTGGACTTCTGAGGCCTGTTTTCTCTGTTGGAAAAAAAAAATAGATTTAAGATAATGGCCCTATTCTCCTTAGAATAAATTAAGCTCAGAGATAAAGAATTCCATTACTAATGCCTTTCAGCAAAGCCCAGGCATCCTTTAAAGTCAAACTTTAAAGTATAATGTGCCGTGATCTTGTTGAAATCTTTCCTGTAATGATATTTAAGTGATGGGCAAGGGTATCAATGGTTCAGGCAAAGTATTGATTGTATATCTTCAGGGCTGTTGAGCTCTCTCAGAGTATTCTGTTGGAGGGAATGCACTGCACTGATTTAAAGATGCTTTCAAAACAGTTACAAGTTAAGTCGAGTAATTGCTTTTTCTTGGAAGCTATAGGGAAAGAGGGCAGGTTGGGAGAGGAAGAGGACAAGAGAGGAAGCTGGAGGAGACTCAACGTGGAACTCAATGGCAAAGACCAAAATGTGGAACCAGGAACCAGGGCCAGGACACGGGACCTGCTTCAGGTTACAGATTCTTATTAGTGTTCCGCTTTCATCATTTTTCTGTTCTGTGGGAAGAGCTGACAAAGGACCTGTTGTCACCCTTGCAGCAAGAAGTTATCCCCTTTCCCTTGCGGGAGGAGGGGCTTCTTGAAGAGGAGAGAGTTGCTAGGCTGGAAAATCTGCCCTGTCTCAGCAAATGCAGCCCCATTCTCTTGGGAAGCCAATGTGAAGAGTCAGAAGGAGCCCCGGGGCAATTCAATTAGCCAGGAAACACACGATAGTGACCAAAGAATGGAGGATGGCTTGGGACAATCACCACCCTGCAGGGAACCTCTTAATGGGCCTAAAAGCCCTCTATATCCCATCCAATCATCTGAACCATAGCCCTCCCTATGTAAGTCCCAACTTGAGTGTCTGAAGCCACCATATATGATGCTGAAAACAGGAAGACTAGTCCCCAAACGTGGATCTGTAATTTCAATTCATTGTCCCTACATAACTGTAGACTTCTGGAGGGTAGAGATTGAAAAGGTCCTTTTGTCACTTGACAGTCTCAGTCAAATACATGCATCTGGAGGGTGCCCAGTATAAACTCGTTCAATAACGTGTTGTCCTTCTTGAAACAAAGAAACAACCAATGAGTCTGCCTGGCACTGAGGCCATCCTAGAGTTCACAGCTAAAGTGACCCCAGCTGGGACACCCCCACCTCAGCATGAAATGTCTCATGAGCAGTGGAGCGGAGGCTCTGTGGCCCCATTCTTTTCTTCCACAGCACAAGGAATAACACCCCCCAGTGCCCAGCACGCTGGGGCCTACAAAGCACATCCTGGATCCTAGGTGTCACTCTTCCATCAGGGACACCCACAGAGCCTTGCTCTGGTGGTGTGACCATCATGGAACATGCAGAGGGCTTTGGGTTCTGTCGGCCAACCAACTGGTCCACCTAAAGGTGTTGTGGGTGACACTAGCAAGGAAACACCACCCACTGTGTAGAGGGGTCTAGATAAGTGACAAGAAGACTCAGTTCCTGGGTGGATGGAACATACTTTTGTGTCTTCATTGGGGTTCCTTCCCCTTGTTAAAAACTTATGGCTTACTCTTAGTTTGATTCTTTGCATTGAATATTCTATTTGAAATATGTACGCACACACACACAGCATTTACATCATGCAGATTTGCTCTTCACTTTAAAGTGTGTATTTCCTGTGAAATGAGTTTATAAAAGGGAATTCAGAAGAATGTACTCATAACTCTACCACCCTGATGTGGCAAATTCTTTAAACAAGCATTTGTTTGGTACCAGCTGTGTGGTCAGGCCAAGTGCCGATTCCTGTGGCTACAGAAGATTCCTGCGATTCCTTACGAATCCACAATCTGTTGGGGCAGATGAATGGGAAAACTGGAGATAAATATAGCGTGTGAGAAAGTGGACAGAAAGCTGGGCAAGCGCTAGGATGCAGTTTCCTTCCAATATTTTGTATGGAAAAATCTAGTTCCAATCACGGAAAAGATGCAGTCTGGCATTCTGTTTTCCTCCAACCTGTGTTTTAATCACATTTCTTTTGGAGGATATGTGGATGTGACTTCCCTCTCTCTTTTCTTTAAATAAACAGAAATCTGGTTACCAAAATGCTACCATCCAACGTCTTTGCTATATTTACTCGATTCCTTCACTTGAATAATAATAATCTTGTAAAGAAGCTTACAGGATTCTTTGACCTTGTGAAATAAGCAAAAAATAGTACCATCATTCACCCAGCACCATATTGTACTCCTGCCTGTTGGCTTCTTGCTTGTCTAATTATTCGAAAAAGAATAGCTGTGGTAAAGCACTTTCTTATCTGCAAATATGCTTTTGATTTAAGAAATTATTATAGAAAAATGCTGGAAGCCTTGTAGTCATTTTTGCTATATTTAGAAAGAAAATAGGGGCGCCTAGGTGGCTCAGTGGGTTGAGCGTCCGGCTTCGGCTCAGGTCATGATCTCACGGTTTCTGGGTCCGAGCCCCGCATCGGGTTCGGTGCTGATGGCTCGGAGCCTGGAGCCTGCTTCGAATTTTGTGCTTCCCTCTATCTCTGCTCCTCCCCCGCTCATGCTCTGTCTCTCTTTCCCCTTCAAAAAAAATAAAAACATTAAAAAAATTTTTTTAAAAAAGAAGGAAAATAACATCCCTCTACAATTACCATTTGGTATGAGGTTTACACACTCATGTTTTTCCTTCCTTCCTGTCTTTTTTTAATAGACTTGTTTTTCTTTCTTTTGGGGGGTTAACAATACAAGGATCATAGTTGCACAATTATTAAGAAGAGGCCACTTAAATTCCACCCTCCGCAGATACAGTCTGTGGCAGTGTTTAATTAGAGATTAAAATTGAAGAACTGAATAGTCGAGGTTGCTAATGAATTTGAAAACTCAGCAAAGCAAGGAGAGTTGAGCATCTTTCTGGCCTTGCTTTCTTTTCTGTCGCTCTTCTCATTTCCCCCTATTATCACATTTCTGACCTTGACTGCTGAGTTTATTACTACTCACAACCCCGGTCTCAGTGGAAACAAAAAAACTGTAGCCTTTTTTGCTGAGCTCCTGGAGTCATTCAGTCTACTGGATTTATGACATGTTCAGAAGGTTGTACCTGCAGGAGGCTGGCAATTAAGAAAATGAGATACATTGGACCACCAACACTTTCCGGAGTCACCTTAATAGGTCAAGAAAACAGTAGCTGCCACTGGTTGGAAATAGAAGATGGTCCTAAAAGAAAGAAAATTCAGTGTATCACAAGCCGTATTGCCACCTCCCCTGGGGAGACTGGGTTATTTGGGCACCTTGCTGGGTAGGCTTGCGTTAGCTTTAGGTACCAACCACGAGCACAATCCCTTGGTTCGCCTTGGACCAGAACCAATCCTTCCCAAGGTGACCCCAAGACAGACCTGCTCTGGGTAGGCAGCATATTTCAAGCCTGCCCTAGAGGTAATGCTCAAGCAGGGGTTTTCAACCTTATAAGGAGGCTGGATTATAAGACCCTGAAAGTCTTTTGCTATGATTTTATGAAGATAGCATAAAGCAAATTGCCTGGCTTTAAGAGGGCCATCCCTTTTGAAACCCCTTTGTAATACAAAGGCAAAGCTTCCAGGACTATTTTTTATCAGTTGGACATTGTACTTCACATGATACATTTCAAGCTTCATTTGGCACAAAATCTAGGTACTTTAAATGAACATTCAAGGTAAACGTCTGCATTTTTATGGCCAAAGGCCCCCACACTTGTGATTATTTGATATTTTGCTGTTGTGGGTTAAATTGTGCCTTGATATTTACTGCATTTCCAACTCTGATCAGACTGATTACTTGTAGGGATATTACAGCTGATAAAAGAGATGAGGTTTGAAGCAACACCAACATAGCAGACTTCCGGTCACAAAATTTTTTATGAATAAGAGGTCATTCTTAATAACATTTCCTTAGGATTTCATAGCCACACTTCTCAGCTCAGCTACTGATGGTTTTCTACTGATGATTTTAAATATATATTTTTGACAGCAGGGAAAGAAATATCTTTTTTTTTTTTTTTAAGAAAAATCTTTTTTAAGACTATTTCTATTGGGGCACCGGGGTGGCTCAGTTGGTTGAGCGTCTAACTCTTGATTTCAGCTCAGGTCATGATCTCTTGGCCATGAGATCAAGTCCCTGCACTGAGCCTATGCTGGGTGTGGAGCCTGCTTAAGATTCTCTCTCTCTCCTTCTACGCCTCCCCCCCCCGCCCTCACACACACACACACACACACACACACACACTCTCTCTCTCTCTCTCTTTCTCTCAAAAAAAAGACTATTCCTACTTGGACCAAGAAAATCTGTCTCCTGCCACTACTTAATACATCTATAGCTTGGGGGGAAAAGGGGTAAAGGGAGGAGGTATGCATAATGTACATATTTAATCTTATCTATTTTTATTCCATGTTCACTCAGTATTTGTAACATTCTCTCTGCATCCGTAAGCATCAATGCTATTCTTCTGAGACATTAAGACCCCAGAGAACAGAAACTGTGGAATGTTCTTTGAAGGCATCCAGGGCAGTTCCAAGTATAGCTACAATATATAATAAATGATTGGCTATAGATGATGAGGATGATGTTATGATAAAGAAACAGTAGGTAACGTATCAACCTGCCTTCAATGGGTATCTGTGGCAATGCTTCAGGGGAAAAACAATCTGTGGGAGTCTGGATCATTCCCTGCTTTGGCCAAAAGGGCAGCATTAGCTCAGCTTACAGTATTAGGCTCTGAGGGCCGCTGGCTGAGCATTTGAACCAGGTGTATGGGATTCCCGTGAGGCAAATGCAAAACCTCTTTCAACTGCCTTGTTTTCTCATTTTCAAAATGGTACCACGGGGTAAAAAGCCCTTAAACAGCCTCCATTCATCAACTCGGGTGAGGGCCACACATTAGCTAGCTGCTTCCATTAATTCTCTTTTTCACTGGGGTTCTAAGCCTAGGAGACAATGTGTGGCGTTTATTGTTCACTGCTCAGGGGTCAGATGGTAGGGAGAGAGGGTCTTTCTTTTGAGGCCTTATCGGACCTGTCCCACTTGTGATTTGCAAGCACATCTAAAGTCTCATTGCACATGCTGGATTGGCATGCGATTCAGCGTGTTGAAAGGCATGTCCCCACTGTCTAACCTGTCTGGCTGTGAACCCACAACAAAACCTCAGAGACGTACATAAAGTGGAGTTATCACCCACCTCCTCCGCCTGACAACACAGAGCCCTGTCTGCAGGCTGTCAGTCCAGGCTGGGTGGCTAAGGAGCGTGCCGGCGAGTGGTTACAGCGGGAACGTGAGTCCCCAGAGGGTTCCAGGGAGTCCCTTGGGCACACCCACCAGTGCAAGATTCCAGGTGCAGCGGAGTTAAGTGTGGAGGAGAAACAGGCTAACAGGCAGAGGGACTCTGTTTGGGGCTCGTACACAGTTGTCAGTTCTGGTCTCTAGGTCAAAAATCATCTTATCTGCTAAACTGGATGCTTTGCAGAACCAAATGCCAGGCCGACTTCAAGGCTGGGAGGTGTGCCGAGCCCCAGGATTCGCTTACACGGCTGTGGGCTCCAGCCCTGCCCTGCTCCTCCCCTATTCTCATATTGCAGACCCCACTCCCTCTTTCTCCGCATACTGTCTCCTTTGAAGACTGTTTGACTGGCCCTCTTTCTGCCTGCTGACCATTCAAGAGGCAGGAGGTTCAAAGATGTGACCCCCGGTCTCCGAAATCAAAGTTACCCTGCCACGCATGGCTGTTGGTGGTGTTAATTTCATCAAAGAGCAGCGTGAAAAGATAAGGAGCCACTGGGAAAGAACTGGGATCCTTAGTGTTTTATCAGTAGAGGGAAACTGGGGGCCAGGCAAAGGAAGTATTAACAGGAAGATTACTCCCAAAGAGACAAGTTGCAGACCATATGTGATGGCAAGGACCTGAATAATGATTTCCTCGTAGCCTTGACTTAGATCTCCTTCCAGCAGATAAGTGGATGGGGATTCTCCTGCCCCAGGAGTCAGGGTATTTGCTTCAGATCTCATTTCCTTTCACAGTTTTTAGCACTGGGGGGAATATTATCACTAATAATCAGGCAGAGTATTTAAAAAAAAGACACGCGTTGCACATATTATAAAACAAAGCAGACCCCAAAGCTCTCCGGTGTAGCCCCACGTATGAGGCTGCATTTGGCTTCCTTCTGTCATGTCTGCCTCACTGTGGATTGCTCTGCCTTTCTGAGTTCCATGGAAGGGAGTCAGTGGTTTGGCTGAAGCCCAGATTTTCTGCTTCTGAGTTATTCTATTTGACACGGGAAAAGCATAAAGAAAGGCTCATCATTTGGACACCCAAAGAGAAGAGGCAGCAAATCTACGAAGGTATCATCAGTTCCCTTGTTTTGTTCAAACGTGGGCACCTGTCTCATGCTTATCAGTCCGCATGGTGCCTGGCACACAATCGATCACCGAATCAATCAGGAAATGGCATCACTATTACTATTGCTACGTTTCAATTTCGACTTGGTCAAAAGGTAAAACCACCTCTCTTCCAGCTACAAGTGTCCCTTGAACTCTTTCCCAGACCCTGCATTGACCAGACACGGGAAATAAGCCTGAGCTCCCCATGCCTCCCACGTCTGCCGAAGATGCCCTGAACACCGTGTTATCCCCTGGGGTGAGGGTGGGGGGAGGTCGGCATTCTATCAAATCATCATCTATGTCAAATATGGTTATGAGTCTTTTCACCAAAGAACCCCACAGTTCTCCCAGCACTTTGTGTTGGCTGCAACAGAGAGGAAATTGAAATGGAAGGTCATTTCCAATGGCACGCAACGTCGTGAAACAGAAGAAAAAGACATCTTACAGTCACCAGGCTAGGTATTTTGCTGGAAGGACAGGTCGAAAAGCAAGAGAGAACTTCAGCCAGCAAAACATTTTTTTTGTTTGTTTAAGTGTGAGATTGGAGCTCTTGTAGCACATGTAACATTTGTCCAAAAAGTGTTCTGGGGACCAGCTGTGGGACGGGACAGTTCAGAGCTGAACTCTGGAGCTGCAAGATGAATGGGTCTTTCTCTTCACGTAACAGAATGATGAACCCAACGTATAAACGGAAGATGAGAATGAAGTGACAGAGACAAACACAAAGCCAGCAGGATCTGGTTTCGGCTACTCTTCTCTCTCATCTCTTCCCACCTTCCCTCTTGCTCATTTTCTGCAGTTTCTTTGCCACACCCAGTCCCATCCCTCCTGAGGGCCTTTGCACTGCTCACCTCTCTGCCTGGGATGCTTTGCCCCCAAGCGTCTGCATGCCCTGCTTGCTTCGCTCACTGCCTTCAGACCTTTACTTACATGTCACCTTCCCAACGGAAAGGTGACCGCCTCATGTGAAATTACACCACCACGCCCAAGACCCTCCAAGCCTCTTCCCTGACTCCAGAGCACTTACGGGGCAACCTTTCACATCTGTTACTTACTTTGTTTAGTCTCCTGCTTCCCCCGCCTCAGAATGTAAGTTTCACCAAGGCAGGGATCTTTGTTTTGTTTAGGATGGTATCTCTTGCTCCCAGAGAACGGACATTTGAGAAACAGTGATTAAATAATTGAATCTAGGTGAACATTCCAACTGGTGCCTTCTAAGTTCCTAAACACCAAAAACTAAAGAGATCTTTGCGATCATTTCGTCGAGCCAAAGCAGGGGTTCTGGAGTCAGACTGCCTTGACTCAAACCTGGGCCCCCTCCCTTATGAGCTGTATGACCTTGGGTAGGTCACTTACCCAAGTCACTTACCCACTCTGCCTCAGCTTTCTCATGTCTAATATGGGGGCAATAATAGGGACCCTCCCACATAATTCTTATGAAGATTAATTATAATTATTATATAGAATACTCAGAACAGGCATGGTATAAGATAAGCATTATAGAAACATATTATGACTATTATTAACAAAACCAAGGCTACAAGAGCTAATTTGTTCAAAATCGCTCATTCATTCAACAAATATTTATTTATTTATTCATTTGTTTATGTATTTATTTTGAGAGAAAGAAAGAGAGAGAAAGAGAGAGAGAGAGAGATCATGTGCATGTGAGTAGGGGAGGGGCAGAAAGATAGAGGGAGAGAGAAAAATCTCAAGCAGGCTCAGCACTGTCAGTGCAGAGCCTGACACGGAGCTCGATCTCACGTGTTGTGAGATCATGACCTGAGCTGAAATCAAGAGTTAGACACTCAGTCCACTGTGCCACCCAGGCAACCTCATTCAATAAATATTTAAGTGCCTCCTACCTACCAGACACTGGGGATTTTGCAACAGATTAAATAGAATAGTATCTGCTTTTAGGGAGCCTGTAATCTGTGTGGGGAAATGAATGTTGAACAAAGAGTCATGTAAATACATATAATCAACATCTAGAGGAGAGCTATGAAGACATAGGCCACTGTGACCTTGAAGGATGGAAGACTTAATCTGTATTCTCAAGAGGCTGAGGAGTAATGCAGAGGCATCCTTCCAGAAACAGCACACCCACTGAGACTTGAAGGCTGAGAATAAATTAGCCTCTACAGTAGGGTAGAGTAGGGTAAGACAGGGCAGGGGTGAATTTGGAGAGGAAGGAGTTAATGGAAGTCATGGAACCACCTAGGTTCCAGTCTAGGACTCCTTCCATCACTGGATGATGGCCATGGGATTGACCGTGGACTTCTTCACTAACCTGATACTTCCTCAAGGCAAGAGAGCAAGGACTCTTTCTTTGTATTGTAGAAATGCCTGGCGAGTGCACCCAACAGGTACCCACAGAATGAAGCCAAACCCTGCTTCTTCAGCACTTGCTAAGCACCAACTCACCGGTGTGGCTCTGACCATGAGAGGAATGCTCTAAATTCAGGTACACAACCCCCCCAACACCGCTATGGGTAATTTACAACTGGAAACGGGCTGTGCTGACCGGGGTCACAACAGCAGCCGACTCTGTGGTGCTTTCCACTCTTTCAGTAGGCGAGGAGTCTCCTGGGAAGCCGCCAGGGGAAGGGGAAATGATCTTTGTTCTCCATAAACCCAGAAAAGGCAGTATCCAGACCTCAGAGATGACCTTTGGCTATTACTGTCTCAGCATTCGTGGAAATAGTTGTGCATGGGGCCGAAGCACCACCATTATAAAACACTTGGTTAAAATATGGATTAATCCCTGGGAGGGTGTTATGCAAGATTCAGATATATGGTCTGTGATATGGATAGGATATATTTTTTTATTGCAATAATAAGTTTCTCAACTCCTAATGGACCCTGTATTAACTGAAGATGACAGGGAGCGAGGAACGGAAAGCCAGCAATTTGTTAAGGTTGCAGAGCAGCAGTTCCAGGCGTTGTAAAAGATAAAACATTTCGGAGTCATTAAAATCACCCTAAATTGTCTATCTGAACTCAGAGCAACAAACCTTACTCAGTCCTGAGTCTATCACCAGACATCTTTTTCTTTAGAGTGTTTTGACTCCCCTGGACGTGGCATATAGTTCCATCTTCCACTCCCAGGAGCATCCGGGCTTTGAAAAGACCCATCTCAGGGCTTCCTGGAGGAGGTGGACTATGCGTGCTTGAGAAGAGGAAAGGAGGTAGCTATTTGGTGTGTACACAGCCCTTGGTATAAAGGCTCTCGTTTAAAAGAAGAGGAAAGGGTTAACCAAGGAGTACTCTGTCTGGCTTGGAAGAAGGGATCTTCTGGGGAATCTTCTGTTCTTTCTGGAATTGGGGGCTAGCAAGCAGAAAAGGCCATTAAACCCTTGAATGGGACTCTAGTTGTCTATATGGGTGACAAGAGGCATAACAAGCGTTTGAGAAGAAGTATGTCAGACTCCTGAGTCAGTGGGTAGTTTGGATGATAAATCCTGCTATTTACGAAGAGCTTACTAAGGCCCAGATCCCATGTTGAAGTATTTTCATAAACGGATCCATTCAATTCTTAGACAATCCCATGAGGTAAAATTCAAGATTCCCCATTTTATGGAGGAGAAACTTGGGCAAGTTTCTCAGCGTCTCCAAGGCTCAACACCAGATGGCTAATAGGGCAGCTCAGTTGGAGCTCAAACCCCAATAAACTAATCTACATTAATGCATTAGCCAGAACATGCCTTGCTTCCCAAGAAATAGTATATTTACTCTGATGGAATACAGTAAATTCTTAACCCTTCAGGACCCATTCAGTTGGTAGAGGCCAACATGTCTGATGGAGGAGACCACTGGGTATCCTCGCTCTCAGATGACGTCCATGGCAGGAGAGGCCCAGCAGCGACTCTGGACTGGACCCTCGGGCTTAGCAGTAAGCAAGACTGAAAGATTCATGTTCCAATGGCCAGAAGGAAGGAAGGGTGGGCTTTTGAACCCTGTTCTGCAACTGCCCCTGGACCACAGTGACTCTCCCTGTATTTTATCCTCTTTGGGGGAGAAAGTCATTGTGATCAGAAGGAAGAGGGGTGGAAGGAGATGGGAGGGAGGGGAAGCAGCAAAAAGCATGAAGCTCCAAGGGATGACCGAGAGAGAGGGTGGTGGTGCTGATGACAATGACAAAGACGTATTTCCAGAAACACCCTTCCTCTCTTAAGTAGGAGTCACAAAGGGATAGGAGGCTACCAAATAAAAGACAGTCCTCATGCTGAGATTCTTCCTTGAAAATGGCATTGTTGTCAAACTTGGAAAACAGTTTCTCACCCCAAATAAAAAACTGACACTGTCTAATTAGAAAAAACTTAACGGAGAATTTGCAGACAGAAGGAAGCGGCCAATGCATCTGCTGAAGGAGGCTCCCTATGGCTCAATCCAACATGGATCTTGTTGCAGAGACAGAGAAGGGCAGGCACTCTGGTATTAAAGCTGCCCGGCCATTAAATTACCTTCATGGTCTTGCTGGCCACTGGCAGCCAGAGAAGGGAAGGCTCAGCCCAGATTTCTCCTTGCCTCACCCCTCTCCCCACAAGAGGAATGATTTGACATGCGGACAAGGAAGTGGTAAGGGTAAGAGGTCGGGGGAGAGGACAGAGGGACTATTACGGAGCAATTTCCTCTTCTGGGCCCCAGTGGATACGGGGATGTTTTAATTAAGACAGCATGTGGGATGACCCAGTTGAGACTGGGGAAGAAGCCCTTCTTCCAGCGACAAGCACCTATGGAGAGAAGCCCAAATCGCCATTCAGACCACCGGCAAGAGCGAGACTAAGTCTGGAGGGCCCACGAAGTGAATCCAGCCTCTAAAAGGCGAGTCTGGAGACCCAACTCTCTTTTCAAGAAGACAAGGCAGGGCGAAAGCGCGAGTAGGAAGAAGCATGGACACATTCCCTCGAGGTGTGCCCACAGTCTGTACCCCCCGGCCCCCGGCAAGCTCAGGTGGCCCAGAGTGGCTCTGAGGGCCTAGACCGTGCTGTCCGCATGTGCCTTGAGCTCATCGTCTCTCCTCAGCCCCTGCTGTCCCTTCAGCTCTGTGGACCATGCATTAGCCAGGTCCACCTACCTTCCAAGGTATCTCTTCACCTCCTTCTACACCGATCACCCCTTTGCATGTGCCACTTCTTCAGCGAACTTGCTTAAAGACTTTCGGTGACTCCAGCCCTGGCACTTTCACACTAAGCCCCAACCAAGAAGATCTCACACCCGCACACAAAACAGGCAACCCACCATGAGCTGTGAGATGGAAATAACTCATCCTGTCCATTAGTTTGGAATAAGATCCTGATGCACAGAGGAAGGGAGAAGAACCGTGCCTTCATCCACGAGAGCATGCTGTGTAGCTATGGGGCTCCTGCCCCTGCCACTCATTATATAATGTTTCCAGGGTTTCTTGTTTCGAATTGGAGGCACCACAAAGCATCCTGCGGTATCAGCCTAATTACCAGCCTCTCTCTTCATTCCCACTGGCTTGGCAGGTGAAGCGTAGCCAAGAGGGACTCGAAGTGATAATGGAACCTAGTGATGAACTTCATCCATTATTATAATTATCAGTGCCGATGTGTCATGATGACCCACAAGAGGGTGCTGAGTCGTGACACCTGGGGTGCACCAATCAGTCAGCACAGGAAAGAGAGGCAATGCCTTTGGGAACCACCGGCTCTCTCGAAGAGGCTCTCAGCCAAGCAAATGTAGTTCACTGAAGTGGCTGATAGGCAGGTGAAATTTAAAACGCACCTCTGGCCTTAATTACCCAATGAGGTAAGAATGTTGTAGTCCTCCCACACCTGTAGGGTCTGGGCTCATCTCTCCCATCTTTGTATAATATCCCTTCTCCATGAGATGACCTGGGAGCAGTGGTGTCTACAGGTGACACCAGATTTTTGAGATGTGGTTGGCGGATGTGGTTTACCCCCCGAATCCATTCCATTTCTCCTCTGTCGGATAGCAGCAATACCACTTAAGGAAATGACCAGCTCCTTGGATGCGCCTGATGGGTTTAAGGGCTCTCCAATCCCCCTTCTCAGTAACCACTTCAGAACTGGGTGGCCTAGTGGCCCTAGGAACTAGTGACCTAACTAAGATCTAATGACTCTCGTTAGACCCGAGAGATGCAAGAAAGGATGGCTGAAAGGTGTTCGCAGAGTGATGGATGTAAACCTAGCACACTGCCTACGTCGCTGTCGCTAGCTATTGTGTGGCCAAGAAGGAGGCCAGCAAGGGGGGAAAAGGCAATCCCAATCCATGGAGGAGGAAGGGCTAAGACAAAGACAGAGAGATGGACCCAGTGCCTCCATTCAACGGTGCCTCACTCTGGATTTCTGGCCATGATGGGCGGCAAAACTTCTCATAGGTTTAGCCAACGGGAGTTAGTTTCTGGGCATCTGAAGCCCAAAGAATACTTTCTTTAAGGAAAAGTACCTCCTCTCAAGCCTGCTGGGGAAGAGACCGTCACCTATGAGCATTCGGAGCATCTGGCAGAACCGAGTGCACGTGGATTGTGAGCGTTGCAAAGCAGAGGAGGGGCGTCTCTCTGATTGATACTTTTATGCAGGCTTCAGAGGGAGTTCATTACCAGGCAGAACACTAATCCATGCTCATGGAGAACAGATCATCGCTCTCCACCTCCAGTACAGTGAATCAGCAGGATTAGGGGAGACGCTAGTTTGTTCCCAGCTATCTGACTCCCCCTCCGCTGCCATTGTCATATGACTTGTAGTGCTCCCTCTAGGCAAAGCTTTCTTCCTCACTCCTTTGTTAGGTTTGCATTGGACTTGGCTCTGCCACTTGTTTTGGCTAATGGACTATGAGTGAACCTGATGGACGCCACAGGTGATCAGACAACTTTAAAGGCAGGTGTCCCTTTTGGCTTGGCCAACTTCTTCCCTCCATAATAAGAAAGGAATGTCTCAGAGAGGGGCTACTCCCTCCACTGTGGCTCTAAAATGAAAAAGCATGTGGATTAGAGCCAGAGCTGACCCACGGCCCGCTTGAGCCATGAACGTGCAGTAAATACTTCTTGTGGTAGGCCGCTGAGATTGATTGGTATGGTAGCCAAGCAAATACAAGGCTACATCGAGCGCCGCTATATTCTTAGGACTCCGAAAAGTGATTTGGAAGACACAGGATTATGAAGCATGGTGTCTGTTCTCAGGGAGGTTACAAACACAGGAAAACACCAGAAAGGATTACGAGTACAGAATTCAGGGATACCGTGTGCACACAGACCGAGGAAAGCCACCGGACATCAGAGAGAAGAAGGAGACTAGAGTATTGAGTACACTACCCGGGACCCCCTTCAAGAACAGATGAGACTCACAAAGTAGTGGGGCCAACGACAGGTAGGTGCCAAGGCCTGACCAGCTGAAGGTTCCCCGCCCACCTTGTCAGCGGGCCTCCATGAGAGGAAGGACGCCGCAAATGCCCGGGGACCACACTCCGCTGCACTTTTTCTTCTGCCTGCTGGAGGCAAAGATGCTGAGACGTTCACTTTCGTGTTTGAATGGAAATATCTTAGTGTACAAATTATCACTTTACAATTAATTATGCAGAGCAAGCAACACACAGGAGGCTTCAATATTATGACAGCTTGGAAATGTACTGTTTTCGAACTCAACATGCAACAAGTCTTGCCAGACGTATGTTGAAAAGTAGCACAAGATTAGACAATTAACATTTTAATTTTGTACATTCACGGCACATCTGTAGGTCAGTGTAAACATCACAAGCAACTCGGCATATGATAACTTGATATCCCCCGAAGACTCTGACCTTAAAAACCAACGTTCCTTAATTAGGCCTTTCCTTCCCCTTCTGTCTTTGGGGAGAAAGGATTGTTATGAAAAAGATAAGATTACATCATATTGGAGTTCACCAGGCATCTCGAATGGTTTGGGTTTGATAAAAAAAAAACGGCAGATTTCATTGCTGGAATCTTCCCTCCAGAATCTGTAAGCACCATGTGGATATCAAGGGGGATTTCATCAGTGTGTTTCTGATTCCTTTACAGTTAAATCATTAAAAGATTTTTGACGGTTTTTGAAGTCCAAAAACTCTCTTGAGCCACTCTTTTCCCCCAAGCATATTTTTCATTTCTTTTCATAAAATTTAGGAAATTGAATTTTAGCTCTGGTTTTAAAAAGAAAAAAAAAGCCGCTTGTCAATGATAGTGGCCAAGGATGAAAACCCCAATTCTAAAAGTTTGTTTGGGGGCCCATCCATCTGAGGAACATGTGTCTATTCTCGTTGGGCCCACATCTCAGATGGTAGACATCTGGTCCGTTATGATTCTGGAAAAGAGCTCAGGAAGTATATATATGCTTTGCTTTACTCTTTTTAATGTACAGGTTTGTGCAAGACAAGCCAGAACAGTTGACTCACATGAAGAGGGTAGAACTGTAGTATCATAAACTGGATGAAACTTGGGAGTATCATTCTCTCAAGTCTCCTGTCTCATCAAGGCAAGACCCAGCTTGACAAGTGTTAAATGTCGCCCTGTGCTGTTTCCTGGAGGCCGACATGGCTTTAAGTCAACGGGTTCCTTGTTATGCCTGACATAACCCGATCTTACTCTTCTTAGGTATGAGCATTTCACAGTTTCTCATTCCCCTGAGAGCCCTGAACCTAATCTTGAAATGGATCATATAAGTGCTTGCAACTATCAAAACGTTTCACAAAGGATCCATTCTAGGATGCGGGCTCCATGACAGCAAGGGCCTCGTCCGTCTTCTTCGTGCAGCATCCTTCGCACCTAGAACGCTCTCTGGCACAGATAGATGATGAATGATATTTGTTCCATGAACGAACAAATGAAAGTCGAATCATATGTAAGATACATTCAACCTTTTACAGCACTTCCACACCTACCAACAAGTTGCATTCTGCTGATACTCTGGGTGGGTAACAAAGGCAAAGTCATCCTTAGTTTACCGTGAATAGCTTACGATCTTATGGCCGGTCAGTGGGAAAACTGGTCCCCTGATTCTCAGCATGTACTATTTTTTTTCCCTGTAGGTCAGTGTTTCTGAAGGTTTGGCATGTCTTAAAATCACCTGGAAGATTTATTAAAATACAAATCTCTGAGCTCTAGCCAGTGTGTCAATTCACATCTCGAGGAAGGAACCAGAATCTGCATTTCTATTAAGTTCCCAGGCGATATTGACACTGCTGGTCCTGGGACCACTCTTTGAGAACCACTCATGAAGGTCATATCTTCTCAGGAGCAAAACAAAAGCCCACAAGAGAGACAGACAGTACCGAACATTCTCTGAGACTATGACAAAGTTCGTCACAGTCAGCTAATCGGTGTGGAAAGCCAGGCTGTGCAACTTAATTGCAGAAAGCTTTTTCCTTCTTCATTAAAAAGTAAAACAAACACACTTAATAATATAGATCATGGGATGGGTGATTCCAACTTTGAATGAATGTTAGCTAAAATTTTATTGAATATGAATTTAAGTCTTAATTAAACTGACATATTGGAGCTAGAAAGGACATTAGTGGCCAACTCGTCAACCTGCTCATTTTTACACCTGTGAAAAGAACATGAAGGTTTAGACAGATAACCATGCCCGACCAAGCGTCCCAGGTCCTCCCTAAGTCTGACGCTTCCCCTGCAGGCCATGATCGAAGGCAGGCAGGGGTTCTCCAGGAGTTGCTCTTGCAGGGACCATCCATCACCACACAGGTGTAATTTTTGGGTGATGAATAATGCTGAATTCAAAAAATCTAGTTCTCAGTATAAATTTTTTGGTGGCCGCCATGATTTCTGGTTGCAACACATATTCACTTTGTGCCCTCCCCTAATTTCCTAAGCTTAGCAATAGATTCAAGAATTAGGGTGAAGTTTCTGGAGAATGGGATGACAGAAGCAGCGGGATGCCTATTCCTCCCTCCAACCGGGCTGTGCCTCTGGTCATCACTGAGCCCTCTATTTCATTTGGGGTGTGATTATGCAGCTTATGGGGATGGGGCAGAGTTTAGATTTTGTGACCCATCTCCTCGAGCCAGGCACCCAGAAGAGTCTGCACCGATATCTGGCACGTTTATTGCTGCCTGGGAAACTGGTTTTGTGCATTCTCAGAAATACGAGGTTAGGACACAATGATATACATGCCTCTCAGAGGAGAGACAGAGACCCACGATACAGCCGTTGAAGGACACGCAATTCGAGTGAGGCAGATAGTACCGAGGCAAAAGGAATGTTTGTCCTTCATTTGCTCAGAATGCTGCTCCCTCTCCTTGTCCAGCTGAGCCTCAAAAACATCACTGGATGCTGGGGACATCCAGCAAATTGCAAGTAAGCAAATAAACATGATTTAATAGCAGAAGAGAAGTTTTGCCACACCACAAAACTTCCCCCTTCATTTATGTTGACATTTTGTTGTCTAATATTTATGACAGCGCTTAGACTATCGAAGTAGTTTTAGTGTAAGGAATGAAGTCTTTTGTAAACGGAGTTGCTTATTCTCTGACAAGGCGATGAGCAAGCTTATGGGCTGGAGGGCAATCACCAGATTTTAGCTAACCAGTTAAATTACTGTATTTCTGCATAAATAGTCTTTGCCATCACCATCAGTAACTCACGACATATGTTAGGTACATTTACACACAGAACTAAGATAATCCATTCCCTGCCACCTAGAAGTTTAGAATCTAAGATAGGGACCGCAAGTACACACAGAGGATACTTCATTCCTCACACCTGTGCCTGTGGCAGACATTACTAATCGAGTACAGTGTTCTTTATCAGCATCTTTCCCTACATTAATGAAAGGCAGCCAGTACCAATGGATCGCAGCAAGCATGTGCCAGGCCTTCCTGGTCCGTTTTCATGAGAGAGAGTAAGAATTAGAACTGAAAGTCATTCCTAGCAGGGGCAAAGAGGTATGTTGTTACAGACCAAAGGAAATACAATTTTATCGCATCCACTTAAGTTTTCACCACCTTCCAAGTAGTAAATACACGTGCAACTTGTAGAATCAAGGTACAGGACCTCTGTGAATTTCAGTAAGTGTGACGCCTCCGTGTGGATGCTTGCGCGTAGCGGGTGGGAGACAACACTGCGGTAGGTAGAGCCATCGTTAATGTCTTTGCTCCCGGGGCGCCTGGGCGGCGCAGTCGGTTAAGCGTCCGACTCCAGCCAGGTCACAATCTCGCGGTCCGTGGGTTCGAGCCCCGCGTCGGGCTCTGGGCTGATGGCTCAGAGCCTGGAGCCTGTTTCCGATTCTGTGTCTCCCTCTCTCTCTGCCCCTCCCCCATTCATGCTCTGTCTCTCTCTGTCCCAAATATAAATAAAAAACGTTGAAAAAAAAAAATAATGTCTTTGCTCCCAAGACAGGAGAATTCCGGGCCCTTTGGTTAAACACTGATCACAGCCACATAGTCTCCTCACTTCCTCCTTTCTGTAGCTCCAGTTAAGTAATTAAAATCACTTCTGTTAAACTAGTGTGGTTGGCTCAATAAGCCAAGGGCAAGTTTATGGATCTGGAGGATGGAAGCTACTTTAAACCTCGGCAGCTCTGGCCATGGTGAGGAATACCAATTAGAATCATCGATAACGAGGTCCTTGATGTCGAGCCACCACCACCCAAGGCCTCAACACAGCGACAGGCCCGCTTCTCTGGCTAGCGGAGATAACAGAGCTGAGATCAGGCTATTTGGTTGTTCAAGCTGTCGTGCCAGGGACACGCTTCAGTTTAGCGAAGCCAGTTGTGCAGAAGCTCTTTGAACTCGCACAGTCAGCTGTGGTCTGGAAGAGAAATACTTAGCCTGGTACGGGTGAAACAGGAGTACGGGACTTTCAGATTAGATGTGGAGGCGTTTAAGGCTTCCAGAAAGGGCAGGCAGGAGCCGCTGGAGCAGACGGGTCGAACCGTAGAGGCTGTGTGGGATTGGCTGAGCTGGCCGAGGAAAACGCAGGCGTGATGGGGACACCTAGACACGTACCTAGACTCTAGCTTACCCTTCCACTGTCAGCAGTGACAACATTACTACCATCACTGTTATTTATTGAGCAATTACTACGTGCCTGATATGAAACTAAATGTGTTTCTATTATTTAATTTCATGTTTTAATTCTATCCATTAACCTTCACATCACTCCCGTGAAGTACTTTTTCTCCCTACCGCATAAGCGGGAAGCTCTTGAAAGATGAAATAACTTTCCTAAAGCCAAAATGACAATAAGTGGCTAGGTTAGGAATCTGACCCCCGAATTCCTGCTTTTAACTACCATGCTTTATTGCCTTCCCACAATCTGGTACGCCCTCCCGCTGCTGCCTCTATCCATGAAATGTCCTTTCTTTATCACCATAACATGTATCTATAGATCCCAAGAGACCTATTGATTAGACAAAGATAAAGGCACAGCATTATAATAATTACCGTCAAATCACTGCACTGATAAACAAAAGGTACAGTTAAGTCTCTGTGAAGTCAAGGATCCTCCCTTCACTGCGGAATTAATCCATTTGCTATCTGGATTTGCGATTCCAGTTAAAGAAGTCATCATGGGAGGAGATGCTCTTGGCATTCATTTTTTTTTTTTTTTCCTTGTGGGGCAGTGTCATGGCCCTTTTTTTCTGGAAGGATAAATGTAGACACTTTATTTCCTGTTCACAGCTTCCTGATTTTCCTGGTCTCACTTGGCTATTTCCCAGAGTAAGTTTTAAGACCGTGATGTTCTTGGTCATCACTGCAACCTCCCTCTATGGCCTCCTTACTCTCTCCCTAACCTACAGACCCCACCCCGTACATTCACTTTCTTCCCTATGCAGCTCAGACTCCATGGTCCATAGCTTCATCCAGCACATTTACCGCTCGTCCCTAATGCGTACCTTCCTAGAAAACCCCAACCCCAGATCACTTCACGATCTCCCTCCTCTGCGCCTAATCCTGGGAAGCTGCAAGGAGCCAGAGATAATCACCCCAGCACGCGGATTGGCTGCATTTGTAGGTCTGATCTGCGACCTTAGATGCCCCCTCTGACACCGTCTCCCCAATACCTCTGTGCTTCTATGGTTAGATCTCCCTGCCACTCCCCCCAAAGGCTAAATCAAACATTCTCCACTCTTCTTAAACTTTACGGCTTCTTGCCTGGCTCCCACTCTCAGCAGACGACCTCTCTCTGCTTCCCAGAGAAAGCAGATGTCACCAGATAAGTATTTTCTCAATGTCTTATATCCAAACTCCTCACCTTGACTTTACCCGTACTCACATGTCCCACCTTCCCTCCTGTTATATGAGACAAGTGAAAGGCTAATCCTTCTGTGTGTGGTGCGGATTCTCCGTCCTCCAACCTCTAGGACCGCGTCCTGTCCATTTCACCCTCTCTCCTTCTGCCCCATAGGATTCACATATGTGACAACATCTCCCATCTTAAAAACAGGGCGGCACTGACAACTGTCCCTTCCCCTGGTATTCCTCTGCAGCCACTTCCCCATTTTCTCCTCTCAGTGTCTGTGTCTATGCTTCCTCCTACACATCTTTCTCTGAGGTTTAACTGACCTTGTGGCTCTGAATTCCAATGGCCACGGGTTGTCTCAATGTCACTAGAGTCATTTCTCTCTCACTGAACCAATCCTGCCTTGACATCTATGACAGCATGCTCTCCCGGTTTTCCTGTTACTTTTCTGGATGTTGCTTCCCAGTCCACTCATGGACTCCTATTTTTTCTTTTAACCCTTTTCTTAAATGTTGGCATTCACTGAGGATTCTGCCGAGGTTCTTTCCATAACCCCAAAGCTCATTCTTTTCTGAAGCCCCAGCCCCCTACAGCCACACTTTTTCCTGGACATCTCTAATTGGAGATCCCGTAAGCAACTCTGGCTCAACATGTCAAAAATGGAACTCAGGGTTTTGCCCCCAGACCTTCTCCTCCTCATGATCTCCATCACCGTGAATGGCTCTTCTGTCCACCCAGAAACTAGAGTGCCAGTCGTCTATGGCATCTTCTTTTCCTTACGGGCGATCCCTGCATTCTTTGTATCTTACTCATAAATATTTGTATCACTGCATTCCCAACACTTGTGCCTTACGGAGAGTAAATAATAAACAAGGATTTTGTGGCTGGTGGATCAGACATGTCCTGACTCTACCCCTCTGTTCCTTCCCCACTTTCTTAACTCAGGCCTGCACCATCTCTCACCTGGATGAATCCGCCCAACTGATTTCCTGCCTTCATTTCCTCTTCTGGCTCATCTATCCTCATCACTGTAGAGAGACTGACCTTTCAAAACACACATCAGGCCTTCTAACTCTCCTGATTATATCCTTCAGAGAGCTCCCTCCCAGCACCTAACGTGGTGCCAGATGCTTATCAAGTGTTCCAAAAATATTTGTTCAATGAACAAAATGATTGGGATCTGACATAAGAGGATTTCCAGACACACAGGAAGTCTAATGCCCACTAATGTTATGTCATTATTGTATTTGCTCATTTGCCATAAGGAACATATTTGGCCTCACATACTCAACCCACAGGCTACTCTTCAGCTTCTGTTTACTTCCTCCCTGAAACTGGCCCAGAGGAGCATTTACTGAAAGGCAGGGTCATCTGGGGGATCTGGAAGAAGGGTTAAAGGAAAAAACAGACTCGGGGCATCTGGGTGGCTCAGTCGGTGAAGGTCCGACTTTGGCTTAGGTCAGATCTCAAGGTTCGTGGGTTCGAGCCCTGTGTCCGGCTCTGTGCTGACAGCTCAGAGCCTGGAGCCTGTTTGGGATTCTGTGTCTCCCTCCCTCTCTGCTCCTCACCCACTCACGCTCTATCTCTCTCCTTCAAAAAGAAATAAACGTTAAAAAAGAGAGAAAAACACAGACTCTTTGCTCCATTAAAGTCCCTGTCTCTCTAAGCAAATGTGGCCGCCCTGATGCCCCCCCTCACCCCTGCCATGGCTTGATGGCAGTGACTGGAAGCCGGCTGTGTGCTCACCCCTGTCTCACTAACACACTCCCCTCATTTCTCCACCCCTCCTGGTTTGTTTCTCTGGATCTTGAGAATGGAGGCTGTTGTTAGCACGTTTCACTTTGCAACAGCACGGACATTCATTGTGGCCGTGTGTGTGTGTGTGTGTGTGTGTGTGTGTGTGTGTTTAGTGTGGTAAGAGAGGCAGGAAAAGAATAAAAGGAAATCCCTGGGGCTGTGCTTCGGGGGAAAAGCAAAAGGGGGTGCACAGGGTCTTGAGAGGGCCTCTCCTGGAGACTGCCGTGTGCTTTTCCATGCTCCCTCCTTCCACAAGGAAAAGGGAGAAGGTTGACAGGATCATGCCAGCCCTTTCAGAGATGCACCCCTGCCGCCCCTCCCCCTGCCACACACCATTACAATCCACTGGTAACTGGAAGGTTCCCCTGCCCTTTCCTCAGGCAGTCAATGCTGTGGGATCTACTGCACGTGCGCCTGTGTCCTGACAGGTGCGTGGGGGCCACACGGTCACGATGAGGCTTCCAGGCAGCAGCAAGCATCGGCTTTTCTCCAGCACGCAAGTCAGTGATGGGAGCCTGGGAGTGTAAAAGGGATGGAGAGGACAGCAGAAAAGTTCCGTGGCTACCCCACGACACAGGCATGGAGTCATAGAGGCCACGTGAGGCAGCAGGGGGATTTATGGATTAAATGGAAGAGGCCATCGGACTGGAGTGCGCTCAGCACAAGGGTTGATCTGGAGAGCAGATGTCAGTGACTGGGAGCTTGCCCAGTCTGCCCTCTCCTCCCTGGTATTAAGTCTCCCTGCTGTCAATGACCACCGGTCCCCTAGCTTCGTTCTCCACAGGGCTCAGGACGGCCAATATCCCAGAGTCGCCACTGGGGACTTGGCCAAGTTAAGAGCCTTCAAAGCATCTCCTTTCCTCACGTCTCTTCCACTGCCCCCTGGCCAAGGCCCTGTGAGTGCAAGTACCTGTCTTCTCCTTCCCCCTTCTGCCACTGTGCGTTCCCAGCACCTGCCTTTCTCATTGGGTCTGCAGCAATCAGAGAACAGGGCTGTCGGCCAGGTTGAGGCCAACAGAAAACAGACACACCCGGACTTGGGACATCCACGTCCAGAATCCAAACTGTCTTATGCAGGACGGTCATCACACCGAGACGCTCTGGCCGTCTTCCCCTGGCGTCCAGCCCTGCGTGACCGTCCCCTTCTTCCATGTCCCCAGGCCTTAGACTCCTCGTCCACATGTCACATCAGGCCCCGGCCCACCTCCCCAGGAGCGGAGATGCTGACTAATAGGACAGTGGAGGCCCTCGATGCCCTGCTGGTAACGAAGGGCAGGAGCAGGTACAGCTGGGTTTGAAACCTGGATCGGCCACCTGCTGGTTGGGCCACTTTAGCCAAACAGTTCAGTTTCCTCTTCTGGAAGATGGGGAGAAGACTGTCTGGCTCATGGGTTGTGAGAATGAATGTTAACACTAAGCATTCCTAGCACGTACCCGATATCATCATAGAGTCTCCTTTGTTAACCTGAGATTTTTCCTGTCACAGGTGACCCATGCAGCTCTCTGTGGAGTCACCATAAAACCCCAAGGTCTCACCTCCCAGGCTTTTCCCCGGGGAAGAGCCATGGCTCTGAGGGGCTGCTGAAAGACCCAGTGAGTAGAGTCAGGGACTGCTCCGTGCTGCACTGCTATCCCTACGTGTCCTCTTTGCCTCCGCAGAAGGCCCCGGACCATTGCCATCCCTATCCCAGTGACCTGCTGCTAGAATCGTGCCTGGGAGTGTGCTGGAAGCCACCTGGAACTGGCCCAAAAGGCACCTCAAAATGTCCAGTGGGAATGTCTTCTCCCACTCTGTTTGGGATGCCATGCACAGCCGAGCATCGTGGAAACCTCTGATGTTGGGGTGGCTTCTGAATACTAAAGAGGGTGAGAAAAAAATGAAAGAGAAAGGAGAAAGATGTCTCGGTCAGAAGTTTTTCTAATCGCTATGGATTTTCCCCCGTTTTAGTGGATTTGAGAGAGGGTGTAGGCAAAGGAAGGGAAAAAAATCAAAAGCAGATTATTACCCTGAGCCGCTCTTATTTTTCATCCTGAGCTACGACAGCCGCTTTTTTCCCCGCTCCATCTGCATGTTAAAGGCTGAGGGATGATGCCAGCAAAATATTGACAATTGAGTGGAGATTATAGGTTACTTGGATCTTGAGAGAATCAATTAAAATGGAGCTTTGCCCTCACAAGGTAAATTAGCTTCTGAAAAAAAAAAAAAGTCCATTCCCCCCTCCCCACTGTCCAGAATGTGCTAGACAGCTGAGATGGGGTCACACAAATGACTGAAAGGAAAAGCATGTGGCACATATGCACACACCCGCACGCACACACATGCACGCACACACACGCACACGCCTGCACGCACACACACGCACACGCCTGCACGCACACACACGCACGCACACACACGCACGCACTCACGCTGCACACCTGGTTATTCAACAAATACCGGCTGGATTTCTGATCGTGTGTGTGTACACACGAATATATTTATACGTGCTATCCAATCCCACACACCATTCCATACGTGTTCCTACTCAGCGGCGCTGGGCATGGGATCCGTCGGGACTCCTGTGAGATTCTCCCAGGCTTACATGTTTTTCTGTCTCCCTTTCTGATAAAAATAATGCATCATTGTAGTAAATGAAAGATGCAAGGTCTCCTTTGCCCTCTCTGCCTTCGGACTACTTTACAGAATGATGTGGACATGGCTTTTACTACAGCCATTTAATAACAGAGGAGAAAAGAAACCAGAATTTCAAGGATTTCCTCCCCCTCCCCTACCCGTCCCCGGAGCCCCTGAACTTGCAGCAAGAGTCACATAAAAGCTAGGCACGAGAACTGGTTTTGTCATCCATCTGGAGCTCTCAAGGGTTCTCAAACTCTCAGAGTATCCATTCTTAGAACATGTGACCTTAGAGAAAGACAGTCACCCAGAGGACACCATCTGAGCCATATTTCCAGTCCTTCTGTCTCACATTTCATTCTGTCTTGCCATCTTTGGGATCAACGGTCTTAAGTAGGCTATGAGGAACCCGCCCAACTTTTCCATTATAAGTGGAGAATTTAGTTGAGGAAAAGAGTAAGATATGAACGAAGAATAACGAAGGACGAAGTTTTCCTGTTTAGGGTGAGGGTTCAAAGACAGTGCTTCTCAAGGGGTCCACAATCTAACGAGGGCGAGCCAGAAGTGTGCACGCACACAGCGTGTTGTGATACACGCTACAGTACAGGTGTTTTGCAAGAGCCCAGAGAAGGGAGACTCAGTCTTCGCCGTGGCTTCAGTGGCATTGAGGATGAGTGGGAACTTGCTGGGTAGAGAGGACACGGGATGGATTCCAACAGACGGAAATGGGGAGCAAGGATTCAGACATACGCGCATGCACAGGGCATTTAGAGAAGAGCAGACGTGTGACTAGATCACGGGGTGGGGAAGAGTAGTCAGAAATGAAGAGTGCGGAAGTTGACCGGTGGAGGCCAGATTTCACTGGGCCTGGAAATGCTTCCTCCTTCATCTTGAGACAAAGGAAGCTCTTCCGTCTACGGGCAGGGAATGTCCCAGTCAGGGCCAGGTTCTGGAAAAACTCTGAAGTCCATGCAGAGAATGGCCCAGAGATGGGGGGCCCTGCAGACTGATCCTGTGTTCTAGAGAGCTGTACATGGGCTGGAGAGGGCGAGGGCTGGAGCCCAGGACTGACAGCAGCAGGAGGAGAGGGAGAATCAACGGCTTCTTCAGAAGCGTTCGTCATGCTCAGAGAGAAGGGGTGAGACTGCAGCTAACTCAAGGCCCCTCACCGAGCAACAGGCAGGGAGATACATGTTGTTTTTCAATGCTGGTAAGAAATAAAAAAGAAGTCAGATTGTTTTATTTGTTTGCTTGGGGAGGATAACATTAGGAGAAGAGTTTAGTTTTTAAAACAAATGGTTTCGTAGTGCTTACGATCTCTGTGGATGTTGGCACCTCACTGGTTCCTCTGAGCTTAGGTTAAAGGTTAAGGCCATATTATGGGCGTGGGAGTCACGAGAAAATCTCTGACTGGTAGACAGAAGGAAGGAGGGAAGGAAGGAAGGGAAGGGGGGAGGGAGGAAGGAAGGGAAGGGGGGAGGGAGGAAGGAAGGGAAGGGGGGAGGGAAGGAGGAAGGAAGGGAAGGAGGGAGGAAGGGAAGGAGGGAGGAAGGAAGGAAGGAAGGAAGGAAGGAAGGAAGGAAGGAAGGAAGTCTGGAGAAAACAGAGAACAGGATAAGGTGGTGTTGGAGTCCAGACAAGAGATCCCTTTCAGGGCTTTTAAGAATGTGGGCAAAGGGGCACCTGGGTGAATCAGTAGGTTAAGCATCCGACTTCGGCTCAGGTCACGATCTTATGGGTCATAGGTTCGAGCCCTGCATCAAGCTTTCTGCTGTCAGCACAGAGCCCACTTCAGAGCCTCTCTCTCCTTCTCTCTCTGCCTCTCCTCCACTCATTCTCTCTCTCTCTTTCTCTCAAAATAAATAAATACACTTAAAAAAATAAAACATTTAAAAAAAAAAGAATGTGGGCAAGGATGAGGCGCCTGGGTGGCTCAGTCGGTTAAGCATTAGAGTCTTGGTTTTGGCCCAGGTCATGAACTCATGGTTCGTGGCTTTGACGGCCGCGTGGGACTCTGAATTGACAGTGCTGAACTCGCTCGGGATTCTCTCTCTCTCCCTCTCTCTCTGCCCCTCTTCTCATAGTCTCTCTCTCTCTCTCTCAAAATAAATAATAAAAAAAACTTTTTTTAAAAGAATGGGGGCAGGGAGTGGGATCAGAGAGTAGGGACGACGCACAGTGTGGTCAGAGAGAGGAGAAAAGGCACAGGAGACGGGATTTTCTTGCAAGGAAAGGAGAGAAGTGTTTCAAGGAGCAAGCCGCAGCCTAGAGCTGAGCCCTCCATTCTCCGCCCCAGCCTAAAACGCACCTAAACCCAAATGTCACCCTGACGGGGAGTGACGGGGGGGAAAGGCGTGGGCACATGGGTGACGCAGGTGTGTTCAGGAAGAGGGACGCAGGGTCAGCGGGGGAGGGAGACCTTTCGTGTCTAGGATAAAGGAGATCAATTTCACACGCAACACCATCTGGAAGGAGGAATTTCTGACTGCCCTCTGAAACTGCAAAGCAAAACCAATCGGATAGAAAACAGCCAAATGAAACAACAACAGCAGCAGCAGCAACAGGAAGTCAAAGGAGACAGGACAAAACCACCCAAAGCCGCCTCTTCACGCTGGAGCAGCACATGACCCAGTTTTGCAGCTTTCTGCAGCCGGGAGGTAGGCTGCCAGAGCAAGTCAAACAGGCCCAGAAACCAAAAACCCTGGCCTGCCTGGAGTCCCCGTGGGTACGAAAGTTCCTAGAGAATCTATTCACAGCTTCCAATTTCCCCTCCTCAGACTGCACATTCGCCTACGAGCGATCCCACGCTAAACATAACCCAGCCCAGAAAAATGCCCCTCTGTGCTTTCTTTCCGACGCGGGATTTCATCCGGGCTTAAGTAACACCTCGCGACATAACACAAAGAAGTGAAATGAGAGCTCATAATTGCATCAGAAGGCCGTGGGAGAGTCACCCACCACTCCCGCACCGACTCCTAACCACACTTGAGGGAGGAGGGAGGAGGGGTATGCAATTTCTTCATTTCTTACATTTTATGGAACACTTCACTTTGCTTTCAGCGTAATTATTGTTGTACTTTTCGCTGCTTCCCATTTGCTGTGTTTAAAAAAAAAAACACTTCACTCCCCCCTGCACACTTTTCTTAATACATTAAAATTAATAACTCGTAACAGTGACCTAATTTGCTTTGAGTACTGTAACGCAGGGATTTTTTTATTCTCCCAGATCCGCAAAAACCCTTGACATGTTACTGTGGTAACAGAAGCAACCTGGTAAGTTCATGAATGAACCCCACTGTGCTCTCCAAAGCCTTCTTTTCCTCCATTCTTTGTAATCTTTGGATCCCACCCTTGTCTGTCGAGCCCCGTGTTCGGTGCATTGGACCTAGGTCACTCCCAACTGTCTCCAAGTCCATGCTGGGTGCCCGTGACCTTCCTGTTCTCCTCCAGAGTTGAGGGCAAGCCTCTCCTTAGCTTCCTGAGCTCCCCAGAGCCCTGTGGTAGGGGCTCTCCTTTCCTCCCTCGAAGTTTCTCCAAGGGTAGCCCGCATGGGTTACCCCCACGGCCTTCCCTGCTCTCAGGGATGTGTCCCAAATCCTTCACATGGCCTCTCACCGGGCTCTTCATGATCTGTAGACTGGTTAACACACCAGCCATGTGGCCTGCCACTCTCCTCTCCATGCTCTTTCCCAGTCACACAGCGCACCTGGAAATTGCCAGGCTAGGCCAGTCATTTTTCTCTAAGCTTTCTTAGGCATGGACTTCCCTTGGCCCAATTTCCCTACCCATCTCCCACTCTCACACATGACAAGTGTAGATGTCACCTCTCAGAAACCTTGGGGAAACTGGGCACCCTCCCTTTGAACTCCCACAGCCCTCTGTGCCTATCCGAGCACAGGACTTAGGCGCACCATCCATGTCTGTCTGCTTACATTTACTGCCCGCCTCCCCAGCTTGTCAAGAAGCTTCTTGAGAGAAGGGTCTGTGTCTTGGGTGCTGCTGTATGTCCAGCGCCCATTAGGGATGCCTGGCACATGATGTGTCCCGAAATCAAGACTGAGGGAATGAGTGGACAGACTGGAATCTCTTACCCAACTTTTCTCACCCTCCTCTTTCCTTTTCCCCCTCCTTTCGTGTCGATTACTATGCAGCATTCACTGTTACTACGAGAACAAGAGGGGGGGGTTAGAAATAAGAACCCCCCCCTGCCACGCTCCAGGAGCCCAAGGTGCTGTGGGCTCTACACTTGGGGCACCCTCATAATATGTATGTTTCAAGCACTCCCCTATATAAACACCCTATGATGGTATCCTAGAGAATGAACCCATTATGTCCAAATCTGTTCTCTAGCAGCAACGGGAAGAGTAAAGATCTTGAGTGGTCCTCATCTTGTTGTTGGTTTTTTTTGTTTTTTTTGTTTTTTTTCGAGAGAGAGAGAGAGAGAGGAGAGAGAGCAAAAGTGATCAAGGGGCACAGAGAGAGAGAATCCCAGGAGGGGCAGAAAAGAGAGAGAGAGAGAGAAAGATGGGGAGAGAGAGAAGCGGGCTCACCCAAAGCAGGGCTCATGATCATCTGAAGTGGGGCTCGAGCTCAGAGATGCGAGGCTGGAGCTCACCCGAAGCAGGACTCGAACTCACGAACCGTGAGATCATGACCTGGGCGGAAGTCAGACGCTTAACGACTGAGCCTCCCAGGCACTCAGTACTCATCGTGTGAATGACTCGAGTAAGGAATGGAAACAGCCATGTACCGATATTCATTCTTCCTCATGACATCATAGGAAAGACTGTCACCGGTTTGCAGATGTTAGCAACAAGGGAGGCAAGGCAGAGTCCACCCCTCACAGCCAGGAGGAGAGGAGCAGAAGTGGTTTGCAGAACCGTGGCGACCTGCCGCCCAGATTGCTGTGGAGGCTGTGCTCCAAACCTGCATGGGTGTGGACACGGCACTCTTGTCCCCAGGAGGGTAGGAGGATTTCATTTCCACAGCTACCCGGAGAAGGAAATCTGTCATCACCCTCAGCAGACAGCCAGAGAAGAAGAAAAAGAATAAAAATGTATCAAGCAGGCTGGGTATTGATTTTCAAATCCTGGCTGACAAGAAAATGATTTGGGTCCATTTCCATTTTGCAGCTGAAGCCCGGTGCTTTCTCTGCCTCTGTCTGACCCCTCGGAGCAGAGTTCATCAAGAATCTCCCGGGCTGACACTCTAATCCTGACTTTCAAAGAGCCTCTCCCCGGTTTGTCTAGAAGAAGCAAGGACATGTGTGCAAGTGGTACAGTGTGGCTTCCTGAGTCTCATCTGGGAAGCAGTCAAGTGGGCCAGTTCGGGGGCCAGTATTTCAAGACTGATTTAGAATAGTGCGTTTTAAAAGCCCTGCTTAGTCTCACCCAGATATGACCAAGACCATCAACATTCATGTCCTGATGGAGGTTTTCGGCCCACACACAAGGACAAGGTTCAAGGCAGGCAACCTAACAAGCCCTGGGTCTTGCCTTGGGCAGTCCCTGCGACAGCCTACTCCCCGCAGGTACTTCCTACCAGGAGCCGTGCATCTGCTGTGAGCTTCTTCTCTCTGCACGACGAGAATTCTAAGTAAAGGCAACGGGCCTATGTATTTAATTTACTTGTAAGTGAACAGCTTCTGTGTGTTAGAAAAAAAAATTAACTCAACCTATGAATTTGTAATTGCTTGAGATTTCACCTCCTGGCCACGCTTCTCTTCCTATGGAGTTATTAAAACCCACACAATATGGTCTAATAATTTATTAATAGTCAACATAAATAGATAACAGCTCACATAGCCATAATAGCCATTGCATGTGTAATAATGAGGGATTATTTAAAAGGCACTTCACTGGAGAGGAGGAAGCATGGCCGTTCGAGTCTGGAACCACTGTTGTGGCAGTCGATACGCTCACGTACACAAGGCCTTCTTGACTGTTCACTGGGCTCCACTGTGTCACTAAGTTCCCCATGTCCATTTGGAAGGGGTGGGGTACCGGCCAGTCGTTGCTTAGCAGAAGAGGACATCCACATTAATGGGAGAGGAACAGACCATGTCTTCATGGAACAAAGTACAAAAAACAAAAACAAAAAAACAAAAAAAACCCATACTGGAGTAGAGTAATTGTCACGGAGAGGGCCTCAACAATAATACATCTTCTGTCTCTCCATCGAACTTTCTACCATCAAACCCTGGCATGCCTTTCTCTGGCGGTTCCTTCATGCTAGCACCTTGGGAAATGAAGAAGGGAGGCTAAAGTCACCACAGCTTAATGAGAAACTCCCCATCCCCTCTGCCGCAGAGCTCCAACAGTCAGGCCCCGCCTCCCACCCTGCTCCATCACATGATCTTCCCTGGAGACCTCCTCTGTACTCTTCTTGAGTGTTTCATGAAACTTCAAATCGAGGAACAGATACTTGGCAATCAGATCGGAAGGAAGACGGAAGAAAAACTACTTTTATTTATAGGTGACCCTATATGTAAAGAAATCCTAAGGGATCTATGAAAAAATTACTAGAACTAATAAATGATTTCAACGAGGTCGCAGAATAGGAGATCAATATACAGAAATTAATTTTCTTTTTATATACTGGCAATAATCCAAATTTAAAAAAAATTAAGAGAACAATCCCATTTTCAATAGTATCAAAAACAATAAATCACTTAGGAATAAATCTAACCAAAGAAGTGAAAAATTCATATGCTGCCAACTAAAAAACATCATTGAGAGAAATTAAAGAAGTTATAGATAAATGAAGAGACATTCCACGGTCGCGGACAGGAGATTTGAAAATATTAAATGGCGGGGCACCTGGGTGGCTCAATGGTTAAGCATCTGACTCTTGACTTCGGCTCAGGTCATGATCTCACAGTTCCCGAGATCAAGTCCCAAGTCTGGCTCGGTGCTGACAGTGTGGAGCCTGCTTGGAATTCTCTCTCCCTCTCTCTCTGCCTCTTCCTCTCCCTCTCTCTCTCTGTCTCAAAATAAATAATAAGCATTTAATATATTAAATGGTAATTCTTCCCAAATTATTCTAATTAGAAACACAATCCCTATAAAAATCTCAGCAGGTTTTTTTTTTCAGAAACTTGACACCCCAATCTCAAGATTTATATAGAAATGCAAGAAATGAAGAAGAGTGAAAACAATTTTGAAAAAGAAGAAAGTTGGAGTACTATGGATTTTACATTTCCTGATTTTGAAACATGCTATAGTAACCCACACAGTGTGGCTTTGACATAAGGATAGACATTTAAATCAATGGAACATAATTGAGAGTCCAGAAGTAAACCCTTACATTTATGGTCAATTGCTATTTTTAAAAGATGTCAAGGCAATTCCATGGCAGAAGAATAGTTTTTTCAACAAATGGTACTGAAACTGTTGGATAGTCACATGCAAAAGTGTGAATTTAGACCTTTGCCTCACACCACAATAATTTACCCCAAATTGATATGGACCTAACTGTTACAGTTAAAACTATAAAACTTTTACAAGAAGACATAGTAGAAAACCATTGTGACCTTGGGTTAGGCAGAGTTTCCTGATAAACAACAAAAGCATGATCCATAAAGGAATGCATTAAGAATTTGGATTTCATCAAAATTAAAAACGTTTGCACTTCAAAAGACACCATTACACAAATGAAAAGATAAGCCACACAGTGGGAGAACGCTTTGAAAATCATATACTTTTGATAAAATAACTTGTATCCAGAACACAGAAACAACTCTTTTCAAAAAATCAATGATAAGAAAGCAAACAACCCAACTGAAAAATGGGCAGAAAGAGAATGAGAAGACAAGTCACAGACGAAGGGAAGATATTTGCAAAAGACATAGTTGACAGAGAGGACTGTTATCCGAAACATACAAAGAACTTTTGAAACTCAGCAATAAGAAAACGAACAGCCTGGTTAAAACATGGGCAAAAGACCTGAACAGGCACCTCACCTAAGAAGATATACACGTGGTGAATAAGCATATGAGACGATGGTCCACCTCATGTGCCACTGCAGAACTGCAAATAAAAAGAACCAAAAGATGACACTATACACCTATTTGAATGGTCAAAATCCAAAACACACACAGCAGCAAGAGCTGGTGAAGATGTGAAGCAAGAGAACTCTCACTCATTGCTGCTGGGAATGCAAAATGGCCCAACCATTTTGGAAGATTGGTTGGCAGTGTCTTATAAAACTAAACGTACACATATGATCCAATAAGCATACTGATATTTACCTAAATGGGTTGCAAACTTATGTCCACACCATAACTTGCACATATGGCAACTAATTATTTATAACTGGCAATACGTGGAAGCAACCAAGATGTCCTTCAGTAGGAACGGGTAAATGTATACATACATGTACATCCATACAATGGAATAGTATTCGGGGCTAAAAAGAAATAAGCTGATGAAGGCCATGAAAAGATCTGGAGGACACTTAAAATGCATATTACGAAGTGAAAACACAACAACAACCTGAAAAGGCTACATACTTTGTGAATGACCACATGACATTTTGGAAAAGGCAAAACTATGGAGATGGTAAAAAGATCAGTGGTTGCCAGGGACTGAGGGGAAGGGCAGATCAACAGGTAGAGCACAGAGGGTTTTTAGAGCAGTGAAACTACTCTACAATACTGTCATGGTGGATCCATGTCATCATACATTTGTCAAGACCCGCAGAGTGTATAACACCAGGAGCGAACCCTGTGACGTAGACTATGGACTTGGGGTGATGAGGTGTCTGTGTAGGTTCATCGACAGTAACAAATGTAACAATCTGGTAAAAGGTGGACAATAGTTGGACAGGTTCTTAAAATGTTAAACATAAAGTTATATGACACAGCAACTCATTTCCTAGATCTCTATCCACGAGAAAGGAAAATACGTATCCACAAAAGACATACATATGAATGTTCACAGCAGCATCTTCATAAGGAGCAAAAAGTCATAAGGAGCAAAAAGTGGAAGGAACTAAAATGTTCATCATCGACTGTTCATCCGTACAAAAATGGACCAACGACTGATAGCTACGATGTGGGTGAACTTCAACAACATGCTAAGTGAAAGAAGCCAGACACAGAAGGCTACATATTGTACAATCCTGTTGGTGGGAAATGTCCAGAAAAGGCAATCTAGAGACAGAAAGTAGCTTAGTAATTGCCTGGAGCACGGTGAGAGCGGGTGGGGTTGTAGAGATTGCCTGCAAACGGGCAGGAAGGATTGTTCAGGGGAGACTGAACTGTTCTAAAACTGGATCGTAGTAACGGTTGCACAACTGTGTCAATTTACTAAAAATCATTCGATTGTATACTTAGCGAATTTTATGGTATGTAAATTATGCCTCAATAAAGCTGTTAAAGATAGCAGATGCTTATTAAGGATGTCATGAGGGTACAAGAATGGGAGGGCACACATTAAGAAGACTACCTATGATTAATGTAACATCACCCCATTACTGGTGAATGAGCCTTTCAGGAATACCTCCTGCTGGGCACTAGAAATTCACCATATTTACCTAGAAACATAGCCTTCCACTCACATCAAGCAGAGACAATTGAAGTCACCAAGCCCAATTCAAGCCTCATCCCACTAGCAAAATGAAACGGGTAACCCGCAGCTTGGTCAGAAAGAGGCTATGACCTAGGAGCCTGTACTAAAACAACCATGGCCTCCAGAATGTCTTCCATTCATCTCGGTGGGGTTAAAAGGCCTGAACAATAGAGTTATCACTTACCCAGTTGACTGGCCTCTCCTTTGTACAAGAGCTAGAGTAAGGATAGTAACTTACTTTTGTGACGCTCTTACAAAATGCTTTAACATACACTCGTCTGTCTGTTCTCACAGCAGCCCCATCGGTGGATGTGGGACGAACACCACTGGCTGACTGGCCTGACCCTCATCCAGTTGCAGTCAAGGAGATGTGAGTGTACGTTTACCGGGTGGGCTCTGGGAAAGCTTTTCCTCTTTCGGACACAGAGAGGCTGATCTTCTGTCCCTTCCTCTGCCCCCTTCTCTGTGCCTAGAGCAAGGCATTTCTAAGAATTAGAAAAGTCAAGGACCACCAAGGGAAAAGCTGGTACAGAAGGGCCCAGAGAGCCCCAAAGATGCTCGTCCTGACACGGTCAAGCTGCCAAACCAACTGCGACAGCATATCCTGGAAGGCTCGGTAAGTGAGGGGGTGTTACTTCCTGCTTGTTTAAATCGCTGTGCTAGGCTTTTACTTTTACTGGTTGTTGCGAAACCTCTCGCTACCTGGTTAAGGCAGAAGTCGTTAGCTGCACTTCCCAGACGCCCAAGCTAAAGCTTTGAAAAACTATGCAACTCAACCAAGGCCAAGCTGCCAGCAACGAGAAAAACAGGAACGTGTACCCAGCTTTCTGAATCTAGGAATATCATAGCCACAACAGAGACAGCAAAAAAAAAAAAAAAAAAAAAAAAACACAAAAAACACCCGTTGAGCACTGAGTAGGTAGCAGGCCTCCGACTTCACTAGGTCCTTGACTTTTCTCTAATTCTTAGGACTCCGCAGGCCCGCTAGTATTATACCCATTTTATGGATGAGCATATAGAGATTAAGAAAGATGAAGTCAAAGTCCACATAGCTCTTAAGTGGTGGTGCCAGGAGTCTAAACTGGCATGTGTCTTATCTGCTCTGAGGAGAGTCCAGAGGAGTAAAGCATACTCCCTGGGATTTAGTGACGGGCTGATGAAAAGCATCATATACCTAGGAAATGGGTCTGGATGATCCCTAGTGGGATTCAGGTTGGCTAGCCAAACTCATCACCCTTGTGGGGAGCGGGGGGGGGGGTTCTTACTTTAATGCGTTACTAAAGCAACTTTCTGGACACAACTGTCCTTTGACTGTTCACGACCACTCTTGTACTGTCAAGTTCACCTCTTCCAGGAACCCCTCCCTGATTGCAGGCATCAGAGGGCATGAAAGGGAGTTCTCCACGGGAGATGTGAGATTCTGCTTCTTTCTGGAGAGAGGGGTTCAAATTCGGGGCCACTTTTTGGCAGCACCGGCCTGACAACAGCAATCTGGAGCCCAGAGTAAGTACCAGGAGAAGGGAACCCCTACGTCGGGGGTGAAGAGGTGGCTGCCGGAGCAGGGGCTGCAGGGAGAGAAGCGGGTCTCAGCCAGCGCCAGGCACAGGTTGCACGCGCCACCGGAGGCGCTTGCCATTCGAAGCACAGAATGTCTAGCGTGTCCCACACTTGAGGTGCCACGGGGGTGTGTGCGTGGGGTCGGAATTGGGGCCAGAGTGGCAAAAAGTAACGCAGAGGGATTTAGAGATGCTCACTGCGAACCTCCGTCGCCTTTCAGGATGATGTCCCCCTCTTCCGAGACGGGGCTGCAACCCCATCCACGTCCATCAGGCCCATATGGGCTACCGAGCCTTTAAGAGCTTCATTAGTTTTTCTCTCTGGGTTCCCTGCCTCCCCAGCAATGACTGAGTACCTGATTCGCTTAAACAAGGGGCATCCAGCATTGATGCCTTTTCAAGGGATCGTGGAAGAAGCCAGGTCTTCAGGACGGTTCGGCGAGGGCTCGGCTGGTGCTGCCCGGGGGCTCCCCGCCTCCCCCAGGCTCCAGCGCTAACAGGCCCTCTGCTGCCCACCTGGAAGCAGGTGCCTCCGACCCTCTCTGACTTGTGGGGTGACACTGGAGAGCTGAATATGGAGAACTGCCCGTGTTTTTGTGAGCCTGCTCTCCCTGCCTCAGACACAGTCACGTCGGCCCGAACCTGCTCATGCCTCCGGAATGGTGCTGCTCCCTTACACGTGATTGGTCCAGCATTTCTACTCTACAAGGAACGAAGGGGACGGCCAATCTCATCTCCATGAAAGCAATGCACCTTCCTGGCCAGGTTAGCATCCCGTGTCCTTCAGAAGTGCATCTTTCTCCCCAGGGTCATTCTGAGTGAGCCACAGAGTCACAGGAGAGTCTTGGGAAGATCAGGAGGGGAAACCCAGTGGAAAGAATAATCCGAGTATGATCCTGGGAGCTTCAGCTCCTCAGACTTCTCACCTCTTCCTGGAATGCAACCCCTTCCCCCCCTAACCTGCTGCACCTTCAAGCTTGAAGCTCTTCCCAGACTCCACCTCTAGGGATAAAAAAAGGACTCTCTCAGATTATTGAACAGACCAGCAAATGCTCACTCCCTTAGGACAGGAGGCAGTTTGGACCACAGGCAGGTCAGAATGTCCGGGCATTTCTACAAACAGCCTCCCCCCCCCGCCCCCAACCAAAAGAATATCAAACGTGAAACAAACCAGTGTTCTCCCATCAAAAACATCGTAACTCATTTAACATTGAGGTTTTTTTTTTTTGTAATCCTTTTTACTAGATTAAAAAAAAAAACCACGATAGTTGTTTCTTTCCTTTTATTTCAGCAGGGTTCCAGATAATAAAAAGATTTATAATTAAGCCAGTAGATTTACTTTTGCTATGCTGCCCTAGATTATGAAAAAGTATAATTATATGCAATTAAAAAATGAACAGTATTTCTTACCCGAGCGAAGCTTGAAAAGTCATTATGAATCCATTAGCTCAGCAGACCTTACAAATGGCCTTCACTACTCCGGACTTCATTTAAATTTACAACATTGAGAAGTAACTTCTCCCCGTTTTGATGGACTCTGTGTGTGTGTGTGTGTGTGTGTGTGTGTGTGTGTGTGTGTATGCTCACACATGTGCGTGTTCATTCTCTGCTTTACCAAGAGGAGCCACACACTGATCTTACATGCCAAGGCCATGTTCTTAATATTGAGTTTGCCATGTTCTTCCGGTCACATGGCTCATAAGTGCCGCATTTCGGGAATCTGCCAGTTGGAAAACTGAGGGATGGTCTAGAATTCTTTTAACTTACCCTTGTGCCTACCTCCTATAGGCAGTGATTTAGTGCTTTATTGCTGACAGCACAAATGAGGCCATGACTGTCACAATGCTATCTGGACTTTGCTCTGGTCCCCTCCTCTCCTCCAGCTACATCAGCCTGAATTGTTCCCACTGAATTCACTTATGGCTGGGTTACTGTGGAATTGCCACACTTATCCACATAATTACCTAGCATGAGGGGTGCTTTATCTCTCGAGAGACTACCAGGGATAACACATACAGGAGAATTGATCTAGATAATCCTGGCACCATTCACGACTTTATTTCAATTGAGCCTGCATGTTTGACAAGAAGTTGTAATTACTGAAAATTTCATCTGCATTAAGATAATGGATCTTACCCAGAAGTCCATTTTCTCTTGTCCCTCAACATTGGAATCACCCTCAGCATCATCGTTGGCAGGAGCCCAGGGGTTATAGCAAAAGACAAAACAAAAAACCACCCAAAAGCCCTCTATCACCGTTTTTTGCATTTAACTGGCTCTCCTCGTTCGCTGATCTTTCCACCTGCTTCTGTGTTTGCCCGATGACATCAGAGCCTTCAGTAGTGGCTCCAACTCTGGTTGATAATCAGAATCACCTGGAGGCAATGTAAAAAATATAGGTGAATAGTAACCTAGACTTTCTGAATCAGAAGTTCTGGGAGTAGGGCTTGGGAATCTGTCTATAAATTACTCTCCAGGTGATTCTTAGGCAGCCAGCCCCACATGGTACATTAGTTGGCATTTACATCCCTCCAGCCCAGATGAGGGGCTGGGCACACTCAGGTGGATGGGAGAGAAGGCCCATCTCTGGTCATTTCCCTGTTCTCTGGAATCCATCCTCTTTGAGTATTCAGGTACAAGCCTGGATGAACAAGGATCCCAGGACCAGACCCAGACACCTCCCACCCTCGCAGCCTTCCCTGAGGGGGCTGCTCCCATCTCAGGTGATGCGTCCCTAGAGCAAGATGGCGGGTGTCCCAGGTCTCTTTCTCAGTCCAACTATAGCTGCTCAATGGACACCAGCTTTCCCCTCAGCTCTTTCCCGATTCTTAGATGTTTTAGTTCCCACGTGCGCTTAATTCACCACCAGCCATCAGCACATTACCTAAAAATTAAAATCCTGCAACACTCCAAACTGAAAGACAATGAGGGTGCCACAGAGGAACAAAGCACTGGAATTCAGAAGATCTGGACTTTAACCCCAGCTTTGCCATTTTCTGGTGGCCTAGCCTTGCAGAGGTCACTTCTGTTTTCCAGGCTGATGGTTTTTCCACCTGGATAGTGAGAAAGGTTGGGCCAGATCATGTCCAGATTCCTTCTAGTTCAAGTATTCTGTAATACAACATCCTTCAAGGAGGCTCCATACATGTTCTTCCAATGATTGATACTTCTGCATGCGACATCACTAAGGAGATTTGTAACTGTGATCAAGATACTGAACTCTTCGAACCTTACTTTACTCATCATAAAAATGGAATAACAGTATTATCAAGCACTTAGTTGAGTAAGGATTAAATGATACATGCATCTAAAACCCCTACTGCCGGGTCTGGCACCTGGTAAGCACGGAGTACATGTTATGTGACATTGTCACCATCATCATCATAACCGTCGCCATCATCGTCGTCATTATGACAAGATCTCTAGTGTTCCAAAGGGCTCACTCACACTGGCCACTGTTTCACCCTGTCGAGATAACAAAGTGACCTCACGAGCCTGGTGATAAGGAATCTGGACATTATCCTAACCTTGGATTCAGAAAACAGGCTGACCCATTCTGTGAAAGCCTAGGTCCCATTCTCTCCCCTGCTCTTCCAGCTGGAGAGGGTCACTCAAGCACCACAGAGTGGCAGCCAGATGGGGACAGTGACCTGCATTCACCCTGGGAATCTTGTAGCACGTGCTGGAGAGTGTTTTGTTTTTTTTTTAACGTTTATTTATTTTTGACAAAGAGAGAGAACATGAGTGGGGAAGGGGCAGAGAGAGGGAGACACAGAATCTGAGGCAGGCTCCAGGCTCCGAGCTGTCGGCACAGAGCCCGATACGGGGCTCGAACCCACAGACCGCCAGATCATGACCTGAGCCGAATTTGGACGCTCAACCCACTAAGCCACCTGGGCGCCCCCTGAAGAGTGTTTTCTACATCATTTTAATGAATCGGGTCCTTCAGTGAAATGCAATCTCAGAGTCTTAGAGGTCTCCCCCGGCTCTCTTTGCATGGCCACTCCAAGAGCAAAGACTCTTCCAGGGGGCTCTCCTTGAGTCCCAAGGCTTGTAGGGAGGCTGCCTCCTCCGTCAGACCTACGGCTCTCAATGCAACCTCATCTTCCTTCTCTCCCTCTCTCTCTGAGTATCTCAAAACCAAGTTGTTTGTAAACTCCCTCCACCAAATGGCTCTGTTACACGGGCTCGGCTCATTAACATGCAGGCAGTAAAGTACGGCAGGAGCTCCGATTTGTCATATTAAGGAGACTATATTGCTGTGGAGAGAAACATTAAAGGATTTTATTCTAAGATATCCCCCCTCCACCCCCCCCCCCACCCGGTGCAGACAACGTCTCTTGGGACAAGCTCTGCTTCCCTGCTCTCATTTGCACAGATTTCTGATAAATGTTCCCATCAGGGCCATAGGCCCCCAGTGCTGCACCACTGGCCCTTTCCCTTGGGGGTCTCGGGGATTGGCTTTTGAGATGGCTTCGGGCCTTGGGCAGCCACCGCGGTAAAACATTCATCTTCATTCCTTCTCTCCTCTTACCCGCTAGCTGACAGCGAGACCCCGTCCCAGGGAGGGCTGGAGGAGATTCCGTCTCTGCCGCTCAATGCCTCCCTCTTGGAACTAATCGCGGCTTTTCTCTGCCCTTCTCCATACAATCTGATATCATTATCGCCAACATCATCAAAAGAAGGCCCCTCTGTAGATTGCATTGTGCAAACCGAAGAATTACCTAGACACGGCCGACTTTGCCTATTAGGAACGTAAGAGCATATTTACACGATACCATGGCACACGGGTGAAGGATAAGCCCAGGACGAGATTAAATCAACAGACCGAAAGATAAATGAACAATAATGCATTAATATCGAATACATATCTGAGGGTAAGTGCCATGTGGGTTGGAAGGCAGGGCAAAGGGCACGACTGCAGGGTCAGTGGGGCCAGAATGACAGATGTGAGGGGTCAAGGGCAGGCATTTCCTCCAAGGGAAGCATTAAAGATCAATCTCCATAAGTGGAAGGAAGGCCATCCATGGTCCCCTATGTGCTCTTAGTTTCATTAAAATTCTGTTCTGTTGAAAACAAAGAGGGGAAATGGTTGTTCTGAAGGTTTGGCAGGGGAGAGTGATACACTATCACTGGATTCAGGCTAGGTGGGGACTCCTTATGTTTTTGTTGTTGTGATGGGAGTACAGCTGACATGCGATGCTACATTCGTTTCAGGTGGGCGACATAGTGACTGGACAATCCTCTATGTCAGACTGTTCTCACGACAAGCGTAGCTACCATCTGGGGGACTTCTGGATTTAGAAATATCAAGGGCCAGCCGGGGAACTCTGTCCAGGGCTCACTGCGAAGAAAAGAGTCATGCTCAAGGCTGGCAGGAGGAAGGCAAGGCGAAATTTCCTCAGAGGGAATGAGGCTCCCTTGCAGCTGAAACCTTCTGGAAGACGAAGGGCTCACCCTGGGCCTTCCCGGAGCTGGCTGAGCAGACCTAAGACATGACTGAGGCCCACACTCTGAGACTGGAGTGGGGAAGCCCAAGTGGGGCACCTTGTGCCCCACCACCCCCCAGTCAACACCTGCATGCCTGGAGGGAGCGACGCCAGCCTCCCGTGGTTCCTCTTTCAGTCTAGACTGGAGCAGAGTTGGAGAGAATTGAATTCCCTCCTCCATTGCTCCTGGGGCTGCTAATTCATAGTTGCATTAGCTTTCATTTGGATAACAGCATGGGGGATTGTCAGATATTGGCTCTGACCAAATTTAATCTACAGGCTGCGCTCTGCCCTCTTTCCACTTGCCTTTTACTCAAGACCCTAATGAAGAGATTTATCTGATTGGTTTACCGGAGTCCTATCTGGAATGAGTAGCTCCAGCCCTGTGCGCTCCCACCTCTCTGCTGTCCACTCCAATCAAGAACGGGGGCTCTCGCAACTCTCTCAGTTCTGAAACAAATTAAATCTCACTGACAGACTCTATCTGCCTCGAGTTCTCCATTACGCTTCACTTTGGGTTTGCCTTCACGGTGACAAAACTGCTCTGACACATTCGAAGATTCTCAGGGCCCTGTTCTCTGCCGTCCCCACCCCTACCTCGCTGCTGTCCGGTGTGATTTCTGTAACGACAAGACCCACCACTCAGACTTCCCCGGCGTCAGCAGCTACTCTGCTACCTATCAGCGACATTCAGCCCCCAAGTGCGACATGACGGGCTGTGTCGGGGGCGGCGGGAGAATACCTCCGCTCGCTCCCTGGAGGGCCCGCAGAACCATTTCTGCTCCTTTCTTCACCCTCCTTCCAGCCAGCCCATCCAGGCCTTTTGAAAGAAGTCATTCTCTGCGCCCCCCACCCCAAAGTCTCCACGTCTCCACAAGGTCCCTAGAAGAATGTGGCCTGGGGCTGTTCAGTATCTTTTCAGTCTGCACCTGCAATTTAGCCAGTCTTTAGATATGTTCCCCCAGGCGGTGGGGAGACAGATCTCAGGTCTCCCCTGGTGCCTTCAGGGGAAGCTGCTAACCTACCTCCACCCTAATAGCCTCATTAGACTCACCACAGATGTTCCCCCTGCTGCACTGGGCTCCTACACCGAAGCCTTCTCATCTCCCTGAGGCAGCTGCAGAAGAGGGGGACAGGTCCCAAGCAGGCCACCATCATGACTTTGACAGCAAGCATGTTGGTGATTAGAAATTCTCCATTTTCAAGCTTCTGTTAGTGCTTTGAGAGTTGCTTTATTGGAATTAATAATTGAATGGTGTTGGTTATAGCCATCACTTGAGGCCCATTACAGTCCCTTTTAGCTCTAAAATTCTTTTCATTCATGGATTCATTCATTCATTCATCAAATACCTACTGAGTCCCTGTCATGTGTCAGGTCTTTCCCTAAGAGTTCCCTGGATTCAAGCCCCAAGGGAAAGGGGTTATAGCAAATCAGGATGGAAGGGGCCATGAGACTGGAAGCTTCTTGGATGCAGGCCCTCACACACCCTTCCCACTTCTTGCTCTGCTGTCCCCCAGGGTCCCCAAATCTTCTCTTCCCTGGTCCCCGCATCTATGCAAATCCCCTCGGATTAACCAGCACACCAGCTGTAAACAGTAAGGATGGCCTGTCTAAGGAGCAGAACTTCCACTCCCCGCCCCCAACAAATGCCCTGATTCTGACGGTGTTCAGGAAAGCCCCCCAACCCAGAAAGTGTCACGTGAGCATGTGGATTATTTTGAGCTGAAGGCAATTGAGTCCCTGCGGGCTGAAGAGAAACTTTTCTCCCACCCTTAACCACACAGAAGAATCTAAATTGGGGGTCTTCCCCAGAATAAGGGTTATTAACAGATCAGTTTTTCTCGGAGTGGCCCATCTGTATGGCAGGGCAAACATCTAATTACCAAACGTCTGTTCCTCTTATGGTCCCGTGAAGTACACTCCTTTCCTCTGGAGTCCCAGACTCTTACCCCTTCCCCTTAGTTTCAGGATGACATATATACTCCATGCTGCCTGATGGTCTTTGGAATTTCCATGTCTATGTGGATGTCCCATTATACACACCTGTAAAATTTGGTTTTCTCCTGTTATTCTGTCTCGTGTCAATCTGATTCCTAATCCAGCTACAAGGACCTTCAAGGGGACGGGAATTCTTGCTCCTCGACACCTCCCTCATCTCATTCCCGTCACTTTTCACGTGCCTTTCCCACAACCTATCGTGACTGCTGATGCTCAGGGCTTCTCCAGCTCTCAAATCCCGGGCTGGTGTTTGAGAAATTCAGGTGGAGTCCGGAATCCTACTTGGAACTGTCAAGAATTCTACCTCGGAACCCACGGCTCTAGAATTTGGGCTCAACCCCCTTGTGACAACCCCGACCTCAGATTCCAGGCCTCAGGTTGTAGCTCTTCCTCCGAAAAGACACTGAAGCCCCTGGAGACTGCAAAATGAGAAAGTCACATCTCACACAGCGGCCCCCAGGCTCTACAACTGGCTAGCCACCCTTGTCCCTGGAAGGGAAGGCTTGGTTGCCACCACCCTGGGAACTGCGTGACCTGGGCTATACTTCTGGTTTAGTCATCACACACTGGGTTGCCCAGCCCAAACCACCTAGCCTCCCTGGGCCACAGCATCCTCGTTAACAAAATGCCATGCTGCTACAGCGATTTCTACTTGGTCCCAAAAAGATTTATAGGCTGTGCCTATAAAATCTACAGGCTAGACTAGATGTTCAGTAAGGTGAGCTCCCACTTTAAGATTCCGCAAGCGACTCACTTACTTAACCTATCTCGGGAGCATGTTTAATGCCAGCCACTATGATGGGAGCTCACAAAATATGCCCCAGCATTCACAGCAGTTCCCAGCGTGGTAGCAACACGAGGGACATCGTTTAACGTAGTAAGATCAAATGGCTACAGAAAATCAAATGCTTGCATATTTTAAAAATAAGTGCAGTAATAAGTATGCTCATAATTATATTATATATACCAGGCAATACATGAAATGTCCTACCTGGCTTTTTGCAATCTGTCTGCACAAAAATGCCCATATAGGGTAGATACGATTACACACACATTGTCCAATATTTATTGCATGACAAGGATACGGCAGATCTTATACTAGGTACTTGGGTGTAAGCACGTAGATTTTGCATCACTGGACCCAGAGGGGTTAAATAAATTCCCAACCTCATAGCTAGCAAGTGGCAGAAAGGACCAGAAATCTAGTCTGCCAGGCTCTAGAGCCTAAGCTCCCAAATGCTAACTATCCTACTTACCTCAGGTTGGTTTTATGATCTTCACAATGTCAGCCAAAGCCAGTGTTTTCTGAGCCAATAGCTTACTCCCTCCTATTGTCCTTTCCTCACTCAGCTTCTCCTACTCATGAGTGAACCTTCCCCATCGCGATCTTCTACCCATGAAATAGCCGCTTTGTATTCTCTCCGCTTCACTGGTTCTCATTTCCAATTGCCACCTGAACGCTGCTATTTTCTTCTTGTCTTCCACTCTTTGCTTTCTCCTTCACCTCTCCTGTAACTCTGCAAAATATCTGTGAATTGGCTAAACTGAAGGACTCTACCATGGTCTGATTCTGGAGGCACAAACTGTGAACTCCTTTGAAAATACTAGCTTCATATTATAGAACCTGGAGCAGAAGGAGACACAGGGAATTACAGAACAACCTTCAGTGAAGCCAGAAATGTGGGTGGCTTGGCAGGTTTTGCGACTGGATGGCCCCTTCCTAGCTTGAAATCACATTTGATTGGGCGGTGTGGTGAAAAAGGAAAAGCATGAATAGCAACTGAATTGAGTTATTCATGAACACACTACATGCAAATACCATTTAAATATAAAGAGTTCTGAGTCAGGCTTTCATGTATCACGTGGGAGACAATATGGCAGACGGTGAAGAGATGGGTCTCTATAGACTGGGATAGGATGAGAAAAGGACCCTCTGGCTGTCCACATTACCTAAGGAAATCTGGAAATGTTAATTTCATGATGCACAGCATCATCTTAGTGACTTAACGACTTCCTCTTTCATACCAATCTGACGTCAGTGCAGTCTTGGGTCTCGGTCTAGACTGGTGACTCTTAGAAGCTGTGTGGTCATGTCAGCTGTCAGGAGGCATGATACCGGAATGGGAAGTGAACCGGCCCTCACATAACCATGATGCCGTGAGATGCTACTTGATAAAACATGGTGTCAGCCTCCTCAAGATTTTACTCTCATATCCCAACTGCTGCTTGGCTACCCCAAAACTCCAACACAGCTCATTATTTCATAAGAGGTGTTAAATATGAATTGTTCATTACAACACATATTATTGGATGTTTAACTACCGTGTAATTGATTTTCTATCCATTGCCTAGTGGTTAACCCTCAATAAAGCTTTTTGTAATCAACTTAAAGTACAATACCTACCACGCTTGATAATCTTTCTCCTTTGATTTAATAAGAAACCAACTCTACATTATTGAAATTATTCTTTATCATTAAAAAAAATGGTCAAGTTTCAAACACAGCATGAGAAAAACTCTGGATGCATCTGGGCCCCCCTACAGAAGGATCTCAGTGAGAGCGAGAGCCCAGGGGGAGGGACCCAGAGACTCTTGTAACCACTGTGATATTCACTAAGGTCCAGGACTGTCACATCCTATGTTCATAGCTAGGAAGACAGTGGAATCGTTCTAGAACTGCCATGCAGGAAGTCAAGTTCCTGGTCCAGTGTGACAGACAGTACAGCTCTTCCTCAGGGTTGAGAGATCAAGAAAATTAGGAGAGGCTCAGGCTCTCCAAAGAACATCAGAAACAATTAAGCATTAATATGCATTTAGAAGATCCATCATTCAGTACCTTTCTTCAGGGCTTTACCTAATGATAGTCCCTCACCCCCTTTAAGTCTTCCTAAAAAGCCTACCTCCTCAGGGAGCCTGCCTTGTCTTGATGGAAGTGAAAAAGCGACTGACCCCAACCAACCATAGGATAGGCAAAGTGGGGAAATGTTTCGTGGAGCCCCAGGAAAGCAGACGGCTGGGGCGGGGATAGCAATTCAGAAGCCAGTGTAGGAGACAGGAGATGGAAGACACCATTAGCTCATCCTCAAAAAACTCTAAAGTGTTCACAGAATCCCTGACCCTCCCAGCCTTCAAAACACACACACACACACACACACACACACACACACACACACACACATCATGACACACCAGGGTTGAATGAATAATAAATAAAATAGTACATGGAAAGCTCTCAGAAAAGACGTAGAACAAGTGCTTAAAATGATAGCTACTACTGCCTCTTCACATTAACACTTATTATTCTACAACATGGTTTTTCATTCACTTTATTACATTACATTACATTTTGATTCATTCATTCATTTAGTTCCTTAGCCACATTCCTCGAGATGAATTTGCAGGCTCTGCAGGTATGATTTTTGGTGAGCTTTTAAAACATCTAACTCACTCTCTCTAGAAAGGCTTACATAAACAGGGTATTGTATGAGGCTACTGGCTACCCTGGATTAGAAATCTTTTCAAGGTAGTGAGTCTCCTGGCACAAGAAGCTAGCAAGACGCAGCAGAATGACCCCTAATTGGAACTACTGTAAAGGACATTCAGGTGATCTGTAGGCAGCTGGACTCTGGGGTCCCCTCCAGTTCTTAAACTTTGTGATTCCGATTCTTCTAGAACACCGAGATAGTGATCCACATGCAACGTCGTGTGAAGCAACATAAAGATGTGTTTCAGACTCAAACCATAGCGGGCTGCTCAGCTTCCTCCCTGGACGCTCTCAGCCTTGGAGATCAAAGGCTGAGCATTTCCCCATTCAGCCTGTGACAAAAGAGAGAGATCGCCCCAGCAGCAAGCTGTTGTTAGACAAATAGGAATCCTCTTCTCAAAGGGCATTCTCCTCGGCATAGTGAGTGGGCAGCCTGCAGTATTTAGGACACATTCCGAAAATAAAATTCAGCGGCCACCAAATGACTCAGTGTAGGAGCCTTCATTCTCCAAGAGAGAAGGAGGGCTGCTAAGAATGGCAGGAACCACCCACAGATGGCCTGCACCAGTTGCAACAACAGATGCATACACAACACAGCCCTTTTCTCTGAAGCATCCAGCCAAGCTCACATCGAGTTCTCCACTGTGTACGTTAAAACCAAAATAAATAATCCAAGAAAATCTGCACATGTCTGTGTGTTTGGGGTCCAAGATAAATCAGGCAATAGGCCCAAGAGGAATTTAAGACATTTGGCCACTCTTCCCTTCTTCCTTTTGGTTATTTATTTATGGAAACCTAAGCATTAGATCACTTTCCAGCTTTAAAATATACAAGGATACCCAGTGCCCCTAACGTCAAGGCTAATCTCCATTGGCTGGTGTTTAAGATCCTTTGGAATCTGAAGCCATTTACTGAGATAATGTCATGTCCCTTAAATGCTCCAGCTCAACCAGGGTGGTCTCCCCACTGTGGCCGCCTTTGTCCTGTCACTCATTATTTCTACCTGTGAGTCTCTACTCTTGCTTGATGCATTACAAAGGAAGCTTACACTTTCCTCCTCCATGTAGGAAGAGCTATCCTTCTCTGAGGTCCTGCTGGGGATGCCTCTACCAGTTGGTGTCGAGATGGGCTGATTTCTCTCTTTCCACATCTCACATTACACGGAAGAGGGTGGAGGTGGGGAGCCACCATCTGTAGATTTATCATTGGAATTCTAGGGTGCTAGGGCTGGATATTAGGAGTTTCATCTGCACAGAGCACTTAGACTCCTTGGTAGAAAAAGTGATAAAGCAGAACTTGAGCTGAGAGGCCTCTTAGGGAAGAAAAATTCATCCTTCCAAATAAAGGGAATTTCCAAGACCAGCCTAGTTTAGAGAGAGGGTTCCTGCCCCATGAGGGCAGAGAACTTACTCAGAGGTAGGAGAAAGTTCAAAGATATGTGTCCTGTTCAGAAAAACCAGTTTCCGGATGGCAGAGCAAAATATTCCCAATAGTGTCTCATCATTCAAGTCTTCTTTGGCAAAGCCCTAGAAGCAGGTTGCCAGATACACAGGGCTAGGAGGGGTGTGGACAGAAATGTTTACTATATAGTCACTATCCTGAAAACCCCTAGTTCAAAGAAAAGGCAATTTCTTCTGTGTGAGGTGGGTCTAGGAGACCTCATGTGCACAGAGGCATTTCAGTTGAGCACTGAAGGAAGGGTAAATTTTAAACAAGTGGAAAAATAAGGAATGCCTCACCCTGAGAAAAGTTGGTGTCTTCTCTTGAACAGCTCACGCTTGAAATGTACACACTTAAATATATTCCCTCTCTGCCTTGAGAAGAAACGGAAGGATGGTAATGGACCTGGGCCCGCAGAACCCCCCAAGGAAGCTCCCTATGTAAATAGATTTTGAAAACTTGCCAAAAGAAGAATTGAGGATCCTGTTGAATATTGAGGGTACATTTTGAATCTGGTTCACAGGGACGTATGACTCCTGGCTGGATGCATAACCTCTGCGAGCCTAAGATTCCTCATCTGTGAACACAGGACTAAGATCTTGGGGGACTGTCGTGAAGACTAAAAACATCTAACAAATGGTAGCTATTACAGAGAATGGTCTAGCAGCCAGTTGGGAAAGCAATACTGGGGCTGGAAGAGAGGTCAGAGAAGAAGCTACAAGCTTAGAAGTTGTCCACACAAGGGAGGAAGTGATGCTCAGGATAGCTGAGCTCCACGGCAGAGAGACAGGGATTCATGATGGAAACACTAAAACCAGACACATAGATACAAAGATCCATACATAGATAACATAGATACACAGATCTGAGGACTCATCTTTAAGGTTAGGAAGGAAAACAAATGGGCAATTAGTGATAAATTAGGAGGACCTGGAAGCCAAGAATCTCCAGAAATAAGGTGATCAGCACATTAGATGTAGCAGAGTTTCAGAGTTTACAGACTGAATGTGGTGCCATATTTGGGGATTATGAAGATGGGGGGTGGAGAAGAGTAACTTCATTAACTTTCTCACGAATTGTTTTACTGGTGTGGTAGGTGCTACAGTTCAGTGAGTGGATGTGGGGTGGGGGTCCCAATCCAGCAGATCCGTGGAACAGCCTGAGCAGACGCATTATTTGAAAAACTTTTCAGGTGATGCTGGGCATAGACAGATCTGAGAATCAATGCCTTAGACTGTTTGCAAAATAACTTGGCTACAAAAGGCTGAAAAGGACAGAAGGTAGAGGAACAATGAAAGTTTAAAAACAAACAGTTTTGTTCACTTATAACCTAGATTTGTTGGCCGCTCATAGCCTGCGGAAAAGAAGATAAAGACCAAAGACGCAAATGTGGGTCAGGTGACCAGGGATGGCTCAATCAATGTATGTTTCCTACTGCTGCTGTATTAAAATGATCACAAATTCAGTAGGTGAGAACAGCACCAATCTATTACGTTACAGTTCTGGAAGTCGGAACTCAAAACATTATCAGCAGGGCTGGGTTCCTTCTGGAAGCTCAAGGGAAAGTCTATTTCCTTGTTTTTTCCAAGCTGTACAGGCTGCCTGCATTCCTTGGCTCACGGCCCCACATCATCCAAGCTCCGCTTCTGTTGCCACCTCCCCCTCTCAGACTCTGCCCCTGTCTTGTGATTACGTGGAATCCACCGACATAATCTAGGAAAATCTCCCCATTTTAAATCGCATCTCCACCAAATCTCATCTGCAAAGTCACTTTTGACATGTAAGGTAACAAATTCACAGGCACGGGGGATTAGGATGTGAACACGTCTGGGGCCATCATCTGTCCACCCCAAGAGGTATAAAGGACATGTGCTAAGGATAGCCTTGGAATGGAGAAGCCACATACGCTTTTTAACGTGTAGGATAAAATAAAAGAAACAGAAAAGACCTAACAATCTAGACACTGGAGGTGGGTGCATCAGTAGACACACTTCAGGCATTTTATCAGGACCTTCATATGTTTGGATGTTTCTCTAATTAAGACGTAAGCTTCAAAGGGGCAGAAGCCATGTCTTAAAGTTGTAGCGTGACACCCAGAGCATCTGACTTTCTGCAGGACCCACAACAGACTCTCAATAATGCCTTACTGACCAATGTGAGGGTTGGCATAACGAGGAAGGCACGGGGGTATTCTGCTACTGGAAGATGGGTGTCTTCTGCTTAGGAATGGCTCAAAGTGGTAGACAGTCCTAAAAAAGAAGACTGTTTTGTGTCAGGAGGAACGCTTGCCTCCCTCCTCCTCCTCCTCCTCACGGAAGGACTAATTGCACTTGAAGTGTTCAAGACAGTTGTGCCGATCATCATGCTGGCATACGAGACACTGGAGACAAAGCAACCAGAAGGAAAACTAAGTCTCTGAGTGATGGAAGGAAAGGCAGGAGTCACAAATCGCCTGGTCCAATCAATCCTGCAGAGAGGCAGAGGAATTGGCCAAATGTTCCCTGGACAGCCTTTCCACTTTATTGAAGTCTGTAGCAATGAACTCCTCTCGAGGGAAGAAGCAATCGGCCAAAGGAAAAGGGAAAGAAGAACCGAAATCATGCTACAAAAAAAAAAAAAAAAAAAAAAAAAAAACCAAAAAAAAAGCCAGCTAGGACAACTATCTATAGATTTATCCTACAAATTTGTCTTGTAAAAGGTTGAAATGAAGACAGGAGAGAGAGGAACAGTAAGGGTTTAAGCACCGATGGAGTTTTGTTTACCTGTTTCTGACTTAAACATGTTGATAATGCAAAAGAAGACCAAAGACGTCAGTGTGAGTTAAATACACGCACACACACGCACACACACATGCATGCACGTACACACACATTGGAGAGGGAGAAGGAGAGACCCGTCAATCCACCAAGTATGACGACAAACAAAAGGGCTGACTGTTGACAGAAAATAATCACATCGGTCACCGATTTTTCACGAAAGAGTAATTCTTACACATTTAAGCCACAGGCTGGCAGGAAAGAATTTTCGTGATTTCTGCCTCTCCGAGGCCTCTGGAACAGCTTTTCTGATACGCTTTTTTTTTTTTATATAAATTCTGCAGTGACTTTTCTCTGGTGCTATTAGTTGTTTGGGTTTTTCTCTGCCTGCCACAGACTTATTTATGTTATCCTGACTTAGGTCTTTTCTTCCCCCCTTTCTTTCTTTGCTGCGGCTGGGTCTCACACCACAATCGGCTGAGTGGCATACAGGGGAGATGCAAGTCTGCCAGACGTGTGGGCGCGTGTGCATGGGCGTGTGTGTGCATGCGTGTGCGGGTGTGTGTGCGTGTGCAGTGTGCATGCATGCGTGTGTGAGTAGGTGTGTGTGTTCGCCCAGAATCTCAATTCTCACCAGGGGCTGTGAGCATCTCTCATAACACATGTAATTTCCCAGGGTTTCCAAAGCAGAGGGACTGAGTAACTGAAGTCATTGCGGTAGGGCCCAGAGGGCGGAGAGTCAGCCACTGCTCGCACCCAAGGGAGGAATAGAAGGAGCTTGGGAAGTTCCTATCAGTCAGTCCTCTCTCTCAAAAAAAAAAAAAAAAAACTGCCTGAGATTTGACACTTTATTTTACAGTCACATTAGAGTTGAGTTCAGACATATTTTGTGCTATGATAGCTGACTGTTTATTACTTCAATGGAGAATTTGATTTACTTAACATTCATTGCTGATAATATGAATTGTGCAGGTTACAAATTGTCTGGGGGCTCAGAAATACTTCCTTCCACCCTGGCTTTCTGGTGCCAACCTGTCTATCACCCGCTCCCCTTGCCCCGTTCCCTCTCTCCCCTTAAGACTGGCCGGGCAGAGCAGATGGCCCAGAAAGTGCAAAACCTTGCCTGTCCATGGAGGAGGGGAGATAGTCTTTTCCACTCACTCAGTGAAAACCCCATAAGACAGCCTGGTTCACAACATTATATTTCAACCCAGGAAGGGCCATTAAAGGTCATCTGGTTGAATCTCATGGGCAGTTCATTTTAACAGTCGTTACTGAGTGCCTACCATGGTAGGTTTCATCTCGTGACAGCCTGGCTCTGTCAGAACGTTCTTCCTCGCGTGAGGCAGAAAGGTCTCTCCTGATGTGCTCAGTACGATAGACGGGTGCAAAAAAGAAGGGTTAACTGAGATAGATACATCGTGTAGGAGACAGCCATGTCCCTGGCTTTTCCCCTCATCGGCGCCCTAAGCATGGTTGATACAAACATGTCACAGGTGCCCTAAGTCAGCCGAACCTGAGAGGTCAGTAGGAAGAAGGGGAACTGACCCGCTCACCGATTACACTGGTGACGCCTTGCTCTGATTGCATTAGTGCCCAGACGGCCATGTCTGTCCCAGGGGGTACTGTCGTAGGCATGTGGCATATCACTGCGGTCTTCCTGCCGCAATGGGCTTGAAGCATGAATTAGGGGAAGGGGCCAGCGGGCTAATCAGGTAATGCAGGAGACGGAAAAGTGGAAACAGGTTGCTTTAACCCCTGAAGAAAGCGTTTCTCTAGCAAATAGCAATCACTTTGAAAGCAATTGACAGAAAGCTGGCTTAATCCTTCTTCTGGAGATACTTACAGCTGCCTGCAGTTTTTAATTAATACACTGGGCTTGCTAACAAAGGGGAGGAAGTAGGAGAGCATTAACAGATTTACTTACACAAGTCAAGGAAAGTGCTTTGCAGGAAATACCCTGGCTGCCCAGAGAACTGGATCCGCCTCTGCCCTCCCATATCCTGCATGCCAATGAGCTAGGGTGGTCCCAGGGAGCCCAGAGGGAGGGCAGGTTGCTGTGTAGTTTGAGCAGGCCAGGGGGATTTCCAAGGCTATATTGCATTCCATCCCCCCCCCCCCCACCCCTCAGTGCATTTCTTCCTCACGTAATGCATTCATTCATTCCACAAATATTTATTGAGTGGCTACTAAATGCAAGGCAGGCTAAACTGAGGAACTGTATTTATATCAAAGGCTCGATCTAGGTGCTGAGGTGTGATATGAAGTATAAAAGCAAACGCGAGGGGTGCCTGGGTGGCTCAGTTGGTTAAGCGTCGACTCTTGGTTTTGGCTCAGGTCATGATCTCACAATTCCCGAGATCGAGCCCCGCATCAGGCTCTGTGCTGACAGGCTGACTGCCTGCTTGGCATTCTCTCTCTCACTGCTCCACCCCTGCTCATATTCTCTCTCATTCTTTCTCTCAAAATAAACAGATAAACTTAAAAAAAAAGAGGCAAAAGGGGCGCCTGGGTGCCTCAGTCAGTTAAGCATCTGACTTCAGCTCAGGTCATGATCTCACAGTTCCTGAGTTCGAGCCCCATGTCGGGCTCTGTGCCTTGAGCTGGGATCCTGGAGCCTGCTTCAGAGTCTCTGTCTCCCTCTCTCTCTCTGCCCCTCCCCTGCTTGAGCTCTGTCTCTCTCTCTCTCAAGAATACATAAACATTAAAAAAATTATACATGAAAAAGCCAACATGATACTCGTCCCCAGAAAACTTAGGTCCAGTGAGAGAGAAACATTCAGGACTTATATTCTGGATGGCGGTCTGGGCCTGTACTGCCTGTGTCCACTGATTGCATCTGCTCTGGATGGTTGGTGCCATCAATATACCAGTTTTTTTTAATATTTTTAATTTATTTTATTTTATTTTTTTAAATTTATAGCCAAATTAGTATATAGTGCAACAATGATTTTAGGAGTAGATTCCTTAATGCCCCTTACCCATTTAGCCCATTCCCCCTCCCAGAACCCCTCCAGTAACTCTCAGTTTGTTCTCCATATTTAAGAGTCTCTTATGTTTTGTCCCCCTCCACGCTTTTTTTTAAATACGAAATTTATTGTCAAATTGGTTTCCATACAACACCCAGTGCTCATCCCAACAGGTGCCCTCCTCAGTGCCCATCACTCACCCACCCCTCCCTCCCACCCCCCATCAACCCTCAGTTTATTCTGTTTTTAAGAGTCTCTTATGGTCTGGCTCTCTCCGTCTCTTTTTTTTTTCCTTCCCCTCCCCCATGGTCTTCTGTTAAGTTTCTCAGGATCCACATAAGAGTGAAAACATATGGTGTCTGTCTTTCTCTGTGTGACTTATTTCACTTAGCATAACACTCTCTGGTTCCATCCACGTTGCTACAAAAGGCCATATTCCATTCTTTCTCATTGCCACGTAGTATTCCATTGTGTATAAAAACCACAATTTCTTTATCCACTCATCAGTTGATGGACATTTAGGCTCTTTCCATAATTTGGCTATTGTTGAAAGTGCTGCTGTAAACATTGGGGTACAAGTGCCCCTATGCATCAGCACTCCTGTATCCCTTGGGTAAATTCCTAGCAGTGTTATCGCTGGGTCCTAGGGTAGATCTATTTTTAACTTTTTGAGGAACCTCCACACTGTTTTCCAGAGTGGCTGCACCAGTTTGCATTCCCACCAAAAGGGCAAGAGGGTTCCCGTTTCTTAAATAGTTTGAACACTACCTTGGTAACACGAACCTGAATAATTACTCAAACATACGCGAAATAAAAAAAAGTTCTATGGAAAAAGGGACATGGAACTAGGGGTCCGTATTGTATCAGGGGTATTCGCCAGAACCTCCGTGCTGTGTTCTGTGGTGCCCTGTGTCGTCTGAGTCCCACGTATGCCAACCTGCTCGCAAGTCCTGCCTCTCATTGTGACCAGCCTCCCAGGCTCCGGTCTGCCTCTCTGCTTCAGAGATGCTCATCTGTCCTATTCACTCATTCATTCATTCACTCACTCATTCGTTCATTCATTTTCATTCATTCTCTCAGCCGATGGGCACTTGCTAGAGGCCGGGCCCTGAGCTGTGCCCTGGGAACACCATGCCTTCTGGACCCTTCCAGAGACCCAGGAAAGGCTCTCTTCCTCGCCCTTCCATGGCAGGATCTTTCTCTTTTGGTTAGCGAATCCGATGTCAGAGTCATTCCATCTGACAAAGTCTCTCCTCGTCTGAAACTCCCTGTCTCCTCATATCTCCATCAGTCCATTTCCACGTGTCTAAGCTTTTTAATGGCATATGGTTCCAGGGGGGAATCTCCAAATGAGAGAAAATTAGCAACTGTGCTTACTGGGCTAAAGAAAACGACGAGAGGGGAAGTTTTCTTTAAAAATACCCACAAGAAGCAGCAGCCCAAGGAGATGTGACTGCAATAAAAATGATGATTTTTGTCAGGGGTGGTAGTGGGGGTGGATTGTCAACTGCATTTTCCTTCCCCCGGAATGCGTCACAGTCATTAATTTGTTTAATTTATTTTTTTTTTGCCTCTTCCCTAGTGAAGCAGCCCAATTCACTGTCGGCCTACCCATCAGAACAAATTACACTTTGGAAATATCCGAGCACTTCAATTTTCCATTAAATATAATAAGAAAACACAATGCACTGTTCTGGCCTGATGACTTCTCACCACGGATCTACAAGCACTTGTTACAACAGCTGCTCGGCGATTCTAGTTGTCATCCTTGGTGACACAGAAGCAGGAAAACAGGTCCGTGACCACCAGGCCCAGTATCAATTCATACTCGCCAGCGTGTGCCTCTTTGAGTGGTGTTTTTAATCCACTCTGCGTGCGTATGATCTGATTCCGCAACACAATTTCTAAGTCTTGATAGCAGGGGCCACATGTTCTGCTTCTTTGATATCCCTCAGTTAACCCCACTGTGGCCCAGCCAATGGTTGCTGTCACTGACGCATTCCTAAGCCCTAGGAGGACAGAGCTAGCCAGGGGCTCGTGGAAGCTGGCTTTCCACAGCCCAGCCTCTATGACTTATCACTAGGCTCAAATACTCATCTGTCTTTTCTTCCTCTGACTCCTCTGACCTTCTTCTGGCTTAAAACCAGCCATCGCTCAGATCCTGAAAACTGCTCACTATTGCAGATCAGTCTGTCCTAAGGAACATTGCTAATTGATGATTACATTCCGTTTTCAGGATGTTATCTCACTGTGCAGATTGAAAATTGAAATGTCCAGAGGTTACACATATGGTGTATACGGCTCTTCCGAGTCAGAGATTAATTGTCAAATATTAATATGTAATTTTATTTTATTGCAAAAGCTTTCCAAAGGTTTCCAGGGGAAGGTGAGAGCTCAGACCTACCTTACCCGATGTTCAGCCCATCTGGGGATAGAGCCTCTAGGACAGCCAGATCTGCCGTTTTGGAGTCTGAGAAAGAGCACAGGCTGCAGAGGAAGGTGGGACCACGGCAGTCTAGTGAGTTCTCCGATGGGAGAAGTTTCTAAGAAGCGAGAGGCGAGGTTGGCTCTGTTGCAAGTCTCAGGCTGCCTGCTGAGTCAGTGCTGACTTCTGCCTGGGCAGAAAAGAGAGATACGAGGCCACGCCCTGGCCTCTTCCTACATAGGCAATCTGAAGGACCACAGGGTCACCTGAAGGGCCAGGCTGTGTCAACAGACCTAGATGTCTCCAGACCTGGATCTGGTGGCAGCTTCATCACTCACTAGCAAAGCGGTCTCAAGGAACTTTTGTTTCCTCTTCTCTAACGCGGGCAGGGTGCCTTCTGTGTCAAAGGCTGCTGTGTCACTCAGTGATAATATGGTTCAACTGTGTGCTACTTTGCAGCTTACAAAGCACAATGAAGAGAGGTCTCGGTCGTCTCTAAAGCCTTGGGGCTTCTTATGATCTGAAGCGGACTGAGTGTTAGGTTTGCTGGACTATTTCAAAGTAGCCTTTTTTATTGTTAAAGTTTATTTATTTGGGAGAGAGAAAGAGAGAGAGAGAGAGAGAGAGAGAGAGAATGCACGGGAGGGAAAGAGAGAGAGACAGAGAGAATCTCAAGCAGGCTCCACACCGTCAGCGTGGAGCCCAACGCCGGGCTGGAAGTCATGAACCGTGAGATCACGCCCTGAGCCAAAATCAAGAGTCTGATACTTAACCAACTGAGCCACCCAGGCGCCCGGGACTATTTCAAAGAATGTCTGGAAGAGGTGAAGGAGATGATGTATGTCGGACACGGTGCCTGGTACTTCACAAGTGTTCCCTTACCCTAGTTTCTACCAGTTGTGTTTTCGAGTTTTAAGAAACAACATAAAAGGACTTCTGCGAGTGTGAGTATGAACGTGTGATCGTAACCAGTGATCAAGCACAAAGGCAGAACGTGGAAAACACAGGGATGTCTTCAGAGGTGGCCAGATCCCAAGTGAAGTTTACATGGACTGCTCCACGGAAATATCCTCCTTTAAACGCCGGTTAAAAGTCTGTAAGAATCTCCTTCACGTGAGCACAGCTCCCACCATCTGGTTCAGGGGACCCCTCCCCCACCACCAAGTGATGAGGCAGAAGAGGGACCCACCTGCAGGAGCCTGAGACCTGCCAGCCCCAAACCTCCCTAGAAAAAGGCAATTAAGGTAGTTGTGGGATTACTCATAAAAAAAGAGCATTTCCTCCATTTCTTTTACCTTCTCTGTCTCTTCCCCTTCCTTCTCCTCTGCATGCCCCTTGTGATGGTTAATTTTATGTGTCAATTTCACTGGTTCACATGGTGCCCAGTATTTAGTCAAACCCAATTCTCTGGGTATGTCTGTGAGAGTACTGCTGAATGAGATTAATATTTAAATCAGTAGACCGGGTAAAACTAATTGCCCTCCCTAATGTTGGTGGGCCTTATCCAATCAGTTGAATGCCTGGTTACCACAAAAAGTTCTGAACCTCCCAAGAGGAAGAGGGAACTCTTCCTGCTTGACTGTTTGCATAGAATGTCAACTTTCTCCTGCCTTTGGACTTCAGCCAAAACATTGGCTCTTCCCACGTTTTATCCTGCTAGCTTTTGGACAGACATTTATACAACTGGCTCTTCTGGTTCTCCATCTTAGAGATGGCAGATTGTTGGACTTTTCAGTCTCCATAATCAAGTGAGCTAATTCCACATATATATATATATATATATATATATATGTACACACATATATGCATACACGTATATGTATACATATACATATATACATACACATATATGTATACATATACATATATGTATATACATACATATGTGTATGCATATATACATACATATGTGTATGCATATATACATATATATACGTGTGTGTGTATATATACACACATATATATACATATATATGTATATATAAATGCGATCGATTCTGTTTATTTGGAGAACCCTAATAGACCCCTAAATGTTGGTTTTTACTGGGGCTTTGTCTTACCATTTTTTCTCTTTATTCCACATGCTGTACTTAGATAATCTCACCCACTCCCAAGGCTCCAACCACCCACCACCCATATGTTAAAAAATTGCAAACTTTTCTCTTTGGTCCACATCCTTCCTGAGCTCCAGCTCCAATATCATATATTCAGTCGTCAACCTAGTCTCTTGCCTTGGATGTCTCCTTGCCCACCCCACCCCCCCCAGTCAGCCTGTCCAAAGACAGATGGAAGCATTTTCTATACAAACCTACCTTCCCTGCACTGGTCCCCATTTCAGAGACTGTCCCACCTTCCACTCTGTTACCCAACCTTGGGGCCATCCATCTGACACTCCCAAAATCCAACTAATCCTCAGGACAGTACACTTAACCTCTTGACTCCTCTCATATCTCAACTCTACTCTCTGTGTCCATTAGTCCTGCTTAGGTCATTGTTTATCATCTCTTCTATGTGTCTACTACATATATTTGTATACACCTGTCCTTCTATGTTAGATTCTGTCTTCTTTCTGGGCAGGAGTCCTGATTGATTTTTTTTAAGTTTTTTTTTTTAATGTTTATTTATTTTTGACAGAGACAGAGACAGAGAGACAGACAGAGCATGAACGGGGGAGGGGCAGAGAGAGAGGGAGACTCAGACTATGAAGCAGGCTCCAGGGGAGGGGCAGAGAGAGAGGGAGACCCAGACTATGAAGCAGGCTCCAGTCTCTGAGCTGTCAGCACGGAGCCCGACGCAGGGCTCGAACTCACAAGCCGTGAGATCATGACCTGAACCGAAGTCGGATGCTTAAGCGACAGAGCCACCCAGGCGCCCCCTGATTGATGTTTTTAATCCCAGAAAAGTGCTTGACAAATATCAGATACTTAATAAATGGCTCTTGTCTGAATGAATGATTGAATGAATGAATGAATGAATGACCTCCCTTGGAAGTTCATGGGAAGTAGGGAGAAAGGCACAGCATCTGATAAGACCTTGGCATGACCCCAGGAAACAAGAAACAGAAAAAGAAGTTAATTTATCTTTCAGAAATAAATAAAAGGCAAATTCTCCTTGATTAAATCTGAAATGAGGAAAACAGAAACAAGCAGTTCTCTTAAGAGCAAGGTAGCTAACATCCTAAGTATCCCCTGTGGGCTAAGACAAGCTCCGCTCTAAGAGGTTACGTTTGTTTGTTTGTTTGTTTGTTTGTTTGTTTGTTTTTGCTTTGTCATTTTCAGAAATGGAGTCTAGGACAAAATCCAATCTTTCTAAAGAGACCCTAGGGTATATTTAAAGTTCTCCCAACAGACACTGCCTGGGATCTTAAGACTTCGATTCAAAGAAATAGCCCAGAGCAAAACTCCTGAAGCTCAATTAATCAAACTCCTCAAGATGAATTTGATTTGAATTGTGGTTCCAGGCAGCTGCTAACAGTCCAGAGACCAGACTGCTGAGCTGGCTCCTGGATGGAGACAGTGCACCCAGGACCCAGCAAAGTGCAGGATGGAAAGCTGCAAATTAAGGGGAAAAAAAAAAATCCAGACTAGAGGCTACTTGTGAACAACTCCAGAGTTCCCTTTCCTTTGAATCTATTTTCCTCAACTATTTGGAAATGTCTAGCGAAATAAAAAATTGGCTTTTATAGCTTGAGTTGCTGATAGCACCGGCAAAATCATGGAAAAGAAAGAACAGGTCTGGAAGGGACCTAGCCTTCCAACGTGCAGCTTTTTGATAGGAATGACCCGCTAGCCGTCTTCCTTACCATCCACTGCCAAACAGAAACACACACACACACACACACACACACACACACACACGTCCAATCCTTGAAAGTTTGGAAGCACTCCTGCTTTCCAATGGGCCCATTAAAAGCAGATAAATCAATGGGAAGTGCATAAAAAAGTCTCATTCATCATAGGACATGTTGGACAGAGTTTTCAGTTTTACATACATTTATTTTAGAAATCTGTTTATCCGTGCAACATTTCTGAACAAAATACTTTGTGATGAACCATTCTCTCTACTTGAATCTATATGGAAAGCAATTAAATTCAAACCCCAAAGACAAAACGTGATGAACGTAGCAGCCGCACTATTGATTTGGCATTTCACGACTGCCCTTCTCCCTCTTGTACATCACCCCCTCCACAGGCCCTACAAGGCAGACAGATGCCCCCTCCTCTTTGCAATCGTGTTCCTCACGCTTCTGCCATGGCCAATTCCCTGATTATTCCCTGAAGATGTGATGCTGGCAAAATGTCTGAAGGTGGTTAGAAGGGCTGCCCCTGGAGTGCATGGCCTTCCTCGGTCCTGTCAGCACATGACTCCAAAGCTAAAGATTTACACATGCACCATCTCTCCCGTCTACACTTGTTCACAGTGGGAGGGGTGTGGGTATGAGTGTTTGCATGAGGTGAGCTGTAGGAAAAATGAAGAAGCCATTCAACTGACCCCGTCCACATCAAGGAGAAAGTTCCCTCAGCGCCAGTGCCTGGTCTCACACAGTTTTGTATTCTCAGCCCCCAGTAGATGGTGGGTGAGGGTGGAAAATGAGAGGGAGCCAGCACTTTCTCTGTGCAAAGGGCCTGGCAAAAAGAGTCAACGAATTCAACTACTGAATGACACGGCCTGCACCTATCGCATGTCAGTAGGCCCTCCTAGGACATCCCTCCCTGCAAGAAGAAGAATGTGAGCTCAAGATCAGGAATTCTCTTAGAAGGCACTCTGACAAGTTCACCTCAGCATTTCTACACAAGTGCCCAGGTATACACCCAACAGCTTTACCCCTGAGGGCACGCCAACAGCTGGTCCTATAAACTCCTGTAAATAAGGATTTATTGGAATAGAATCAAGCGACAGACTTGGAACTAAGGCATCACAGACGAAGGAGACCCCGAGGTTCTGCAGAAATGTTGACTTTTATCAAGGTCAACACTGAGATTTATTGACCCAAGAGGTAAATATTAATGGAGGCTCAGGAGGTCAATATTTGCCCCAAGGAAAGATAAATCTTCCCAGTGACCCCCAAACTGAAATCTGCATTCAGCAGATTCAGTTCCAAAATGAATTAGCTGTGACACAGATTAAGACACCATTTCATCAGACTGTCTAGGGCACTGGAAAGCAATATTAATACTAAGCACTCGTGTTCAAAGAACTTTCCAAACATTCATTACAGTGCACCATCCTCTGCCAGATGCAAGAGAACCTTGTTCTCCCAACTCAACAGATGGATCATTGAAGCCAAGAAAAGGTTAAAAAATTTCACCCCAGCTACAGGAAAAAAAAAAAAAAAACAGCAGAAGAATGGGAACACTGGGGATAAGGGTGGGTTGGGAGTTATGGGGGGGGGGTGGTTAGCAAAGGTCTATAAGATACTGCCTTCATTAAAATTCCTGGTAAAACTCTACGTAAAATCTTGCTAAAATCTACTGTGCTGCTTATTTACAGGGATGATTTTAGGCTCTAAAATCATAAGCTCTATCCTTTGAACACGGGTACTCAACTCTGAAGAAGAGTTGACCACACTGGTGGTCACTGGGAGGGAACAGATTCATGGACTACTCTTCTGTTTGTGCAATAGTTATCATCCGATTCCAATTCTCAGGACTTTCTTGACTTTCACAGTAGAGTCCTAGGATGCTGGTACTGAGAAACACTAACATGTAAGTAACTGACATTTGAGCACATGGATCCAATTATCTTTTCTTTTGTATTGCCTCAAAATGGAATTTTAAATATTACGAAGTTTTGATTACCTTTGGAGAGGGCAGAGACTTGGATAATCCAAAACATAAGCCAACCCAACAATCTTCTTTCCTTTTGACTCTGGAATGTAGTATTTCCCCATGCATCACGTCGGCCTCATTATGTTTTTCTCTGGATATTTAACACAGGGAAATAATGAGTAATTCCAGAGCCAAGGAAGGGAAATGAAATGAAATGAAGTGACAGAGAAGTGACAGCATGTGACACGCTCCGGGTATCAAGACGGCAGCCTTGATGAGGTGCTCTGTGTAATCCACAGACAGCTACTTGAGTTGATGGGGCTCAACTTCCAGAATGTTGAATTTTCAAAGTTATTTCAATCATCTTTAAATCTGTTGGAGGGAAAGAGTGGGGTCTGAATAGCATGCCCCTTCCACTCACTTGGAAAGGAACCGATTTGACTTGAAGAGGTATAAATGGTTAGCTGATGCCAGGGTCTGAAAAAAAACAAAAAGAATTTAGGAGTCCTGACCCCCAGCAGTTAAGGCACATCATTGTTTTATCCTGCGACAGGATTTGGGAATTACTCGGGGAAGTAAGTGATACCAATATGATTTGATACTGTTACAAAAGGGTAATTTGACTGACAGTATAGTGCAGGCAAACGAAACTGTTTACAGGGTTTAATATTTAATAATGTAAAAATGAAAAAGCCGGCAAGAGCAGGCAGGAGATGAAAAGATCTGCAGCCAGTCAGAATTTCTGCCGATTGTCAGAGAAGCATGCGTCTCCTGGGGGTCTGGATAAGCAAGGCACCGTTCTGCAGAAATTGTTATCTTGGGTGTATTGATTGTGTGTGCTCCAGTCAAGCTGTCAGCTTCTCCCTCCTGTCTTTATTTTATTTTTTATTTTTAACATCACAGCATCCTGCTAAACTCACACATACCGCCTGGCCTTCAAACTTGAGGCCGAGGGGCTGGGGAGCGTTCAGCAGAGGAGACCCAGGGGCCCCCCGAGGAATGCTGGTTCCGTCCGCAAGTGGCAGCTCAGTGAGCCTCCTCTGGGGCACGCTACCGGGCTCCTTCCCCTGGTGCTCGTGGGCGTGGGGTCCAGAGTTACGCCACAGGCCCTTCTCGCCATGAGCTCCGACAAGATACTCACAAACTTGCTCTGGCAAACAGCACTTAACCCCCCTGAGACTGGAGACCTCCCGTGTAAACACCTTAGCTTTCCCATTTGTGAAATGGGAATAATACCTACTCTACAGAATTGTCTGGAAGATTAAATGAGACAATAAACCGAAAACGCGAGGCACCCTGGTGGCTCGGTCTTGATTTCTGCTCGCGTCATGATCTCACGGTTTGTGAGGTCGAGCCCTGCATCGGGCTCTGTGCTGATGCCGTGGAGCCTGCTTGGGATTCTCTCTCCCTCTCTCTCTCTCTGCCCCTCCCCCGCTCATGCTGTCTCTAGATAGATAGATAGATAGATAGATAGATAGATAGACAAATAAACTTAAAAATAAGCCAGAAACACTTGGCACGCTTCCTGGCATAGAGCAATCCTCAGTGGGTGGCAGCTGCTGTTATTACTGCTTTCACAAGAATCTGCCGATGAAATAGGGGAGTGTCCAGATTCCAGAACACCTGACCCTAAACCCAGAATCCTGGAACTCTTGAGCTGGAAGGGCCCACCGAGAGGCCACTTCACCCATCCACCTGCCCTCCATCAGCCCAGACAGCGGACAATTTACTTTTAAAAGACCATTCGAAAAGATCCTGAAGCTCTCTCCGACCCGAAACCTAGTGTTTACACAAGCCCAGCGCGGCCTGAATAACTCAAACACCTCTTGACCTGTTCTGGGGAGAAGAGCCGGTATTGGAAGGAGACTGGGGCCCCTCATTCAGCACCCCCTCCTGTGTACGTAAAATGAGTCCATTGGTATGAGTTGTTCCTCGGCAATTTTATTTCCCTCAGTGCTCCTTCGCCATGCCCACAGGGGTCTGCAAAGAACATGGGAAGTTCTACCTGCCCCTCAAGCCCTGAGTGTGGAGGGCTCTATACTAACGAGGTCTGTGTCCTAACAGGGTGTGGCTTCCCTCGGGGCCAATCCCTCCAAACTTTCCCGTCAGGAGCCACCCTGCAATGATAGTGATGACAAAACTTACCTTCGTGACGACGTTTTTTAGTTTTGAACATCTTCCACATCTCATTTGATCTTCGCCACCGCCTGCCTTGGAGATGAGGAAGCAGGTGGACAGAAAAGCCAGGGGATTCGGTCGGTCAGGGTCATGTCATTAGAACGAGGAAGCGGCCACTTAAACCCAGGTCTTCCAGGGCCGAGGCCTGGGATCCTTCCTTCATTCCATAGCAAATGGAACTGGCAGTGGTTCTCAACTGGGGGTGATACCCCCTCCTTCCCCAGGGACCTGTTAATGCCTGGAGACATTTTTGTTTGTCACAAGTGGGGAGGAGGGCATCCACTGGCCGCTGGCGTCATGTGAGTAGAGGCCAAAGGTGTCGCTAAGCATTTCCCAACGCACAAGACAGTCCGTCACAACCAAAAATCACCCAGCCTCGATGTCAACCGTGCCGGGGGTGAGAAGCCCCACCCTAGACTTACCATAAGGGGGCAAATGGCAGAATCCAGTGACCCAACCTTAGGTCCAGCCCTGCTCTCCTGCCTGCCCTGTGGGGCCCACCTGCTTTCCCCAGAGAAACTTCGCAGACGTTTGCAAAGGACTTTGGGATACTCGGAAGAAAGTTAATAGCTAAATGCAGAGTTGCTGGATTTTATAAAGCCGCTGGTAAAGTTATTTTCATTTTGCTTTTTAAATTAGTTTGGGAGTTGGTGTTCTTCTTTACATAATTACAAGCTGACAAACATGGTTCTGTATTTTTTTTTAATTAACAGATATTTGTATTCAAGTTCTCCAAATTACATACCGCAGCTTGCACATTACAGGACAGCTGCCGTGCTCCAGATGTGGGCAATAACCAGAACATGGTAATGGCCAAATGCAAAAGGAAGAAAGGAAACAAGAAGAAGAAGTTAATGTATCTGGATGGAGGAGAGCGATTTCAGTGGATGTGTTTGGATTTTTTAGGGAGATGAATACCTTCGATTCGCCCAAATTTTCAGCTCGGTGCGAACATTTGGGAAGAAGCCGTCTGGGTCATTCATTGCTGCCATCAAAGGCTCACCAGTGCCTTGTAAAAGCAGATTACAGATGAAATGGGGCACGTATAAATGTTAACAGTGTGCCGGAGAAAGTATTCAAATCGCTCCTGTTTACAAGCACCCTATTAAACGCGCTAAGCTTCTCCCGAAGAAAGCTGCTCGAAGGTGGTGAGCTGCCATATTTATTTATTTAGCCCATTTATAAAACGGCACCCTTTTGCTTACTTTATCCTAGGAGAAGGCTCTCGGGAGCCCACGAATCAGGGATTGGGCACACTAGGACTTTGCGATAGAAATGGGGCGGGGTGGAAAATGAAACTGCCAGCCACAGGCCTGCCAGCAAGCTTGCTGTGTGACTCCAGGAAAGGAGATGCACTTCTCTGGGACTCGGCTCCTCATTCTGTAAAAAGAGGGGTGTGACTGGATGATCTCTGAGAGCCCTTCAGCTCTAAAAGGCGACAATTAGTTGTGTTCTTGGCCGTCTTATCAGATACAGAAAAACTGCCTCATCCTTGAACAGACTTCTTTTTTTTTTTTAATGTTTATTTTTGAGGAGGGGAGGGGCAGAGAGAGAGGGAGGCAGAGGATCCAAAGCAGGCTCCACGCTGACAGCAGAGAGCCTGACGTAGGGCTCGAAGTCACAAACTGGGAGATCAGGACCTGAGCCAAAGTCTGACACTTAACCAACGGACCCCCCGGGTGCCCCTTGAATAGATTTCTGAAAGGGGGAAACATCTTCAGGCTGCATCTGAGAACCAGCGCTCTGTGACCCAGGTGTCAGAGAACCAGGCAAACTTCTGCTTGGACAGAAGAGGGCACGCAGGGGCCAAGTAGGCCCCTTCGAAATGGTGGAAAACAGGTTGGGGGCAAAAGGGTCAGGAGACCTCAGTGTGGTCAAGGGAGATGCATTGCATTCACTTATTCAGTCAACACTTGCTCAGTGCCTCCCATGGGCACTGGGAATGGCGAGAGCAGACAGATTTCCATCTTTATAAACGCTAGTCTTCCAGGGAGAGGGGGGCTGTCCACCGGGGCAAGCGTACTGACAGTTCAGTGTGGCGTCGTGAGTACTAGGACGGAGGGAAGCATGGTTCCTCTGGGGACTCACAGAAAGAGGAAAAGAAATCTGCTGAGGAGGTGACCCCCACGCAGAGTCTGGGAGAATGAGCACTTCTGTCCAAGTGGCCTCTCGGAGGGCCCTTCCAGCTCAAGAATTCCAGGATTCTGGGTTTAGGCTTAGGTGTTCTGGAATCAGGGCAGAAGGAGTAAGAACACCCTGTCAGGATTATGGGGCTGTGGGTAGGGTGATGATGCAACAGGGTGTTCGGGGCACCGCAAGCCATCCCCCAGTAGAACACAGAAATGTCCACGTAGGCAAATCCCACCCAAGGGAATAAAGAGAAGAATGATCTTTCAGTAGAGAAAGAGCCTCCAGTGAAGTGTGACGGTGGGTGGCTCTGATGTTCTCTCACACCATTGATGGTACAAGGCTAATCTGAGTTAACTGAGGAAGAGAGAGGACATCCTTGAATATGGCTCATTTTGGTGGATCTACTCAAAGTTGGACAGGAGCTCCTTCCGGGATTCTCATGTTGGATGGAGGGAAGAGGCAACAGAGAGAGACTTCCTGAACTTTCTCCTCCTCTACCTTCTCCCTCCTATAGACTGCCCGGGAACTGCAAAGTGCTGGCGTCCAAACACATACACAAAATAATTCTGGAGGGTTGCCCTTTGATTCCAGCAAAGCCAATGAGGGGAAACAGGGAGAGCTTTGTGTCAATGAGATTAACGGAAGACTCTACCTGAGTTAAGGCAACACGATACAAAAGAAAAGCTGGCTGAAATGAGCCTCCTTTCACCCAAACCGCAGACGGCCAAGGTGCCCCAGATGGACACTGCCACCTGCGGATTTGACACGGAAACCCCTTCTCTGCCGTCATCCTCCTGCCCTCAGGGATACCGTGCATTTGAAAAGTCCTCTCTTCTTCCCGGATTTTCACTGGTCGCATTTCAATGAATTCCACTTTGGTCACTGTGTTTTCTGTATTTACACACATTTCTCTTTAGCTCCCTTTTTGCCTTTTAAAATTTAATTCCCTGGGAACTTCTCGCCTTTTGATTCTGCCTTCTCCTTTCTTCTGTTCTCCCACATTCTTTCTACTAAACAGCATTCTAATTATCACAGATAGATAAATATGAGGCTAAGTGATAGGGCTCTATCAATTAAACACAACACCATGGATTTGGGGCAAAATTAGATAGAAAGAAACCAGTATCTAAAACCATTAACAGTGTGCTCAGTCAACCTCTCAGAGGGTCCACAAAAGTCATGTATGTATCGCACCAATATATTGTCACCTAACAAAACCTGATTCTTATTAAAGGGCAAATTACACACGACTTTGGAGTTTATCTTTGTTTATTCAATTATTCAACTGCTAATGAGTTTACTGATGATGTGACAGGAGATTTTTCTATTTAATTTATTTATTTTTTATTTTTTATTTTTTAAGGGTTTAGTTTATTTTTGAGGGGGGAGGGCAGAAAGAGAGGGAGACAGAGAATCCCAAGCAGGCTCCATGCTGTCAGGGCAGAGCCCTCCATGGGGCTCGAACTCCTGAACCATGAGATCGTGACCTGAGCCGAAATCAAGAGTCGGACGCTTAACCGACCGAGCCACCCAGGCATCCCCCCTATTTTATCTGAAATGACAAGCATACAGCCTTTCAACCACACTCCTGGTTAGATAAAATTCTGTGGATTGGCTAAGGAATCCGGTTTAATTTTGAATGCTGCTTCACTGAAAACAATGTTTGCTGAATTCCAAATAAGTGATATCTAAGGAGCTGTAGAAGTGCTTGTGTGTTAGAATCCGATGAGTTTCTAGTACGTGTCTACACGGGAACAGAAGGCCAGACAGACCCTGTGGTGCTGCTGTGGCCTCTACTTAGGCCTCCAGTTTCCCTGACTCCCCTCACTTACAGTGGCTGTGAAAGGCTCAGGCAGTTTTAGGATTTGAAATATTAAACAGATACTGCATTTCAATTTTTCTTTAATTTATGGTTTATCCCCAAACACAACAGCTTTTGCCTTCCTTTGTATCTCTTCATTGTCATCTCCCTCTAAGAAGCAGATTCTTATTTACGTGGTATTTGACTATTTATGAGCTGAATGTATAACCTCTATTTCTGGTGACATAAATCCCAGAAACAAAACTGAATAAACATCACGAAGAGTACACTGTTTGGCGAGGTTAAACCATTAGTGAAAAGCATCAAGGTATGTTCCTGATTCTTGAATGAAAGGGGTTGCAGAAGTAACCCATTCGGCGTCCCACTTTTCCCAGCTACACCTCGAGAATAATGATCTTTATCTAAAAGATTGTAATCATTACAAATTGCTTGGAAACTCTCAAGAGATAACAGCTGGATGTGAAAATGAGCATCAGAAGCCCCCGGGAGCTGGACAGGCTTTTTCTCTGCGCTGGGTGCCGTCTTCCCACACCGTCATCTGACCTTTGGCGTATCACTGAGAATCTTTCTTTTTTGCACCCAGAAAAATAGGATCACGTTACCTCAACTCAGCAATCCTCTGAGGGGGAGTTACTATAGTAAAAGCTCTCAGAGGAACCATGGAAGTGAAAAAATATCATCCTGGGTCTCTGCTTCGAACTCCATCGGAGGCGTTCTAAAGGCAGGCACTCATCAATAAATTAACATCTCGAACCCAAATTAGCAAAGGGCACGGAGAAACTCCCTCTGCATCTTTCCTACAGTCCATCCTGTAAGGCTTGTGGGTAAAAGGCAGGGAAAGCGTGTGATTTATGTTAAAAAGCTCTAATGATACCCAGATATGTCTGTTCTGGGTGACTTAGGCCCAGTACCTTAGGTAGACAGGATGGCCAGAAAGGGAACTCAATGGGTAAGAGCTACGTATGAAAATTCAATCAGTCTAGGATAGACAGGTTCATGGTAGAGGATGTATACAGCCTTTCCTCCAATTTATGATTACAAACCCACCGCATGGAAGTGACAGAAGCTAATCTGGTCTCTTTTGTTTGGAAAGTTCAGAACTCCAGATGAGCTAGAGTGTGTAACACCTCATCTTCTTCTCCGGTGAAAAATGTCAGAGGGTATAATTAATTCGTATGCATTTCCTAGACCTGGTTGATTGGGCAGAAAAAGCCTGGCAGAGAGGACTGTGCAAACATATTCCTTCCCACGCTGTGTTTCCCCCCGAGGCTAAGAGTAAAAGCCCCATCAGGTGTGCCTGTGGTGTGTATCATTCTTGATGGCTGCTCTTCCTTACACTGGGGGGAAATTCATCATTTGATGAGTCTTGATGGGAAACACAGGTTCCTTCCAGCTCCAGGTAGAAGTTGCAAAATTCCAGATCCTGATTTTCTCGTCCTCCCTTACAACTGGAGCGCAGACCCAGGACCTAGTCGCTGCTAATCTGACCCACTTCCCAGACTCAGTCTCCCTGGACAATTAGTGATGCTAAGAAAGGGTCAAACAGAGAATCCCTCCCAGCAGGACTGGCGGCTGTGGCGAGACCCAGGCAGGGTCAGCCACGTCACTAAAGCCCCTGATGGATGCAGTGCACACACACCCATGCGTGTACGCAAACGGGCACACACTACACAACACACACAGCTTCTCTTCCCTGACTACACAGTCTTCTTTTCTTAAGTTGAAAAAATGGTATGCTACAGCTGGCTGGAAACCACTGCAGAGCAGGGGGGGGGGGGGGGGCCTTTCTTCATTCCCCCCCCCCCATCATCCACATAAAAAGTGACAAAGAAGGAACAATATGCTACTCTGATTGAGTTGATAGCCTGAAATCTGCCCTCCCTTCCACTCAAGCGGGGCACTGGCCAAAGTCAATGGGAAATACATTTATATAAGTAAGGGCAGAGCTGAACCCACAGCGACTGGAGAACAATCTAGCATGCAACATTTTTTTAAAATTTCTTTTCATGTTTTTTTTTTTTAATTTATTTTTGAGAGAGAGAGAGAGAACATGAGCAGGGTAGGGCAGAGAGAAACGGAGACACAGAATCCGAGGCAGGCTCCAGGCGCTGAGCTGTCAGCACAGAGCCCGACGTGGGGCTTGAACCCACAAACTGTGTGATCATGCTAAGCCAAAGTCCCTCCCTTAACTAACTGAGCCACCCAGGTACTCCAGCATACAACTTATTCCACGGTCAGCTCCCAAGTTTCAAGAAAAAGATGCAGAAATTGAGTCCTGAGGCCAATCTGCAGAAGTATGTTAGTCACAGCCTGAATGTCCCTTTGCATAAAAATCTGCTCATTTTTAGGGTGGGGGCGTCTTCCTAGAAATTCTGTATCACTATGATTAGTAGCCCCCCGCCTTCCCAAGTTCAAACTGACCCAACCAATGCTGAGATAGCCTCCAATCAGTTTGAAAGAGAGAGCTGTGTGAAGGGCGAGGGTCTGTCAGGGTCAGTGGAAACAAGGCAGTGTGGGTAGAGCAGGGTCGGCTGCTGCCGTGTGGGGAGCTCCGGCCGCTACTGAAACCAGTCTTCAGGGCTTTGGTTCAGACCCAGTTCTAGTACAAACTATCTGGACGACCCTGAGGAAGTCATTTCACCTCTCTGAGTCTCAATTCTCTTGTCCAGAATGGTGCTGTCTAGACTAGGATGGTGTGGAAGAATCGCCCAAGTTTAGGAGGTTATCGCTTGAGGAATCGCTCAAGTTCAGGAACCTCGCCCAAGTTTAGGAGGTTAGACAGCTCAGGTTCAGGAACCTCAGCTGTCATTCATAAGCTTTATGACCTTGGGCGCGTAACTCAACAGTGCTTCCATTCTGACACCTGTAAAACAATAGTACTTCCTACAGAGTTTGGGAGACTTAAGAGCAATAATATACACAAAGTATACAATACGCTGTCTGACAAGGTGGGATTTATTAAACGCTAGTGTCATTCACTCATCGATTCATTCGCCGGTTCATTGATTCATTCAACAAATACTTATCGATGCCCTCAATGTGCCAGGGCCATTCTCAGTGTTGAAGATCCAGCTGTTTACAGGACAGACAATGATCTTCCCTTGTGGTGCTCACATTTTCTTTCCCGACTAGAGGAGTTAGGTTCGTGTTCTGTGATCCTGGGAGCAAAACTAGAGCTCATGATCTCTTCAGTTACCCTGTGAGGTCCTGGAGAGCAGAGACCAATCCACTCTGCTTCCTATCTGTGCATAATAGGTGCTCAGTGAATGCTTGGGGTTCAATGAAGTTATGTACGATGCAAAACACTGCAGGTGCCATATCCACAACTGAAACATTCAGTGCTTTATGTTCAGTTCTTCAGATTGTATCATCTCTTCGTATTTCAAATGTTTGCTTCTCACTCTTCTATAGTGCTTGTCACCATGCTTCCTTTCTTATCTATACCTGACTCCATTATTTCTGCACTGCGATCAGAGGGTTGTTCCAATACGTTTTATTTCTTCAACTGAGTTTTAAGAACGTGGAAAGTGCTGGCGGTCACCTTTGTGAATCCCTCCTCCAATACAGCAATCTCCTTTATGCTATCTCTGGCCCGTTATTATCCAGGCTCCCCATAAAGATGGTTGTTGATGGCAGGCTGGCTGCCTAACAAGGCCACCTGCTTCATTTTGAGTAAGCTCTCATTCTCGCAAGCTTCTTTCTCTGACCTTCTTGTGACTTCATTGACAAGTATTTGCTGACCACCTACTGTGTGCCTGACACCGTACTGGGAACCAGAGATACAGATATGAGCACGCCAGGCTTCCCACCCTCCAATGGCTGACGGTAGAGTTGAGGACTTGTTAGTTAGGGTTCTGACCTCTAGACCACGTGGGAAACTCTAACTGTTATATCTGAAAATGGTTATTTTGTTCCTTCTAAGTCATGTTTCTTAAAAGATGGTCCTTAGACCGCTGGAATGAGCATCACCTGGAATGTTTGTTTGATTGTAATTTCCTGGGCTCCTCCTGGGATTAATGAATCGGAATCTCTACAAATCTAGGGACCGGAATCACTGGAATCTGCAATTTAAACAAACACCCCAGGTGATTCTCATGCACAATAAAGCTGGAGAACCCCCAAGTCTTGCCTTTTCTGCCTAAATAATGCTGACTTCTTCTACCCTCCCTCAGATTACATAACTCCCAGACTTTTCACCATCCTGGCTCTCCAAGCCTTCTTCGTATTCCAGATGTGGTTACATCAGCAGACAGTACCGTGGGATTGCTTGCGTCCCCAGTATGAACACAGCTCTGTCTACTGACAAAGCCAAAGCATCTATTATTTGTAACCATGTCATGCTACTGGCTCATATTGTGATTTCAATAAATAAACCTCCTTTAATTAAGACTCTATGGTACACCTGACACAGAAAGATTTGTTTATCAAATTTGCGAATAATACAACATACAAAGGAGAGGCAGATTATGAAATTATCACGAAATGCCTTTCTTCTTTCTTAAATGAGATGTTAGCACGATTTGCTCTTAGCAAGCCCAAGGAGGTTTCAAGTGACCATCGGTGACTTTCAAGGTGTTTATGAACCATGAAATTAATCTCTTGGCAGATCTTTTTTCCTGGAGGTCTATATGAAGTCCACCTGTCCACTGTTCTAGAATCTACTGCCATCTTACCCTCACTTTAAAGAAAATCATGGTATTTTTCTGGACTCTCCTATTTTTCAATATTTCCTGACTACTGCTCACCCAGAATGATTCCTGGATCATACCTTCAAATTGTTTCAATATCCTGGGAGGTTAATTATATTGGGCCTGGTAATCAGATTTGTTTTAAGCATCATCACCACCACCATCATCATCATGATAGACAGCATTCAATGAATTTTTTAACGTATCAGACACTGAGTGCCTTATTTGCATCATACCTCTTAATCTACCCAACAAACATTTGACTTACATATACTTATTTCTCTTTTACAGAAGGGGAAACTGAGCCAGGAGAGGTTCCCACTGGCACAGATTCATTACATTGTGGAGCTGACACCCAGCCCTTGATCCAGGTGACCCTCCACTGTAACCTGCCATAGTCTCTTACCATCCCACACCCATCCCAGGTTTCAGTCCTTTCTCGGCCAAGTTTGTTCTCCCTCAAATGTGAAAAGCATTCCAGAAGAGTAAGTAATACCAAGAGAGAAGTTGAGAAGTTCTCTGCAACTGATTAGTATTATGCTTATTTCTCAAGACGAGCCGCCCTTTTCATTCCTTCTCGTAGAGCCTAAAGATCTCCATTTTGTTGTTTCTCACGGTCATCTTTCACTTTCTTCTTTTTTTGTAAGCTTGGCTCATTCTGTGTCTTCAGGTCACCTGCTAACTTGGTTACAGAGCCCTCCTCTTCTGTCCCCACTGCGTGCTCTATGCCCCACCTTCCATCCTTTGCACATGTCTATTTACAACCTGAGCTCCTTTGACAGTTGTGTGTGAGGCTATGTTGGTTTCTTTAGATGCTGCCCCCTTCCCTTCATCAGGATAATTTGCATGGTACTATCAAAGTAACTTTTGTTTTTTGAAGTTCCCATCTTTCTGGAGCCACCTTTTTTGATCATGCATCTTTTTATAACTTCCTTTTCTACGGATTTCAGTGACAGATCTACAGCCTAGGATAGGTATCTGACCATGCTCAGTGTCCTGTTTTTATCATAATTCTTAAGGTTAGTATTCATTTTCCTTCACGTTTCCTTGGCTGGGAAGCTTCTTGACTTCTGGTTCTGTGCACAGTGCATTAAGTCACTGGTGCTACCAATGGCCTCAATGCCCCTGGATGGGGCCACACTGAGATCCTTGCAACTCCTTGAACGGGGGGATGCATTCTCACGCTTCCAGGATTTAGCACATGGCATTTCCTCTGCCTGGAATGCTCTTTCTTTCCCCTAAGCTCTCTCCTTCTCCCCACCACCCCCTTCCTTCTGTCCATTTTCTCAGCTACCTTCAACTCATCTTTGGAACTTTTGCCTCACGAAAGATATTTCCTCCCCACCAGGCGGGTTAGCACACCTCCTGTCTGCTCCCGCAGAAATGACTGTGCACAGACCTCCCCCCACCCTCAGTCCCCTTCTTTCTGTACTCTAATTGTTTGTGTTCTTATCTGTCTTCCCTTCTGTGCCCTGCACTCCTGGATACATTGGGATGCACTTGCCTTTCTGGAAGTTTGGCACACTTTCCAGTGCGCATGAGAAAACAACAGGGACCTTAGCAAGAGGTGGGAGATAGGACTTAAGGGAGAGAATGGCAAATGCACAACTCTCAAACAAAACTGCACTCCCCAACACTGTCAAAAGCACACCGTCTGAGACAAGCGCCGATTAAGGACATAGAGTCCAAATTCACCTGGAACAAAAGACCCATCTATAACCATTATTTATCATCCAGAAAACACTCCCTTTTTGTTCCATTGTCAATGCTCCACAGACCACATCTGCTCTTGGACAGAGCGGGAAGAGAAGGACAGAGAAATGAATAGCAATGAGAGTATGAGTTTCCTTTATTTATTTATTTTACATATAAATCAGCTAATCTGTTTAACATTCATATTAAAGTTGTAATCACCTTTGCACACATTAAAACACAAACTAGCACAAGTAATAGGCCTTAAGGACAACATTACAATAGCTATTAACATGCAACAGCTACCTTATCAACTTACAACATCCCTATAAAAATAATAACTGCATCCAGGATTGATTTGAGGGAAACTCATTCTCCCAGAGCACTGAAGCCTGACACAGAGTCTGGGGAAAGCGGAGAGTCTGGCTGCTCTCTGGTTGACTGCAGGCAGCTTGGGGTATGGGCAAGAACCTGAGACGGGGAGTCAGAAGGCTTGAGCTTTCTTTCACTTTGGCTCCATTATCCACCGGGGATACGACCTGGGACAAATTTCTTAACCTCAGTGAGACTCCATTTTCTCACCTCCAAAATGGAAATGAGGATCTTTGCACAGTGTTTTTGGTGGAGAAGTAAGTGATCATGAGCATACGGAGCAGGTGCTTCATAAATGTCAGTGTCTTTTCAAGACATCTGGGTGCTAAAGGGGCCAGGACTGAACAGGATGATGCGGAGACCTGGACATGCCCTAAACAATACTGAAACTTTCCCACGGGTTCATTTCATTTACTCATTAAACGTCTGTTGAGCACTGTCATAGATGATCAGATGGTACAAAAAATGTTAAAGCATTAGGGTTTCTCTCCTTATGGTACTTGTAATTGAGTTGGTAAGATACCAAGTAAACAACAAGCTGAACAGCACTGAACACAGGAGACAACAGAATACGTATGTCATGTCACAGGAGGACAAAGAAATGAGTGACTCTGAGCTGGCCACAGGAAATAACTTCATGGAAGAGGTGATGTTTGAGTTGAGCCTCGAAATATGAAGAGTATTTCAATAAATGGTGAGGAATGAACATTCTAAGGCAAAGGAACAGCATAAACAAAGACATGAAGTGGAGAATATCTCGAGAATATCTATCTTTCTTTCTTTCTTTCTTTCTTTCTTTCTTTCTTTTTCTGAAGCTTGGAGAATAAAGAGAAATGCAGACAAGATGATGCTAGATAAGCAGCTGGTGCCAGATATTAGAGTACTTTAAGTGTGAGGTGATGGTTAGACCTCAGAGAGCAAGTGGGGGTGTTTGGGCCTCAGTTTATCAGCCAAGGATAGCCCACGGACCTGGGTGCGATGGGGAAGAAGTGAATCTGACAGGTGACCTAAGAAGATACACGTAGTGAAGAGTGACAGTGGTGATGGATGACTTTGGAAAAAAGTGATGGACTTGATAGGATGCTGTAATATTCTGGAAGAAAATGATGAGAATGAGTAGGGGAAGAGAAGGGACAATGTGGATACGATTTGTCATGACAGAGAACTGGTCGGATGTAGGAGAGAGGCTGGTAATGACTCAGATTTCAGAAGAAGGTGGGAATACGGAGCTACCCTTGACTGAGATTAGGACCACAATGGGGGATAAAACGAGGAGTTTAATTTTCAGATTGTTGAATTCGACGTGACAATGGTACACACGAGAGCCTCTTGGAGCAGGAAACTGAGTGACTCACAAGTATATTTTCATTGCTACTTGCTCTCATAATTGGCCACTGGCATGTGTGCGAGGAACATAAACTTGGAACTACCCAAGATTCGGTTAGGACAAGATAAAACACTTTGGGATCGCTTAGGAATGTCAATCCCCAGTACGTAAGCAAGAAAGGATGGTGTATTTAGAACTCTATGCAGGGGACAACTGGTAACCCAACTGAAATTCCCACAAAGTGCTATTCTTACACAATGGGCCTATAGACTTTAAGGCTGAGTAACCGAAGCCACGCCACAGGCCCACCTGAGAGGTCCTAAGAGAAGGAACCCATGACTTTTGATAAAAAGAAGAAAATAGGGCCAGTAGAACCCCAGTGGGCCTTTATGTTTACAAGCTATTCTATCTTATATATTCTTCGAGTTTAGCCCAGGGCCTAGGCAGGCTACAGTAGATGTCAACACTGAGGGGCTGCAGTGACCGACATCAAACGATTTCCTCACTAGAGCCTGGAGAAGGACTGATGGCCTTCAGGCCCACTGAAAGCATGTTGACTCACTGCCATTATCTGTAGAAAAATAACCAGGAGGTATTAGATATCCTATAGCTAGAGGGCTCCAAGCAGAAGACAGTTCAGCCCCTTCCACACCTGTACCTGTCTGGCTGAAACAGGACTCTGCCCCTGACTATCCAATTCTATGCGGGAAAGGCAATTAGGCTTTTCTTAAGACGGAAAAACATCTTGCCTTTTATGGCGTTATTAACACCGTGTGTCTGAAAAGACCTCAAGCCGCATACATCTGGGGGGCTGTTTTCAACACACCCCTTCAGTGAAGTAGGCTCCGAGCTTGGTGCCTGGAAGCTATAGGGGAGGCGACTATCTTCACCCCACCCTAGAAGGTCCCTCCCCTGCCCCAGCCCGGGGCCCAGCTGGGCCTCTGGTGGTCGTGCCTGGTGGTGGTGGTGCCTTAGGAGATTTCTGAGCTCCTGCACCACACACTCCCTCGCAGGGGCTCTGCCAGGGATGGCAGCCTTTAAACGCCTCATTAATATTCAAATCTATTCAAGTCATTTCAATTTGAATTCTATGCATATTATCAGATAGAACAAAATGCAAATATATACAAATTCATCCATAGGAAGAAATAAATAGGGGGAGCTCTGCATAATGGGATTATAATCATTCTCAGGGCTTGTCTTTAATTCCCCAGAGCCCTGAGAACCAGGGCCAGTTGTGATCCTCTCCCTGGGACTGTTCAGCCACCATGTAACCTTTCCTGGGCCCAGGCTCTTGGAGGGTTGCACATTTTATAGATCTAAAGATGCTATCGTTGTCCGCTGATTGTGTCTCTTCCTGCCCTTCCAAGACTCTTGGGGAACTGGGAGGGTGGGCACGGGATGGGGGCAGACTCAGATGCCCGGCCGGGGGACTAGAATTTTGCTACTTCCGGAGGCCCAGGAACTGGCCTCGGACAGGATTGGTCAGTCTGGCCCTCCCCATACACCAAGGGAAGGGGTCTCTCTGCCCCAAGCTTCCTACAGCATCTTGGTGTATCTCATGCTCGGGTAGACAGGGAGGGGTTAAGCTTCCAAATTTCTTAAACCTCTAACCCGAGGAAGACTTCATAAAGCCTTTAAGGTGTATCAACTGCCAGGTTTCAGTGGACAGGTCTGCTACTAACCTTATGTGTCTACCCTTGTACTGAATCTCATGACCTGAATGGTCCAAAGCGGTGTCTAATACCGAGATAATATACGCTCTCCCTTGCTTTGTCACTTGGTAAGACACACGAGCTCGTCCCTGAGCCTGCAACCCTACATTCACTTCCACACAGTTTATATCCACTCCCTCGTGCCTCCCTCCCAGCCAGATCCTCAGTCAAAAGCCAGAAACTCAACCAGGCATGGAAGCAAAGAGAGAAAAATCAAAGTTCAGGCAATAAACCTCCTACCCTACAGCAGATCACATGTAGACAAACACAGTGCCTATTTCTCCTTTGTCTTACACTGTTGTTGTTGTTGTTGTTGTTTATCTCTGTTTCATTTCAATTACTCCAAAGACAGGAGGAGGCTGTGCTATATGGTATTTTAAAGGAGAGTTCCCATACTCCACGCTAATGAAGCCAAAGTAAATTGCTATTAAGAATCATTTAGTGAGGTTTAACTACAGAATCTAATAGATGTTCCCCTTAATCTCTTCCCCATGAGACCCAGTGATAGTGGCATTATCATTTATAAATATAAATGAGCAGAAAGATCATTTGAGTTTACAGACAGGGAGACTGAGGCACAGAGTTCTCACACAGAGAAAATGGCTACATTTTCCTGAAAGGAGGGCGCCACCCAACTCCATCTTGTCTCTGGTTCCTGTGATAGGCAGAATAATGAGCTCAGAAAGACATCCGTGTCCTACTCCTTGAAGGTAATCCTTGAACATCTTGAAGATGTTACCTTACGAGGCAAAAAGCACCGCAGCTGTGATTCAGCTAAAAGATCCTGAGATGGGGAGATTATCCTGGATTATGTGGGTGGGCCCGGGGAATCACAAGATCCACACAGGAGAGAGGCAAAGAGGGCCAGCTTCAGTAGGAGGTGTGATGATGGAAGCCAGAGGCTGCCATGATGCAGGGAAGAAGCCACGAACCAAGGAATGTACTGGAAGCCTGAAGAGGCCAGGACACCAGTTTTCCCCGGTAGCCTCCAGAAAGAACCAACGTAAGCTTCAGCCCACAGAGACCCACCCACGGTAGACTTCAGACACCCAGAATTATAATACAATTGTGTTGTCTTAAGCCATTTAAGTTTGTCCTGTGGCCACAGGAGACGCAAGAAACGAAAATAGACCCTACACCGCCTTTCTCAACTGGGGTTTCTCGTCTGAACCCAGAAGACAATACAAATAATAATAAATAAAATATTTTTTCTTCTCATAACTAGCACTGATTCAGATGCTTAGCAAATAGTTTATTTCATTAATACAATGGATGCCTTTAGGGCATCAAAGCTTAATTCTTCCGATGAACTCTGCTGAGTAGGGCTGCGTGGCCTCACCTGCTCCCCCAGAAAGCCACCCAGTATCGGGCCTTGAAAACAGACCGGGGACCCCTGAGCTGTCTTATTCTGTCCTTGGGCACCAGCACAACACATCTGGAAACACCGAACCGCACCTCTGCTCAGTGTCTCATAATAATGTTGCCTTCACAATGTTTCAAGGCACACCTCAGTAAGTAACTACTTTGTGAGCGCAGGTAGGAGAGAAAGCCTGGTTCCCTTTTGCCTTTGAGGGCCAGGCCCAGAGTCAGGCCACCGGTATGGGACAGCGCAGTGGCCTCTTGGCCTCTTGTCCAGAGCCCGTGTCACAGGCTCGGGATGAAGAGCTGCACAGGGTGCAATGGACACTCAACAGTACTGACAGGCTGACGGACTGGCTCTTCATGGCAGATGCACCATGGGAAGAGTCATGGCCAATGTGCCCCATGATTTAAGGCTGCCCTGGGGGAGCGCCCAGGCTACTCCCAGGCACTGTTACTGTCCTTACTATAATGGAGCTGTTATCTTTTCTTTATGATGCCTCAGTTATAAGAGAGCCTCAGTCAAGGGCTGTGTGTGTGTGTGTGTGTGTGTGTGTGTGTGTGTGTGTGTTTCACCAGCCTCTGCACAGAGAACTCTGTGCCTTAGCTGGAACCAGCTGTTACTATTTCACCAGCACCTCTGTCTGAGCTCCTCAGACATTGCTATCCTGCCTCACGGTGGAGGTACTCAGCCCATCACGCTCCATGGGATGACGCAGGAAATACCCCCGAGGGCCCACTGCACCCGGCACCCTCTAAGAGTAAGTTCCTCAGAGGCAGGAACCCAGGGGGAGACATAGGAGGGGCAGTGGGAGAACCACAGGGCCTGGATTAGGAAGTCCTGGGTTTTCCTCTTACCTTCCACACCTACCACCCGTATGACCTCAAAGAGGCCACTTAACATCACTCGGTCTCGTTTTTCTTATTTTTCAAGGTGAGGGTAAGAGTCGACCCTAATAAATGTGAAAGGGTTTTGGAAAGCATAAAGTGCTATATAAACGCAAGGAGGGATTAAATTATTATCACCTCTTCCCCAAGGATTACTTTTGTGCTCACAGGTATTCTAGTTGCAGAATGAAATAATAATGATAGGTAGAGTGTGTTCTCTGATAAAGCACTTTCACAGCTTGGCAAGTGACATCCCAGGCACAGAAGGTAGAATGATCCAGAACCACTGGTCAAGTGCCGACCACGTGCCCAAGTCAGACAGAGGCCCTGCACAGACTGAGGTCAACAGGACCCAGTCCCCGCCTTCCAGAAACTCACAGTCTAGAAGGGAAGGCAGATAAGAAAAAGCCACTTTAATATATTATTACAAGCACTACAAGGGGTTGGCACAGAAGGCTGTGGAAGGAAGAAGAGCGAGCACGTAAGTTGGCTTGTGAGGGGAGAGGTAAGGAAACTTCCTCCAGGAAGGAAAGTGAGAAGATCCTCAGGGTAGAAGGTAGCTGGACCAACACGGCGGAGAGCTGACATCCTTCCAGAGGAAAAAAAGGACGGATGAGCAAGCCAGGACGTGTGAGGGAGCAGAGCATACCCCTGACAGCAGCAGCTCGGTTCAGCTGGAGGGAAGGGTGTGTGTGAGAGAAGAAGAGGAGAGAGGCCAGACATCTGGCCTGAAGATCCTTCTCCTGAAGGTGCTGGGATGGCTGTTCAAGCAAGAGACAACCATCCAAGACAGAGCCCTCTGTGTCCCTGACATCTGGCACATTGGCTCTCTTCATGGCTACGCCGATGAATGGAAACTTCCAAACCTTCTTGTGTACAGGAGTGTGCCTTCATGGTCCCCATCTGGCTGAGGGAGAGTTAAAGCAGTTGTTCTGAATCCTAGAGTCTTATGGTCTCCACAAGACTAAAATGCATGTCTTCTACACACATTTCAGCTTGCTCAATCTTTCCACCTGTCTGTCCCTCCTCGCTAGACTGACAGCCACAGCCAGCTGTGCTCCCCTCCCCTTCTTCTCTTCTATCACTACGCGCTCCGTCCGGGAATGTGCACAACAAGCACACAGCAGCCAGCAGGGAAGTTGAGGGTGTCTTTAAATCTGGCCCTGGTTCCACCTTTCTCTCTCCTCTCCATTGCTGCATTCATCAGCTCCTGCATTTGGTTTCCCATTGGTGATCTGGGCTGAATAAAGAGGCCCAGAGGCCTGGTGATGAGAACATCTTTTTTTATGAATTGAAAAATAAAATGACAGTACACAGCTCGTAGATCCCAGTTCACAATGAAGAGAATAGCAATGTCTGTGGTTGTATTGACCTTGAAGATTTTTAAAAAACAGAACGAGAATTCTCGGGGTGCATTATTACATACATTGCGAATCTCTTCACTGTGCAAAGCAGAAAATCCATCCTTTATGGACATGAGCATCTCTGGTGCACAGCGTCGACCTAAAATAAACATTCTAGTGTGCAGGTGGAAGAAAATCTATGGTGGCTCTTAACCACATTCTTGCCTGTCAGCACAGATGATCACGTTGCCCTCCTGGGCTCTCCCCAGGTGGGACAAGGCAGCAAGTCACGTGGAGAGGACTGACCCACATTCTTCGTCGTGAGGAAAGCAGTGACGTCAGTGACAGACTGGCAAAGCCGTCATGCTCCAAACTGTATGTGCTGGCCTTACCTCTTGTTTGATGTGGACCCGTGGTGGTTCCTGAGTCCATTCTCACTGTATATGTCATCCTATGATAACGTGACATCAAAATTCTTCGAGGCAGCTCCCATGAGTCACCTTACCTTCTCTGGTTAAATAGGAGCACTTGTACAGCCCAAGTGAATATAAACAATACTCACAGGGAGGGGAGGCCCAGATGGGGTGGGGCGGGCAGGGTGGAGTCGGGATGCAGGTGATTTCTGTACCGGAAACGCCCCTTCCAGATACTGGTTTTCTTTCTCTGGACAAGTCTCTACTAAGCATCTGTTTTCAAGCATCTCAATGATTACTGAGAGGGAGGTTGTGACCTCCATGCCCCATGCACTTGGTGCCACGTGAGCGTTGAAATACTCTGAATACTGATTCCATAAAAAGGGGCAAACTGGCTTGTACAAAGGGCATTCCTACTTTCACAGGAAAATTTTCTTTTTTTCAGTCCATGTGGTTGCAACCGTCCTTAGGAATGATACAAGCATCCCTGCCCTGACTGTGCGAACATTTAAGGCAGACGACATAACATAAAAAGAAGATAATTTTACTGAAAACATGCAGCAGTACATATATTTTCACTTTCCTTGGCAGGAATTCGGTGGTATGGATCTTAGAAAATAAATAACTGCTGAAGATGAGAGGGAAACGCAGATTTCCTTTTTTTTTTAAATTTTTTAATGTTTATTTATTTATTTTTGAAAGAGAAAAAGGAAGAGCGAGAGAGCAGGAGGAGGGGCAGAGAGAGAGGGAGACGGAGAATCCCAAGCAGGTTCTGCTCTGTCAGTGAGAAGCCCAATGCGGGGCTCGAACTCACCAACAGTGAGATCATGACCTGAGCCGAAATTAAGAGTCGGACGCTCAACCAGCTGAGCCACCCAGGCCATCCCAAGATTACCTCATATTATTAGCAGGAGAACAGGGGAGGGAAATAGTAAGGTTTTCCGGATGGTATTTGAGTCTGGTCAGCTCAGCATTTAGTTGTTTTTACTACAAAGTACGGACTTGTATCTGTGAATAACTCTGCCCTGGTTCGATGAAGAGAAAACCCAAAGCAAAGCTCATGGCCAGAGCAAGGGGCATCCACTGGATGCTCTGGATGGAACTGGAGCCCTGGTAACAGCTGACAATGCACTGCCGATGTGATCCGTGTGTCCCACTGAAACGCTCAGACTGTGGCATGAAAAGAAGAAATGTTATGTCTTGCACGCAGCGATCTGCCTCACATTCCTCCTCTGTATTCCTCTGACTCAGTCTTAAAGGGGCTTTGAAAACGTCAAGGAACTTTTGTGTTTTGCTAGTTTATCTTAAGCGTCTATCTTAAACTAATACTATGATCTCGAGCATGGCCTAGGTGGATGCGTGCCATCTCGGAAATGATTGCTGACATCAGGTAAGATGTACCTGCCAGAACCAAAGTGCGGAGAGCTGAGCCTGAACGGCATTCAGACCCTCTGACGTTCCAGGAGTCTTTTCTATTTCTCCCTAACGACCATTATTAATCATTTCAGAACCATGTGGTCTCCTGACATTTTTACGATCCTGGACTTGACAGAAAGGAGGGTTTTGATGTCCTGGAATGCCTTTTCATGCAGAGTAGCTCCGCTCTGACGGCACAGAACTAACACCAGGCAAACCTCTCCCTAAGCAGAATGGGATTTAATCTTTCTTTCTTTCTTTTAAAGCCACTGGAAGAAAGTTAGGTGATGATGGGCTCTTGTTAAGAAATCAGCATTTGGCTTTCCAAATGTTCAGCTAAACTGGAGCCGGGTTGTGAAAGTAAGAACAGCTGCCAGCCACGGAGCAGAGCTTCTCAAATTCTTACTCAGCTTCTGTCCTGGGGGAGAGCTCTCCTTCCACTTGGACCAACTCTTCTTTCCAAGCCCTGCAAGTTAGGAAGGCGGGGGACCTTTGGCCGGGCCAGGGGTTCTGCAGCATACCGCCAAGTCACATGGCTGTGCAGGTACCAGTGCGAAGGGGATTCCTCCCGAAGAGGTGGGCGGGGCGGGAGGGGGGGATTCGGGGTGCACATACCAGTGTCTGAATGGCCGTCCTATCACTCGCCAGTAGGGAGAGGCAAGGTTACAGGACGTGTGGGCAAGTTAAGGCATCTAAGCCTCATAATCTAATCTAATCGAAGCCTCGGGAATCTAATCCCTGCTTTACCAGGGTGCTAGGAGGATGATACAGGGAAACGCATGCAAAGCTTAGCAAACTTAGCTCTAGGTCTCAATGACGCCTCCCCATGGCTCGCTCCAAGGCAGCAACCACGAGGCATTAGTAATGGAGAGAAGAGACACGCTCCGAGGCCGGCATCTGGAGCCCGTTACACATTTTGATTCTTTCCCATTCTCACCATTTCCCCTCTCCCCCATTCAGCTTTCCATCGAGGGATCCCATAGTCCTAAGGCGAGCAGGTGGCCAGACATAAGCAGAGCCAACAGCACGTACCCCATTGGTATAACATCTTTTTCTACGGGGAGGGGAACCACCTCCACGACTTTCAGCAAATTCTCAGACTATACGGTTCTAGTTTTCCTCGCTGACCCGTGCAGTTTGAAATGAGGTTTTGCCAACTCTGGGCAAAAAGTTTTCTTCTCTGGTGTGAGAGATGCTCGAGTCGTCACCTGCCGTGACTACACCGATAACACGGACAGAGCGATCCTACCTTCTCACCAACCCCACTGCACACGCCCTCCCCACCCCACCCCGGCTCCCAGGAAGACAGACAGTGTGACAGCATGGACAGACTGGGCCTGAGGCAAGTCTCCTTGCTAGTGAGAAAGCTGAATAAGCTGAATCAGGTGTAGAAGGCCGCTTGGGTTTAAGCAAACCTCATCTAAAATCCTACCAGCAACCAAACTTGATAGCTACCAAACAAGCAGCATAAACGGCCAGTCTACCAGCCACTTGAGCCACACAGAGACCAGGAGAGAGCTGCTCCAGGGATGGCCTCACCCTTCCCTCACCCCGTGCCCCACATACACAGACTCCAGGGTCTGACACACATCCTCCTTGGCAATCCTCAAAAGGTGAAAAAGGCAAGCTGCTACCCCCCGCAGGGGAGGCCCCGCTTCCAGTGCCTGCCATCAGGACCTGGCTACCGAGCCTGGTAAGTTGCACTCTGAAACAAACAGCCACTGCCCAGGGAGGTGCGTTTTAATGGTGTCTGTTTCTGTCCGGGGATGGAAACAGAGTAGCACCTCTTCAGCCTGCCGGGAGATCAGGAACAATAAGGACGAATTTTCGCAACCGTTTGTTTTGCCTTTTTCAGCAGGAGAGGGGAGCTGTGGGCAGAAATATTGGCTCCGGGGTCATTCAAGGGGCAGACACCTGGAGAGAGGGGCAGTGGGCCCAGGCTGGGAGCTGGGGGCAGGGGGGAAACGGAGCTCCTGGCTGCCAGCCGCCCCAGGAGGGGAATGATGCATTCATCACCCACAAGAGGGACACCAGCGTAGGGAAACACCTGCCACGGGGAAATGGACAGCTGGCTGAGGTCCTCTGCTCCTTCTCATCCCTGGGCATTTTTAATTGTACCCACCTACCTTTTTTTTTCAGACATTCCCCTTAGCACTCTGCCCTCACATCCATCAGAAACAGGCAGGAAGGACCCGAGCTTCCCAGGAGAGCTCCTGCCATCCGGAAGGCTTGCTCTTTCCCTCCGTGCCTTTTCCATGCCCCAGCCCCGCCCGTGGTGGGCAAAGGAAGGCCAGGCACCCTGACTAGAGAGCCTGGCTCTTCCTGCTACTAAGGGCCTCCCTGGGCCTCAGCTCAGCTCACTCCTGGGCTTTGTAAGCGCTGCTGCTGCCACCATCAGGCGGATGTAGGAACTGCAGCTCTTTTTATGTCCCCAAACCTTCCCGGGATTTTAGGTCCCCAAACCTCCCCCCAGCTCCTGCCTGATGCGGACCCAAGGGAAGAACAGGCCCAGACCGTGGCCCCTCACACAGGTGCAGAAGGGACTGTGGCCCCTCACACAGCCTTTTATCTGTAAGAAAAAGGCTTCAGAGGCCAGCTCCCTGCTGAAATGGGACTCCCTGTGAATGTGGGGTAGCATCCTTCAGCCAGGTGTGGAAGAGTCCTAGAGTATGGAGGGTAAAGCCACTGGGAGGTTAACTGGCAACCTCTCTGTCACAAGGGGCAGGCAGGGAGGGCGGCAGTCGCTTCTCCTGTGGTACCTGGGATGGGTCTCCAGGAAAAAGCTCTACGTTTCTGTCCCCTGGTTGCCTGCATGATGAGCCAACCTGGCCCCAGTGTCACTCTGAAGCTGTCATAGCTCCCAGCATTGCCAAGGGTGACAGGTGGACTGTCACACTGCACCAGAGCCGAGTCACCTGTGACACTTGCAGGTGACTGACAGAAATGGGAACTGACATGCATTAAAGAACAGAAGGACAGGGCTGGGTTTTTCGCTGAAACTGAGGAGTGGGTGGCTTGCCAGAGGATGTTTCTCTTGGCAGCGTCCCTGGTGACCCAGTGGGCATTCAAGGCCTTACTCGGAGAGGAACAACTTCCCACTCCGAATAGTGGGGATCCTTCCTCTGCCCTCCTGTGGGGGCCTGTCAGCCCCTGCACCTGTGATGTCAGAAACACGGCTTTCTCTTCCTTTTACTGTTTCTCACCATTCAGTCCAATATTTCAACATGTATTCAGAGTCTCCTATGTGCCAAATAGCATGCCTAGCATCCACATGGGTGGATGGATAAAAGAAATGGATATTTTAATCACCCAACAGAGAATAAAAGTTCCTCACTGCCATTGCCTTTTGTGTGTGTGTGTGTGTGTGTGTGTGTGTGTGTGTGTGTGTTAAAACAGCTCCAAAAGGGGGCGCCTGGGTGGCTCAGTCAGTTAAGCTTCCGACTTCGGCTCAGGTCATGATCTCACGGTCCGTGAGGTCGAGTCCCGCGTCGGGCTCTGTGCTGACAGCTCAGAGCCTGGAGCCTATTTCGGATTCTGTGTCTCCCTCTCTCTCTCTGACCCTCCCCTGTTCATGCTCTGTCTCTCTCTGTCTCAAAAATAAATAAACATTAAAAAAAATTTTTTTAAAAAAACAGTGCCAAAAGGAACTACCCAAGCAACATCTCCTTGACTGCTATTCAACCCAAGAGGTTGGCCTCTTATTCCCCTGGGGAAACCTTGTGCCCTCAAGGTAAAAGCTGAATGCCAAAAGATGAAGGAACCCACTCAGAAAGAGTCGGGAATCAAAAGACAGAGCTGCAGGGCTAGGTCGTGGTTTGAAGGTCAGCTCCCTGATTTCCACCGGAAATCCTTGAAATCCTTCTCTATGCCTCAACATGGAGGATTCCCACAAGTTAGGAGGACCTGTTCCGTCTTGTGCCACAGCCTAGAACCTTCTACGCAATTTTCAGCGTGGGTGACGTGGAGCAGCTTAAGCCTCCCCGCGTCTTGAGAAGCGCCAGGGCAGGCGAAAAAGGGAACCAGAGGAGAGTGACTCTGGTCAAGGGACACGACCTTTCGGAGGGCACGACAGCTGCCTCTCGTGCTATAAGCAGTGCTTGTGAATAGCACTCCACAGCTTGGGAAGCTCGGTATCAACGCTCCTCCTCATCATCCTCATGCAAACATTCTTATTACCACCACCACCACCACCATCCAAAAGGATGTGCCTGGCACGGGCAAGAAAATGTGCCGGACAGAGCCATCTGTAACTCGTCGTCTATCTTCTAGGAATTCATTAGCCCAAATCAATAGGCTGTGGCTAATAGATAAGATTCAGGGAATCTTTGGGGGGGGGATCTGGATGACATCTATTCTAACTCTTTGATCCACTGCTTGGGAAAGGACTCTTCAAGTCTTGGTGGCCCGAATTCTACTCTTAGAATGCTTTCAGCAATGGCAGACTATTCAATAGGCTGGCCTTAGACACTAGAGTTAAATAGCAACCGTCTGAGAAACGTCACTGCCTATTTTCTTACAAAACAATGCAGGTTTTGCTTCGCCATCGAGCTTGTTCTTAGTCCCCATTCACTCCTGATGAGAGCAGGCTCAAACATGGAACACATGAGAGGATCTGATGACGTTCTTTACTCTTGAAAGAAAGGTTACTTGGTGGGAGAGACCTGTAAACATCCCTAACGTCTTCTGGGTAGAATCACTTAGCCTGTAACCTTGTTTTCCCCAAAGACAGCACAGCTTCTCTTCAGAAGAGCAAAGAAATCATCAGCAAAAGGTCTCTAGGCATTTTCCCCTTATCTCATTCTTGTTCTTGTCTCCCTACCTGGTTTACCATTCGTCCTCAATGCGGGGCTGGCATGGGGAAATCCCATTCCTCGGTGCACACACCATCTAACAATCCAGTGTGTCCCCAGCCATCCCAGCTTCCATGTCTCTTTCTTTCTTTCCACATTCTGTATCTAACTCACTGTTCCTAAGTGTGTGTTTACCCAACCTTCTTCTCTGCCTTCCTCCGGAATGGAGACCAACAGTTAAGGTCGGTTCGTCCATACTTACCCTCTTGCTCACTTTTTTCCACCCCTTTGGAGGCTGGCTATGGAGGAAGAGGAACTGGAAAGAATGAGTATTTTTCCATTCAAGTCCCATATAAGAAACAGGGGATACCAAGAAAAATAAATCACATGTGGATTCTTCCCCCTTTTTTGTCCATAGGACCCAAGGCTTAGAGAGGAGTACAGACCCAGAGATACTAACAATGTTTCTAAAGACAGATTCAATCCTGATGGTCTATCATCAAACATTTAGCATGGTATTTTTGACAAGCTGACCCTCTCCCTCCCAAGCTTCTTACTACCCTCAGCACACTCACATTCCAGCCACCCACACTACCCATTGCTTCCGAATATATGACATTCTATCCTGCTTTCTTTCTTTTGCATACACTCTAAGCCACAGCCTGAAATACTCTTCTCTCTCCCCCCAACCCCCCCGCTGGGAGGGCTCCCAGACATCCTCTGAAATCGATACAGCCTTTCCTGATGCCCTCGGCCATTTCGGCCACTCTCAGAATACTCCTGGCAACTCTGAGCCCATCACGTTGTGACCGTGGGTCAAAGTGTCTGCTCCCTGACCCGACTGACCCCACTGGGGCAGAAATACTGTCTGAGGGGTCTTGGAATCAAAAGTCCCTGGCACAGCGCCCACCGCACAGTAGGCCCACGATGCGCGCTGGCCGAGTGGTCAAGGGCTGAGCTTCGGTGTCATAGCGTGCTATCTGATCACAAAGGACGGACTGAGAGAATGTGGCTCTCTGAGACACCAGGCGACGTGGAGCCCCTGGGGATAAAGTGTGGAAAGACGAATGCGAGGCTTGGTGGTCACTGTTCCAAGTCGGTGTCAGATTTCAAACTCCTGTCTTCTAGGCATCGGTTAGAAAGACACTGAACTTGCAATAACTGTCCAGGGAACACAGGCCAAGTAAGAAGACCATCTTGATAATTCAGCCTGATAATCACGCATCTTTTTCATACTGACAACCCAGCCATGGCAGTTTTGGTTTCAGTTTTCCAAAAAAACAGCCTCAGGTAAAATCTCTCTCACTCTGCCCAGGAGGAAACCAACCCCAGGTGGAAGATTACAGGGGGGATCTCACCTCCCCTTTCAGGAAAAGGAAAGGGAAAAGGAAAAGGGCGGATCTGTCCTAAGTTCTGGACATCGTTACACTTCAGCAATGAGTGGTGTCCGTCTAGGGTGGGGTCACAGATGGGAGGAATCTGGAGAGGGCATGAGAAGACTTCTAGACTGTGGGGCGGGATGGGGGAGGGGAACCTCCCCGGGGCATGCCCGAGGAACCTGGATCTGGCTACTCCCTTGCCTTTATTTCCAGGAAGGAAATGGGGGAGTGTGAACTCTCCCCTCCAAGCCCCAGCAAGGGCTGCAACAGAGTGATTCCGCAGGGAGCACGATTCATCCATGCTGGCCGCTATTTCCATGGGTTTGCCTTGTTACGAGCATACCCAAGAAAAGCTGACATTTATTTAATCCTCGTAGTGGTGTTGACTGTGTACTCACCGAAACATTGTATGCTTGCGGAAGACATTTGTTTCCAAGCAGCTTATGCTAAATTGCAGTGATATAAAGGAAACACTTATCCAATATTGACATTTACTGACTTCTAGAAATGTACAGCCAGAGTACTCATTTTTAAAGTCAGGAGAAGAGAAAAGAGGAAAAGCACAATGTTTGATCCCTAGCTCCTTCAGTGGCTCAGGAGCAAGAAGTTAATTCACGCTCACGTTAAATATGGTGGTGGAGATCCTTACTCTATGGCAACAGCGTGGGTTCTGAGAGCGTGTGGAATGTTGAAGCCCTTCTATGCTGAATTCCCAAGCTCTGGCAGAAAGCAGGACACGACATTCTTTGCGTGAATGTGGGAGAAGTATTCCAATGATCTATAAGGTATCTATATTCTTTTTTTTTTTAAGTTTATGTATTTTTGAGAGGGAGAGAGAGAGAGAGTAGGGGAGGGGCAGAGAGGGAGACACAGAATCTGAAGCCGACTCCAGGCTCTGAGCTGTGAGCACAGAACCCAATGCAAGGCTCAAACTCACAAACCAGGAGATCATGACCTGAGCTGATATCAGAGGCGTAACTGACTGAGCCACCCAGGAGCCCCTAGGTATCTGTACTACTGGACGTGCACACCTAACTGTAGTTTCTGGTTTTCCCTAGGGAAAAGAAAGTGATATGCAGTGACATCAAGGACAGCAGTGTGCCTCAATGTAGAGGGCTGTCTGGATCACTCCCCTCGCTGGGAATGAAAACCCTCTCTATTTGGAAAACAGGGTGAAGCTCGTACATTCCAGCACGGGATACTGCCTCACTCCCTGTGGACAGCAGTGAGGCGGACGTGAAACCCAAGGGGAAAAGACAACGCCTGGAGCTGGAGCCCCTACCAGCCCCGGCACCATGAACACTGGGGTGTCCACTGACCCACGGAAAGGCTGGAGCCCCAATCGCTGTGCTGCAAGAACCACCATGAGATCAGGATTATTGGAGTGGTTAAGAGTCCAGCCTGCTCATGATCTTTAGAAGCTTCCCCACTGCTGAATTAGAGTGTCCCTGCTCCCAGGCACAGGTGGGGTACAGGGCCTCACTCTTTCTAGGTTGACCCCTATTAAAAATGCCTGCCCTGGTGTTTCACCTACAAGTTCAGGGTTTTAGAAGGATAAGGCTTGTGGCCTGCGATGATGCCCACGCCCATGTGCCTCCCTCCCCACCCCTGGTTTACAGGAGACCCTAAAGTGAAATGCTGTTGCCCCCCACCCCAGCGCACTCCTCTAGGCAGGCAATTTTCTTCTCCTTGTTCATGTTTCCAAAACAGTTTATCTTTTTATCTCCTTGGAAGAAAAGTACTCTGCAAATCAAAGGTATCATTAGTATTGTTATTATTTTGCTATTGAAATCTCTTGAATTCACTCTGGATTATTCATGTGCTTTTCTGGGTCTGCAATATAATGCCGCCTAAGTCACCCCCACTGGGCTGAACAAAAAAGAAAAATTGCATCTTCAGGCCTAATCCCCTGCTCCACCCCGTCTCCTGCTGGCCCTGGCTCCCACCCACACAGGCACACCAGGGAGAGTGGCTCCTTGGTCCCATGCCTAGCTGGCTGCTGCCATGTTCCAAGGAAGATCCTTCTTTGTAACCCAAGAGGGAGGCCCCACTCCATACCCTGTAAGTGCAGGGTGAAGGCTCTGACCCCACCCGCACCCCACTTCCCCTGGGGAGTTTCTCTTCCTTCCTCAATAGGTCCGGCTGGCAACAGAAAGCTCCCTGCTGGGCTTTCACAGAGACCACCCCCATGCCCAAGAGACGCGTCCCAGCTGCCCTCACCCAGAAGCTCTGTTAAAGAAGTGGTCCCGCACCCTTGGCAGTTGGGCATTGACCTTCTAGGACAAAAGAAGCTATTCTTCCTCCTCTAGACAAGACGTCATATCACTTGGGGTGCCAGTGGGGGGAGGAGCATCGTGCTTGCTACTTGCCTCATCTTTTGTTATATGACGGTTCTGGGCAAGGGGAAACGTCTGCTAAGCTGTTCACTCCCAGTTTCTTGTTCCAGTGCCTTCTCAGCCTGTACCCCCTATGATCCCTCTATTCTTTCAGCTGCCTCTGATGTGCTCAGGCTATCTTCTGGTGCCCCTCCCCGTTCCCAAGGGAGTTTCTTGCAAGTTAAGGCCTCCTTCTTCTCCATGCTTCCTGCTGTCCCCTGTGGCTTCCCTCGTCTTAGCCGGCTGTCTCCACTCACAAGCTATGCGCCCCGCGTCTGGTTCAGGCTCTCCTATTCCCTTCGAGAGTCATGTCACCACGAACCTCCCTGCTCCTCTGGTAGACATCTGACAGCTCTTTTGGGGATTTCTGCCAGCAAGTCAGGAGGGCAAGTCACTTAGAGTCTTCCCAATGGGGAGGTGACACCCCAGATTAATCCTCGACTCAGGGACGTCATGGACAGGTAAAGGCGAGTTTTCACTCCCACCCCAACACGCTCAGAGCAGCACAGCACACATGTCAACCCAACAAGAGGTCTGGGCTCTCCAGGGTTAGAACCCTCAGACCCACAAAGTAATTAGGCCGGACCAGGCTCCGTGGGAATGCTAGGCGAAAAGGTCAGCGAGCAGGGAGGAGAACAAGTTTCCAAACAGCGTCTGGGTTCAAGCCACCGCCTTTGTGTCCCTGCCCCCTCCCCAGACCGTCTCGGCGTTGAGATGGGCTGGAAAGCAGGGATCTTGAGTCCTGCTAGAACGCTAGTCCTCCGTAGCTACTTAAGAGGTGGATGTGCGGGCTGGATGGGGTGGCTCTTGAAGATGAAGGAGGGCACAGAGGGAAATCGTTGTGGGCCAACTTAAATGATAAAGGGAAAAAAATACAGCAAGTTCTAACTTTATGGATGACAAGAGAATCGATTCTTTTTCACCCAGGGGCAGAACATGCCTCGTCTCTGCAGGAGGCAAATTGTGCTGTGACATTATCCCTCTCTGTACAAAGCACGCGGCCCTGACAGCTGATGGAAGAGGCAACCCCAGCAAGAGAGAAACCCACACGCAGCACAGACTGGCAGCTCCCCATTTCTCTGTGGGGGGAGCCAGGCCCACGGACCTTGGCTGGGGCGGAAATGGAGGGATGCCATTTGGCCTTTTACTGCCACCTTAGGAAAGGGAAATGAATATTTAATCTCCATCTACACGAAAAGCCCAAACTTTAAAAGAAGAGGGGATACAGCGTGACACGGACATCAGTTATACTTGAATTTCACTCTCTAAAGGGTTACGGAGAAAAGTAAAGGTGAACCAGGAATGGACGACTTAGAAGAGAGGGACTCTAGGAGTCTTTCCTTATATGTTTTGGCATCAAAGTCTTCAGAGCACTGTTGGGCGCTCTCCCTCACTGTGCAAACGAAGGCGACGGGAACAGGAAGCACCAGAATTGTGTTTCCAGAAACTCTGACATGACACATAGGCTCCCAGGGTGAGAGGTGCTGGGAAGCAGATGGAGGTGTCACCAGAGTGCCAGAGAAAGACCTAAAAAGAACCCTGGACGTTTGTTTTCTCTGAAGGGGGGGCATTCCCGAGTCTCTGCACTTTTGCTCTGAAAGTAGCCCAGGAGGAGGAGGGGTGGGTCAGATGGGTGGCTCAGTGGGGGGGCACGCCAGGCAGGGTGCAACTTCCATCAGGGGGATGTCCGCGGGTGTCACCTACGGCCTGCGGGCTAGTCCCCTCACGACCTCTTGGAAGTGGACACGCTCTGGCTAATAACTTGGTAAATACATGGCACTCTGGAGGTGGGCACAGGATGTGAACTAATCGTGTATGTACAGAGGGTCAAACAGAATCCCCTGGGGGGGGGGTTCACGATACTCGCAACAGCATCCACATTAAAATACATGTCTACCGATCAAGTCAGAAGGTATATCACAAAAGTCCACAAAAATTGTCCCACTTGGCCCTTAATTCCTGTCATTAGAGGCTGTCTATTCACAAAATGTACAGGGTCCGGGGAGGGGGTATTCTGACCGGCTATGTTCACTTTGTCTCATTGTCTTTCTTTCGGCCCGTTCTGGAGCCCAGTGTGTAGGTAGGACATCTATTATTTGGGAGGGTGGCCAGTGCTGACCAAGCTCAGAACGCTCAGGAATAAGAAACCAGGCACTGCACGATGCTGTGGTTTCTTCCTAGTGCTCTCAGGGCTAAGGGCAGATGAAACACAGCATTTAACCTCCATAGGTAAATATTTAAAGATTCATATGAGACAGAGAAGAAATAGCTCGGTGCTGAGAAAAGGATAAGAAAAGCAGAAGATGCACACACTGCGATGCTTCAGACAGCCAAAGAGGCACTTAGATACCAAAGGCTTCTTATGCCAATCTAGAGGGGAATCAGAGCTCAAGCTTTCTAACAACGCGTGGACTGATTAAGACGTGCACTAGTCCCGTGAACATGGGTGGAGGGGTCTAGTGGGCTCCTCCTTTTAGGGATTCTCCATGCAACTTCCTGAGTAAATTGGTAAGAGGCAAAGGAGAACAGGAGTGTGTGTGTGTGTGTGTGTGTGTGCACACGCGCGCGCGCCCATAAGCAAGCACAGGGGCATCCAAGAAAGAGGGTAATCTCACAAAATGGTAATAGAACCCAAACTGTTTCTGTACCAGTGTTCTGAGATAGTTCGTATTCATTCAGCCTGAAAACTCTCAGGAAGGCAATTTATCTTCCTGCTGCTGTAGGGAGCCCTGGTGAGATGCACACAACCATATGAATACATGAGTGTGTGTATACACATTATAATTACATACAGGGGTGGGTGTATACATACTGTTACGCGGAAAGGCCCCTCAGGGGTAATGAGGATGGCCATAAGCAAAGTTTGACAGGGGGCGAATCTGCAGTGACCACAAGAAGCAGAGGAAGGAGGCGTGGGTCTTTGCTTACATGTGGCTTCTCCCTCACAGGGAGAGAGAAGGAGACATACTGTTTGCTCGCAAAGCCAGCCACCCATGGCGGAGCTCTGCTTTCTTGAAAACTTTTACCCTTCATTTAATCAACAGATGGACGTGCTCTGTTGTGGATTTCTCTGAGAGAGCCCTGTCCCTCTCAGAGCCGTGCTGGCTGGCACAAATGTTGCCTCAGATGGCAGAGGCAGCGTTGGCATTCCAAAAGAGTGGGAAGGAGCCGGTTTACTTATCCCCTTCACACTCAATTCCACAGGTGACTTTTGATGCCTTTGGCTAAGTAGGCACTGGCAATCCGTCCCCATAGTGCCCTCCCCTCCCTTCAGGAACACCGCCTGGCCCCGAGGCTCCCAGAGGCAGGGAGCCAGCCCGGAGGTAGCAAAGTTCTTTGCAGAAAAGTCCACCAGCTTCTCTGCCCCTGCTAGGCTGCAGAAAGGAAACAATCAGCACCAGGGGCGAAATTTCACTTGAGACCCTGAATCCACGGCTGTGTAGGATTCAGAATTCAGCCTTATTCAGAGGACCCGATGAGATTCAACGAAAACGCTTTACAAGCTTTTCCCAACCGCTGCAAATTACCCCCACGGTGCATTCGGTAATCTGCAGCCGCACACAGTGGCTTTGGAATACACTCAGGCAAGTCAAACCGTATTGGAGCTGAAATATCCACCTTGCACAAAGCCCTCCTTCCCTACCCTCTCCTTCTCCAACCTGAGTCTGGCGGAGACGCGGTGCCCAGAAGTTCAGAGCGGCATCGCCACACAGCCACCGCCTAATTAACATACCGGGAGCATAAAGAACTCATTTGCATCGGAGAGTTTGGGCTGGATGTTGACAAGTGAGAGGAGAGAGTCACCCCTCCCACCCCCTGCCTTCCAAAGGAAAATAAACAGTACCATTTTGTTGCATTTGCGAAGGCAAAGGAGCAAGACCAGCGCATCTCGGACGCGTCCCTCAGTTCGAGTTTCCGAAGCCTGCCCCCCATTCCTGCCCTCAGCCTCCCGCGCCCTGACAACAACCCAGCCGACTTTCTTTGCAACTCCGGCCACGCGGGGGGTCCTACCTTGACTGAACAGGAAGAAGCACACGAAGAGCAGATCGAGCTGGAAAGGTTTCATTCCTTAGCGCAGCGAGGGGAAGCCGGCGGGGCAACTTGGGTTTGCAGTTAGTTTCTCTTCCCGGGTGGCTCGCCGTGCTCAGCCTCCGCCGCGGTCCTCCCGGGTTCGCGCCAACCATCTGTCTGTCCGCGCGTCCGTGCGTCCGTGCCTCCGCGCGCGCGGCTCCCGGCTCTCCCTGGGCCTCCGGGTCTCCGCAGCCTGCCGAGGCCAGTGGCCGGCTCCTAGCCGCCGCGGGAAGCCGGGATCGTCAGCGACGTGCCCGCTCGGAGCAGATCCATTCTGTGGCTCTCGGCAGCCCGGGCTCACGGCTTCCTCCGGCGGGCTCCTCCCACCGCGAGCTCGCGGGCGGGCGGGCGAGGGAGCCAGTGACGAGTGACAGAAGGGCTCCTTTCACTGAAGCTGGGGCGGGGGGAGAGGGAGGGGAAACAGGTCATAATTAAAGAGGAAACACTTGGAGAAAGGAGATCTATGCAGGGCGGAGGGGGGAGGCTCTGTTCTTTCTCGCCTTCTCTCCCCACCCCCCTACCCCCCACCCCCGCATTTAGGGGGAAATTCAGCTTTTGTCACCGTTATTGACCAAAAGGCATCTTGAACAGGGAGCAGGCTGTGACTTTTTGTCCACACCACATAATGTTGTTCAACGGGAGTGAAGTTAAGCATGACTATATGCATGCACACGCATTAAAATATGCATGCCCTGCCTTTTGCACAGGGGACTGGGAACCGGCTGAAAGGGAAAAGGGAAGCCGCGAGGGTTGGGGGGGGGGATGCATCTTTCCCCAGGAAGGTCCTGGCCAGTGTGTGCGGCGGGAGTCTCCGGAGTTGGGCAAGAGATAAGCACGTTTTGCATTTTTTGGAGACTTTCCTAGGAGGGGGAGGTAGGTAATAAAACCTGAACGTGCAAACCTTAGTTTGCTTTGCACTACTCCTGCAAAACAAAAGGAAGGGACGAGAGGGAAATCAAGCAGGTATGTGACACATGCCCATTTATTATTATTATCATCACCGTGGTTTGTACATTTCCTAAAAAGGAGATGGGAGCCCGTCTTGGCATTTGCAGCCTCTCCTCTAATAAGCACTCCATCACTCCGAGAGTATCTTTTCTCCAAGAGGTGCTGTGAATCCTGTTGCGAAGGAGAGGCCAAGGTCATAGGCAACTGCCTCCCAAGAACCTTCAGGTCTTTTTTACCTGCGGTGAAACCTACACTCAAATCAAATTCCATGTCTTGGGTGACAACAAAGTGAATTTACCTGGGCCTATTTTCTTGGTGGACATTTAGATATACCTGGGGTACACGGGCACCAAGGGAAATAAAACCTAGGGCACAGACCATGTCTTCAAGAGCTCACGGTATACTGTGGAAGCAGAGGATGTACAGAAGATACAAACTATAAGGATGGTTACAACCAAGTCTAATATGCAGCATTGCATGGAAGAAGGCGGGGGGGGGGGTAAAGAGTAAGGAGAGAAAAATGAAAGATGTTCTCTTGATGTGTGCCTTTCAGTATAAAACCAAGCATTACTTTCTTCAGTCTCTGGACCTTGGGGAGGCCTTCTGGGAAACTCAGCCTTCCTTCCATCAGTGTTACATACTTGGGGGATTTTGCTGACTTCAAGGCACATTCCAACTCCAAGTTTCCATATGGATGTTAACTTTAAAAATGTATCCCTTGGTATTGGTGAACAAGAGGAATAGGGCCCCAAGAGAAAGTGTGTGCTGGTAAGAGCTTACATCTGGTAGTTGACATCAAAGATCTACAAATTAGTAGGTGTCTGCTTTGTTGACTTTTCTATTCTTAACTTAATAGTTTATTTAACTGCATCCCTTAGAGGCTGTTAAACATATCAAAGGGAAATTTGTAAGCAAGCTTTGGGGGAAAAAAAAAGAAATGCTGAGCAACAGAAACTCAGAGGTCCCCAAAGAGGCACCCTAACAGCTAAATTAGCAAACAAGGTACAGAAACAAAGTGTCAGCACAGCCTTAGCGCGCCAACCTGATGACAGACCACGCAGTGAAACAGAACAGGCAAACCTAGCACATAAATAAGATGAATGATAATTCTAAACAACCTATGCCAGACAACATATTAAGAGGGAGCACATGGCATGAGCTTTCCATGAAATCTACTGGGTGCGGGGAGAAATGTTAAGGTGTGGGCACTATTCCTAAGGCAAGCCTTGCAGTGAGTAAGACGGATAACATTAGAATGTAGATTGTACCTCACAAAGCAACGTTGGGTGTTTTAACTAACATTTATCCCTTAAGCTGCTGCTTCATGTTGACTGTTAATTCCTAAGTGGCCTGGGGCCCAGATTTGCTTAAGTCGGCCCCCAGGGAAATATTGCAAAGCCGGGGTCAGGAAGCTAGCGAACTGTGCAATACAAGAAAATCAGGCTCACACACACACACACACTCACGCTCAGCCTTGGACAAGAGACGGATGGTAGGAATCTGAGGTTGGAAGGACCTTGTTTCGCTCTCCCACTGGTCCCTGAGACTGGCCTCGTGACCCTCAAACTGGCTCTGATCTCCCTGGCCAGCTGGGCCTGTTCCCTTCTCCGCCTACCCCACCCCCCCCACCCCCTTCTCCCCGCAGCCTCCGGTCTCAGGCAGAAAGGGGGAAAAAAAAAAAAAGCTTGGATTAAGTGGTGAGCTGCCTGCCTCTAAAACGACCGGGAGGCGTTTCAAGCCTGAGTGCCGGAAAAACCACGGCAATCTTCGGCAGCCACCACGTGGGGCAGCGAGAACGACAGCGGTACCTGCAGGACCCACAGCCGGCCGGGCTCTGGCGCCAGCCTCGACGGCGGCCCGGCCATCTCCGCCCGGCGGGTCCTTGGCCTCACCTCCTCCGGGGGTTCGGTTAACCTCCTGGCGCTGCAAGGTGCCTGCGCGCAGTTCGCGGGCGAGGCGGGTGGCGGGAGGCGGGAGGCGCGGACGGCTCCACCTGATGGAGAAGAGTGGAGAGTCTTAGACCTCGGCGTGCACGGCGCGGCGCGGCGCGGCGAGGCGAGGGGAGGGGAGGAGAGGAGAGGGGAGGGACATGGAGGGGAGGGAAAGAGGAAGACCGCCTCCCCACCCCCATCCCACCGTGGGAGCCTGCGCGTCCAGAGCCCGGGACGGGAGGCGCTGGGGCTCTGGGCACGGCCCGTGGACGTGACAGCCCTAAAGAGACAGCAGAAATCCAACACTTGGAAAACTGCCCGAATTCTTGTTCTGTGCACATGCCGGCTCCAGGTCTCTGATGCGCCCACAGCGCAAGCCGTGGTCCCTCACCAGCAGGTGGCATCCTCTCCAGCATTTCTTGTCCTGGACCATAGCCCAGGAGGCCGAGTTCATCAATCCCCAGCCCCCTTCTCCAGGGCCTTCAGTGCCCAGTCCTGTGTCCTTTGAACCACCCGGCTCTGGCGTGCGTTACATACGCGGAGGCCGGAGCCCACAGAGAATAGGGCTGGCTCCAAATTCTGCTGCTCGGTGGCCAAGAAGCTTCAGAAGGGCCAAGTCTCCGCAGGACTGCTTCCAAGCCCTGCTCTCTTGGCAGCAAGCGTGCCCCTAGAGTCTTCTGACGTCTGGGACAAAGAGACCAGGCGGGAGGGGTCCAGGTGCAGCGCTGTGGGGATACTGCCTCTCAATACTCTGAGCGGCCGAGTTCCCACAGACCATGCAGACCCTAGCTCATCGTTACTTTCCAGTGACTGTTCCTTGATGTTAGTGCGATGTCTGGAATATTTATTATTTCCTCCATTTGTGCAAAGGCCTGTTTGGGTACTTAATAACGACGTGTGGAATGAATACATGAATTCCTGTTCTTGGAAAGTTTGTCCTCCAATTGGGGAAAAGTAAACACATGGGGAAAAAAATAGGAAACATCTCATTGGCTCTTCAATAAGATAGAAATTGCCCTGGAGGTTGTCTGTCAGGCTGGATCCTTTCTGGATGAGTCTGTCTAGGCCCACTTGCCTGAGGCAGTACAGGAAACTGCCCAGCTGAGATGTAGCCCAGAGCCCCAACCTTTGGTCCTGTGTTTGCACTGCCCTGCCCTCGGGGCTCCCCTGCACTGCTCCTGATGGCCGGACACCCTCTCCCTGTCTTCTTGTGTTCCCAAGGGGTCACCACCCTGGATAAAGAGAGGAAGAGGGAGAGGCTGTTTTATGAGACAGGCAGTCATCACGAGTGGAGCATTTCCTGTTTAATGCCTCTTCACAATATTTGTTGCACAGATACATTATAAACCACATTTCCTTTTGTTTTTCATATATCCTGCCAGTGCTGGCTAATACCCTCTTGTCCAGGGATTTAAACACATCTTGAACAGGCCCCTCCGGGGAGTTTAGGGTAATCTGACTCTCTGTCCCAGGTAAGTCAATAAGGCTCAAAGCCACATATACCTCCAGAGACCAAATGGTCTTCAGGGGTCCTCCTTGGGTGGCAGCCTGTCTGGCCTGGACAGTCACAACCTTCTAGCTGATTTCTTTTTCATTATCTGAGCCAAATTTCTTGATTATATCTATGGAGGTGAATTATAAGACGGTGAGCTGTGCTTCCGTGCTGAGTCCGTAGTGCAGAAGGGCCCCAAAGACCAGGTTTCCAGCTGCCAGGAGCATCTCTCAAAGGGCAGGATGAGTCTGTCCCCCTGATTCACCTAAGACCAAGCTTAAGTGAGGGGATCAGGGTGAGTCTATTGACCTGGGCTCTGGCCCGGACACCCCAAACTTTTGTAGCTCCTTAATGAACTGGGACATGTCTTTCTTCATCTGTGAAAATGACTGGTTTGGGACAATGACTCTCCAGGATCCCTCCCAGTCCTGAAACTCTGGTGCCTATCCTCCAGAGGTTACACCGCTCAGCCTGGAGAGATTTGGAGCCCCTTCCGCAGGGCTCCGCATGTCAGGGCAGGTGATTGTGAGTGACTGATGGGAAAACAAGTTGGGCAGCCCTGGAATCTGCGTAGCCCCCTCCACCCTCACTGGTCACAGTTTTTCCCCAAGCTGTTCCACGCTCCTACTCTGAATGCTCTCCATCTTTCCCCAACCTGCTCAACTTGTGGCTTCCCTCCTCCGCTTATCTTCCCCGGAACCACGCCTGGATCCTGAGATCCAGGACAGCTTTCTTGAGCATACATTCTATAACTGCATTGAGGCAGACCTTTTATTAAAGCAAGGGAATGCGCATACTGGGGTGGCTAGCTCCAGAGACTCCCTTGGAAGGCAACAAGGACCACGGCACCTTGTATGTTCACTCCATCTTAATACGAATCATCCTTGCCAGGACAATGTGCCTGCTTGTGAATCTTCCTCGCGATCAGAGGCAGGGCTTCCTCGGTTCACAAGGGTGCACCAGCTCTCGCCCTGGTGGGTGGTAGGCACTCAGTACATCATGTTGAATGAATGGTAAAGTTTTACCCAGTGCCCCACATCCCATTTCCTGTTTTCGGAATCCAATTTAACTTCTTCTTCGCTGTGTTATTAAACCATTGTCAAACATCTGGCATGTGCCTGCCACTGCTCTGGCTGTATTTTATGGGGATGGGTAATGAATTGAGCCTATATATAGTTTGCAAAATGTGGAACACACTTTAAGATGCATAGCACTATAGAAATGAAAGATATTTTTATCTCTCCAGCATCATTCTGCACAAGGAGACAATTCTCCGGCAGCCCTGTTTAAGAACAATAGACCTGGTTAGCCTTGACACACTCATGCATGCAGGGCACTGGGTATTCAATTCACATGGGAGCAGCATTCTCTCTCTCAGCAAAGGCCTGGAGAGGATAATTTACAGGGAAGAAAAGATATGAGAAACGTTATGAAAGGAGGTGACAGATCCCTCATGCCTTGTCTCAGCGTTGGCCGAGTGCATAGGCCAGGACCTCTGTCCAGACTCTGGGGAAGGCACCGAAGACGAGTCTCAGCATCCCTCTTCAGGGCTTGCCACAAGCCTTGTGTCATTTCAGAATACGCCATGTGCTTTTTGTGTACAGGAATAGGCTAATTGTGGAAATATGGGAAGACAAAGTGACATTCCAGTTTATGACTCATTGGTGATATTCAAAGTCTTTGAAATTATACTGTGTTTATTCTTTTTCTCCATTATTCTTTTTGATAACCACCCCCCCCCCCGACACAAACACTGATGTGATATATTAGTGAACCATCACAGCATCCAAGGGAACAGCTGTACCTCCCTCGAAACCTCTTAGAGCTTCCTTCCTAGGTGACAAGTTTAACTTTTGCTTATTGTGTGTGATATTTTTCCTTCCTTCTGTGTTTTCTCTCTTTATCTCTGCCTCCCTCCCTTCTTTTCTTCCTTCCTTCTATCTATATAAAAAAATCTATCTATAGATAGATATAAGAATTATACATCCATCTTTATAAAGTTATATAAGTTCATGTATGTTCAAACTTTACACACACACACACACACACACACACACACACACACCTTTTCTATTTAAATGCTAGCAATGGACCTCCTACCCAATATTCTGAGCTCGGGAGCCCTAGACCCAGTTTTCTTCATCTCTGTCTGAAACCCCAGCCTCCTCAATTCATTGCCCAGTCTCACCCACTGTTGTACCACATGAGTCTGTTTGAAACTCAGTTCTGCGATATCTTCCCCTGCTTAAAAATGTGGGTGTTCCCTATGATAGAATATAAACTTTCTGTCATGTTATATACATGGGTTTGTCAAGCAAACATGCCTTTTCTGCCTCGTCGCCAGCCCCCTCCTTCACAACCCACCCTTAAAGCCAAATTACTCTTCATGGGTTAGAGACACTTTTCTTTTTCCACACCTTTCTCATACTATTTCCTCTCCTGGCACGATTTTCTGCCTTCACTCGCTCTTTTGCCTATGAACAGGTGCCCATTGCTCAAGAACCAGCCGGGCTATCATCCCATGAGAACCTTGCTTCCCTCTTCCTCCCTTCAGTCAAAAAAAAAATGAACAGCTTATTCATCTAAGTTACCACAGCATTTATGAGCTTTTATTATGTGACTATTAATTGTTATAATTACTTATTTACATGTTTACCTTCTATCCTGTACGTGAGATCTTCAAGGTCAAGGACCACTTTATGGAATTTATTTTTGCAGAGCGTATTGGTCGATGCCTGGCATATAGTAATTATTTGCTAAATGGTGCCTAAACAAAATACACTTAGGCTGAAAAAGTCTTGGTGTCCTTCCTGTGACTCTCCAATCTCAGGCTTGAGATTCTCCTTCTTCATCATCTGATGCTTTTAGATGCAAGGAGATCCAGGAAATTCCATATCAATCATCTGGAACTAGGCACATCTGAAAAACTGGAAAGGAAGATTTCTGAGTACACATTTTGAACCCAAGTGTCAGACAAATAGGGGAAGTGGTGCCATTATTCTATATAAGACACAGCCCAACTCTAGCTCTTTTTTTTTTTTAAGTTTGTTTATTTATTTTGAGAGAGCGCGCGAGTGAGCAGGGTAGGGGCAGAGAGGGATGGAGAGAGAGAGAATCCCAAGCTGGAGCCTGACATGGGGCTCAATCTCATGAACCATCACGACCTGATCTGAAATCAAGAGTTGGAGGCTTAACCAACTGAGCCACCCAGGCGCCCCCCCCCCCCACCCCTACCCCAACTCTAGCTCTCGTATTAAAGGAATAGTTAGAAACCCTGGTTATTCAGATTGCTTAACAGCACGGACCCAAACCGGCGGAGAAGCTAGCCCACTCTGCAACAATTAATTATATGGATACAGATTCAACGTAAGTGAGGAAAGCCAACATCACTTTCCCCAAACTCCATCCGGTTTATTGAGTTGATTGTTCAGTGTTGTTTTTCTTCCTGTTGTCTGTATCTCTTTTCCGTTTTTGTTTTGTTTTGTGTTTTGTTGCTATCTCAGAGTGTGAGCGGGCTAAGGTAAAAACTCCTTCTCCACCTTCCTTTGCTGTGCCAGCCCAGTTCGGTCCCCCTTGATTTTCTTTAATCATATGGAAACGGAGACAATAGTATAATGCAGTGGTTCTCAGTGTGGGGTTCCTCGGCCAGGAACATCAGCCTCCCATGAGGACTTGTAAGAAATGCAAGTCTTTATGTCCCGCCCCAGACGTCCAGAATTACAATGCCTGGTGTGGGGCCCAGCCACCCGTGTTTTAACAAGCCTTCTGATAATTCTGAGGCCTGCTAATGTTTGAGAAGCACTATTAGAACTTCCAAGGACCATCACCCAGCCTCAACAATGATCAAGCCATGGCCAATTCTGTTTCATCTATCCCTCCCTGCTTCCTCCCATCTCACTGGATTATTTTGAAGCAAATTCAGACGTCGCATCCTTTCATCCGTAAGTATTTCACGATGTGATAAGGGACTTTAATGTGGATGAAAATAATACTTTATAGTATACATTTGTTAGATATCTGAGCCAGACCATTCATCTTGAGGCAATTCATCCTTAAAATACATTCCACAGCCTTTGTATGGTGGTTTTTGGCCCAAAAAGACAGCTCAACTAGATAAGACAGAGAAATGTCTTTTTTTTTTCCTTTTTGGATTAAGAATTATTATTCAGAAAACGATGAGTCTGGTCATTATGATGGCGATGAAAAATTAACGTCAAAGAAGCAAGCCCCATTTGAGGATCCTAATGAAATGATGCACGCCTTCACCTTGAAAGAGGCTGACCCCTTACAGTTTATAAAAGTTTCAGGCTACGTCTTACTCATGGGGTAGAGGGTCTGATTGTTTTCCCAGAATCGTGATAGAGTCCCAATTTTTCTCCATACTCTTTTGCCTGACCTATGGTTCTTTCTCTTGCATTTGGTTCTCTATGGTTCCTTCATTTGCATTTGCATGAAAATGGGCCAGAGTTAAGATACAACCAGTGACCAGGACCTGATATTCCCTGAAAAGTACAAGGGTACACCCATGACCTTGATCTTATCAGCAGAGTGTGCTACCTTTCCATGTTAACCAGCCCGTCTCATCATAGGGGTATCTCATTGTCCGGTCCCCTCCAGTTCTATTATACTCTATGAGTACTTATTAGGCTCTGAGAAATTCCAGAGAATATTTGCTCCCCTCTACAGATGTCTGTGGCAAAAACTGACACTTGCATGGAGCATGATTTGATAGCAATATCTGCAAAGTGTCAGAAAGGGGAGGGGATCGATACACTTAATTTACTTGGAATAATTCATTGCCTAACTGGAGTTTTCAGTGAGGGCAGACAAATTCCACACTAAACTAACTCACCCACCTGGATCGAGACGAGTACAGTGAATCCATCTTTCGAATGAGATGTAAAACTGAGTTTCTTGCTTTCATTGATGACTCCCCTGGCCCTTCCTTTCTTGAGACGGGGTGTTCATTCAGAGAGCCATTTTTCAAAGCAAGTGACGTAGGCTATTGACTGAAAGTTCCCTTTCTATTCCCACCTGAGCTGATTGTTTTCACTCTCTGTCCTTATATTTGGGTGTGTTGCTGGCTCAGAGGTTGGCGGTTTGGAGCTATATTCCGCCTCAGGAAGGAAAAATGCAGATATGTTTCTTTGGGGGAGAGCGGTGGTGATTTTTTTCTCTCCTTTCAAAGCTAACCCGATAGGCAGTCTGGTTGTCATGGGATTGGAAATTACAAATAAGGAAGAATTACATAGGGCAGTAAGGAAGGGGTGTGGTGTTCCAGCATGGTGTACTGAGGTCACAGAGTCCTTTTGAGATAATATATAAGAAGGATCTAGATGTAATGGCGTCACCATGATCTCTCAACCTCCCATCTCATTTATCTAGCTATACGTGCAAATGATCTGGAGTAGAGTTTTCCACATAGGAGCGGTGATAGCCCGTGAGTTCTGAGTTTTTGAGAGAATCCATTGTATGTTTCCTTCTTTATTAAGACACAACCATCCCTGGTAAACACTTAATATTGGCCCAGTGGCATTGCATTGACACAGGGCAGGAAGGGGTCAGGAACCATGGATCCCAGTTGAAGCAGCTCAAGGAGCTTGGGGAGGAGGGATGTAATTATAAGGCACCTTCAGATAATTATGCCATTACTATATAATTAGGAAGTGCCACTTTCTACTTTAACTACCTGAAATTCAGAGATCACTCAGCAATGGACTCTCTACCTTCAAGCATGCTCTCTGAAGAGGAGGGGAAAGGACACAGCACGAAAACACGGGGCTCTTGAGGGAAACAGAAAAGTTCTGAGACCGTAGCCTGAAAAAGTCAGGAGATGAATTTCCATTCTCTTCATTTGTCAGAATTTCCCACTTGTCTATACCTCGCTTGAATTATCTACAGTGGGGGGAAGAATACATCTCTTTTTCTCTTGCTTGTCATCAGGTTGGCAAAAAAAAAAATCAAGACATAAATCTCTGTGAATATTTTTTATCATCTTTTAAAATAGAAATTGATCCACAGATATTTGTTGAATGCTTACCTTTCTTAGGACACTATAGAAAATGTAGAAGACTTAAGAGACAGGTCCCTGTCCTCAAGTACCTTCCAACGCAGTTGAAGACACAAATCAGTCACATTGTTTGATTCAGCCAACCATTAATTCCTACATTCAAATATTCATGTGGTACATTTATTGAGCACCTACTTTGTGTCAGGCATTCGATGCAGGTGCTGACAGCATCGAGATGAAGGAGATTTGCATTCTGTCCTCTAGGACGCTGATCCAGTTTAGTAAGACATAAAGGACAATAGCATGAGCTTTTGAGATAAGCTGACAGTGATCTAGTGACATAGATGCTCTGAGAAGGGGGCGAGGTGGGCAGAAAAGTTTCGCAAAAGACCTCAGCTAGAGCAGGAAGGGACAGGTTCGAGTCTGACAGGAGTCCCAGTTAAGTTAGAGACGCTGACACCCCACGGCCCCCTTAGTTTCCACTTCATGTTCCATCTCCCAGAACACAAGCAATAAAACCCGATAGGAGAAGCATAATTGTAACAGAGAATGAGATTAATTCCTAATTTTGATCTCCTTTGAATCATTTTTACTTGACTGAGTCAAACTTGCTGTGGGAGATGATTCATTACTATCTATTTTAAATCATCATCAGGAAGCACAATGACACCCCAACATGATAGAGAATGTATTTCAAGTGAAGAAATCTCTATTTTTTCAACTTAAAAAATTGATTTGGTTCTTCCTTGTAGAACATAAGGGAAAGAAAGGAAAGACCTAAATTGCTTTTTTAAAGAATTCACCACTACTGGTGATTGAATTTATATATTACTTAATGTAAGCAAAAGCTAAAAAAGACAATCTCATTTAAAAAAATTAAATATTACATCATAGAGAGTAAAATGTGAACACTTTCTTTCACCAGTCCTCACCCCAGATCTACTCTCAGAGGTAACCACTATTCATGGTTTTGTGTGGACCCTTCTAGTCTTTTGTTATGTGTTTACAGACACGTTTAGGAACAGGCACTCTGTATAAATATGCATGGGAACTACAGATGATATATATTATTCTGCAATTATGTCCCCTTTGAATTTAACAATATATCTCTTAGATTTCAAAGATAGTCTGCTTTAATATGTCTGAAGGAAACAGAAATGGGAGCATTCATTTCCTTTTGTTCCTTGCTTTCCAAGGGAAGACTCCTTTCTTTCATTCATATCTGATCCAAGCTCCCAGTGAGGCAATCGTTGTTGTCCTGATCAGGAAAAGGGGGCACAAGGGAAGAGGTGAGGGCACAGGTGAAAATACGAGCTGCACTGAGTCTGCAGGGTTTTTTTAATCTGGCCCAACTATAGGAAATGAAAACAGGACCAGAAATTTAACTCTTGAAACACACAGGCAAACAACGATCAGCACGCCTCAGGGGGCAAGACAGCCTTGCCCTCCAAATAATCATATCAAGCTCACACTTGCTCATCACTTCCTTTATTATTATTATTAAATATAATATATTGTCAAATTGGTTTCCATACAACACCCAGTACTCATCCCAACAGGTGCCCTCCTCAATGCCCATCGCCCACTTTCCCCTCCCTTCCACCCCCATCAACCCACAGTTTGTAATTAGCAAGTGGCTTTGGTGGTATTCTTTCCACCAGTGTCCCTCTTCTGTGAAAAGAAAGGGTAGGCAGGAAGGGAGGGAGGGAGAGAGAGAGAGAGAGAAAGTCAAGAGAAAAAGCCTGTCTCTGTCCTTTACATTCTTGAGGCTGAGTTTCTCTGGCCCCCTTCTTGGGGAGAGTTTGGGGACTTCCATTCTCTCAGCCCATCCAGGGACACACAAGCAAAGCAGGAAAGGGTTTCTCCCGAGTTCAGAGTGACCGTCTAATGTTTCTTAGATCAGCTCTCCCCATTCAAGCCTTTTGACTCCGGAGAGGGATGGAGTCTTTGAGGAAGCATTCTTTTTTTTTTTTTTTTTAATTTTTTTTTTAACCTTTATTTATTTTTGAGACAGAGAGAGACAGAGCATGAACGGGGGAGGGTCAGAGAGAGGGAGACACAGAATCTGAAACAGGCTCCAGGCTCTGAGCTGTCAGCCCAGAGCCCGACGCAGGGCTCGAACTCACGGACCTCGAGATCATGACCTGAGCCGAAGTCGGCCGCTTAACCGGCTGAGCCACCCAGGCGCCCCAGAGGAAGCATTCTTTAACTTATTGGCTTTTGGATCCAGTTGACTAGACACTCTACTATCCATTGGGCACATATCCCCTGTCCCCGTCCCCAGGACAGGTGTCAGGTTCTTTGTATCAGAGAAGGGGATTGATTCTTGAATGGGAAGGTTGTAGTGCAGTTGTAGAAACAGACACCGGATCTGAGTCTTTGGTGCAGACTCACTCAGTCCTTGGAGAATGCAAGGAAAACACTACCCCGGGCTTCCCTGGAGACTGTCACTGAAAGCAAGTGTGTGGAGCCAGTTCAAAATTCTGAATAGTCGTTATGTTGAAAAGTTTGCTGTAGATCGTGGAGCAAGGCCCCAGGTGGTCACGCCAGTCTGCATCCTGGCATAAAATAACTTAGTTGGGATTCTGAGGGAAATTTCATAGACTATATACAGAGGTGTGGACAGAACAAAGGGACCCGATAGGAGCTGGTATTGAGGCGTTCAGGGACGAGGAGCGGTGGTTAAGCCATCGCTGCCCTAACCCTGAAGTAGTGAGAGGAAGGACCAGTAACTGGAGCCTCTGAGGACTGAAGCCTGGAGGGGAGCCACCTGGCAGGGGCTCAAGTCCTAGAGGGACAGGCCGCCGCTGACGCCAAGATGTAGCCCTGAAGCAGAAGGGAACCAGTGGAAGAAATACTGTTCCCTCTCTCTCTCCCCCAGCACTCCCGTCTCTTTCTGGTGACTCCATCTAGAAACTGGAAGGAAAAGGAATCTGGAGATGAATGCCACAGAGGCAGTGCCTCAGGGCACAGGGCAGAGTGACAAAGGTCAGAGAAGGAATCCCTGTGGTGTGATAGCCGTGAGGGGGATACAGAGAATAGCCATCGCTTCAGCTTCATAAAGGTTCAGACTGGAAACTAAAACAGGTCAGGGCAGAAAAACTTGGCAGAGGTGCAAGAGGCTCAGCTCAAATCAAAAGGGAAAACCAAACCAAAAGAACCACGTGTGGTCCATACCCCCTAGTGAGCTTAGAGCTTGAAGAATGCAGAGTAAAAACACCAGTCATTGAATTGTAGAGCCCTGATCCTTTGGGTACGGATGCTATCACAGACTCCACAGGCTGGAAGAGGATTCCAGAATTCACACTTCTGCCTCCAAGGGGGTAGTACTAGGCTTTTACTCACAGGATGTTGTGAGTTGTTCATTTTCACCTATCATTAGCCATGCAAGCAAAATGAAAAAAAAATACCCACCATTTCAGTTATAAACACTGAGGCATTTGCAATGGGACACAGAGCATTTTAAACTTTGTGCTTGGGATGAACAAGATATGATCCTGGCTCTTCTGAAGCTTACATTCTGCTAAGTGAGGCAGATATGTGCATGGCAAATGATAATTCCAAGTAGGATGTGATTAGTGCTTTAATAGAGATAAATACAATATATTACAAGAGAATAGAAAAGTTGGAGATTAATTTTGACTGCATTTGTGAGCGTTGGGATGAGCGGAGTAGTTTTCTCAGCTGGGTTTTGAAGAAGAGGTGAACTTTAAAGAAGAGGTGGGCAACGTGCTAGGCGAAGCTGAAAGGTGGGCAAACACAGCACCTGCCTGGGAGGGCAGGGAGGCTCTGGGGTGGCTGGAACATGGAGCAGGTGGCAAGAGGCAGGAAGAAGTGGGACCAGAAACATCGGTCGGGGTGGAGCCCTGGAATGTCTGAATGGCAGCACGGAGGCATTTGGGGCTGAGATGGCCAGTTACCTGTTGATTATTCCTTATCCTCGTTATCCTTTCTAACAGGACCTCAATGTTCTTCAGAGTGGCATTGCCTCCATTGAAAACCATGAACCTCCTCAGCTCCCTCACAGCTAGAGGAGCATCACGTGACCTAGTTCTCACCACCCACAGGTCAATAGAAACCCACTAGTGGCCGCTCCTCGGAAAGCCAGTGTATGACGGGTCAAATGGGACTCATCTGGCCCATGCCTTTTGCCCGTTGCTTGTCTCTCTTTCTTCCTGTTTAGAATGTGAACTTGAGGGCTGGGAGTGGAACAGACATCGTGTAACCCTGAAGCAAAGGCTCACACTTGGGAGAAGAAAAGGAACAAGGTAGAACCTGAGTTCTCTGACTTCCTGGAACGGCCGCAGCAGTGGTGAAATACCCACATCCTGACTTCCTGTTATGTGAAAAAAGCAGACCCCAATTCTTAAGCCTCTCTAGTCAGATTTCTGTTATATGAAGCTGCATATACTAGTTCAGTGTTTGAGTGCTTGAGTTTATTCTGTAGGATATGTGGAACCCCTGTAGGCCAATAAGACATCGTATGCACTTGGTATTAGGGGACTTTGCTGTTGGCCCATCTCTATCCCTGGACATGAAAAATAATAGTATAGAGATGGTATTCCATGATCTGGCTGCCTTTTAGTCCAGTTCTGGCCCCTGGTTAGTGAGGTGACTCAGGGTGGTTCACTTAGCCTTTCTGGGAACGATGTCCTCGCTTATAAAATACAGCTTTTCTTGGAAGATCTCTGAAAGACCATTGAGACCCATTGTTTCCTTACTAGAGCAACATATTGGGAAGATGGCAGGAGGTAACGTGGAGACCGCCCGAAGAAGTAAGAGCTCAAACCAGGAAAGGCAATTACGTGATTTGTACACTTGAAGAGAAAGAAGGCAGTGAGGACTTGAACCAGGGGCCGGGAGATACAGGACAAAGTGTTGTGCCATCAGTAGGTCTCCCAGATTGATTGGACAGAGGCTGTGTGTTGTAGAGGGAAGATGCTGTAGCCGACTGATCCAAGAGGTGAAGAGAACGCAAAGGACGTGTTATCAACGACCAAGTATTCTTCAATATTACAAAGATTTCAAAATAGAGTTTTGGAGATGTTGCAATAGTGTGACCTCATCTAACACTCTTAGAAAGTCATAGATGCAGAAGCCAACAGTAATAAAAATAACTTCAATTCATGCCACATGTCCCCCCTCAAGAGCCTGAAGAATGCTTGGATAGTTGTTACAAGTTTATAATTGTGATGCCCTTGCACGATGAAGCGGGAAGACCCTGTCACCTCTCCCCGGTAGAGAGGAGAGGGATCCGTTTCAAGTGTCAAGGCGGGTCAGGGACAGAACTGGCCCTCAAAACTGCCCACTGACTTGACTCCTTAGGGCCTTCGAGACGAGAGAAAAGCTAGGATTTGGGTGCTTCCTCCTCCAGCTCAGTACTAGATCCGGAATACACGGGCTAATCAACGATCTCTCTATCTCTTTTTATTTCTCGTGACACACTGTCGTTCTCTCTGGAGCCAGACCTCGAGGCACTAGAGCCCTCCATGTCGTCGTACCCGGGGCTTGAAAATTCGAACTGGAAAATGAGAGCGAGGTGCTCTGGCCTCAGTTTTGCCCGCCGGTGGGGTGCTGAGAAAGCCTTCGGATCCCTGGAGGCGTGTTTCCTCTCGGCTTGCTCTTCTAGTTTGTTTACCTGCGGCTCTGCCCGTGTTGAGAAGTCGGGTCTCCTTTCACACTTTGCTGCACCTACCTTTCGATATGGTCCAATCCCAGACACAATTCCTTTCACAGATCCCTCCTACAAACAATGGGGGCATAACTGGTATATTTCAATCCAAAAATGGCATCCGAAAGCTTTCTGCAATGCCGCCAAGCCAGCACTTTTAGAAGCATCTGACAATATTAATTTCAGGCTATTTCCTGAGGTTTGCAGGAAACTAAAATGCAGAAAGTGCTGTGGCAAAAAATTAAAGCTTCATGGGGGAAAAAAAAGGAAGATTGACAGGAAACGAGGCTTCAATAGGACAGCTTGCACCGAGTAGCTCTGTCCCCCTTTCTGCATATCAACATATGCGTCGGGAAAAATAGCTCTCTCTCCTGCTTGCTGATCTGTGGTTGGGAATGGGCTTTGCCTACGCGCTGTAGGTACGTAACGATTGGGGGAAATACACACAGCACACTGGGCACCGGGTCCCTTGGACTGGCTTGTACATCTGTACTGGTGGCCAGACTTTTCCAAAAAAACCAAGTTGCACCTGATTTTTATCCAATAAAAAAAAAAAATCTAAGGAGACAGTACGATCAGCTTCTCTAAAACCCATAATTATTTTGTGCTCCTTGATTTCTCCACACAGCACCCCCTTGCGACCGCGCCCCCCTTTATTTTTAACATTTGAATCCGATGTTTTAAATTCAGGTCTTTCTGGAAAGGAATTCCTTCTAAACCTCCCATGTGCAATGATAATTGGAAGCAAATTCTACCCCCAAACATACCATCTTTCCTTTTAAAAGCATTTTTCTTTGTCTGGTGTTCTCTCTCTTCCGGTGATCGAGTGCTGGTTTTCTTGGCTGTTTCCTGCACAGACTTGGCCTTGCTTCCCGGGCTCCTTCAGAGGGTCTCTTCCTGTTTCTCACCAGTAGGTGGACACAGACCGGCTCGGCACAGACAGGATTTCCAGCACATTCGGCAGCACAGTCTTAGGGATCCCCAGGAGGAATTGCCAAGTGGGCCACTGGTTGGCGACCCCCCAAGGCCGAGGGCACACGTGCCAAACCTCTAACGAAGAAACAGTTCCGCTGCTCCCTGCTGCCTCTGCTTGTTGCTATGGGATCAGCAAGGGCAGAGGCACGAAGTCTCTAGGAGTTCACGGGAAGGGGGATTTGTGGAGGAGACAGGGACACCTTGGCTCTTAGGCACCGGCCAAGGAGTCCTTGCGAGCCACGAGGAAGCCTTGGGGCCCCCAGGGCTGGGCCTTCCGAGGCCCACAGGGTTGTGCAGGTGAGTTTGTAAAGAAAGTTAGTAAGGGGATCCGGGGAGGGAGAAGTACAGAAGGCACCCAGGCGAGAGACTGCACACCCCTGAGCTCTGCTGTGCTCGTTTCATGGCACGACTCGAGTGAGGCTGCTGCTTTTCTTTCCTTTTTTTTTTTTTTTTTCAAATTTATAGGTGCAAGACGTGGCCAAATGCCACCATGGATAGTGTTAAACCTATCATGATTTGTTGTTATTGAGTCTAGGTGAGAGAAGAGGTGGTGAGAAACAGCGCTATCTCACCTTGTGTAAGTTTTAGTACAGGCAGCGCATGCGCCGTGCCCGTGGAGGCCCCTTGAAGGAGAATTCTCTCTCGAAAGCCCCAATAACCACACGAGATCTGTTACTGTTATGATCCCCACGGTACGAGGCTGAGAGAGGTTAAGTAGTGTTTCCCAAGGCCAAGCGGGGACTGGCTAGAGTGGCCACTAGAACTTTCCCTCTCCAGAAAGTGTGTTGTTGGGGTGCCTGGGTGGCTGAGCTGGTGAAACATCTGACTCTTGATATCAGCTCAGATCATGATCTCATGGTTCATGAGATTGGGCCCCACGTCGGGCTCTGGGCTGATAGTGCAGAGCCTGCTCGGGATTCTCTCTCTCTACCTCTCCCCCACTCATGCTTATGTGCTCTCTCTCTCTCTCTCTTTCTCTCTCTCTCTCTCAAAATGGGTAAATAAACTTAAAAAAAGTGTGTTGTTAATTGTAGATCACTCTCCAAACTTGGCTGGTTATTCTTCTTCTTGTCCACCGAGTCAATAATAGGGTTAGAATAAGACTTTGGGAAAGTCATTGAGATTCTTCCGTGCTTTGTTCCTCCCAGAGGTGGCCAGATTATGTCACTGTGGTAACCTGGGTCCTGACATCGCCTCGGAGAGCCACCGCAATGAGCAAGGGCATGCGGGCAGGGGCACACAGTGGCCCTTGGAAGTGTCTGTACAATGCAGCATGGAGTGGTGGGTGACTTCATTAGGGGATGGACACTTTGGAGCATGAGATTTCCTCTGGGACGTCAGAACCTCTAAGATTCTGGCAGATCGTATGAAGGGGTAACCCGTGGCTTCTGTCCCACCTCCCTTCTCAAGCTCTGGGACAGTTCGTCCTGGCTTGATGGTTATAAGCCCAGATGTTCAAGGCTTTGAGGGGAGGAAACAGAAAGCTTATTCTGAGAGAAAACATAAGTGTGGGTTTGGCTTATTGATCTGAACACAATAGATAGTTCTCATAACTTGAACGCCTATATTGTCAGACACACAAAGGCATTTGCCAAATCATAAACCCGGTAAACACAATTCGGGAGTTTGTGTCAGGGGTGAGCCAAAGAGAAGAGACAGCGAGGGGGAACTCAGACACAGCGTTTGGAGAGGTAGCTTTCAAGATTCTAAACGCGGTGTCAAAAAGCCTACTTTTCTGGAACAGATGTGGACCTGTCTTCGGTTTTGACGAATGATTCAGGATCTTGGCTTCCATAAATATCTATGATATTGTACTTTCTTATCAACGAGCCCAGGGGACCTTGCTCATTTGAATCTAATTGTTTTTGGTTTCAGATGCTCTGGGAACTTACGTTTGGTAACTTTCCATGGGGGGTCCTGACCAGAGCTGGGGGCAGAATACGGAGCCGGAAGGGATGGGGTGGTGACAGGTCCTGCAGTCTGACCGGTGATTGAATTGTCTCTGCTCTGCGATCCCCTTACCTTTGGGACCCTGGGAAAACCATTTCGAAAGCTGCAACCTTTTGAAGTAACGAGTGGCTGCTTCTTTTCGATTCTCATTTCAGGCGTGTCGAGTTTTAGTCCGGAGTGGTTGCAAGGGGACCTCTCCATCATAAATCTGGAAACCCTCTATCGTTGGGGATTATGTCACAGACTCCCTGAAAGTAAACGAAAAGTTGGGAAAGCTAAAAATGTGATGTTTTCCAAATGCTTGGCCTTCGAAGCACGTGCCAGTGCTGCATTTTCTGCAGGAGTGTTTCCATCCAGGATTTGTTTGTTCCGTACTTTGGACCACTCCTGCCTCCCTAAGCCTCGGCCTATGCACGCCCATACTTTAGTCTGGAATTCTGTGAGCTTCCGACTTCTCTTCTTGCTCTTTTTCGTCATCAGATATTCCTGTTCAATATCCAAGCACCATTGTGCACAGAGTCTGGGGTCTAGGAGCACGCAGTAAGACAGGACTTCTCCTGGAGTAGTCGCTTCACATGTGGGGAGCTCCTGTGAGGTAGGCCTGTGTCGCCTAATGCAGTAGTCACTGCCTATGTGTGGCCTTTACCTTTAATTAATTAACTTTTTTTTACTTGAGTATAGTTGACACACAGTGTCACATTAACTTCAGGTGCACAACGTAGCGACCCAACACCTCTCTACACTGTGCCGTGCTCAGCACAAGTACATCTGCCATCTGTCACCGTACAAGGCCATTACGACACCACTGACTCTATTCCCAGTGCTGTGCCTTTTATTCCTGTCACTTATTCGTTCCGGAACAGGAAGCTGGGACCTCCCACTCCCTGTCACCCTTTTCGCCCATCCCTTTTACCCCACTTCCCCCCGGCGGCTATTAGTTTGTTCTCCATATTTATAGGCCTAATCTTGCTTTTAATTAAAATTAAGTAAAATGAAAAATGCACCTCGCCAGTGATTCGAGTCACATGTGAAGCGCTCAGTAGCTACGTGCGGCTAGTGGCTTCTGTTGTTATGGATTTTATAGACCATTTCTAATGTCACAGGACGTTCTGTTTGACAGCACGGATGCATTCTCTTTACCCAATCGCTTGTTCTAAAGTTTTTAAGTCCAGTTAGTTAACGTACGGTGTTATGTTAGTTTCCGGAGTGCAATATAGTGATTCAACACTTGCATACAATACCCGGTGCTCATCACGACAGGTTCCCTCCTCAATCCCCATCACCTATTTCACCCATGTCGTCCACCCCCTCCCTCTGGTAATCATCAGTTTTTTCTCTATAAGAGTTTGCTTCTTGCTTTTAAAACTAAATTTTTTAATATTTATTTATTTTTGAGAGAGAGAGAGAAAAAGCGAGCAGGGGAGGGGCAGAGAGAGAGAGGGAGACCCCGAATCCGAAACAGGCTCCAGGCTCTGAGCTGTCAGCACAGAGCCCGACGCAGGGCTTGAACCCATGAACCGCGAGATCATGACCTGAGCCAAAGTCGGTCGCTTAACCGACTGAGCCACCCAGGCTTCCCGTCTTTTTCTTGCTTTTACTCTTTCTCTGTCTCTGTCTCACTCTCTCTCACTCTCACTGTTTCCTTTGCTTGTTTGTTTTGTTTCTTAAATTCCACATATGAGTGAAATCATATGGTATTTGTCTTTCTCTGTCTGACTTATTTTGCTTTGCATAATACTCTCTCTAGCTCCATCCATGTTGTTGCAAATGGCCAGATTTCATTATTTTTAATTGCTGAATAATATTCCATTTTGTATGTGTATATATGTGTGTGGGTATGTATACACACACACACACACACACACACACACACACACACGCATCTTCTTTATCCATTCATCAATCGACAGCCACTTGGGCTGTTTCCATATCTTGGTTCTTGTAAATAATGCTGCTTACCCAATCACTCTTAAGCTGACAGGCATGGGAACAGGACTGATAGAGTTTGTCCCTTATGAATGACAGTCACAGAAATGGTCAAACTTCGGCTTGATAACATAACACTTTTGAGCAGAGCAAGCCATACATAACTTCTTCACAAAACTAATGGTGCTCCCATCTAGTCCTGGTGAAAAATTAAAAAGTGTAGGTCCATTTGAAATAAATGAGTGGATATCAATGTACCCTTACTGCTGTAGACTGAATGCTGTCCTTACATTTCTATGTTGAGGCCCTAAACCCAGTGTGACTATATTTGGAGGAGACAAGGGTTTATGAAGAGGTGATAAAGATTCAGTGAGGACTTAAGGAGGCGGGTGGGGGGGGGCCCTAATCCGATAGGGCTGGTGCTCTTGTAAGAAAGAGGTGAAACAGAAAAGCTTACTTTCTTTGCTGTGTGAGGACACGTCAAGAAGGCAGTCATCTGCAAGCCGTGAAGAGAGTTCTCACTTGAACCAGATCATGCTGGCACCTTGATCTTGGACTTCCTGCCTCCAGAACTCTAGGGAAATCAATTTCTATTATTTAAGTCTTCCTGTCTATAGTATTCCGTTATGGCAGCCCGCATAAAATAATACAGTGACCTTGAAGTAGAGTTGCTGTTACTAATTACACCTAGCATTTGTAGAGCATTTACAAAGGTGATTTTACATATTATCTATTTACTTGCTTTTCACAAAAGCTCTTGAGGCTGGTATTAATCTGATTTCAAAGACGAAAAAAAAAAAGTGGCCTGAAAATTCTCAGATTATCAAGGGTCAGACTGAGTCTAGGAAGCCAGGGCTTCAGAAACCCGGTGTTCCAGCCACTCTGCCATATTGCTTTAGAGATCTGTTGTGGTTATCCAATACAAAAGGCACTTGGGCAACTGAACACGAGGGTTTATCTGTGGCTGCACTCACGTTGGAGTCTTTGGGTCTAGTAGAAGTAACAGAGAGTCCAGGAACATGCAAGTCATTACTGCATGGCCAGCAAAGGATTATTTCCCAGAATATTGAAAATATCTTTCTACAAATGTGTCAAAAAAAAAAAGAGAGTTGGAAAAAAAAAGACACGAATGAAAAGATCTACAGAACAGAAGATTCAAATAGCTGATATACATTTTAGAATGTGTAAACTTGTTAGTAAAAGAGACAATACCTGTTTGAACAAAGAAAGGTCATTTTTACATTCATTTGATTAGGAAAAAAGTTAAAGTTCTCCTCATATCAAGCACTGCAAAGAAAACAGAACTGTCATAAACTGGAAATAAGACTATAAATTAGTGTGACCTATTATTTGTCAATATCTGGTAAAATTAAGATATAAATGCCCTATGACCCAGGAATTGACTTCTAGCTGTATATCCTAGAGAAAATCTTACACATGTACACAAGCAGATATGATCAAAAATAATTCATTATAGTCTTGTTAGTAATTGTGAAAAATTCCAAACAAGCTAAATATCCATAAATAATATGATGGGTAAAGTGTAGTCCATTCATACAGAGAAATATTTTCTAGTAGCTGCAACAAAATGAACTAGATTCAAATGAGTCAATGTATATAAATCTCAAACACATGTGCTGCAGTGAGAAGGGCAAGTTACAAAAATATATATGCATAAGATATCATTTATATACAATGGAAGAACAAATTGATACTGTATATTGTTCATGAATATACAAACAGTAAAAAATATCAACAATATAGATTTAACTTTCAACTGCATGACTGCTGGTTACCCCTGAGGAGGGTGCAAAATGGCATGGGGGGGGGTTCAATTATCTGTAAATTTTTGCTTTAAACTTGTTTTTCTAAAGTACATATATATAAAAAAAAAACACTTACCATGTCAAATCTGAGTGGTACATGAGTATCTGCTAAATGATTCTGTGTATTTCCCTGCACATACACATTTTTCATAATTAAAAAACTCAGGATATTTTGCAAGATCAGAATTATCCTGATCATTCAATATGATCACTCAGGAGCCAATTCTAAGCCTTCAAGTCTCTAGAGAGACTGGGTGTGACATCCCAGCCTTGGGACCAGGCACAACACTCACCCTGTGCTGAATAGAGACCCAGTAAGGGGACAACATCTTCGATTCAGACAGCGTGACAGAGCAGGGAATAAGTCCCCTCAGTTTTGCCCCTCGTTCTTCTGGATTAGGAGTCACCACCTAACCCATGGCTTGGTTCTAACGTCTTGAAAAACAAAGTCACAACTAAAACTTAAAGCTAATTTTTGGAGCAATTAATGTGAGACTCAGGCAATGATTTTCTTGGGTCTTCAGAAAGCTCGGCATTGCTAAAAGTGGTTTGTTTGTTTTATGGGGATAAAAAGAAGCAAAAATTTAATTAGTGTTTCATGAGTCACCCAGCTGACACACACCTTTTTCTTTAAAAAACAAACAAATGAGACACCTTCACCATTTAACAGTCCCCCTTCACTGCTGCCTCCCTTTCTCCCCACCCTGATCTTAAAGCTCTCTCGGCTTCTCAGAAACATTGTGTGCTTAGGTCTCCAATCCTTCAGTTATCTTCTTAAAATATGTCGTTTCCAGAATCTTCCTTCATGTCAGCTGACTTAACCACTTGAGTGAATAAATGAACATCTATTGAACAACTATTATGTGTTAAACACTTGCTCACTACTTATTTCATTTGACTTTGATTCTTTTAACAATCCTTCAAAATAGATGTAATCATCCCTATTATCCTCGTTGCGGAGTTAAGAACACAGAATCCCAGAGACACTCTGTGGCGAATCCATGTTTAAAAGCCTATAACCCCATTAAGTAGAATCAGGATTAAAAAAAAACTTCGCTGGGGTTCAAAGTCCCGTGTTCCAATCCCAGAACTGCTGCTAATTGTGTGACCCTGCGTGGGTCACTTTACCTACAGAGCCTCAGTTTTGTCTTCTCTGAAATAGACGGGTGAGACTAGATGATGGGTTCCCTTCCGATTCGGTGAGGGCTTTTGTTTTTGTTTTGTGTTCTTTTTGGGGGGTTTTAGTGGCCTTCTATTATGCAAAAAGAACAGAAGAGACAGCTTATCTTCACCATCTTTACTTCTTTTCCTGCTCTCCTGGAGAAAGGACAACTCAAGGAAGAAGTTGGCAGATTGAAGAAACTGAGAGAGCAAAAAAAAAAAAAAAATCCTGGTGGACCAAATGCTCAGTGAGCTCATGATTTCTCTAGGCAGGACACACGTCTGACTCTCTTTCTCTGAAGCAGTAACACATGTGGAAATTAGCGTGGTTGTTTGAAGATAATGGGAGCAGGCTCTTTGGGATGGAATTCTTGCTCTGCCACTGACTAGCTCTTAGCAAGTCGTTTAACCTCTAAACTTGACTTTCCTCATCCGTAGGACCTACCTTATGGAGTTGTCAGGATTAAATAAGAAAATTCCTGGAAGGCCTTTAGCACAGAAAACTGAGCAAATGTTAGTTACTGTTAGCATGGGCTTAGGGATCTTGGGCATTGCCTCTGGGGGAAGCTACTGGAGGTAGTGAACATGGGAGTGATGGTTTTAGGGCACTGACAGAATGCAGTTGAATTTAGATGGAGACAAGAGACTAGTGTGGAGGTCATTGCAATGATTTGGGTATGCATTTGGGTACACGGGTCATGGCTTGGAATGATGTTAAAGAGAAGAAAAAGGGAAGGGTGAACCTGACAATCATTTCAGGATCTTAAAACGTAGTGAGTAGAGGCAACAAAAGCTAGAGATGAATAAAAGTTGATGTCCACTTAGTGGGCATGGCCTTCCGGAAGAGTGGTATCATTGAATAAGTGGAGGCACTGATTTTAAGGGAAGAATCCATCTGAGGTTTATTTACTAATGTTGAGGGCATCGTCCACACAGAGCTCTCCGGGTGGCCATCAGGAGTATTCATCCACGGAGCAGAACTAACTGCATTTATTACTTGAGGATCCATACTGTGTTCTCTCAACTTCATTTGCGTACTTACGTTTCTTCCCTATCTCGTACTTCCTATAACATTGTTTATTTAGTATTTTACTGTAGTTTGACTTCAGCGGATGTATTTGGCTTCCCGTGAGCAGTAACGTCTGTGCAACCTCAGGCTTTACGTGCTAGTTGTACTTTGTCTAATACACATTAAAATAAACTAACTGTTAAAATAGAAACATTCAGCCATATACCTCCTAAAATTGTTCCTGGTACCATTATCCCATGTGGTTTATGCATCTTGTGAAACGTGGATGAAAATGAAAATTAAAGCCGTAAGAAGCACTGATTTTTCTCATAGAAATAGAGCAACAGGAGGATTAGGAGAGCTCAAGTGAGGGACAGACTGTGGGTAGAGAACTACAAGGAAAGAAGGAAGTATAAGAGAGCTGCACGGTACGATGTTATGGCAAATAGGTCGGGGCTAGGGTAAGAGGGCGTGTTGTGAGCAGTTTCAAAGAAAGGGGGTTACAAATGCTAATATAGAGAAGAATGCATTTTTGAAAAAGCCACGGTAGCTAGAATCAGATAACCAAGGGAAGGCCACATTCTGCATATATTTTGAAAATGGAGTCAGTACGCATGACTTGTTGATGGATTCAGCGTGGGGTATAAGAGAAAGGAGGGACAAGAACATTCTCAAGGTTTTTGTCCTGAGTCATGGGAATATGGTAGCTGCTATTCGCTGAGATGTGGAAGATTGGGAGTGGAGGATGGGGGGGGGGGGTGGTGAGTGGAGATCAGGAATTCCATTTTGGACATGTCCAATTTGAGACATATATTGCTTTTCCAAGAGATAATTTAGAAAAGATAGTAGGATAAACGAGTTTGGAATTAAGGGCTCAAGATCAGCTGAGGGAATTTAGGAACCGCCAAAATATGTTGTAAGTAAATTCGCAAAACTAAACGTTCTCATTGTATCGGTTAGAACAGGTTTGGTTATGTTAGGTAACAAATACCCCCGCCCCCCGCCACCTTTCCAAATCTTAGTGGCTTGTAACTTCAACATTCTTCTTTCTTGTTTATGCCATATGTCCACTGTGAGTTGATGGCGAGCCCTCTCTGTATTTCTTCACTCCGGGACTCAGGCTGACAGAGCGGGCAGAGGGCAAGGAGAGTTCTGGAGAGGTTTGCATCGGCAATGAAATGTTCTAGCTCGGGAGAGACACGCGTCACTTCTGCTCAGTCACTGGCCAGACTACACACAGCCAAGTGCAAGAGGCGTCAGGAAGTACCACAAGAGTGGTCCCGGCGTGTGCCTGAAAGCCAGAGAGGCAGGAACATCTGGAGTCTGGGCGGTCATGGTCTCTGCAATCTTTCAAGAGAGAAGAAGAGGGGGCCAAATGATGAGTCTTGGGATCATGTGACACTGAGGTTGAGGGGGCGAGAAGGAACCAGCAAAGAGATCGAGAAGGAGCATGAGAATGACATGGATCCCTGGGAGGCAAGTGATGCTTTTGCCACTTCGGTGTAGAGTCTTCCACAGCGTGAAATGACCGGTAGAGGTGAGTAAAGTCAATAAGCCCCACAGCACGAGACAAAGGAGAAGGGAGCCTGGGAATTCCCTTAAGAACAAGGTGTAGTTGGTACCTTCCACCACACCAAATAAGAACCCCTGGGAGGCTGTGAGCTTAGAGAATAAGATGCCCAGTTTTCAGGTGACAAGGACCTGAGATGGAGCCCTAGATGTTACTTAGCATTATCTCGGCAAGTCTCTTGCTCTCTGTTTCATCTGAAAACAGGCTGTGACACACTGGCTAGTCCGCACCACAAGGGGGACATTCGAGTGGCAGCTAGCGTCCCTGGGCTGGAGGGAGTGTGAACTGGTACAACCGTTTTTGGAAAATCGTGGCGACATCAATGAAAGCTAAACATACGCATAATCTATGCTCCGGCAATTACAATCCTGCATATATACCCAATCGTCCCGGACAACGTATTTCACCAAAGGGCATGTACTGGAATGGTAGCAATACAATTGACCCTTGGGCAACACAGGAGTTAGGCGTGCCAATCTCCTCTGCAGTTGAAACTTTGCATATGACATTCGACTCCCCCCAAACTCAACTACTAATAGCCTGTTGCTGACCAGAAGCTTTATGGATAACATAAACAGTCGATTAACATGTATTTTGTACAGTATATGTATTCTACACTGTCTTCTTCCAACAAAGTCAGCTACAGAAAAGAAAATATTACTAAGAAAATCATAAGGAAAAGAGAATACACTTACAGTACTATACTGTGTTTATTAATACCCGTAAGTTTACGTCATTTGTTTATGAGATGAATCATCAGTCAGTAGCTACATTCATACTGTCTCCTGGGATACAAAGCCCTGTAAGATGCTACATGTATTACTTTCACTAGACATCACAAATTAAAAGATAATATATGATCTGTGTTTCTGGGTGTAAATTTGGATAAATTTTAACTTTTTATAATTTATTTGTGTATATTTTATGGTAGTAAGTGATATAATAGACAATCTCTGTATATAGCTTATGCATTCATGACATCCCTACATTTTTCTTTATTTTTCCAATAGTTCGAGGCTACAAGGTTCACCTGGGAGTTTCTTCAAATCGTCTCAAATCTCAAAAAGATGGTCCAATATATTCACTGAAAAATATCCACATGGAAGTAGACCCATGCAGTTCAAACCTGTGTTGTTCAAGGGTCAGCTGTACATATGATAGCTCCAAACAGGACACAACTCAAATACCCAGAGCAGAATGGATCAGTGAACTGTGGTACAGTCCCAGGATCATACTACCCTGCGGTAGGAATGAACAACGTAAACACAGCACGGTGGGTGGATCTCACAACATCATGCCGAGGAGCAGAGACAGGCACTTAAAAGAGGACATTCTTTACAGGTCCACGTGTACAAAGGACAAAAACAGGCGCAACTAAGCTCTGTGACAGAAGTGAGGATGGTGGCTATCCTGGGGGTGGGAGAGGGGTGAGTTACCAGAAGGGGAAAGTGACGGACTTTGGGGGTGCTGGACATGTTCTGTGATTGGTGCTAGGAAATGGACGCATTCAATCTGGGGGCATTGACCAAACTACACACATGATGTGCATTTCCCATAAGAATATACGATTTTTTTAAGGGAAAGGAGAAGAATCTGAAGTATTTGAGCCTCCAAGGCTAAGTTACTTTTCCTCATTGGTGGAGACGCCTGATCTCTCTTCTCTTTGAATCACTCACTGGTTGCTGCTTCCTCTGTCAAAAGGACTGGTTGAAACCAGGGGTAAACATTAGTATAAATAGGATGCGTATCATTTTGGCTTGATTGGCAGTTTAATTAGGGAAACGTCCTTTCACAGCCATTGTAATTAAATTGGCGGGGAATCCAGAAATTCCACGTTGTTACATTTGTCTCTTGAGTGCTGATTTTTATTTTTTAAGGATTGAATGTACTTACGAGCCTGATTGTGTCCTTGGCAGGGAGGGGGCCACCTGCACTGTAGGGAAAGGCTAATGTTGTGTTATGAGGAAGTTGTGACACAAGCAAAGAGGTAAAACGGGGGGAAAATGCCCCCTGGTTCCCTACCTTTTCAGCTGAGTGTCGGTCAGTAACAAAACAGGGCCCCCGGAACATGAAAACCAGCTCTGAACTTAAGAGCCCCAGCAAAAAGCAAGTGAAAGTCTTCCGCAATTTTACAAGACAATTTCTGGCTCCCTCTCGCTCGCCGTTTTCCCTTTTTCTCTTTTACTGCAGCTGGTGTGATGTGAGGCTGTAACTCTAATGGTTACTAGGAGGAAACACAACCCAGATACAGCAGGGGGAATGTGGGCTCAGAAGAACAAATTGAGGGGCCATCTGGTTCGTGCCCCCGGCTCTGGGCTAGGTTGTTTGGAAATCATTGCTCAGGGACCCCGTCGTCCCCTGAGTCGGGGCAGCAGGCTGGTGATGAGGATTTGTTCTCTCCCTTTGCCTTCTCTGACCCTCTGGGATTCAGCCTAGATTGTCCCAACTAGTTAATTTTAGTTTGGCATAATTAGGAATTAGGGAATGTCTTTTTATTTATTTATTTAAAGAATTCCTTTTTCTCTTAGACATTTGTACTTAATTTAGAGTAGGTAATTAGAATCCCATTTTCCCCCAGCGTGAAATTTTCCCCCAGCGTGAAGTAGAAGGTGTTAGTGTTTGAGATTTCTATGGAGATTCCGACTCAAACCTACACACTTTATACATGCACATTCTTTCGATATTCGTTGCAATATATTACTTCTAATGCAGAAGCCAAATATGTAAGTTTTACATGTTAAATTAGATAATTCTTAACAGAAGACATCAACATGTGGGTAAAGTTTGTTATTGTTTCTTAGCTATTACCCATCACGTTTCAACTTAATTTGGATCCTATCCCAGATTATCAGGATGTTTCTTTCACTCTCAACACTGACTTGAGCATAAAGGCAATCGGTTTAATTCACTGAACATTTACCGAGTGCTTACCATATGGTAGGAAAATGAATAAGAAACGGGTCCTATGTTAAAAGGGCTCAAATTTAGGCAGAAGGACAAACATATAATAGAATGCCAGGGGGAAATGTAAGTAGACATTAGTACAGAAGATGGAGAAGTTGGCTTTAAAGGTGGGAGGATTCTAGAAAAGGCTTCCTGAAGAAGGAATTGGTTTTGAAGGTTGAAGAGGAGTTTTCTTAGTTTAGGATGGTGATGATGAGAATTTGGACAAAATATTGGTATGTTTGGAACCAAGCCTGTAAGTTATAGAGACATCTAGAAGGAGCAATAGTACTTGGTGAAGAGATACACTTTGCTTAGCAATATGTCGTCCGGCTCACCTCAAACCTTTGCAACCTTCCGGGTGATCGTTGTGCACCTTGGGGCTCAGGACATCCTACCCCTCTAGGAGCTGAGCGCGCCCTTCTTCTGGGACTCCCAGATGGCTGTGGCATCTCTGTAATTCCCAGCTCTTTTTCCTCTGTGGTCCCAATCCCACAGCCATGCTATCCAGGAAGTGAAAACCCCCAACTCAGTCTCTTTGAAACCTCGGTTTCTCAGGTACCAGTTAGAAGATGAATAGAACAATCTGAAATTTTTCTCACCATCTGCTCTTTGAGCTTTTAGCTGGCAGCCACTAACTAGGTATAGCATCATTTAAACACTTCTCGGAAAAACATCTTGAGCTCATGATCTGACTTACTTTACAGAGTTCCATTTATATGCCTAAATACATATTAGAATAGAATCTGTAAAAAACACATTTTCACAAAACAGGAAACTGAGCAATTCACGAACAGATAGTAATGGGTTTGTTTATTTTTTTAATCACAAATGGAAATGTTTCTGAAAAAAATTCCATTCTAGCTACAGCAGCTAGGACACTTCAGGTTGCAAATAACAGAGACACTAACTCAAACTGGATTAGGCCCCAAAGGAAATTTATGAGCATGTGTAGTAGGGATAAAGGCATGGCTCCATCCAGGCAAACAGTGTGGTCGGATGCAGCCTCTACTTCTTGGCTCTCTTCTCCAAGCTGCCTTCATCCTCCTCCTCTATCCATTGGTTGCAAGATGGCGGCCAGCAGCTCCGTGTCTACATACATACCTGGTTTAAGTCCGAGGATAAAATTAGAGCCAGGCAGATCTGATGCTCCACGGAAAGGAGAGGAGCTCTCCCAGATAACAGGGACTGAGGAGGGTAGATCAATTGTTCCTCAAAGGAAATTCTGAGTGCTAGTAGCAGAAGGGAGAATGGATGGCAAGCAGGTAAAGGCGAGAAAGATCTCCTCTGCCAGGAAGTCCAGAGATTCTGAGAAGGGCATGAGATTTTGTGCTTACTGGATCGACTGCTTCGTTTACAACCTACTCAGCAGCTCACTCAATGATAGGTACGTGAGGTGCTCACTAAATATTTGTTGAATGAGTGAAAACAGCATGCTCGTCCCACCAAAAGTGTTACCTGGTTTCTTGAATCTGACAAAGGTAATTGCACAAGAGACATGGCTCTGTATCATAGGTGCCCATCCCTTAGATATTCCAGGGCACCGACCTAGAACCCTTTCACGGTACCCTCCTTGTTTGTTTACTCATCTACCTCTCCCACCTTGACTCTAAACCCTAAGAAGTAGGGGCTACGTGTTTCCTCTTTGAACCTTAAGGACCCAGCGTAGCACTGGTACAAAATCTGTTCTAATTATTTGTTGCATATGGGTCTGCCTGTGTGTATGAATAAGCGCATGAATGAATAAAAAATTGAGTGGCAGGTCTCTTCAGAAAACTATAGCTCCTCTCTCCCCACAATCCTTGCACTCAATCCGTATACTCTTATAGCAGTGATTCTGAAACTTGTTTGCACATTTGAATCATGTTGGTGTGGGGATCTTTAAGAAAATTCTAAAGCCCAGGGCACACCCCAGACCAATTAAATCACAGTGTTTTGGGATTACACCAGCAATAGCAAGTTTTGAAGCTCCCCAGGTGACCCTAATATACGGACAACTTTGGAACACTGCTCAATGGGTTTACTCAGAAAATTGGGTGAGATATAAAGGACATCTATGATTGCCGTTTCTTTCTTTCTTTCTTTCTTTCTTTCTTTCTTTCTTTCTTTCTTTCTTTCTAACATTTATTTATTGTTGAGAGACAGAGACAGACAGAGCACGAGCAGGGGAGGGGCAGAGAGAGAGGGAGGCACAGAATCTGAAGCAGGCTGTAGGCTCTGAGCTGTCAGCACAGAGACCGACGCGGGGCTCGAACCCACGAACCGTGAGATCATGACCTGAGCTGAAGCTGGACGCTCAGCCGACTGAACCACCCAGGTGCCCCTCTCGCATGATTCTTAATTTCCAGAGCTTTCTTTGTTATTCCTGGTTTTATATTTCATCTGAACTTAATCAGCTTTTTTTTGAGTTTTGTTTTTAAAAAAACTGTTGACTTTTTAAAATGTAAATTTCTTAGATTTACTTTCTTTTTTAAAAAAAAACTTTAACGTTTATTTACTTGAGAGAGAGACAGAGACAGAGTGTAAGCAGGGGAGGGGCAGAAAGAGAGGGAGACACAGAATGTGAAGCAGGCTCCAGGCTCTGAGCTGTCAGCACAGAGCCCGATGCGGGGCTCGAACTCACGGAACAGCGAGATCATGACCTGAGCCGAAGCTGGACGCTCAACCGACTGAGCCACCCAGGTGCCCCAAGGCTCTTTTTCATAAGCAAAGGAAATACGTACCTGGAGCATTTTTCAGTAGAGACACAGAATAGTCAAAGTCCCACAGAAGCAAAACTGTTTAGACTTTTTCTGAGCGATGAGAAAAGTGTCAAAACTTCTTCTTTTTTTTTCTTGTTTTTGCATGCAGGTAGTCTAGAGCTGTGCTTCTCAAATGTGAACGTACATGCATGCATGCTGCCTGAGGGTCCTGTTCAGTAGATCTGGGGTTCCAAGAATTGCCAAGTGGAAACCCTCTCTGCTAGTCCATTGGTTATATTTTGAACAGCAAGGAGATTGGATCCATGTGTTCAAGCCCCGTGTCGGGCTCTGTGCTGACAGCTCGGAGCCTGGAGCCTGCTTCGGATTCTGTGTCTCCCTCTCTCTCTGCCCCTCACCCACTCGTGCTCTGTCTTTCTCTCTCTCTCAAAAATAAATAAACATTAAAAAATTAAAAAAAAAAAAAAAAGAAAAATAGCCTTACCTTAGAGCTCTCAAAACAATGGTGATTCTTCTCTTAATGTTTTGATGCCTGGTCTTTGCATTTGACTAGAATAATTCTAAAATCCCTATTTTTTCTTCTTTCTTTCTTTCTTTCTTTCTTTCTTTCTTTCTTTCTTTCGAGTGGGGAGGGGAAGAAGGCAGAGGGAGAGACAGAAAGAGACTTTTAATCAGGCTTCATGCCCAGAGCAGAGCCTGACACAGGGCTCGATCCCACAACCTTGAGATCATGACCGTGTCAAAATCAGGAGTCCACTGCTTAATTGACTGAGGCACCCAGGTGACCCTAGAAACCCTGTTTGAAACTGTATTACTCTAGGAGCTACAGTGAAGAGGGAAAATAATCTGAATGCACCTACACTGGAGGGTTTACATCCTCAACATGTTTCTCATTTATATTTGCACTGTAAGAGTACCTTGGTTTAGCAGGAAAAAAAAAAAATGACCTGAATGAAGAAGCAATCAGTGTAAATCTGTTCTTGGGCAAAAGGATTATGAAACAGCCAGGATCAGGGCATAGAAGTGTCATTTGCTTGATTTGTGAAAAGAGGGGGTTACGGAGATCAGAGGTCAGAGATCAAAATGTAAAGCTGACCCCAGGTAGGGTGGGAAAGGCTGGTGGGAGCTGGTGTCGTAGTGACAAGGAGATCAGGGAAAGTGGATGAAGGCTCGGTCATAAATGGGATTCCATGGTTCTTGGATAAGGAATCCAGGAAAATGAATTTCCACCAGTGTGCGTATTGCCTTGAACACTTGATGAATTGCATATGGGAGGGCCCTGGCATTCTTGGAGAACCTGCTTATGGGAGCTAATCTATCTGCTGGGGGAGATGAGCTGTAATAAGAAGCTGGACTTCAGTGTTTAAAATTTTTTAAATTAATGTTTATTTATGTTTGAAAGAGAGAGAGAGACAGAGTGTGAGTGGAGGAAGGGGAGTGAGAGAGGGAGACACAGAATCCGAAGCAGGCTCAAGGCTCTGAGCTGTCAGCACAGGGCCCAACGTGGGGCTCGAACTCACAAAGGGTGAGATGATGACCTGAGCTGAAGTCACTTAACTGACTGAGCCACCCAGGCGCCCCAGAAGCTGGACTTCAGTGTTTAGAATCTAAACGGGATTTAGTTACAAAGCTCAATATGTGTGTCTTAATCTGTTAGGGCTGCTGGAACAAAGGACCACAGACGAGGTGGCTTAAACAACAGACATTTATTTCCTCACAATTTTGGAGGCTAGAAGTCCAAGATCAAGGTATCAGCTAGGGCTTGTTTCTCCTGAGGCCTCTCTTCTTGGTTTGTATGCGGTCATCTTCTGACTGTGTCCTCACATGGTCTGCCTTCTGTAAATGTGTGTCCCAATCGCCTCTTCTTGTAAGGACACCTGTCATACTGGATTAGAGCCCTGGCTAAGGACCCCCCCTTGACCTTAATTACCTCTTTAAAGACCCCATCTCCACATATGGTCACACGCTGAGGTATTAGGGGTTAGGGCTTCGACCTCTGTATTTTGGGGGTAGACAATTCAGCCCATAAAAACAGGTAAATTGCTACATGAGAATCATAGGAAAAATGGAAAGGAATCTAAAAGACTACTTAGCCCAGTCTGTCCATTTTATTTACAAGGAATAGGAAACCACTAGAAATGAAATGATTTGTTTTTTTAGTGAAGTCATTTGTTATCAGTAGTAGCACTGGGATTGGAACCCAGGTCTGTCCTGCAACTTTTCAGGTTTCTACTCCCTCAGGCCTTCTCTCCTTTGGACAGTATCCAAAGCAAGAGAAATAAAACGTACAGGGGAACACTTCCCAAACTTTGATAAACACACAGATCCCTGGGGGATCTTGTTAGATGCAGATTCAGGTTCTTTAGGTCTGATCAGGGGCTTATGATTCTGAATGTCCAGCAAGCTCCCAGGTGTTGCTGCTGTGGCGATGGTCCTCAAGCTGTCACTCTGGACCAGCGTCACCTGGAAGCTTGCTAGAAATGCGAATTCTCAGGCCGACTGCAAATTTACCGCATCAGAGGTGATTGTCGTGGGGCCTAGCAATCTGTGCTTTATTCTTATTTTTCAGCACATAATCGATGTTTATTGAATGAATACGTTGTAATTGCATCTTGTGGAGCTGGAAGAATCTTGGGGGAACTTCAGGTCCTGGCCCTTGCTTACTAAAGTGTGAGTTTGCTTCAAGGCCAGTATGAGAAACATCTTCTAAACTTATCTCAGGAGGGACTCAGTAATCATAAACCAACCATTTCCCATAAACTGGACAGCAAGGGATACTGTCCTGGAGATTTGTTACCAAAGCTGAGGTGGTCCCAGGATTTTGGTCTCATATTAACAACGGCTTTTCGATGACCACATCCATAAAACATTCGCATACACTTGCCAAAATTGAGCAACACATTAGCGACCATGGTTTGCCCCTGTCTTTGTGTAGCCCCTGAGAACTCGCTGCCTAGTGGAATATTCCTGTTGCCATTCTTGGGAAATGGATATCTTATAGTTTACATTTATCTGTCTTTTTTGGAAGATCTTAAGTGAAGGAGATTCCACAAAATCACTTGGAAAATATCTAAAGAAATACTAGCATGTCTTGATTTTTCCCATCATCATCCTCATTATTATGACTGCTCTCTTGACCTTTACTTATTTTTCTTCTCCCAGATATGTTACCGGGGACCCTTTGTCAAAGGGTAAGTTAGTTAATTGCTAGTTTTGCTTCAAAGAAGACTAATGAGTCAAGTTTCATTGATAGGAATAATAACCCATTATAGTCATACAGAACTGATACTACAGCCCCACTTTTCTGCAAAATAACAAGCAATCTGTGTTTTAATACCCACCCTCCCTGGCCCCCGAGGGAAGCTGTTGCGTGCTCAAATTTAAGAAGCTCTGATCCACGAAACTTGTCCTTAACTTTGTCTCAGATTTATCTCATGCGCTGGTCAAAAGGGCAAGCCAAATGAATGCGAATCCATGATGACTGTCTATGTGTTTGAAGGTGACAGTGAGGAAGATGAAATATGCATATTTTTCTAAAAAACACTCCAGGTAACATTGCTAGGCAGCTAGGTTTGAGAACCACTCTTCTTGACTGTACTATGGACTTGCCCACGTTGAAATCGATCATTATAAAATGTTCCATTTATAGTCAGCTGTCCAGCGAGCACTCTGATGAATGAGAGAACCTCCTTTTTTCCTCTCTCCTCATTTCATAAGCCCCTAACCTTCTTCCATCTGGGTCATTCTGGATCTCGGATAACACCTGCCATTAGCAGAATGCCATTGAGCTGAACTTCATTATATTCTGACACATTTGCTCTGCAAGTCTGTGATGTTCTGTGGCTCACCTCTATGTTAAATTAGTTCTCTGCCCCCTAAGTTATTAATAGCTTGCCCTTCTGTACCACCTTTGTCCTTAACCATCCCAAATGCTCCCTCCCCGCTTCCACGAGCACCTAAACCCCATGGATTTGCAGGTTTGGACCAGACACGTTTGGGATAGCTTGCTTACAGCTAGGGCACATCATAACAAAGGCAGAGACGGCATCAGAATGGTAAGGATGCAGAAGTTGGGCAGTACTCAGTGTTAGTGAAGCTATAGGGAAACAGGTACTCTTACGCACCTTCGGGAAAAGTCCCAATTGGCAGGGCCTATTTGGAAAGCAATTTGGTAGTATCTACTAAAAAAGAAATTTTTTTTTTTTTAAATCACATACTCTTTGGTTCAGCAACACTATTTCTAGGAGTTTCTCCTGCAGAAACACCCTTACAATGCACAAAGATCTACGGATAAGAGTGTTCATTGCTGGATTTTTTTTTTGTATTGCTAACAACCCTGGAAGTTACTACCACATAGATGTCACTAAAAGGTGGTTAAATGAGGGGTGGTGTACTTGTGGGATGGCATACGTTAACTAAGAGGCGTGGCTACGTAAGGCCTGGAGACAGCTGAGAGACTGGGCCAACCCAGCTGAGTGTCCAAATGTAGCTTCTCCTGCGGGGCTATCTCAGGGAAGCTGACTTTCTTAAACGGCCGCTCATGGCCCACAATATATGCGTGGCCATTTATGCCTTAGCCTTGGGGGACACACACCATCACTTCTGTGCTTCTCTCTGGGCGGAAGCAGTTGTAAGCCTACTCCGGGGGAGGGATATAAGGTCTTCCTTTCAGAGGGAGGGGTATCAAGAATTCGTGGCCACGTGTCATAACCACAACCACACCATTGTCACCTCCAGGGAGCAGGGGGGTGGAAAAAGCAGATTTAGCTTTTCATGTTGTGGCCTTCTCTATCATTTGGTTTATTTAAAAATTCCTTGTGGCACTTTTGAGATTAAAAGAGAGATAAAGCAAAATCAACTGAAGAATGGATAAAGAAGATGTGGTTTACATATACAACGGAATACTACTTGGCGACGAGAAAGAATGAAACCCTGCCATTTGCAACGACGTGGATGGAACTGGAGGGTATTATGCTAAGTGAAATAAATCAGTCAGGGAAAGACAGATATCATATGTTTTCCCTCATCTGTGGAATTTGAGACACTTAACAGAAGACCATGGGGAAAAGGAAGGGGAAAAAATAGTTTCAAACTCATGGAGGCAAACCGTAAGAGACTCTTAAATACAGAGAACAAACTGAGGACTGATGGGGGTGGTGGAGGAGAGGGGAAGATGGGTGATGGGCGTTGAGGAGGGCACTTAGGATGAGCACTGGGTGTTGTATGTAAGCGATGAATCATGGGAATCTACTCCTGAGGCTGCAAGCCCACTGTATACACTGTATGTTAGCTAACTTGACAATAAATTATATGGAAAAAAAGAAAAAAAAGAAACAAAACAGATGAACGTGGTGGAGGGAGGAAGGAGAGGCAAACCAGAAAACAGACTCTTAACTATAGAGAACAAACCGAGGGTCTTGGAGGAAGGTGGGTGGGGAATGGGCTAATTGGATGTTGGGTCTTAAGGAGGGCACTTGTGATGAGCACTGGGTGTTGTATGTAAGTGATGAACCCCTAAATTCTGTGCCCGAAACTAATATTACACTGTATGTTAATTAAGTGAAATTGTAATACAAACTTGAAAGAAAAAAAAAAGACAGTATTTGGAGAAAAAGGTGTGGCCGGTGGAGGCCACGTGCAGGTGGAGGGAAGGATGGAATAAAAGGAAGAAAGAAAGGTGGACGTAGGAAGCGAGGCATATAGGGAAGACAAATACAGCATTGGGGAACATGGAGGGTAGAAGTTTGGCCTTGTGCTGGTGCCGGGTGCATGTGGGGTCGCCTTCTGTCAATTGCTCCACACTGAGTGCCCATGGAAATACGACTCATCCTTCAAGGAGCAATTTGAATACCATTTCTTGTTGTGTAACCTTCTTGGTCCCCTCCCAGGTACGGTGGTCCCGCCCTCCTTTGTATGTCCATCATCACCTTTGTGTGATAGACCCACAAACAGCGTGTACCAGCCCCACTCTCTTGGTTATTTCCGTCTACGTCTATGCCCATCCCACAATTGTCCTTAAAGGCTGACATGCTTGGTTCATTTTCTACATCCCTGCATTGCTTGACATCATGCCATACGGGTGGACGGCGGGTAGTCCATAAATATTTCTTAAATTAAAAAGCCACTTATTTAGCAAACACTTATCTGGCATCTACTATGTGCTAGGTAACACCTTCAAATATTAGTTCATTTACTATCTGAGATAGGTACCAGCATTACTTTCATTTTATGGAAGACAAAATTGTTGCAAAGAGAGGGTAGAGAACAAGGTCACGGACCTAAGAAATGGTAGAGCTTGGAGACGAGTCAAACAACTTGGCTCTAGCTTCTGTCCTCTTCCCATTGCACACTCCTCCATCCATGCATAATATAGCAAGCTTTCTCCATTCGAGAGTCAAGAAGAGTATCTCATTATATTTTGTAAAATGTACCAGCAACCTGGCAGAATTGAAATTCCAGATACAAACTCTTCGGACGACCGTGCAGTAAAAGAAGTAGAATGGCACTCAGGGTAGTGATTAGAGCCTTAGTCATTTAACCTTCTCTGTCTCATCATTGACTTCAGCCTAGACTAGACAAGGCCTCCCAGGAAGTGTGCAAAGCTCCCAGAACCATGATCAATGGCCCAGGAGGGTCTACAGGGAGAACATTATAGAAATACCCGAAGAAGTCACGTAAAAGAAGGGAAAAGTGTCTCAGAAATGTGCTGGGATATGGGCAGGAAACAATTTGGAAGAAATCATTAAGGACAGAGTGTAAAACAGTGCTGTGGGTTAAAACTCCTAAATATTGAGGTCACAAATTTCTTTTTACCAACCTATCCTCTCAATGATTTTGGAGCTACTAGTATATGAAGAAAGAGCAAAAGTAATTAACTTCAGTATTTCTCACGGCCCATAAGAAAATACAGCAGGGAACTTGGGCAAGCATCCCATCGTGAAGTGTTACCAACTCAGAAGGAAATAGGGCAGTTGGTTTCATGGAGACCAACACAGTTTCATTGGAAGGAGGTTTAATTTAGAGGTAGGAACCGACCGGTACAAAGCTTCATCCCACACGGAAGTGCTTTGTATGAAGTTTTAGTTGTTCCACTTGGCTATCAGTTTCCACAGACAGACAATAAAAATACCAGAGTGTTGAATATTAGCCCTCTTGCTTTGTTATTGCTTTCTATCATCTAAAAAACTCGGTGCTAATTTCTAACATTCAACATTTATGGACTTCCAGGAACTCATAAATGTCACATCAGGCTGCCTCTTGGTGAATTTTTAATCAAGGGGGAGAATTTCAGCTACAAATAGACCAAGAATCAAGAGGCCCAATATTGATCGGTCAAAGTGGCACTTATGAACCTGAGGTTGAAGTAGTTTGGATAAAAGGATGCTGGGCTTTCGATGGCCTCAGAGCCATCTTTGTCTATCAAGTCCAGGTGAATATCAGATCCCCCAAGGCTAACTGAATAGCCTCAAATAATCTGAAGTCTACTGAATGCCTGGGCCAATAGCTATAATCGTGAGAAAGAAAAGCTGAAACTCTGGCTCAGGCCAAGATAGCATCTCAGCCAGAATCCTATAGATGTCACGCTCCAACACCGACGCAGATTGTACCATTCTTCCCCACTGAGGGCAGAATTTCTCCATAGGTGGAATGGGCCAAGGCCAAGATACTCTGGTTATTCTGCTCTGTGAAGGGTCTGGCCCTTTCGTCTGAGGCCTTGAATCGTCCTCGAAGAGACACAGAGCAACGCTTGTTATGTCAGAGATCACTCAGCCCGGTGAATGATGTCTCTCACCAATGCCAAGCCATGAATCATTGGTCTGTGGTATTGTAAAATTAACATGCGCCGCTATAAATAACTCATCTGTAATGGGCTGTCATTGATGGCTTTTTGGAAAGGTTTGACTCAGGAATAAGGGTTTTAATGACTGTAATTGAAATTAGATGAAAAGCATCAGTATTGGGCTTTTTTCTGACCCATGCGAGGACAAATTCCATCATATGTCAAAACAATTATGCTGTGTCAAACCTGAGGGACACAAGGCCCTGGCGCCTCTCCTCCAGCGTCTTCTGCCAGCGGTCCCTTGGTGAGTGACAAGGCACACGCGGAGCTCCTCAGTGCTGTTCCTTTACAAAGAGACTTAACAGAGCCAGGCAGCGTGGGAGGACCAACCCCCACCCCAACTCCCAGAGTAGAGCTATTGCTAGCTGGAAGAGTCACTATTCTTAATAACAAGGCCCTTCCTTTGTGTAGCAGAATATGGTTTACAAAGCTCTTTCATGGCCATTATCTCATTTCATTCTTACCAAGGCCCTGGGAAAGAGGTCGGATGTTATTACTATTACCATCCTCGGGTATCTGCGAAGACGGCGGCCCAGAGAGCTCATGACTTGCCCAAGGTCACACAGCTAGTAGGTGATGAAGCAGAAACCGGGAACCTCTGATCCAAGGCACATCCACACTCTGGGGCCCCCTAACCATGGCCTTAGTGGTTGGTAGCAATTACCTCCCTCCTCCCGTCTGACCAGCGTGCTTCTGGCTTCTGAGAAGTACTTGACCACAAGTCACCCCAACAGGTCTTGCTTTTCCATCAGTAACAGGAAAATCAGGACAGCTGAGGACCAGCGCAGAAATGTAGTGTGTTTTTTACCGACAGACTTGGATTCCGAACGGCTTTTTCCAGTACAGTTTGAGTTAGGAGTGGAGGTTCCAAGCAAGTTAGCGAAGAAGTTTTGAAGCAGGCTGGATGGTGCTTCAGTACTCTCTTTTCATTTTGCTTCTGGTATAATACAGAGCTTCAAGAGTTGCATTTCAGGTGATGCTGGGAGTTACCGGTTTCAGGCTTTCACAAGGAAAAGCCCCCAGATCAGAGCTCAAGACCCAGACGGATGCTCATTGTCTAAAGTCTGGTCACCCCTTGGTTCCCTGAAATCAGATGCAGCTCCACATAAAGATTCCATGGTCCCCAACACGTGTCCAACGAAGGAGGGGCTCCGAAGCCGTTGCCAGACCCTTCGGCCTCGCACTGGCTGTCGCCAGTCGTGCTCTCAGGAGGCAGAAAACCTCAGAAGCGGTAGAGACCATATGCTTCAGCCCTTCTCTTCTGGCCCTGTAGGCCCCAGACAATTAGGCAGAGTTGCTGAGCCCACGTGCGCCTCCAGCCCTAACATCTCCCCACTCGAGCCTGTGCCCAGCCAGACGAGGTTTGCAAATGAACATGCAGCATACCTCTGTTCGTACAGCATGTCACTGTTCCGCACCTGGAGACAGCTCTGTAATCCTCCTGTGCAAAAGTAACAAGTCCCACATAGGATTGCGTACATGGTCTAATTACACGTAACAAAACATCTCCTCTCAGGAGGGAAGGAGTGTTTGGTAGTAAATTAAGAGATGCGAAAACCACTGTGCCTGTGCTGATTAATCCAGTTCTCCAGCAATGGGAAAGGATCCTCGAGAAATGGGCTTGCAGTCTGATGATAATTATATGCCCACGGTGGGGGCTTTTCTTGTGCGCTGGCTTTTGTGTTAGGGGAGGGAGTATGCCTGGGAGGGCAGAGCTGGTTCATTCTGGGTTTTGTTGACGGAATGGCGCTTGCGTTAAAACACACACACACACACACACACACACACACAGACACACACACTAATGCTTATTAAATGGGTAAAGCACCGAGGAGCTCACCTGCATGGGTTTTCAATACCTCTAGCTGCAATTTCAGATGGGATAGCATCTGTGCAAGTCAAAACCTTTACCCAGCTTTGCTCTTAGAAGCTGTGGATTTATTTCACTTTTCCTTACCCCTTTCAGCACCATGCTCAGAGAGCCACTCTGGGCTCCAGTCTATGGGGACCTTATTGATTAAAGGGAAGACAGAGCAAACACATTAGAGAAACAGAAAAAAAAAACATGCTTAAACCAAATTGCAGCTCTAAAGATAGATTCTGCGTGTGTCGGTGTGTGTGGGCTTCGGGGAGGGGGTTCGTGGATGGTCACATGCTTAAGGCTTTGTGGTTAATACAAAGAGCCTAAGCTCCCAACAAGATTTGTGTTTGAAAATTTGGATTTGTCACTTCACAGCACCCACCTGACCTCTCTGGGCCTGAGCTTTCAAATCTGTAATGTGGGATTAGTAATTAAATCTACTCTTCCTACTTTGGGGGTTACTGCGGAGATCGTAGAGGAAAAAAGATGTGAGACTGCCTTGCGAACTGTAAGGCGTTACACAAATGTCATTTTTCCTCATATTAGCAGTGTCTACCACATAGCAAGTGTCCAATAAATGCGCTCATTGAGGGATGGGTAGATGGATGCTAAAGGGTAAGAATGGAGTTACTTGAAACATTTGTAAAATTCCAAGCAGGTTTGCTATAAATCATGGATTTTTAATAGAATTTTTAAATGGGAAGGGGTGTGGAGACTTGCTAGGAATAGCAGAGAAGTATTCCTGACTGTAGAGATGAGTGGGAATAGCATATTTCCTCGGCTAGAATCTGAGTAGAATAGAAGTTGAAGGGAAGTAAGTAAAGGACGGAGAAAGGGAGGAGAATTAATGTAAGGCTGGGAGGTCAGAGGTTAAGTGCTGGAGGGAAACTTGTCCTCGAGCAAATAGCTCATTGCATGAGCATCTATCCAAAGATGGACATCTGTGCAAGAATGGGCATCCGTGCAAGAATAGGCATCCGTGCAAGAATGGGCATCCAAGCAAAGATGGGCATCCGTGAAAGAATGGGCATCTGTGCAAGAATGGGCATCCGTGCAAGAATGGGCATCCGTGCAAGAATGGGCATCCATGCAAAGATGGGCATCCATGCAAGAAAGGGCATCCGTGCAAGAATGGGCGTCCGTACAAAGATGGGCATCCATGCAAAGATGGGAATCTGTGCAAGAATGGGCATCCGTGCAAGAATGGGCATCCATGCAAAGATGGGCATCCGTGCAAAGATGGGCATCTGTGCAAGGCCTACAGTATCTTTGCAAGAGAAGTGCAGGTACAGAATATACACACCTGTAGCTCAACTATAGAATCCAGAATTCTAGTGCCTCAAAATTGTGGTAGTGACAACTGGGGGTAGTGGAAAGGGGACAGAGTGGGCCTAGGTAGGATTGATCATGAGCTAGAACTCTGCCACGTGCTAATGAAGTGCTTATTGGAGAGTCCATCCCAATCAGATACTCCAGTATCTCAAGGCATGGAGCAGTTCAAGCGCCTGAGTCTAGAAGAAGTAAAACCCCCAGGGAAATGGAAAACAGCTTGTGAACTTTCCAGGAGAGCTGTTCCCCCACTCCCCCATCCCCTTCTAGCATGTGCACTTCTACAGAGTTGTAATCCATAAAGATGAGAAAAAAATGCATTTCTGCTACAATAGAGGGAACTTCTGTGAGAATGGAGCTGTGTTTTGAATGTTTTAATATGCAGAAATTGACACCCATCTACTTCGGTATTCAAAAGCCCTCTCTCTAGAATAGAATAACAATGCTTTCTCCTCTATATTTTCCTTGCATGCTGCCATGGAACTGCTGTTGTGAAGCAAATCCTTCTGTTACAGTCCTTTATTTTTACCTCCCCCCCCCACATTGTAAATCACTTTCTTTTTCTAAAAGATTAAAGTGTGGTAAAAGCTGCTAAGTGACTAAGAAATGGACCCTCTGAGTCAACAGATCTGCCCCCCCTCCCCATGTATTCCTGAGTCATAGCTGCTAACGTTTCTTGACACAATCCAGTTTTCTTTTGATTTTTTTTTTTCTTTCTTGGTTGCAGAGCTTACAGAAAAAATTCAGTGTGTGGGGATGGGAGGTTTTGTCCTGATGTATGCACCGCCCTTACGATCATGAGGAGCTCCACATCAAGGAGCACGTGAGTATGACATGACATGGTCATTTCTTGGTGCAATCTGAATATCCTGTTCCTCCTACCGCCAAGTCATTTTTGAGGGCTGTGACTGCTCCTTAGTGTCCCTCCACGAGCTCTGAGCAACCATTTCCCTGTGGTGACCACCCACACCCTGCAGGTGCTTAAGGATCTTTCAGTAGATAAGAGCTCACTTTCCTCCTCTTTCATTAAAAGTATCTCTTGGGGCCCCCGGGTGGCACAGTTGGTTAAGAGCCTGATTCTTGGCTTTGGCTCAGATCGTGATTGCGTGATCCGTGGGTTTGAGCACCGTATCGGGCACTGTGCTGACAGCACGGAGCCTGCTTGGGATTCTCCCTCCCTCTCTCTCTGCCCCTTCCCCCCCTTGTGCTGTCTGTCTCTCAAAATAAATAGATGAACTAAAAAAAAAATAAAAGCCTCTCACTCTCTCTCCCCCTCTCTTTCATTTGCTTTGCCTGCACAGTCATATATTATGTGAATGGACACAGAAGAATCTGGAAGCAGTAGTGGCCTCTAGAGCGATCTGATATGAGAGGGTGATTTTTCTTTTCACGATACAGCTTTTTGTTCTATTTGAAATTTTTGTCACTAACATAGGCTTCTGAGACATGTTAAGCAAAATATGGGGAGCCCGGGTGGCTCAGTCGATTAAGCCCATGACTTCAGCTCAGGTCATGATCTCATGGTTTCCTGAGTTCAAGCCCCGCAGTCAGGCTCCGTGCTTTCAGCCTGGAGCCTGGAGCCCGTTTCCAATTCTGTCTCCCTCTCTCTATCTCTCTGCCCCTTCCCCACTCATGCTCTCTCTCTCTCTCTCTCTCAAAAATTAATAAACATTAAAAAATATTAAACAGGGGCGCCTGGGTGGCTCAGTCGGTTGAGCGTCCGACTTCGGCTCAGGTCACGATCTCGCGGTCCGTGAGTTTGAGCCCCGTGTCAGGCTCTGGGCTGATGGCTCAGAGCCTGGAGCCCACTTCTGATTCTGTGTCTCCCTCTCTCTCTGCCCCTCCCCCATTCATGCTCTGTCTCTCTCTGTCTCAAAAATAAACATTAAAAAAAAATTAAAAAAAATTAAACAAGATATATAAGCTAGAAATTCTGAGTTCCCAACCCTCAGCCCTTTTAGAGTTTGGCAGTTTCACATGGACCAGGCACAGAAAGAAAATTCTCTAAGTGTCGAATTTTGTTTTGGCATGCCTAATATATTGATGGTGGGACTTCTTGTGTGTGCAGAAAGCCACGAAATTGAAGCAACTCTGGAAAATAGATGAAGTTCCTAATAAAGGATGGGACAATCGGATGGCCATTTGGGAAAAGATAAAAATGCATCCATATCTCACACCATCTCCTAAATTAAACTCCAAATGGATCGGAGATTTAAATGTCAAAAAAAAAAAAAAAAAAAAAAAAAAAAAGAAACCACACAAGTGAGTGAATTTTTTTATAATCCGGGTATAGAAAAAGTATTTCTAACCGTGATTGAAAAATCCAGACTTAAGAAAAAAAGATTGATAAAAGTACCTATTTTAAAAAATGTTTAAATACTAAAAAAAAAAACCCAAATTTTGCATAGCTAAAAGAAAACCATGCACATACAAATGCACAGAGTCAGAAGAACAAGCAACAAACTTGGAGAAAGTCTATGCAATGTATATCATAAAGGACTAATCCCTCCCTAATACTAAAGAATACTTGAAAATCAAGAAATGGAAGCCCAAACACTGGAAAGAAACATGAGCCAGAGATGCAGACACTTCAGAGAAAAGTATACACAAACGGTCTTTAAACATATTTAAAAAAACTGTTCAAACTTACTCTTAATAGGAGAAATGCAAAATCAAACTACACCCGGATGCTATTTTTTATCTGTCAGGTTGGCAGAATTCAAAAGTTTGACAATACACACTTTGACGAGGCTGTAGGGAAACGGACACTCTCGTAAATTGCGGTGGGAAAGCAAAATGATCCGTTTCCATGGAGGAAAATCTGGCATATTGAACAAAACCATGCATTTACTTTTTGAGCTAGCAATTATTCTTGTTGGGATTTATCCTGAGATGCATTTCCACAAATACGAACCACTTGTGATAAGGTTATTCATTGTGATGCTGTTTATTGTGAGGAGACATCAGAGTCAACTTAAATGTTCTTTTATAGAAGATATGGTGGATAATGTATGGTATTCTCCCACAAGAGAATACACACAATGTAACACAGAATGAGGAAGCTCTCTGCGAAATGATAGAGCGTGATTTCCAGGATATGTTAAGAGCAAACGGTAAGATGTGAAAGAGTAAATATAGTACGTTATTTTTTATGTAAGAGGGAAACAAGAAAACATGTACTTATTTCCTTGCTTTTTTTTCTCTCTCAAAGCGTATTTATTTATTTTGAGTGAGACAGAGACAGTGTGAGTGGGGGAGGGGCAGAGAGAGAGAGGGGAGAGAGAGAGAGAGAGGGGAGAGAGAGAGAGAGAGAGAGAGAGAGAGAATTCTAAGCAGGATCTGTGCTGCTAGCTGTGGAGCCTGAGGCGGGGCTCAAACTCACAAACCTCGAGACCGTGACCTGAGCAGAAATCAAGGGTCGGTCACTCAATTGACTGAGCCACCCAGGCGCTCTTTGCTTTTTTCTTTTTAAGTAATGCATGGGCGCCTGGATGGTTCAGTGGGTTAAGCGGCTGTACTTTTGGTTTCAACTCAGGTCATAATCTCACAGTTCATGAGTTTTAGCCCCACATCGGGCTCTGCGCTGACAGTGTGGAGACTGCTTGGGATTCTCCCTCTCCCTTTCTCTCTCCTTCTCCCTCTGCCCCTTCCCCGCTCATGCTGTCTCTCTCTCTCTCAAAATAAATAAATAAACTTCAAAAAAAGTAATGCAGGAAGGATGAACCAGAAACCAAAGAAAATGTGGGATACACAGAAATAAGGGAACAGGGATTATTCAGGGTGATCGTGAGATTTCCCGGAATACATCTTTCCATATGGTTTTGACTTATAAATCATACCAATGTTTCCTATATTTTAAAATAAAATTAGATCAGTAAGGATAAATACAAAATACGTCTTAAAGCTGAATACAAAATGAAACAAAGGAAGCCAACCACATATCAAATTGATAGCATAAGCTTACAGAAAATAAAGCATTAATTCAAAACACTCAAGCACAGTGTTTCAACTGTATATTTTGACTGGGTTATTAAAAAAAGCACTGTAAGGACACCTTGAACTTACTTAGTAGGTCTGCTGTTGGTAATGGTATTGCTATAATAATGCCAAGAGTTTTGAGTATATTGTAGGAATGCACAAATGAGTTAAATACATTGGTGCTATTTCTAATTCAGAGGAACTCCGGTGTCTGTCCACTGAAAAGGCTTTGAAACAAAACTTCAATAGCAATGACCTCACCTGGTACCCAGATCTTATATCTAAATATCATTCCTGGGTAAAAGAAACCCAGGCTTGGAATCAGGATCGAGTTTCTGAGGGAAAAAAAAATGAAAGAAAAAACTTGGGGTCCTTGGAGAAATAGCTAATTACAGGTGTGGAGCTTGAGACACCTTGTTGTACCAGAAACCAAAGAATACAGTTCAAAGACGGGTGGCTTACAGCAAGGTACATGAGCTGGCTTGTAGGGGTTCTCACAGGCCAAACTTGAGACCATTCAAGCATCAAACACAATAACGATGGTAATGGATTATAATCCAATGAAAAAAATGAGTCTAAAGTGGTGATGCAAAATTAAGGTAAAACTTAAAAATGAAAAATAAAGTAGCACAATCCATGTGACATGTGTAGTCTAATCGTATCGTGCCAAGGTCAACTTCCTGGTTTTGATAATGTACTATGTAGGATGTTATCATGGGGGGGGCGGAAGCTAGGTATGGGGTGCACTGAACATCTGTAATATTTTTACAACTTTGTGTGGATCTATAATGATTTCAAGATAAAAAGCTAACAAATGAGCATGTACGTGTGTGGATGATGGGATGGTGTTCTTTACAGAAAAACGCTAGCCTATTTGTGTAGAAGAAGTGATAGAATTGGATAGATCGCCTCTTGCAATCACTAGTGCCATAATCCACGCGAACAAAGACCATCGACGAACGGATGATAAATCCACTGGGCAAATGCTGCTAGAGAACAGCTTTTTCACATGGTCTCACCCCATAGATGACTTATTGCCTACAAAGAGTAGAAGATCCTTTGTGGTGGAAAAATCTGGCAGACATCACCTTAACCAAGTGACAGAAAAAGAATAACCTGCCCGACTGCCTCATTCAGTCTTGCTCCCCAGGCTTCCATGCCTGGTGGGATCACTATCAACGCTGAAACAAAATGACATTATGAGCTCCCTGAAGAGCTGGGATGAGAAAGCTACGATATCATCTATGCGTCCTTACAGCAAAAATGTCTACTCTAGATCTGATAGTGAAGAAAGAGACTCCCAAATTTAGACTACAGGGTATTCTATAAGACACTCATCTGGATGCCAAAACTGTCCATCATAAAAGACCCAAAACAAAACAAAACAAACAAAACAAAAACAAAAACAAAAGGCAAAGTAGGAGACTGTTCTAGATCAAAAGATGAACCAGACCAAAGAGAATGACAATGGAGCAGGTGATTCTTGACTGGATGCTGGGTCAGAAAAAAATGTTATGAAGACTGTTACTAAGACTATTGGGAAAATTTTCACTTGGGCGATCTGTTAGATACTATTACTGTATCAATGTCTTGGGAGATAACAGTCTTGGGAGTGAAAAAAACCCAGTTGTGTTTATGTAAGATAATGCTTAGTTTTTAGGAGGTGCATGCTATCCTATTTCAGGGGTCAAATTTCAAAGCATCTATAACTAATTTTCCTGAGGTTTAGCAAGAACATTCAGAGGCATCTCAAGCAAATAGAGCAAAAATGTTAGCAATTAGGGAATGGAATGGAAAGAAAGGTATACGCGTTTTCACTCCTACTATACTTTCGAACTTCTATAGGTTTGAGTTTTATCTATTTACTTATTTTTAATTTTTTTTAATGTTTATTTTTGAGAGAGACGGGGACAGTGCGAGCGGGGAAGGGCCAGAGAGAGAAGAGGACACAGAATCCAAAGTAGGCTCCAGGTTCTCATCTGCCGGCACCAAGCCCGGTGTGGGGCTCAAACCTACGAACTGTGAGATCGTGACCGGAGCCGAAGTAGGACGCTTGCCTGACTGAGCCACCCAGGCGCCCCAGTTTGAAGGTTTTAGAAATAAAAACCGGGCAGAATACAGTTAGCTGACATTGGTTCATCCCTATGTTATTTTTCCTGTATCCAGATTGGAATTTCTCCCCTTTCAGCTCATCTCTTCCCCCAAATCTCAGCATGATATAGCAAGAGTTGCTTGGAGCCTAATGGCCCACTGGGACCAAGGCTTCCAACAAGTCTGCAGAGAGGGCTGGCCACCAGCTGCCACCTCTGGGCTCTGCTGCCGCACCAGCAGGGACCATTATGAAAGCTGTTTGGCTCATCATTGAACCTAAGAGAGCGTCTGGGGAGTTAGGAGCCTCAGTGGCCTAAGGCTTGCTTAGCCCTTCAGCCTCACAGAACTGGTACCTAAGACTATAAGTTGGTGTCACACGATGTATTTCTACTCAACAGCAAAAGCTGCCTCAATCTTCCTTTGAAAATGGAGGACTGTTCCCAGGAGGGTCTACACTAGTCACTGTCAGATTGATCCACTAGTTTCTGTGGAATATTCAAGTAACGAGTCACAATTACCTAGCCAGCCAGGAAACCAACCAATGAATGCATCCACTCCCTCAACAAATATGCACGGGGTGGTTCGCAGTGCTCTCTCTGTTGAGGCTGCAAGAATAAATAAGGCACAGTCCGTGGCCTGTGCGTTTATTGTGGGTTGGGGGAATGTAGACGGATCACTGCCACATGTTAATTGGTGAACGCACGATGGCAATTTTCATATGGTAGCATTGAGGTGGGGCCCCTCAATCAGGAGGGGAAGCCCTGAGAGAAAGTTTGTTGGGGAGGGTAAATCATTTTCCTTCAGTTGTAAAACCACTTCCTGTTGTCTGTACAGGAGAAAATACATCAGTAGCCAGGATCCACGGGAGGGGGAGAAGGGCGAAGTGGTTCTAGAAGCTTCATTTGGTTATTTTCAGTGGCTCCGTAGCTTCCTGGGGGCTAGGGTGACCACCTCATCCCTATTGGCCTGGGGTTTTCCAGTTTCAGTGCTGGAAGTCCTGAGTCCTGAAAACCCATGAAGCCCAGGCAAATTGGGACAGGCGGTCACGCTACGACCCTCCCGCCCCCACCCCAGAAACTTTAATTATGAAAGATCAGATGTGAAGAGCACATCAGGTAACACACTAGCTCTGACAGTGCTGAAGTGCATGCTGTTTCTCCCTTTTCCATATGGATCAGACACAGAAAACAAATCTGGTGGTTATCAGGATTGTTGTTTCTCAACTCTGCACCCTTGCTGCTGCTCTTCCTTCCTCCTGGAAGGTTCTCCCTCCACCCGCACCCCCCCATCCACACCCCCAGATCCTACCCATCCTTCAGTCCTGGCTGAACTCACATTTTCTCTTTGAAATCTTCCCCAATCATTCCAACTGAACGTGATCTTCCCCTCCCGAGAGATATAATAGTGCTTATTGTCTGTGCACTCATGTGGTACACATCAACTCTTATTTTAGAATTAGAAAGAGCCTCAGAGAAATCATAGGGAATCCGGAGGTTCATTCATGTGTAATTCATTCATTCTTTCATTTGTTTGTAACTGGGCACCAAGCATTGCGTTCGACGCTGGGGGTTCCAAGATGAATCAGGTGTCGTCCTGATGGAGCCCACAGTTGGCTGGGTGAGGTGGCCGGCTACATAAGTCATTGTAGCACAGTAACACATGCTATGTACGACAGAGGCTAAGCATTGGAACGTCAACTGAGTGGAGGCACCGTGTTATACACTAAAGGTTTACAGAGCCCTTTAAGAAGTTGCAACCAGGTTAGCGTCAGAGACAGACCCAAAAGCTATTTTAATAGCACTATTTTAATATCATGTGGTAAGCGCTGCAAGAAATGTAAACTCAAGGTCTCAGGACAACGATGGGGAACATTGAACAAAGCCAGGGATTGGGATTGGGTTGGGGGAGTCTTCTTGGAGGACCTGGAAACTGGGCTAACCAGTTGGAGGTCTGGGAATAAGATGATGAGGGCAGTGGGGAGAGGGAGGAATTGGCAGATCAGAGATAAATTTAGCGGAGTGAATCAGTAGAGCTTTGTGATTGATTGTAGCTGCGGAGAAAATAATCTCAGACCTTCTTGTGTCTTCTGGAAGTTCTTGTACAGGACACTGCCCTTGGTGGGCATTTAACACCTGCCTATTGATTGATTTAGGGGAGACAGCAGAATCTGGAAAGGTGTGTGGTTTGATTATCTGGGAGGGTCTTATAACCAACATTTCTTAACGTATATTTCTATGTCAAGTTCTAAGACAAAGGGGTAAGCAACGTGTCCCCAAGCTGAGAAATGTTACTTAAATCCTGCATGTGTGCATGGGTGTGTATGAATTATAAAATGGGACAATATGAGGAAATGTTGTTGTAGGTTCTCCTTGGGAGGTATCTATGGCCTGAGGGAAAACAGGAGGGTCCAAAAGGAAAAATCCTTCTTTTTTAGCCTTTGTCCTATTTCCTTATTTTCTCCAAGTCCCAACCTCATCCTTTTTTGTTTGTTTTTAATGTTTGTTTATTTTTGAGAGAGAGATAGAGCCGCGGGGGATGGGCAGAGAGAGAGAGGGAGAGAGAGACACGGAATCCAAAGTAGGCTCCAGGCTCCAAGCTGTCTGCACAGAGCCCGACGCGGGGCTTGAACTCACGAACCATGAGATCACGACCTGAGCCGAAGTCAGGCGCTTAACCGACTGAGCCACCCAGGTGCCCCATCCTCATTCTTTTAATAAATGATTAAGAATTAAGTCAAATTAAAATCTAGCCCCCCATCCCAGTACATGCTCTCTCTCTCTCTCTCTCTCACACACACACACACACACACACACACACGCACATTACGTGTTTGTTACCTGTGCAGAACTCATCTGTGCTTTCTGCGGATTATAAATCCTTGTGGTCAGGAGTGGTGCAGAACGCCACACAGGGGCTTTAATACATATGCCTTGACGTTGGCCTCCAGGGTCACAGTCACAGCCTTGGCTGCCCAGATTTGAAGAGAAGGCACTAGACATTGCTGGATTCAAATGAACGGCTCCAATCTCAAATTCCTTGCCTCTGTCCCAGAATTGCTGGGAGGAGTAGGAGAATGGAGCGCGGGAAGAGTTTCCCTTCTGCCTTGGCATCTGTGCTGGAGACTTCCCGAAGCCCTTCTCAATCTGTTCCCTCCTGTGAGCGCCTCCCGCCCGCACACCTGCCTGCTGGGTGCTGTTGCAACGTCAGCAGCCCTGGAAGCTGGTCTTCCGAAGCCAGCCGGGCCAAATAGCTTTGGGCCTCTCTGAGGCCCAGTTGCGTGGGGGTAGAAGACCGGGTCTGGATGCTCCAGCAGAAGCTGGGTCAGGGCGGTCACCTGCTTTTGTCTGATCCTGTTGCCTTGTATTTGAGAAATATAGAAATCTTGGGTTGTTACCGAAACATCCGTATCTCGGGCTACCGCGGCTAGGACCCAGGTGTACCTAAGTGATGTTTGGGACTTTGATGAAGAGAATGGTTCTGATCCAGTAATCAGAGGAGGCCCAGTACTCCCTTCTGTGTGACCCCTGCCTCGCTGCATGGCTCCCCACTACACCTGTAGAGTAGTAACCACCCCCAACGCACACGGAATATTAATGGAGGGGGACACTGGGTACGCACCCCACGTGCCCAAGTTATTCGATCCCACTGACCCTGCAGGACAAGGCGTTGCTTTCCCTGCTTCACAGTGGAAGAAATCAAGGCTCAGGGAGACTAAGGCACCTTATCCAGGGCCTCAAGGCCAGTAAGCAGCGGTCAGGACGTAATTACAGTCTGCCTGTCTTCAGCGCCTCTATTCTCCACCGCGTGTTGGCACCGGGCCACGGAGGCTGGGTATTTGCATCAGACACCTATCGTGTGGGCCCGATTAGATTGTCAGCTGGTTGAGAGTAGAGACCATCTCTTGTAATTGTCTTAGGACACAGGCTCATTACTTGTGAAACAGGGATAATCTTTCCATTTCTTCTCAAATATGGCAATTCAACTAAAGTCCACGTGAGCCTTTGGAATTTGGGGGAGAAAGTGGATCTGAGACCCGAGGTGGGTGGATGAGCCCATGCGGTTCCCCTCAAAGCACACCCTCTGTCTTCTGAATGCCCTATTAGAGCTTACCCTGTTCTCCTGCAGATTCCTCCTGGAGCTCAGTGCCAGATAAACAGTCTCTCAAATTTCTTACATGTTATGAGGCATTGCAGATGACTCTGTATAATCAAATATGCCATTGCACATCTCATTTGTAATTTCACAATTTAGCTCTCTGCGCCATTTAAGCACATATAGAGCCTCTAGAGAAATCCTTATTTTTTTCCTAAAGCTTTTCTATGTGAGCTTTGTGCTGATTTTGGTCTTTGCTATGTCTAATAAGATTCACGTGAAGTTTTCTCATTACGAAAGGCTTTATAAAATTTAAAGAACGTTGGAAATAAGCCCTGGCCTAATACAAGTCAAGGTGGGCCAGGGAAGCATCAGGCAGAAGGCCCAGATGAGGAGCTGAATGTTCTTTTCCTCTTCTGTCTATTCCATTTGTGTTTGGTGGCTGCTTTATAACGTAGGCAGTTCTTAGCCGTTTATAAAGCAGACCTCCTGTGTCACATCTGACTTGAGACAACTATCGGGTAAGCGAGGCAGGGCAATTATTATTATCCCCATTTTACAGATGACAAAACTGAGGCTTGTTAGCAGATTTCCCAAATGCCTGAAGCTAATGCCAGTTAATGACCTGCCAGTCTAGGGATCGAACACAACGCAGATCTTTTGATTAGAAGTCTAGTGCCTTCCTTCCTAGAGACGGTCCTTTGTAGTTGCTGAGCTGAGATTTCAGAGAGGGGATTGTGACATGTGGACGGTACTGGCCATTAGTTCTTGAATCCGTCTACCGCTTCCCATCCCCACCGCGCTCTCCAAGCCGTGCCCATGCCATTTCTCACTTGGGTGACTGCCAGAGTCCTCAGTTGTTTTCCCTACTTCCAGTCTTGACCCACCCACGTCTAATATCCACAGTGCAGCCTAAGTGACTTAATTAGATAAAACCTTCCTCATGAAGCTCTGCTGCTTAGCACACTTTATGGCTCCCAGGGTCTGCAGAAAAACATCTAAACTCCTTAATGGGGCCTCCACGGGTCTACACGAACGGATGCTGCTTGTATCCCATAGCTACCTCCTGTCACCTTTCTTCCAGAATCGAAGCACCCATCATCAACCTCTCTTCTTTTTATGATTCACTGTCGTCTTCTCCCTGCTTGATCTTCTCCTCTTCATAATGTTTAATGCTTTTGGAGCAGTTTGTAGCCACCCCCACAAATAAAAGCCTGTTTACAACTCATTGCTGCTATCAGCCCTAGTGGTAGCATTTATTTTGGTTGCATACTTTAGAGTTTGTAAAATGCTGATAATACTTTTAATAATTAGCATGAGACCTGAGGTGGGCAGGGATCCGTTTTATAAACGAACACACTGAGCCTTGGCGATGTTACGTAACCTGCCCACCTGCACGTCGCGGGCAAGTGGCAGACCCAGCATTTGAAAATCAAGTCTTGAGATTCTAGTTCACACGAAATTATGTAACTTGTCTGCATCGTTTATCAGCTCCTGCAAAGCACTGGGGGATATGCAGGAAAGGAGGCACTGCAGAAAACTGACAGCCTAGAAGGACCCTTGCGTGCGAAGTGTTCTAGGCAGAGGCAGAAGAGGCATAAAGAAGGGGAGGAAGACGATGCTTCTGGAACAGCAGGCACATGGGCTCATTAACCTCTGCCAAACAGTCTCTAATCTCTCCTGTCTCCCTGTTGACAAGAAATAAGTCAGAGGGGAATTTGTGTGGCAAACTTTCACCTGCAGGGACAAGCTCTCTAGAGATGAAAAAAAAAAAATCATGAGTGGACAGAGTTTACTGTTCTATGCTGAGTCATGGGGGTGATTCTTTTTTTCTTGGAATAATTGGGAATTATTCTCCTGGGGAAAATATCAGTGTTCCCGACTGCATTGGCTAAATGGCAGGAATGCCAAGGACCATACAGCTCCAGGTACAACTTCTAACATACCAAGAGCCTTTCCTGAGGCTGAGTCGCTCGTCCCTCGTGTTCCCATGCTGCTCTTTCTGTAACAGACAGTAAAACCCTGCAGGAGAGTTAAGGAAGATGGGCTCAGAGTCCTCCAGGTGGCTAACAATAAGCCATTTAAGAGGAGGAACATGACCCAAGCAGAGAGGAAAGGTTATGTGAAGACACGGAAATAGTTAAAACATGGCAGGTTCCACAGCAAAATGCGGAGAACGGGAGTTCCAGAACCTAACTGTCGATTGAGCTGTAGGAGGCTGAGAAGGAGGAAGAGTGGGGGATGGCTCCCAGAAGTCCAGAGCAGGTGGGAAGGTGACAGTGTCACTTCATGAGACGGGAGATTAACGAGCAAGTTCTTTCCCTACCTCTTGTCCTTTATTCTCTCAGATCTAATGACCAGCACCGTTGAAAGCACCTTGAACCTGATGCGCCTGTTTGTGTCTGGGATGCTGAAGACAGCTCTGGTCTGGAGATGGGAGTTTGGGATACCGCGGCACACAGATGGGAACTGAAACCATGGGTGGTTGGGATCACCTGGGAGAAAGTCTGGAGGGGGAAGAGGCTTACCTGAGGTGGCCGAAGGACAGAGTTTTCATCCCCAAGTCAGAAATGGGAGACAAGAGAAACTGAAGCAACGCGGCTGTAATTGCGAAGGCGGTATGTCCTATCCAAAGAGCGAAGAAAAGACAACATAAAGCACGACTGGCGGCATCTAGGAGAGGAAGAGAACGAGAAGAGAGACAAGAGAAGGAAGGTCAGATGAGGGGCGAAGTGCTGGGCGGAAAAAGTGGTTCAGTGTATTGTTGTGGATTCTCTAGCCTTGAGACGTCCTTTCGCATGGCACCTGGTATGTGCTTGGAAGATGGTCGTGGACGCCGAGCTGGGCACTGTGATTCCTAACACTGTCAGGTGATCACTAGGAAGCTAGTTTAAAAGGAAAGGGCCTTGGGGCGCCTGGGTGGCTCAGTCAGTTGAGCGTCCGACTTCAGCCCAGGTCATGATCTCGCGGTCCATGAGTTCGAGCCCCGCGTCGGGCTCTGTGCTGACAGCTCGGAGCCCGGAGCCTGTTTCAGATTCTGTGTCTCCCTCTTTCTCTGACCCTCCCCTGTTCATGCTCTGTCTCTCTCTGTCTCAAAAATAAATAAACATAAAAAAAAAATTAAACAAAAAAAAGAAAGGGCCTTCAGATTTGTGCTCTGGGGAACACCGTTATGTCTTTTGACGCCTCTGTTTTGGGAGGCCACTCGTAAACAAAATTCTCCACGGGTCCGCCATACAACGAAGAGTCAGCTGCCCATAGCCTGTGTGAAGTCAGCAGCGCCCCTTGGAAACAACACATGCATATCCTACATGCCTTGGTGTAGTGAGCGGCTCTTTGTCAGAGTACTCCGACTTCAAATATGCTTCCAAGTCTTAGACTCGTGACCTTTTGAGGTTGTAGGGATCAGCAATTCTAAAAGTCATGGGGGGTGCCTGGGTGGCTCCGTCGGTTAAGCGTCCGACTTCGGCTCAGGTCATGATCTCGCGGACCGTGAGTTCGAGCCCCGCATCGGGCTCTGTGCTGACAGCTCAGAGCCTGGAGCCTGTTTCAGATTCTGTGTCTCCTTCTCTCTCTGCCCCTCCCCTGTTCATGCTCTGTCTCTCTCTGTCTCAAAAATAAATAAACGTTAAAAAAATAAAAGTCATAGGGGTCTTCACAAACTGATGGTTACCAGAAGGGAGGGGGGGGATGTGTTACATAGGGGATTAAGGAGGGCACTATTTGTGAGGGGCACCGGACGATAGGTGGACGTGTTGAATTCCTGTCTTGTCCACCGGAAACTAACATCAAACTGTGTGTTCAAACTGGAATTTAAATCAAAGCTTAAAAAAAAAAGGTCATAGGTTCTTGCATCCAAGGTCCTGACAGTGCTCTGGACCGCGCTCTAACAAACATACCTTCAAGTCTCAGTTGCTTAATTCAATCCAAGTTCATTTGTCCAGGATGTCAAGGCCAAGGTCTGGTCCGTGGACCAGCAGCGTTGGCATTCTCGGGGAGCCCGTGAGAATTCAGGAGCCCTTCGGACCTACCCTCAGCTCTACAACTTAACAAGATCTCCGAGGTGACGTGTCTGCACGTTTGCATTTGGGAAGCCCTGTTCTAGATTCCCCAAGCCTCCTTGATGGGGGAAGGCGACTCATCTTTCTCATTAAGAGGGAGAGAAAGAGGGGCGCCTGGGTGGCTCAGTCGGTTAAGCGTCCGACTTCAGCTCAGGTCACGATCTCGCGTTCAGTGAGTTCGAGCCCCACGTCGGGCTCTGGGCTGACAGCTCGGAGCCTGGAGCCTGCTTCGGATTCTGTGTCTCCCTCTCTCTCTGCCCCTCCCCCGTTCATGCTCTGTCTCTCTCTGTCTCAAAAATAAATAAACATTAAAGAAAATTTTTTTTAAAAAAGAAGGAGAGAAAGAAATGAGACTCAATGAAACAGAAGGGGGCAAAACCCAAAGAGGCGTTCTGATCTTTGGGGAAATCATTGCATTCTACCAAACTATGGGAAGTCTATTTCTAAAATCCTGGCACACTGCTACCAGAGCCTAGGCTATAGGAGCCTGCCTTCTTCATCCGTGACCCGTGGCACCGTGGAGTCAGATGGCCCCTCTCCTATACCTGCTTCATGGGGGGTCACAGGCCAGGCCGGGCTGACTTCCATTTCCCCCACTTGCCTCTTTCCTAGTGCAGCTTGGGCACACAGGTGGGAAGAAGAAGGACTAATTGACTGCAGTAAGTCCTATTATACAACTGGAAAATCTAGCGCAGATTCTTTTCCCTTGTGGCACCCCAAAGCGCTGGCGTTAAAGGGGTGATTACCGGCCCTTTATTATCCTCATTTTGGTAAAGCTGTAGTTTCTCCCCCACACCTATGTTCGAGGTTAATTCTGTGTTATTTTCTCCCTGCAGGCCTGTGCCGAGTGCCACAGGGAACAGCGTTTAGCAACACCAAGCAGGGAGAGGCAGAGAGCAGCGTTAACTTCACGCAGGACTTGGAAATTGGCTTCGTCTGATGGCAGGAGATTGTGTGTTTTTATGGTGTTAACTGTGGAGGGGTGAAAAGCAGCCGGCGCTCAGGAGCGCAAACGCAGCTCCTTCCCAGGAGCCCTGGTGCTCTGTGCTGTGGGAGTATGTGCTGGAAGGGGTACGGGGGGGAGAGGAGGGATGCTTTGCGGTGCGGGGACGGGCTCTCAGGAGATGAGGTGATAGTGAGCGTGCACAAGGTTTGGCCTGAGTGGAGGGGATGAGTGGGGGAAGCGTTCTGTCTCAGGCAGAGCCATTTTAGCCACCCACACGTTTGCCCCACAGGCCACTGAAACCAGAGACAGTCCAGCGCAGAGAGGGGAAGCCAGCAGTCACAGAACCAGTCTGGGTAGAATCCTCTTTTTATTTTTTTTTTTAAATTTTTTAATGCTTTTATTATTTATTTTTGAGAGAGAGAAAGAGACAGAGCGCCTGCAGGGTAGGGGCAGAGAGAGAGGGAGACACAGACTCCGAAGCAGGCTCCAGACTCTGAGCTGTCGGCACAGAGCCCGACGCGGGGCTCGAACCCACAAACCGCGAGATCATGACCTGAGCCGAAGTGGGACGCTTAACTGACTGAGCCACCCAGGCGCCCTGGGACAGAATCTTCTGATTCAAAACCCCTGTTCTCTCCCTTCTTTTAATGAAGACTCCTAGTTTCCCACACAACATCCACTCCTCCTCTTCCCTGTACGACTCTGATTTTATCCTGGGTGGCAAGATACCAGGAAAGAGATGATGTTTTCCCGTCTCCTTTGCAAGGACACATGGCTCATCAGACGTGAGCAGAGGTCATTAGGAGAGGCTTTTAGGCAAGTCTTTCAATGGGGCTGACTTCAGCTGGGGCGGGGGGGCAATTCCTATGTGCCCTTCCTCCTTCTTTCTGCCCGAAGTGTGGGCATCTGTTTGTATCTGGAGGTCGATACGAAGACAGAATCACGTAACTAGAGATAGTGAAGTAGACATTTAAGAGGACACCGATTCCTGGATGACTGCTATCGCTGCCCAGAGTTGCCTTTGGGACTTCTGCCTAAGAAGCCACGTGTTTGAATTTTCTGTACAAGTGGGAAACTCAGTTCTATGTTACTTACCTCTCCCCTGTGCTCCCTGTCTTAGGTGGGGCAAGTAAATCCGACTACAGCGACAACTTGCAAATCCTATTGGCTTCACCCAATGCTAGTGCCATTCACATTAAGCCTAATGCAGTGATAATGGGCTAGCGGGCAGGCTTTCTGGGACTCAGGCGGCTCTGCCCCTTCCATCTCTGCTGAACTATATGCCCTCCGTGTCCTCTTTATGCAGGCAGTGGGTGGGGAAAGCTAGCAGGAATAGCATGTGGGAGATTCTTGTGGGCTACACCCAGATACTGCACCAGCCACCTCCACCGAGTTCTCATTGGCCAGAAATCAGTCACATGGCCGCAAAGGCAGCTGGGGGATGTCATTTGGTTGTGTGCCCAGGAGGAAACAGAAATGAGTTTTGGTGAATGTTCATAGTTTGCCAAGCACATCTTTTCACGAAAAAGGAAGGGAGGGAGGGAGGGAGGGAGGAAGGAAGGAAGGAAGGAAGGAAGGAAGGAAAGGAGGAAAGAAGGAAGGAAGGAAGGAAGGAAGGAAGGAAGGAAGGACGGGAGGAAGGAAGGGAAAGAAAGAAGAGGGAAAGATCAGCAAATGCTCAACTGTTCTCCAGAAATAATTAAAGCATGTTTCCTGGGACACAGAATAGGTCGTGTCACCTGATTCCCAAAGAAATCTATGGGTTACCTAGTGTTCTTTTCCTTCAGAAGGGTTTTATTCAGTACCTGCCATGTTCAGAGCACTGTGGTCATAACCCATGAGTGGGAGTAGCTCTCCACCGGAACCAGTGTGGATTCACAGTGCCCCCCCAAGATCAGACCCCCAAGAGGCTGTTTGGCCCAATGTTGCTGACTCCAGAACTGGATGGATCTCACCTGGATCTGGATCTTTTGTTGTCACTACCCCTGAGCCAACAGCTCCCCTTTTCTGAGCCTTGGTTTCCCTATTTCCTCATCGGTGAAGTAGAAATAATAATAAATGCCCTCTAGGTTTCTCTGTCTCTGTCTCTCTTTTGGAAAATTAGAGGTAATGCCGTAAAGCACCTAGCCCAGAGTAGAGGCTCAGTAATTGGCAGCTGTAATTTTTATCTATTTCTGACTTCTCTTTAATTGGCTCTTTATTGTCTGTAGAGTAAAACTTCAGAGTCTGGCATGAGACATTTCTCTGGCTCAACCTCCGTTTCCAGGACCACGTCCTGCCACTGTCTTCATTGGCTCTTTATTTCTCCTGGTGCTTTGCCTCTAATGTGGGGTCTGTCAGCCTCGGTGTTAGTGACATCTGGGGCAGGGTAGTTTTTGCTGGAGGGACTGTTCTGTACCTAAGGAGAAGCCAGGAGCGCCTCCCTCCCTCCAGCCGTGACAACCAAAGATGTCCCCAGATTTCAGCAAATGTCCCATGGAGTTGTAATCACCCCCGTTTGAGAGCCCCTATTCTAACATTTCTCATTCCTTTGCCTTCCTGTTACATACTGACTCATCTTCAATGCCTACCTCTACTGTCCTCCCACCATAAAGCTTTCCTTGTCTTCTCCAGGAAGAGTTAACAGCTAATTGCTTAGTCCTCTGTCCTTTACTTGTTTGTTTTTTTTTTTTCTTTTGTGATCATTTACTTTTATGATAACTTGCCTGCCCACTAGACTTGCTGCTTATTGAGCGAACCCGTCTTGCTCATCTTTTCATCCCCGGAATTTGGCACAATGTCTAGCAGATAGAGTACTATGTGCTCCACAAGGAGTACTCGGATGGGTGCCTGGAAACATGCTCCTGATGGAATGTGGTTCTTTCTCAACACCTGGTGTCAAGGGGGCAATGGAGAGATGGTCAGGATGTTCGAAAAGGAAGAATGGATAGGATTACCACGGGGCTCAGGAAAGACACAGCAATCCGGGAGGAAATCTGGGGAGCCTTCATCCGCTTTTCTATGTATACAGAAAACATAAAGGCATAAAATGGCAATACCACAAAATAGGTGTTAGGCAGGTCCAAATGAACCACTGAAGGCAGGGCCAGTATAGAATTTCAAAAAAGGGTGAGCCCGGGGGGCCGGACCGGTGGGAGAAGAAAGGGCATCTGATGAGAGAAAGGTTACATCTCTCGCCATGTCTATGACACGAAACACATGCCTTGCCCTGGCTCCAATCCAACCAAATCGGCCTCCTTGCTATTTCTCAACACTGTGTGCCCACCTCAGAGCCTTTGCACCTGCTGGCTCCTTTGCCTACAGTGGTTTTCCCCAGAAGCCTAACTTACTCCCTCATTTAATTCAGATATCTGCTCAGATGTCAGGCCATTGGATCGCTAGATCTATAATAATATCCTTCTCAATTACTCTCTACCCCTCAGCTGGGGTAACTCACTGAATGTAAGTTACACGGGGACAGGATTATTGTGTTTGTTGCTTTCGTTCACGGCTGTATCTTCAGGGCCTACACTGTTTTGCACCCAGTAGGTGCTCAGGTGTTTGTGGAATGAGTAAGAGGGTGAATGAGTGCGTGGAGTTTGTCTTGAGTTGGACTTGGAATGAGGACTGAGGAGTGGAAGCACGAGTGTGGAGCCAGCAAGTGGGTGTGGATGGAAGCGGGTGCTAACTCAGAGATCTGGTGAGACCTACTAATCTCCTCTCAAGGTGTCTGAGCGAGCCGGGACCTCTTCCTCCAAGGCTGGCGGGCAGCAGGGGCGGGGGGCAGAAGGATTTACATTTGGCCGGTTATTTCTGCTAAGGCAGGCATGTTAGCAAAGATAATCGTAAAATATCAAGTGCCATGGAAACACTTATCAATACCGGGGGCTGGTGGTCCGATGGAGCCGGAGGCCCGCTCTGGCTCCAATGAACAGCCAGCAGTTCACAAGCGCGTCCAAAGCACTTGGTTTCTTGGACCGAAAATCACAATCCTCAGTACACAATGATTTAGTGCCTTCTGTCAGAGCGTCTCAAAGCATGTCACCAGCAGTCACCCTGCCCACGCCCTTGGGAGGAGGTGCACTGAGCAGCAGGTGCTTCGTCCAGTTTGTTTTTGACTAATATGTGTTGGAAGCTTGTGCCCTGTTTTCCACGATTACACATCCCCGTTTCCTCTCGCTGCAGCCTGTGTCTGGGCTGTTCCTTTGCTCTTCTTCCCCCGCAGCATCAAAACCTGCTCCTACCTGGCCGTTCTGGATTTGCAGAGCCAATTAGGAGAAGGAAGGAAGCGCCAGGATGCAGCTGGTCAGGACACTTTGCCCCTTTTAGTGCCAACAGGAGGGGTCAGAGTCCCTGCCATGACTCAGGGAGGGGAGGAAGAAGGAGAAGGGGCGGGGGAGACGCGCTGGGGGGCAGTTTGCTTCTGTGTGGTGCTCACTGTTTCCCGGGCAGGCTGCATTTCTCTTCGTGGAGTGACAGGAGCTGGTGGGTGGGAGACAAGGGTGATGCCGTGAGATGCCAGAAATAAGGAGCCACTGAGGACAGCTGTGTGTCATATTGGCCTCTCACATTTGTCCCTGTGCATGGAAGGAAGGAAGGAAGGAGGAAGGGAGGAGGGAAGGGAGGGAGGGAGGGAAGGAAGGAAGGAAAGAAGGAAGGAAGGAAGGGAGGGAGGAGGGAAGGGAGGGAGGGAGGGAAGGAAGGAAGGAAAGGAGGAAGGAAGGAAGGGAGGGAGGGAGGAAATTCACATAGGTTCTGCATTCAGAAATCAGAAATCTCGAGGCTTTGAAGCCTTTCCCTGTAGAAGCTGGTTTCTCTTAAGGATATTCCTGTGTTCTCTTGCTTTGATGGTTCAAGAGTAAACAAATCTGTTGTCGTTCACCAAAATGCTTTAGAGACCCAGAACAGGTAAACCCCTCCTCCCTCGTATCCATTCTAAGCAAATAATGGACCATTTCTTCAGTCCTCACAGGGCTGGGTAACTGTGCATCCACAGGGCTTGGCAGAGGTGATGGGAAACTACTCCCTGATTTTGGTGGTCCCAGAATAGGTGATATGACTCTCGGGGCGCTGGCCTCGACCCCTCCCTGGGACTGGTCTGCGCCCACCCCAGATCTGGACGTGGGCTCAGCAGACAGTGGAATCAGTGCAAGGACCCCAGATTTCTTGGTGGCCAGGAATGACTCAGGTGTGGGGCGCTCACTGGACGTGCTCACCAGCCGGTGCTGGCTCCGAGGCAGACACCTTGCACTCCCTGTCATCTCGCTTTCCGTTTTAGATGCCAAAGGCGGGAGGTGGAGGGAAGAGAGACTGAGGACTCTAGGCGAGCACGCTGGAAAATCCTGGGACAGAGGATGGGGTGGGGTGGCTTATCTGACTTGTCCAGTGCACCCCGATTCTGCGCCTGCCCTCTGCCGCCTCCTTTATCCCCAGGCTGGTCCCTTTCAGCCTGGAACCTGCTCCCTGCCTGTCTGCCTCACCCTCTCTACCTGCTCAGAAACCCGGCTCCTGCTATTCCTTTTGATGACTTCTCCTTAGTTGCCACGAAGAAGTGCTCGTATCAGCAAACAGATGGCGGCTGAGGCATGTAGCATAAAATATATTTATCAAGGCAAACAGCTGTAGCCCATTTCATTCGGCAGATTTCTATTAAAAGTTCTCCAGAGCTACAAGCCGCTCTGAGGCGGCAATCTGAAGGCAGCCCAGGGTGCACGGCTTTGTGCTGCTCTCCTCCCCCGGCCTTTCTTTGCAGGGCAAAGAGAAGGCGGCCAGGCTCCAGAATTCTCGTTTGCCGGCTTCAATTAAAGTGCGGCCTCGCCTCTCCTGCCTCACTGGGCAGAGGGGCCCTTCCAAGTGCTCCCACCTTCCCGGCGGGGTGCTTTGATGGACAAAGGGACTGGGGGGCCACGCAATTACCGGGTGCTGTGAGGGCAGAGTGGCCACTCTGGGCACCTGTCCTGTCCTCCAACCCTGCCGAGGACAAGTCCACTCGGAGGGGCGCTGGGAACCATTAAGTGGCCTCTGTTCCCTGCCTCCAGCCACCCTCACACTCTCTCTGTCTGTGCTTCATGCTCGCTTTGCTTTATTTTGTTTTGTTTTCTCATCGCCAGGACATTGCTGTGGTCTCTCCTTTATTGTGGTTTGGAATTGGGAGAGCTGGGATCTATTCCAGGCTCTGCTGTTAATTTGCTTTGAACTTGGGCAATGCATTTCATTTGTCTGGGCTCTTTGTTTCCTCTTAGAAGGATGAGATTGGATTAAAGGAGCTAACTCAAGTGCCTCTAGAGGCTAGGCAGGTAATGCAGGTGTGAATGGCCAGGTGTAGACAATACCCAAGTGCATAGTGTGTGCCTTTCTGAAAGGCATCCTTTTTTTTTTTTTTTTAATGTTTTAATGTTTTATTTATTTGTGTATGTAACAGAGAGAGAGGGAGACACAGAATCGGAAGCAGGCTCCAGGCTCTGAGCTGTCAGCCCAGAGCCTGACGCGGGGCTCGAACTCACGATGTGAGATGACCTGAGCTGAAGTCGGACGCTTAACCGACGGAGCCACCCAGGCGCCCCTAAAAGGCATTCTTAAACTGAAGAGCACTCGGAGGTTGTGGGGACCCATTTGGTAGGTGGGCCTCTATTCTGTGACCCCCTCCTAGATTCATCGTTTGCCAGCACACCATCAAGTGCTAATACTCTGTAATAACTATTGACCAATAGGGTGGTCTATAGGAAAAGTACTACTTTTTGAAGTTTTATTTTAATACTCTTTTTTTTTAGAGCAGTTTTAGACTCCCAGCAAAACTGAGAGGTAGGAACAGGGTGGCCCTACACCTTCTGCCCCCGCACATGCGTGCTCCTCCATGATCCACATCTCCCACCAGGTGAGACTTAGTTACAATCCATGAGCCGACATCGACACATCATTGGCACCTACAGTTTATGGTTGACATTAGCGTTCACTCTCAATTTGTCCATCCTGTGTGTTTGGACAAATGTATAATGACACGGACCCATTGCTGTAGTGTCATACAGGGTGCCTCGCTGCCCTCAAATCTTCTGTGTCCTGTCTACTTACCTCTTTTATTGATCACTTTTGCATTTTTTTAAAAGAGGGATGATGAGGTAAATAATAGGAGACCCTGAATGTTCTGCCTATCAATATGGGGACCACCCATCATCTTGAGAAGTCATGTGGTTTCGTGGGTCAGAAATAGGGACTCTGGAGTCACACTGTCTGGATCCAAAGCCCAGCTCTGCTTCTTAATAACTGTGCGGCCTCTCACAGGTTATTTGACGATACGCTGATGATACCTCGCGGTAGATGATTTAAATATACCTCGGTACCTCTCGGTTTCTTCTCAACTCAAAACAAAAAATGGCAATAAAAATAGTACCTATTTCATGGAGCTGTTGTGAGGATTACATTGATCAGTCTGAATAATTCATCTAGAAGAACTATGCCTGATGGAGAGCAAGTGCTCAATAAATGCTAATTGTTATTTATCGAGATGACCTTCCGGCATCGGTGTGTTGGCATAAAAGAGGTGAAACATGCAGTGAGTGGTTTTGTGGGGCTGATAGTTACAAATAACCAGTGGCAAAAGACTTGTCTCCTCCATCAGACAGATGATCCTTCGGCTCTCGCTTCCAATCAAGACACCAAACTAAAAACTCTTCCCATATATGATACACTTTTACATGCACCACATAATTAGATTCCTTGGAGGGGAAGAGACAAGTGCCCCTTCCTTTTTTACAAAGGCAGAAGCACACATTCAAAGAGGTTACATAATTTGTTCAAAGCCTCCCAGCCGGCAAGTGTCAGCGTTAGGCCCTGAGTCCAAGATAGTGGATTCCCTTGACCGTGGTCTCTCCCACTCCCCAGGACTGCTTTTCCACGCATTAACCAGTTGCTTGTGATTATGGCGAGTTAACATGTTACAGCAGGATAGCTCTGTTAATTTGCAGCGTTTCTCAAACTTGCCCAAAAGCGTCACTTCAGGTGCTCATCCAGAACCCTGATTTCTGGACCCTAATCCAAGCCTATGAATCAGAATTCCCAGAGGAGAGACCCAATAATCTGTGTATTGAGTACACTCATAGCTGATTCTCATGATCAGCTTATGCTGGGAAATAAACCTTGGGCCAGAGAATTCTGCCCGTAACACTCACTGGTCAGCTTTGCACCAGACATTGGAATAGCTGTTTTAGGAAGACGTGAAAAGGTCATGAGGGGAGAGGCAGAGTGTGGCTAGCTGGAGGGACCAGAAGAACAAACAAAGTCCAGGGCTTATCAATTCAATTTACCAAATAGTTATTGAGTTCTTATTTCTGAGCAAGGCGCCTTGTTAGGTCCTGCATGTCAGGTCAGGAATGTCCTGGAAAGCAAAAGAGCCAGGTATCAGAGCTACCGTCCATTTGGTGGTTAAGGCGATGAATGTACTCACTTGCCTGACCTACTTCCAAGGAGAGGTACTGACACCAGGTGGAGGATGTTATCTCTCAATTTCTGATAGATCATGTTCAACTGAACGTTGCAATCAGCTTTACGCTGTTTTTTTTTTTGGTCAATGCGTCTTCTGGGAATATGCGTAGTACAACAGGGCAATGTACCAAGAGCTTGGTGTACAAAGGAAAGGCTGTGCCCGGCCTCAAGTAGCCTTCCAGTTCGGTAGGTGAAAAAACAATTGGAATATGTCATTGCAATATGTAATCCAGGGCAATTATCAATCCATAATTATAGCACTCCAGGTAATGGTTGGCTCCCTCTTCAGTTAATGGTGTGTGGACACGTCTCCTCACTCGCCATCAGCCTACCACGAGCACTTTCCTGCCTAGGTCCTTTTTCTCATGCAGTTTTAATTTGTCCTGTTATCCCTTCATTCCCAAGCTCCGCCCATGAAAATCCTATCAGTGTTTCCAGGCTCAAGTTAAATCCCACCAAAACCAAACTATTTCTATCCCTTTTAGTAAGGCATGACCTACACATCCTTTGGAATGCCCTGTTTCAAACGCCCTCATGATCCTATGTCCTGCCCTACAGTTTGTTGTAAGCCTGGAGCTGGGGTTTTGCCAGTGAATATTAGCATACAACTCCACCCACAGCAGGTGTCGGATAATCGTGTGGTTTACCAGTTGGCTTATTTGCAGAGGACATAGATGCAATGAAACCCAAGTCTCTAAGTTTGATTCCTGAAGGTGGCTTATGTTAGCTGGGCATTTTAGGTTGTACCTGATGGAAACCCAATTCAAATCATTTTAAGTAGTAAAGGGATTTGACGACTCGCATAACTGAAACATCTGTGGGGGTAACTTCATTAGCTTCAAGCACAGGTAGAGCAGAATTTGTAAATGTCATCAGGAGTCTATTCATCTCCCTCTCTTACCTCTTCTTTTTTCCATGCCAACCTGATACTTGGATGGACTATTTCCATGTCAGAGCAAAGATGAGTCTTAGCATCTCTGGGCTTATATTTTACCCACTCAGCAAACTCAGAGGAAAGATTGAGTCCTAATGAAAGTTCAAAATCTGCCCCTCATTGTGAGTCTGATTGGCCACTGCTGAATCCAAAGGTCCTTAGCTCCACTGGAGCCACAAGAATGGAGATTGGATATAACCGTAAATACATTTCTTATATAGAAAAAGGCGAGAAGGGGGTGGATGCTGAACAGGCAAAAACAACAGATGTCCAATCCAGAGTTATTTAGCTTTCCATAGGAAAACACTCGAAACAAATTACTTTCTTAAACACTGATTTCATTTCTGATGCTAAACAGGCATTGTAAAAAGTGCATGCATTAATCATAAGATGAACCAGTCCCAAAGCACGTGAAAAGCTCTGTGCAACTTGTCTTCACGATGGAATAGACACCTCAAATCACAACCCATGCAAATTTATCCTAAGGAAGTAATCGGAGGTGCATACAAAGTCAAGGCTGTTAATTGCAGCAGTGTTTGTGGGAAGATAGCTAAAAATTTAGAAATGACATAAATCTCCAAAATAGAGAAATAGTTAACTGCATGATAGTATATCCATGAAAAGTGATGTTCTGGAAATGTACTTGAGATAGAAAAATGCTCAGGAAATTATGATACAGCGGTAAACACAAATGCAGAGACACAAAAGTATTTGTGTCTTCGGATCCCAAGTTTGTATGAATGTACACAGTTCCAGCAAAGGTTTACAGAAAATACACGGTGATGTTAACAGAGTTTCATCTTTGCAAAGTAAAATCACGGGTGAGTTTTCTTCTCCTTTATACTTTTTGTTTCCCAATTTTTGCCCAAGAATACTATTCTTGCATGATTGAAAAAAAAAAACACGTTGTAGATTTCTAAATTCTTGCCTTAGTGTCAGTGCAATTGAAAATGCATCCCAGTGAATTTATGGTGGCTGCAAAGTGGGGCAGCCCATTCTCTCTGGGACACAGCCCAGATTACACGCAGAGAGGAGATTTGCAGACTGCCTTGCCCCAGGCTAGGCAAGAGGGCACCATTTGCTTCTTTTTCTCATGGGCCTGGTTCCCTGTTATTTCCATATGGGTTGCACCTTCGTTTGCTGCTCACTTAGCCTTTGGGGAAGATAACCACTCCCTCCTTATTTATTAATTGATGGAGGAAGAAAGGGAGAAAGGAAAAAGAGAGAGAGAGAACCAAACTCTCCCCCCACCATAGGACTGCAATAAAGGAGCATATGTATCCACTAAAAAAATTTCTTGGCGACAAAAGCTTTTTAATTGAACACAGTCTCTTCAGCCAACTTATGTAAATTCTATCCCAATTTTGGGCATCTATTTTGAGCACAGAGAGAAGCGGTATGAATCTTGCCCTAAAATTGTGCTCAACAGAAGGGGTGACACCATATGGATGCCATGTTATCGGAGCCTGTCACCTGCTAACCAAGATGAGAAATTACAGGTTCTAATCGCCTCCCCGCTGCCTGAGCAGCCCTGGCGGGTGGGGGGCACGTTGGGCATCAAGGTTTGGTGTGACAACCTAACACTTGCCTGGGGCTTTGTAGCCACAGGTGTCTGGGAGGTCGCAAGGTGAATGATAAGGTGAGCAGCGGCTCTGCAAGCCGGCGGAGGGTGGGGGGCGGGGGAGGGCTTGCTTCCACCTCAAAGAAGCTGGATTTCCTTCCCCTCAGCTTAATTGGAATCTGGCTCATCCTGTAAACGACCACCACCTGAGAGTCAGTGGTGACAGGCTAGACTGACCTTGAGTGACTCTCCCATAGACGTCAGAAGGTGGGAGGGGAGCAGTGCACTTATTAGTGGAGAAGATGGGGAAAGTGATCAAGGAGGTTGGTGGACCATTCGGAGCATCCACACCCATGGGCGTCTCAGCACAAACAACGACACCCCCACCCCCACCCCCACCCCCAGTGTCTCAGGAGAAGGACGAGTTTTGTCCCATGACCATGAGATGTGCAGGAGGTTGCCTGTAAGTCAAATGATAGAATATGGGAGGGAGGGGAGGCAGGTTGCCTATCTTTAGTCCACAGGCAGCCTCTGACAAATCTGGAGATTTTCTCTGGAGAGGCATTTATCACAGATGATTGTTCTACTGTTTTTTTTTATTTTATTTTATTTTAATTAATTAATTTTTATTTAATTTTAATGTTTATTTATTTTTGAGAGAGAGAGCGTGAGCAGGGAAGTGGCAGAGAGAGAGAGAAAAAGAGAGAGAGAGAGAGAGACAGAATCCGAAGCAGGTTCCAGGCTCCGAGCTGTCAGCACGGAGCCCGACGTGGGGCTCGAACTCACGATGTGAGATCATGACCTGTGCTTAAGTCAGATGCTTAAGTGACTGAGCCACCCAGAAGCCTCTGATTTTTTATTTATATATATATTTTTTCTTCCAAATAACTGTTAAATATGTTGCAGGGAAAAATAAAGTGGGCACACTCTACATTTATTTTCTACGCCTAACTTTTCTTCCCATAGTCACTCCAATATGTAAGCTAAACTCAGACGCCAATTCAATTTCAGAATGTTTACTATTTTTCTCTCCTTGTCCCTTAAGTACTGAAACTTTGTATTGGCTAGCTGAGTACATGGATGTTATCATATTGATGTGCTCACCTTGGATGATTTGGGTAGAAGGATGCATAAGATAGCAGTGTGGATGACAGTTCTAAAAATAGGAGCTCTCAGAGAATAGGGCTCCGTGTCTCCAGTGCCTAGTAGAGAACCTGGCACAGAATGAGTGGCAAAAAAGTGTTCCTAAATAAGTGGACACACAATTTCCATTTCTTACCCATTTTTGCTTGAGGAGTTAGAGGGTACAAGAAGCCAATGGGGTTGCCTTTGAAGACTGTTGGGTTCCATAGTGAAAGCGACAGGCTAGAAGTTAAAGACCTCAAAGTCAATTGAGAATTTGAAGGCCATTTATTTCACCAACTTTCCTTAGTTTTCGCTTTACAAAATGGGGGTTCTATAAAAAACGCCATGTATCAGTAATTCCAGGCTCTAGTATGCTCACTGATCTTCTTTCTCCTTTGCCTGGCTGAAGAGTGTTTGGGTTTTATGAGAAATAGTATTTTCTATCCAAATAACTCACCTCGTCTGTGGAAGATGTCCTCCCTTCCTTCCTCCCTTCCTCCCTCCCTCCCATCCTTCCTTCCTTCCTTCCTTCCTTCCTTTCTCCCTTCCTTCCTTTTACCATAAATACTCATTGAACACTTACTGTGTACTAGACAGCATGATGTTTATTTGGGGTAAAAGAAATGAATGAGACATGCCTGACTTCAAAGAATTTACAGTTTAAGGAAGCAAAGTGCTAAATCTGTAGTTATAGCAGCTTCCTATGTGTTTATATGGACATATGAAGGGTACTATGGGAATACAGAAACAAGGTATCTAAGTCAGATATCAACTCCAAAATAGTAAAAGAGGTTCAAGCATGGCTTATAAGATTGTGTGTGTGTATGTGTCTGTGTGAGAGAGAGAGGAGAGAGGAGAGAGGAGAGAGGAGAGAGGAGAGAGAGAGAGAGAGAGAGAGAGAGAGAGAGAGGTGAGGAAGGAAAGAAAAGTAACAATTCATACAATACACTCTGTGTTAGGTATCACTTCTTACTGGAGAAACCATCTACGATACCTCCCACTTTCAATGTTGTTTTGAGGAAAAATTGAGGAAATATATGTGAAGTACTTATGATAATTCCTGATTCATAAAAATACAAAAAAATAGTAGTTATGATGGCGGTCATGGTAGTAATATCATTATATTGTTATACACAGTTCAGTTCAATGAACGTTTAAGAATATCTAGTATAGGCAGGTACTTTATTAAAGTCCTAAAGAAACATATGTTCTAGCAAAGAATAAGGATATGCAAATGATTAATCAGAATATAAGATAATGTGTGCAAAAAGAGAAACATGAAAAGAATGTAGAGAAGTAGTTTAGGGAAAGGAATGCTTAAAATGATTGGGATAGTCTGAAAAAAGTTTTAAAGGATGAAAAGGAGTTTGCCATACAGACCCAGAGTGGGAAAGAAGGGCATGGCAGGTGAAGGAACCAATCAACATGGTCTGTTCAAGGAATTTCCAGAGAACAGATGAGAATAGTTGCGTATGGAAAGCATGTTAGCAGTGGGATAACATTTTTAACAAATGACTTGGCAGTAAGGAGTCACTGGATGCATATTACTATTATCAGACTCATCTATCTGTATTGTGAATTCTCCATATTTGTCGTCTCCTAGAGGATTGCAAACTCTTTGAAGGAAGAGATGTTTCTTATTATCTTCCTTACCTCCAGTGCCTAGTATATGCTATGGAGTCAATATTTGTTGAATGGTGGATCAATTAAAATTAATTCCTAAGAAGAATCCCAGATGTTCTTTGATATGGGCTTGGCATTTCAGAGTGTTGGATACCTTCCATCCCCCAGGGTTATCCACCGAGGACATGGAGTGGCTACTTTCCACGCCTGCAGAGAAGGAGGCCAGCCTGAGATGTTTTAGCTGCAGTAGGGAGATCAGCCATTTAACATCAGAGCATCACCTAACAATAAGGTTTTAAGCGGTACCAGAAATGAGATATTAAAAGATGGCTATGGGATAATTCTCTCAGTGTTTTTGTTTGTTTGTTTGTTTATTTATTTATTTATTTATTTAGCTTGTTTCTTATAGACAAAGGACAACTGACAGGGTTGGGTTGGGGATTAATTTTAACTAGAATGGATTGCTTAGGAAATGAAATCTGAAAGCCTTGACGAAAGACAGTTTTTCAATAGATAAATACGGGGTTGGGACAAAAATGGCATAGGATTTCAGTCCACGGGAACAGCTTTGACCACTGGTGCTTTGGAGAGCCCAAGGGGAGGCTCAGAGGGTGGGAACCGTCCCCTGCCTTGCAGGCTGACGTCAGTGTAAGCGACTTTTCTCACCTACTACGTTGGAAGGTGGGGATTTGAGTGACTGTTCTTACCTCCCCCCTAGGGTGGGTGGCTGTGCTCTGGAGGAGGTCCCCAAGAATGCCTGTGGGCGCCACCCATAGAGCTGAGGCATCTTGAGGGCAGGAAGGAACTGGGTCTTCATTTCCCGCTTTCTATCTCCCGTGCCTGGCTCAGTACCTGGTACCTAATAGGTGTTCCCTAAATATTCAGGGGACTGAGGAAGAAAAATAACAGCTACTGCTTGCAAAGAGCATACTCTGTGCCAGACGCTGTTTTAAGGGCTTTGAATGTCTTAATCCCTTCACCTCTGTAACAAACCTGTGAGGTAGGCATTGTTATGGATAAATGCCAACGAGACGATGGTAGATGGAGCCCGCCGAGCGCCATCTTTGCACAGCTCCAGAGACGGTGCCTACAACCCGGGGCTTTCTCTTGGGGTCAGCAAAGGGCAGCCTGTTGGAGACGACGCCTTTATGGTTGCGTTGCCCCTGACGCTAACCACTTGCTAAGTAGGGAGGGTTATCTAACAGCTCTAGGTGATCCGGGCCAGAAGGAGAAAAGTTTATGACAGCCATTTGCACAGCTGCGGGCAAAGCCAGGCAGGTCTCAGACTCCCTGTTGCATGATCACATCGATGGTAAACACACGCCTTTCCTTGAAAGCAAAGCCTTCTCGGAGCTGAGCCTCAGTGCGAAGTGTGCGGGGGAGCCTCTGGGGAAGGCAGGTCACCCTAGACGGTTAGTGTAAACACAGCTGTGATCCCCAGTGGAGAATGGTCTCTTAGTAGCAACTGCTTGGCCAGCAGCTGATCAATCTCCTGCAGTATAGCTGATGGGAGAGTGTCCGTTTCCTTAAGTGTCTCCTCCTCCAAGATAAGCACCTCCCTAGATCCGTGGGGCAGGGACGGACTGGTCTCTGAGCATCGTGTGGGGAGACGGTGAAGGCCCTGGGTCTTGACCTGCTTCCCTCTCCCCAGGAGACTGGTGGAGCTCAGGGAGGCTTGAACCATCTTCGCTTGGCACGAATGTTTTCTCCCTGTGGCTCACCTAACCACCGTGACCTCACCTTGGTGGTCGTGGGAAACGTACCGCCAGCTTTTGATTATCCAAGCCCAAGGACAGAAGCAGTGTGTTATCCAAGAGCGGACAACCCCAGGGCTGATTTTGACTCTGGGACGCCTTAGCTCTTTTAGTTCACTTATGTGGCACCGAAAATCAGAGATAGATGGGACCACAGAGGTAATTGATTCCAAAATCTTTATATCACAGTGGAGAAAGGAAGGGTTAGAAAGGAACTGATATGGTAACATTGTCTCATCGGTTAGCAGCTGACCTCAGTCCCCTTCTCCTTCCATTAAACTATTATGCTTTCCGGATATAAACAAATACGTCTATACCAAACTTAACTCAGAATCGCTGCCCTGGATGATTAGCGTGAAGAAAGTTCCCTGAATTCTTCAGCCAGAAGAACCCAGAAGTCTGCATTTCCCCTGTCGAGGAAATGGGTTTGCCATTTGGGCAGAGACCAGCCGGGGGTTGGTGTCTCTGGTTTGAAGACCCTGGGGGTGGGGGTGGGGGTGGGGAGCTCAGACATTTGGGCAGGGCCTTTGCAGTTGGCTAAGCACAGGTGCGTATTCCAATTCTGCCACCTCCTTACCTTTCTTGTGACTTTAGGCAAGGAAGTTCACTTTTCTGAGCCTTAGTCTCTTTGAGTCTGATCATAAAGTACTACCCATACCACGTTAGGGTGGGATCTGGACCCCAATGCATCGGGGACCTACGGAGATCCTGATGGACATCATCGCATCTGAGTTTTAGAAACATTGCTACCTACCCTACAAGATTTCTGCAGAAAGAGTCGCAGCCTCACCACAGACCGGTTTCAGATTACAGCTGAGCATGAGGCTAAAAGACTACACAGGCAGCTGCCAAGCAATGTTTTCCAAATCCCCTTCCCAGATGTTTCTACCTCAGCTCCCCGAGACGGCCCATCCCTTCCCGGCCTTATCACAGACACGACGCCCAGGCTGAGAAGCACTGTAGGAGCCCCGGGTTGGAGTGAAAAAGAGGAGAGAGAGGAGAAATCACCCGTGGACCTTTACATCTGCATGGTTCTTCCGCTCCTGGCTGGGGGAGCCTGAACGTACTGAGGACACCTGTCATCTGGGCTGTCATCCACCTGACAGGGGCTAGCCTCATTGGCCTACTTGCTGGAGGTTCATTTGCATGTCTGCTTAATTGAATTCCCACCCTGTAAAAATGTATTTTTGTACCGTTGCCTGGAGGCATTCAGGTAATGGGTGCATTTTTAATAAACCCAGGAAGTAAATAACTACTTTCTCCCAGCAAATCCGGAGGGACTAGGGTTCTACTGCAGCTTTGAAAACGATGATACCCAGAATGGGGCTTCAGGGACGTGCACCCGCTGACTTGCGGGTGATTCTCATCATTGTTCTCAGGTGGATGAGACACCCTCCGCCCCCCCCCCCCCCCACGCTTGTCCCCACGGAGCCTGGGAGTGAGCCGAGCTGGAAACGCCCTTCCCAGACACCTGCACGTCCTCACGCTGCCAGCTAACCCCCTCTAGTGTCCATGAAAACAGACTATTTGCCGCTGTGAAAACACAGCCTGCACCCTGGGGTGGTAGGACTTTTTGGTGGGTTCCCCACCAGCCCCCTCAGCGCTCCTGCCTCTCAGGCACACAGGAGCGAGAGCCCCAGTTCTGAATTTTGGGTTCCCTTCTGACTCCACTACAGGCCTGCTCACCTGCCCCTCCTTGCTTCCCTCTACTGCACGGCCTTCACCTCCCTCAGCGCTCGGTAGCTCCGCCCCTGCTGCTTCCTCAGGCCCCGCCTCCCGCCCCCCGTGGCCCTGCCCTGTGATGCTCGCATATCGCTACACTTTTGGTCCTGACACTCTTTCTGCCCAGAATGTTCCCTGCTACTTCCGTGCCAGTTCCGTATGCTCCAGATTGAGTTTCATCTCCTCTTTGCCCACACTATGATAAGTTCTTCTTCCCTCGAAATCCTACAGCATTTAAGGATCTTACATTTGGGATATGCCACCTTGTGCTTTCATTTAGCTTTTTATGGCTATGTAAACTCTTTGAGGGCGGGTGGTTGCCTGGCGTCCTGCAAGGAGCAGATGCCCCAGGATTGTTTATCCCACAGAGCTGACATCCTGCAGTAACTTACAAATTCATCCTTGGGTTAGGAGCATCGCAGATAGAAAGCGGTCCCTCTCACCCACTGCCACCCCCAGCTTATTATCCCCTGGCCCCCCAAGCCCAAACCTTCCCTGCAACTTTCTAGAAAATTCTCAGTCGCCAGTACTGACAAACCCAGTGTGAACTCTATGGCTTGGTCTGAAGAATTCCAGCCTCGTCCTAAGCCTATTTTCAAAGATGATGAGCATGTAGCTTGAGTGACAATAAAAGGGTGGCAGTTGTCGGTAGAGCTATGGCCAATGGTCGGGGACTGTTTTCTGCTGTACCTGCCCACATTCTTTCTGAAACAAGAGAGGAGGTGAGCTCGGGCCTCATAATCTGCATGGCTCTCATTAGAGAGAAACTCTCCAGGCTGGCACCTCAGTAGATGGTTTGAACCCATTTCACAGATGTGCTGAGGCAGCCATGCCCGGACTGCATTTCAGGGATGCTCTTGGGACTACGGATGTCAAGACGCTCAGCTGTGGAAGGAGCCAGGCTATCAGCGCCACTTATTGGACGTGAACTTTCACTCTCCTGTTTGGCTAATGGAAGTAGGTTAATTCAGTCACAAGAGCAACTCTCTGAAGTGGAAGGTGTCTAAGGTGGGGATTATAAACTTTAGTTTCTAATGAACCTTAATGGAGCCCTTTCTTTGTGGTAAGCGGCCCTTCCAGAATGCTCTATTCAAACCGCTGCAAAAGCTACTGGCCACAGCCATAGAAGCAGATCTAAGCACATGCCTGGTGCCTTTTGCCTAATAAACTCCTTCTTCCTTGCTCCCTCCTTCTGCCGAAGGTTCCTCCTCCACTGTGACCTCCTCTAATCCCTTCTTGCCAGATATAACAATGCCCCTCTGGATCCTTCTCTCAAAGAACATAAGTCAGGAAAGGGGCTGTCACAGGGTCCCACTGCCCACAGCGCCTCCTCCGCTGCATCCCAGAGAAAGCTCGGCAGCTGATGGGGAAGTGATTTATAATCCCAAACACAGTTTCTTTTGCTGTTGGTTCCGGTTTCCTGCACCACAAATCGTTTTGCATATTAGCATTGCATTGACGACATTCAAAACAGGTGCACTGCCTATAGAACAGCTGCTGAGGCCCACTGAAAGCTTCCAGCCGAGACCCCGGGTGCGTGAACCCTCCTTCTGATAAGCTTTGGAGCAGGTAAAATCATCATTAAAGGAAAATTGACTTGTAAGTACGTGCAAGATTCTAGTCATTGCATCCTAACCACAAAGAAAAGCGAGGCGGCGGCGGCCAAGGGAATCTTTTTTAAAAAAATGTATTCAACAGAACAACAGAAAAGAAATTGCCATCTCAGGAGAGTGGCACGACACAGCTTTAAGGTGCCAAGAAACCAGACTGTTTGCATTCTTCTGGAACTGGGGGGTCGCTGCTTGGAGCTGGTGCCTCTGAGACCGGATGGCTCAGAAAGCTGAGAAGAGGCAGAGCTTCTACTGTAGAAGAAATGGGGTAAGCACGTGTGTTAGGGGGAAAAATCACAAAGGAGCCGTGGGATGTCAGCTCAGGGCCAATCTAGTTAGCACTGGACCCCAATATGTCACGTCTCATAATGTTGGATCCTGAAGAGTAATTTTGAAGATCCCTTCCATTTAAAACAAAATGACCTAAAACATTTCACAGAAATGGGCTGGAGCTCAGAAGCCAGGTGAAATTTAACATGGTCCTGGGTGTGACTTACACATCCAAACCCCTGCTTTAATGCCTGAACTAATTATGGAGCACCAACAATGTGCCAGGCACCCAAGGCATCACATCATCTTGGCACAAATAGCCTTTGACAGATACACCTGTCATCCATTTTTCAAATGGATAAACTGAGGATCAGGGCAATGATCACCTGGCCCGAATCCTAAAGTTCGTAAGAGACAAAGTCAGGATCTGAACACAAGCTACCAACTCTAAAATCAAAGGGCTTGGGGTGCCAGGGTGGCTCACTCGGTTGGGCATCCGCCTTCGGCTCAGCTCGTGATCTCATAGTTTGTAGGTTCAAGCTCCGTGTCGGGCTCTGTGCTGACGGCTCAGAGCCTGGAACCTGCTTCGGATTCTGTGTCTCCCTCTCTGTCTCTCTGCCCCTCCCTGACTCTCACTGTCTCTCTCTCAAAAACAAATAAACATTAAACATTTTTTTTTAAATAAAATAAAATGAAATAAAATGAAAGGGTTTAACTCTATCCCTCCGCTCTCACAGGATAACATGCAATTTATTCCCGAGCCACAACAAAGCAAGAAAACAGGACATAGACATCATGCCTCCTGAATAATCCCTTACTTTTCCTTTCCTGTATAGAAACAGCAAAATGATATTGCCAAAGTGGTGGTAGAAAAGTAGATGTTCTCTGGTAAGCCATTATTTTTCCCCCCAATTTTAGCAGTTTTACTGAGGTAAAATTGACACAATATAGGGCATGGGTTGGAATGATCTTTCTACATAAAAACACATTTATCTATAAGCTTAGGTCCAACCACCTGTGCGCCTCTTGCCCGTGGTTAGGAAAGGGGGTAGGATGGAGAACCCTCCAGAACTGAAGCCCCCACATGTGGGAACAGACTGTCTGAGCTTCAGCCTCTTTTCTGTAATTCCTGGCTGCCCTCCTGTCCTCTAGGTGGACTCTAGAGTCTTAGACGTGGGAGGGACTTCAGGGTCACCTGATCCAAGGCCTTTATTTGATAGATGTGGAAGCCAAGGCCCAGGGAGATAAAGAGAATAACAGCTAGTGATACAGAGAATGCTAATCTCGTTCGGCTGACTTGAAGGCGCGGCTTGTTATGACAGGCTCTTCACATGTCTGCCCTGCAACGCTTTGTCCTGGTTCTCTCTCTGGTGGGTGTGGGCAGCTGGGGAAAGGTGTTCACTTCTCTCCAGGAGAGGAGGGTGTGTGGGGGGCCCTCGGGCTCTCCAGCCTGGTCCTGTAGTGAGGCAGCACAGGCATCCTGACCTCAGCAAGGCTCCTGCAGGTGTAACAAAACCAAGAAGTCAGGGGTTCCTCGCAAAGCCAGGCATTCAGAGAACCGGGGGAGCGCTCAGTTCGGTCAGTCAATATCTGCTTTTGAGCCCCTGTATGCACCAGGCCACGGGCACCCTGCCATGAGGGCGCTCGGAATGTACTGCAGACAGAGCCCCAAAGCTCTTACTGTGCGGTGAGGAGGCAAGACGTCTACACGTGCAAAAATAAAGCACATGGGTGCAGAGTGAGTTCAGTGACCACGGGAGCTCCCTGTTCACCCGGGGGGCTCTCAGGGCGGCCCTCAGAGTGGCGGGGCTTAGGAAGATGTCTACAAGCAGCCTCAGAGAAGGGAGAGTCGAGGAGCCTGGGCTGGATATCTTTCTAACACGGAGCTGTTGCCAGAGGAGGTCACGGTGAACCGTGCTGCCAGGCTAGCCATGGACTCACTCCCTTGTCCCTGCAGGACCGAGACTTGCGCTGCCCATGATGGTGTTACCGAATGAATGGATTTTTCCGCCCCTCCTGGGTTTCTGTGCACCCTCCTGATCGTCACATTGTGCAAGGCTTTGGGATTCAGAAGGCTCGTTAATATCTATTACCATAGTGCTTCCTCCAACACAGGCTTGTGAGGCGGGTGGACAGTACTAGCCTGATAGCCGTCGAGGACACTGAGGTGAGGTAGCCTGATCAGGGAAAGACAAAGCTGGTTGTAAACTTGGGTCTTCTGGGTCCTTGCCTAAGATAACACAGGCTCTTTGCGCCCCTCCTCCGTGCTGATCACACGCCCCCGCTCATGAGACTGGGCGAAACGTGAGTCAGCCTCTCAGGCGACATACTAGCCCCACTGGCAGAGCTGGGAAGGAGACCGGGGATCATGCAATGTACCTCTTTCCCAGAGTGGCCCCAGCATAATGCCTGCCAAAGCCCATTGGACAGACAGGGGTCGCCGGGGAACACAGAGGGTTTTAATCAAGAAGGAGAAGTTGATTTGCTTTCCCAGTAATCCCATATTAATTAGTCTCATTTGAAAAATGGCCCGTTGCACACTCCTGTCTGCTGGAGCCCCCGTTGGCAATCCTGGAGACGGCCGCAGCCTCATTCCTGCAGGCTGGAGTCTGCCCTGCAGTAGGAAAAAATGTAATTTTGTTTCAAAACCTTGGGGAGGTCTCAAGGACTCTCTGATGGAGAGGAAAACAACAAGAGAAGATGGTCGACAAGGTTCCTCCTCTCCTGTGCCTTGGCCCAGCGGAGGTAATTACACAGATTAGAAGTAATTACACAGATTAGAAATCGTGTTTAAAAAAAATCATCTTTCTCACGGGCCCCTGCCTCACTTGCCAGTCCTCCATCAGGCTCCGGGTCACCCTCTTGACCAGTAAATACAGCTGGGGACCCGTCCCAGGCTCAGCCGGTTCATCCCTCACAAAGGCACCTACTCCAGACTCGACTAATTCAATTTCCACATCTCCTGTGGGATGGTTTCCTTGACCCCCTTTTCCAGGGGCTGACTGCGGAATCTGGGGGACTTCTAAATGAGAAGAGCAAGATAATAGCAATTTGGGGCAGCTGAGGGGAGCAGTTCTAACAAGAGCTACCTGGAAATAATCCTATGAATGGAATCGCTTGGGCTCATCAAAGGCAAGCCATGTGCCACACACTTGTGAAGCACATTTTTGCACTAACAGATCTAGCTCTCAGTTCATTAGGTTCTGTCATTGTTCCCACTTTAGAAATGGGGAAACTGGGTCTCAGAGAAGTTAAGTGATCTGCCCAGAGCACAGGTCATCTTGTTGGAACTAGGGTTAGATCCTAGGTCTGACTCCAAAGAGTATATCCACTCGTTGTATCGGTCCCTTAGCGTGACTTGTCATTTCCCAGGATGCACTAATTTATCGCCCCTCCCATTTCTGCTCCTTTTCTGGCCCAACACCATTTTCCCCTGGGTCCAGTACCCTCATCATCCCGGCCTGGGCCAAGGCCTTCCCCTTTGACCCCTCACCTGGGCAGAATTGGCATTTGCGACCTTTTGCCTTCCCTGATTCTGGATATCACCCCCTCAGAACCCTGCTAGAAGTTTAGGTAGAGCAATGGCTATCAAGGTGGGTCCCCATCACCATTCCTCATCGGAGGCACTTGGGGGTGGTGGGGGGAGGGCTGAGGAGACAGAAGTCTGTCCAAAGCTCCATACATACAGCCAGCCACTGCTTTCTACTATAGGGTTCAGGTAAGAGAATGTTGATCTCCCTACTAAAAACAAATGTAAAACCAAAAATTGCAATAGAGTATTCAAGAATTAACCTAGCCGGTGCTATTAATGTTAATAACAGGGCCCCTCCCAAATAACATTTCCCTTCTAGCAGAGACCTTTTGTTTAATGAGTTAGGCCAAAGGGAAATTGCATTTGTGAATTTCAGATAGCGTGGTGGTGCCCCCTCCCCCCCATCGGCTGTGATATTCAGGTTACTGGGAGTTTGGGGGATTCCTGTAAATTGTGAGGCTCTTCTTGAGGCTGGTGCTGTGGCTCTGCTATTTCCATCCAGATGGGCAGAAGGCATGTGGCAGGGGGTGGGGGTGAACAGCTCTCTCCCCGAGCACATCTTATAAGCTGAAGCTTCTGTTCCTTGTCCTCATGCCTCCTGGGGGGCTCTTGGTACACATGTGTTTATCCCTCCTCTCCCTTCCACCCCAAGCAACTTCCCACAGGCCACCTGAGCTCCGCCTCTCCACCTTGTCAAAGAAGAAAGCTACAACCATATAATTATGATATCCTGGGGGTAATTTTAACTATAAGTCATTATTCTAAAACAACTGAAGCAATCCCCATTTGCCAGCACAAAGAGATGATTCTCACTAGCCTGAACTCACTGTCAAACATGCCAGGAGAAATAAAAAGGTGCTAATGCAATATAGCCCAGAAATAGAAAATAAGATTAGAGGCGATGCTTGAGATTTCAGGCAACGGGGTTGGGGGGGGGGGGGGAGTGGGGAATAGCACAGGGTTTAGTTACCGGCCGAACTGTCAGACAAAAAGCCTCCGAGGTCATTAATACCGGAACCCTCATTAAGCCAAGTGGATAAAATTAAAGGGTGTTTGGTGAGGATTTAATTTTTCCTGGAGGTTTGCTGTCTCTGAAGGGCATTTGGGGCTGGCGACGAGGCCAAGGCGGCAGGCCCTAGAGTGGGGAATCAAGATATTGGAGTTCTCTTTCTTTGTCATCTTCTCAGCGAGCCCGCTGAGAACAGGCAGGGCAAAGAGTGTCTGCTCAGTTCTGAGCTGCTGCAAAATCGGTGAACCCGGTGTCCCTGACCCTAAGCCATGTCCTCTGAAACAGCACGAAGGCCCCCCGGTCCCCTGGCCTGAACTAGCTATAGCGCAGCCCGAGTGTGGGCAGGGGGCTGGGGAAGGACCGTATCTGGCCGGGGAGATGTGCAGGCCATGTGACTTCTGAGGTCAGTCCAGGCACCCCGAGCAGGCCCCAGAGGTTCCTGGGCGGTGGGTGGGGAGGGGAGGCAGGTGAGGACACAGGTCTGGCTTTCTGCAGAACTAGGAGACAAGCAATGGTGGCCTTTGGTGGCTTCTTACCGCTGCTTTTAGTGGCCCTCCCTTACCCCAGATGCCTCTCCGTTACCTCCTTCTAGGACTGCCTTTGTGTTGTTGCTTGTCCCAAGCAATCTAACGAATGAATTCTCCAAACGTTGTCAATGGACTAGAGTTTGAAGGCATTAAACATTCCTCCCAGAACGGTTTACGGTTTTAGAAAAACACTTCTCCCCCGCCCCCACCCCGCGCCCCCATTTCTTTATTGTGAAAAAATAACCATTTGAAGTACACAATTCAGGAGCATGAGGCACATTCCTTGGGTAACCATCCTCCTCCCCCCTTGGCCCACAGAACTCTCTTCATCTTGTAAAACTGAAACTCTGTATCCATTAACACTAACTCCCCATTCCCTCCCTGCCTCAGCCCCTGACCCCCACCATCCTACTTTCTGCCTCTACGAATTTGATTTTTCTCCATACCTCACGGGGATGGAATCACACGGCGCGTGTCTTTTTGGTGTCCGGCTTATTTCACTCAGCATGGTGTCCTCAAGGTTCATCCGTGTGGCAGCACGTGGCAGAATCTCCTTCCTTTTTAAGTCTGAATAATATTGTGTGTCTGTACCACATGTTGAAGCTCTAAAAACCCCCTTAGAGTCCCGAAGGAATATGTTTTAAATGAGGGATGCAAGCATTGTGCTTGGTCAGTGAGGGAGGATGAGGGAACTGGCCTTTCCTTTGCACTCTGAACTCAAAGCAGAGGGTCAGACATCAGGGCACCAGAATGCCAACCTGACCTCGCTCCGGGAGGCTGTGTCCTTGGGCTCTCCTTCCTTCTTCCTCAAGGTGAGGTGATACCCGCCTGCTCTTACCCTACGAGGAGCATGAAGACGGCGACGACGTGTGTCGAGGTTCTTGAAGGAAAACAAGGAGTCAAATTTGCTTATGTCATGGTACCAACGAGCATCCTTTGGAGTCTCAGAGTTCTGGGACATTTTGAGGGCTTTGCAAGAGGCAAATCAACCAAAACAGGGGGTCTCCTCTGGGCTCCTTCAGCTCAGCGATAGCTGAGGATACGGGACAGGATGTGCTTCGATTTTGCTCACGTGGACAGAGATCTAGAGAGGGCCTGTGACCTTTGCACAGTCACTGAGTCAGGAAGGGGAAGGCATCTCCTCTAGCTGATCATGGGTGTCGGAGCTCAAGGCGCTCAGTCCTCACCAGGAGCTGTTTGTGACATCTGCTCTAGGCTCTCAGTAGTGTAAATTCAACACTATCCTGCCAGATGAAGAGCCGATAGTCTGGCCTTTACTGAGACAAGTCTTGCAAGTCGCCCTGATGGGACATCCAAAGCCATGCTATTCAAAGTGTGGTCCTGAACGGGGCAGCGTGGGTCTCGCCCGGGCGTGTGATAAAATGCAGCATCTCAGGCCTCACCTCGGACTTCCGGAGTTAGAATCTGAATTTCAATTCGTTCTCCAGGTGAGGTTTACATTAAAGCCTTAGCAGTAGCAGCCAAAGCTCCGGATTAGGCCCGAAGGAGATGGATGCCAGTCTGGGGGTCTCTTGGGCCTCGGTTCACCTCTTCCATAGGGTGGGTGGGGGGAGAATAGTGCCCCTGCTGCTGCTCCCTGTGGTGCTTGGAAGATCAAGTGAGACAATAAACGGGAGAGTGCTCTGAAGAGTACAAAGTGCTGGGGAAACGTATGGCATTTTTATGCTCATTGGCAGCTGGCCGGTCCCCACCCCTTAGCTAGGGAGTCGTCTTCATTTATCCAGCCAAATTAATCTATTCCTCTACTCTTGCTTCTATACCCTCTTTGAAACAACATCAATTTGGGTTGCTTTCATCCGGACTGCGAAGAGTATTTGAATTCACATTATTGCCTTTAGTGAGATGCTCTTTTTTGCCTCCATTTTTTTCTTTCTTTTTCTTTTAAAAAAAAAAAATTTTTTTTTTTTTTTGACACACATTTGCCGTGGTGCCTGGGACCTGGTGCAAAGGAGATTAGTGTGGTGTTCAGCCACTGGCCATGCCTCTGAGGAGCAGAGCTTTCTGTTTATCTCTTAGAAGCAGACGTTTGGATTTTATCCCAGGGGGAATTTATCAGGGCGCCCTGAATTCATTCATTCATTCATTCCCCTATCCCTCCCCACCCCATGCACACACCCACGCGCAGCTACATATCAGCCATGTCAATGCTGTTTGCTGTATATTTGGGAGGCTGTTTTTCACATCGAGCCATTTTGGGATTGTCTGCAGTTCAGCAATCTCCCCCTCAGCACATTCTTGTGTTGGGGTTCTTCTCCACGTCAGCGGCAGCTTGGGTTGGCCCAGTCCTTGCTCTCACATCTGTCCAATGTGTGGGCTGATTTCTTCCCTTCCCAGGCTCTCTGTCACCTGGTCTGGCATTTTCAGAGCAACACCGGTGGTTTCTTTTTCTTTTACATGGGTGCTCATGCTAGCGTGGCTTTCAGTACTCCAAGAAAGAGTCTTTGCCCATTTGTTCAAAGAGTTAGTTTTTCTGTCTTTTTAAGCACGAGAGCGTGTAGGCATTCCATTATATACACACGGCAGGAACGCTGTAAATTTGTGGTTAAGTGATTGATTTATATAAGTGATTGATTCATATTTTTGTCGCCATGAATGGCTGCACGTGTAGTGAGCAGGTATGAGAATTTATACACCTGTATTTGTTCATACATGTACTGGTTAATGTAGTGCCTCTTACACACTCACTGTATAGAAGGCACAGGTAAGTGTTGTGTGGCAAACAGGTGTTTGAGATCAGATGAATATAACATGCTCTCAGCTGGAGACCAGGAACGACTTCTAGGAGGAGATGGTCCTTGACTAAAGGATTCGTATCTGTGGAAATGGACACTGCATCCCAAACCAAGTGAGCCCCAGCAAGGAAGGCACAGAGCTTAGAAATGGGGGTATGTAGTGAATAACAAGTGGTTCAGTCAGGCTGAAATGCTCGGGGTAGGTGAAGGGATCTGTGGGAGGTGTGGTCAGTCTGTGTTAGATCATTGGGACGCTGAACATGCAGATCAAATCGTCCGTTTTCAGATTGAGTGAAACAAGAGACATGGAACTTTTTTAGGCAGGTGAGTAAGATGATCAGAGCAGTGCTTTAGGAAGATCACTGTGGCAGGGATTTGGAAAACGAATTAAAGATTTGGAAGACTAGAGGCATCAAAAGCAGTTACGAGGTTATTACAGTAACCGGAAGGCGGATTACTCGAATCTGAATAGGGTGGTGGCAGAGGCAGATAAAGGAAATATCATGGAGGCCCACAGATGATCCTCAAAGTTGGATCAGTTGCAGAGTGGAAGAGGAAGGAGGATGATGAGGGTCTGGGACCTGAGATGGCAGAGGCATCATAACAGACACAGGCGAGACCCTGAGAAGTTCGTTTCCTTCTTGATGCGGTACCAGCAGAAGAGTGAATTCAGGTCGGGAAGGATTGCGTGTAAAGTCTGGGTGGGAACATCCAGATGGAGAAGTTCAGCAAGCCATTGACTTGCTGATGTGGTTCTCAGGGCTGATTTCACGACTGAGGTTAAATCTGATAATCATATTTATAAGGTGATAGTTGAAGCCTCCTAAGTGAATGCAGTTGTTACGAGCGATCATACAGAGAGACAATTAAAGGGCTGGTGGAGGTAAATGTTTATATATAAGCAGAAGGAAGAGAGAAGGGAAAAGAGGAGTAACCCTAGCTAACATGACCACACAGAGATTAAAATGCACGCACCTCCGGATTCCTGGTACATTCAATTCCACATAGTCGAAAGAAAATAGGAGAGGTAGTGTATCAGTAATCAAGGGAATAGGGCTGATCAATAATGTGAAATACAGGAAAGGAGCAATGCATGAGGATGGATAAACAGCTGGTTTCGTAGGTGAAGGCGGTAAGCTCACAGCAGTACAAGCACACGCACGCATCGCATGTGGATCCAAGTGTCCAGAGTGAGGGGAGAATTATATAAGCAAGGGGCAGGAAAGAAATGGGGCGAAATTGGGAATGGGGAAGGAGCACTAAGTGAATCATCATATATCCACAAGAGTGTACTATGTGCAACTGAATATTTTCTTGTTATGTCGATTCCTCAAACCCTTACCTTGGTTCCAAGTCCTGATTAGATGCTGTCTGGTTTACTCAGCTCATTTTGCTTCATTTTAGGCTCCTAGTCTTTTATTAGGTACGAAATTGTCAGGTCACTTGCTTTGCCCCAGTTCTCATCTCATGTCAATGAGAGACTTTCAGTAATTAGGCTTTTGATTATGAAATTCACTTTAAATAGAAAGCTGGTCAGAATATTTAGCTTGTCCCAGCCTATGTACTGAATGGTGGGGATTGTGCTCCATTGCCAATTTGAATTATTCCCTTTAAAGAGGGGTGGCAGTGTTCCCCTTACTTTTTTGGGCTAGGAATCTCCTTCCCTACATTTAGTCAGACACACAACTCACATTGAATGTGGGGAGGTTCTATTTTTTGGGAGAATAAACCAAGGCAAAAGGTCATGATGAGCCACAAACACGCTAATGGACTTCATCCTCAGTGATGTCCTATCATTCTTCTTCCATTACACTCCATCTGATATCTTTTCTCTTTAATACTCTCATTTCCTTAAAGTTTAGTTAACGTTAAACTCTCGGAGCCAAACCCCAGTGAGTAGTGGCTCAGGGAGGTGCAACTCCAGTCAATACTTAAATGCCACTTCTCCAGTGATGACGAGGGAAGGAAAGAGGGTGAGAGAATCTGGCCTCTCTTGGTAAGATGTGCTTTATTCCCATGATTACAATTTCAACTTAGTAGCTTTTCACCAAGCACGCACTCCCCTGTGTCTGTGAGAGTGTCCTTCCCCCCTCCTTCTCTCCCTCCTCTTTCTCTCCTTCCCTCTTGCCCTCCTGCCCTCACTCCTTCCTTTCCTTCCTTCCTTCCTTCCTTCCTTCCTTCCTTCCTTCCTTCCCTCCTTCCTTCCCTCATTATAAAACAGCATGTTAAAGATTCTCATCCTGAAATCTCATTCCAGTTAATAGAAAAACTAAATTCAAAGAACCTTGACTTTTTTCCCCTTCTTTCATGGACTTTTTCATGAATTCTTGGCTGATTTCCCCTGTGGCATGTCAGGGTCACGTGGTGTGTGTGTGTGTGTGTGTGTGTGTGTGCGTATAGGAGATGAAAACAGGCCTTTCTTTATAAGGTATGGAACAGGTACAGTATTTCACAGCTGGCTGACTAGTAATGGGTTTTTCTATCGGCAGCTACTTTTCTTCTGGATCCTGAACTGATTAGCAGATGCAAATCCTACACTGCATGTTGGTGAAACTAAACCACATACGTCTGTGTATTTCTAGATGGTATGCACACATGCACACACACACATACACACACACACACAGTTTTCATTCAAATCCACATACATCTACATTGCGGATCTGTTCACTTCTACATAGTTGGAAATCCCTTTTGCAGTTTCAAAACAATAGGCAGGAGTTATTTAATAGGATGGAAGGAGTTTCTAAGAGCTCAGGCATTAATAGGGAGAATTGGAGGTCTGGGGTTCTCTTCCACTGGCGCAGATGCTCCATCAAGCATGGAAGGGAATAATGGTAATTCCTGCCATTTTCCTTTGTGGTTCAGGTGTTCTTTATCAGGAACATGCATGTGTTTCTCCAGGCCAGGAATGGGGCTTTCTTCCAGGACTAGCCCCCAACTCCTTCTCTAATGTAATTCTTTTAGCATTTCAAATCCCAAATATAATTCTGTAATAATTTGGTTGGGTGGCTATTTCCATCACCTCTTGCCCTCCTTGAAAAGGTGGATTTCCAGAAGTCAGGTCCTGGGGGCAGCTGCCACAGACCCGCCTTACTCAGGGCTGAGGGCTGATTCAGCACTCTCACTTCTGGACAGCTCCAGGCTGAGCCCTCTGACCCAGTGTTTCCCTGGGTTTCCTCTCCCTTCCTCTGGCTCCATCCAGCCAGAGGTACAGGGACCCAGTGCCTCCACAGGCCAGTGAAGGAGCAATGAGCCAGTTGTGCAGCTTCAGCGTCTCATTTTGTCTTTGTCCAGACCAATTAGTGAAAAAAATGACACATCCAATCATGGTCTTATGGGGCGGCCCCTGAGTGTGGGAATTAAGAGTGTATGGGGTTTCACCTTTTATCAGGGTCATGTACTTGTCATAGAAATTCAACGCAGGGCTTCCCAAAAGATAGACCCACCCCGAACTCTCCTGTCCCTTCCTACTTCAGTTACTGCTGCCCTAACTCATCCTCCTTCCCTTCCAGGATGGAAGGGAGGTTTGAGGTGCTGAATGATGACTCCAAGGGCCAAGATGATGCATTATGAGTAGAGGCCTGCTTGCCATCCTCAACCTACATGCTTTGTCTCCCTTGTTGACCCTTCACCTGTTTTGCTCTTGGCCAGTCTGAGGTAAAACATGGCGTGTATAAAAAGGGAGGCACAATGAGGCAAATGTCTCCTCTATCAGATGCCAAGGCTGGGATTTCCAAACCTTTTCTGTGACTGAGAGTCTCTTTCATACTTTGACCTTGCCGGTATTCCCAACAGTTCTCAGAAACACTCAGCATACTCCTCGTTGCTCTCAGCAGGGCCAATATCTCAAATGGGCTATTATTGTTATGTGGCCAACCCAAGCTAAGGCACTCATTAATAGAAGTACAGAATCTTGACTGAGAGAGGTCTTTTCCATTTTTCATTGTAATGGTCGGACCATAGCCATTCACATATTTCAGGGGAGATGAAAAGAGGCTAGACTTCCTTTAGCCAACAGGATGCTAAAGGGATACTACTAAATCCATTCTACTTGAGAATGGTTAAACGAATCAGAGTATCCAGTGCTGCCATGTAATTGTTGAGCATCAGATGGGCTAACCTCTGAAAGAGAAAGAGATTGAAAGAGACTGAATTTACTCTCTATGGCCTACGGATAGGGTAGTTGGGGGTCAGGGAAGAATCAGGGAGGAAAATACTTACCAAGTATCAGATTTAGGCTCAGTGTGAGGAAGAATTTCTGACAGTTGGAGCTGCCCAGAGATGGAATATTGGATAGAGTGTCCCATCAGGAGAACTGTGTATACACAGGCGGCACGGCCAGCTGATAGAAACATGTGAGCATCAGCTGAGCGGCTGGATGGGGCAGGGGCTGTTTGCTACTCTAGCTAACAGCCACTCAATCCAAAGAACAGACTCATGCCTGCCATACCTCTCTAGGGCCATCGTACTCATGCCAATGTGAGGCCCAGAAATGAGATTTTCATTCCCTGGCATCTCAGTTCCACAGAGAACATTTCCACAGTCATTTTGATCTTTCCTAAAGAGAACTCACAGGAAGTGTTGCCGGACTGCTGGACCCAAAATTAAGGCAGCGGAGGTGAGGCTTCATTCAGTAGAGGTAGGCAGCACACCTCACTTTCCATTAGCTCCACATTCCAGAGTACAAAATCAACGTGGTTAGCTGCAATTCAAAGCAATTAGTCCTTGTTCCCACGTGTTCTCAAAGAATGACTTAAAGAAGCCCGAATAAATATTTTCAGAAAAGAGAGCAAATTTGTATTACTTAACCCAAGGAATGCAAACAAATGTAATTAAAGTGAATACCCATAAATAAAGTAAATACATTAGTTGGGAAATGAATTAATTAGGGTTTAATTACTATCAATTACTAAAATCACTACAGAATTACTTGTAGAATGGATTGAATCTCTTGCTCCTATTAATAATTTCCATTGCTAATTGTATGCAATTGTATTTTCTTTTCTTTGGGTGCATCTCAGCAGAGCTAATAGGAGGAAGGAACAGCACAGTGAACAATGACAGGGACATTTCTTTTTTCTTTGTTCAGTAAAAAACAAAAGTGGTTTGAAAAATATCTGCCTGGTTGTCAAAAGGCAACCCGGGTGAGGAAGGTGCACAGGAAGGAGGCCGGGCAATGGCGTCACTCCCTGCGAAGGAGAGCAGCGGACACCCTCCGTGAAGCTTAGGGTAGAAGTGAATGCGTGCGTGTGTGTGTGCATGTGTGTATGTGCGTGCGTGTGTGCAGAAGAGAGAAAAGTGGGTGTTGGGAAGCTCAATGTCTCAGCTCACTGACATCATCTGTGCAGAACCCATGGAGCGATTGGTAGAGGGGTGTCTCTATGTGCTGGGTCTGCCAAGTGAGGGAACTGGCTTGACATTTACCTGGAGGACAGACTACACCACCAGCCATCTTCCAGGTGAAGAGCACATTTCTGATGTCATGTTCCCCAACAACCATAACACCCAGTCGTGAGTGGGAGACACAGTTGCACGTCAACGAAAGGTTGAGGGTAAACAGAGTAACTTCAAAGGGGACCCGTGCTGTCCCCCTGCGGATGATTTCATTCTATTGTTTACACATAATCCCCCCTCTCCTTGCCCGCCCTCTCTTCCTCTGTCTCCCAGGAGCATAGACTCTCAAGCCAGACTATTTGGGCTTGATTTCAGGCTTCTCCACCTGTGTGACCTTGGGCACGCTACCTAATTAATCTGTCTGTGCCTCAGTTTTCTGTTCATCTGTAAGAGGGGGAGAATAATAGTACCTGCCTCAGAGGGTTATTGTGAGAGCTCAGATTAGGACGGGCACATTATGATCTCTCTATTGGCTTTTATTGTTATTGCTACCCCATAGTGCTTTGTGGGGCAAAGAGCCCGAGGGGAAGCATGTGACATGGAGGGGAAGTAGCCGGGAGCCGGAGGAAAAATTTGGGAGAGAAAGGAAGGTGGAGAGGAGGGATCCGTCCTTATGAGGCAGTGTGCTCTGCCCCGACCCTCTCTCCTATCCAGCTGCCCCCCCCCCCCCCACCTTCCTGGAATGCTATTTGTAGGTTCTTCCTTTTCAGATGCAGAAAGCGTCAAGGCCTTAACTGCATAGCTGCGTGCATCAGACCCATCCCACAAACTTGCCTGTATCCACTTTCACAGAGCTCACACTTGACTCCCTGGGCTGCACTTATTCCTTCACACACAAGCTGTGGCCTCTCGACTGTACACCATATAGACCCCACACTGTGGCCTCAGAATGGGCTCAGAATGAGGCGAGCATCCTCGTGAACACACACAACAAGAGAGGGATGCCACCTTCAGTCAACTCAATATTCACGGAAGGATTGGTCAAGGGCAAGGTTGAAAAAAACACTGGTGCCTCCAAGAAACTCAACTCCCTGAGCACCACATCACCACTCTGCTGGACACTTTAGCCCCAGACCGAGAACCAGAATGACGAATGCTGGGAAATGTTAAAAATAAAAGTCTCTTCCTCCTGATGGCTGTCACCTTGCAGCAGTGTTCCTGAGCCTTAGCATGGAAACGGACCCAGGCAAAATTGCCAAGGGGCAAGTGGGGTGAATCTCTTGAATGTCTTTTGTGTTCCAGGTTCTCTTATTCCCCATTGCTAGTTCATTCATTCATTCATTCATTCATTCATTCATGTTTAGGAGGTTCCTAGGATATAACAGTGAACAGAATACATTCCCTGTCTTTAAAGAGTATGTTTGAGGAAGTGCTAAAACACAGGTGTGATGTGTCCCCTGCATATATCATATATTCAGAAGAGGTTAAATAAGTGTGGGGTGAAAGGTCAAGGAAGCTTCCAAGAGAAAGAGACCGCCTGAGCAGAGACCTGAGAGTAGGTGGGTGGAAGGCAGCCTCATTATTCTTATCTACCAGATAGGGAAACTGACCTTGAGAGACAAGCTCACACAAGGCTGGAGAGAGTATATCAGAACTGAGATTTGAATCAGGGTCTGTCTCACTCTAAGTGCATTAACTATGCAATCACATCATGCTCTCTTCTGTTCATTTCCTTGTCTCCTTGAAGCGAGATTTCCCCCACCTCTGCGTTCCCTTTCCCCCAACTTTTTTTCTGCAACCCTAAGCACCTGTAGCAGAGGGCAAGAGAGTCAAACGAACTGACTCTTGACTTATTTGATGTGTAACCCTGGATGCACTGTTGAACCTTTCTGAGTATTAAATGCAATACCTGCCTCAGAGCTGTGGTGAGGATGAAGAAGAAGAAGAAGAAGAAGAAGAAGAAGAAGAAAAAAGAAAAGAAAAGAAAATATAAGAAAGGAAAGAAAAGAAAAGAAGGAAGAAAGATACTGTTGCAGAAAGCTTAGCATAGCGCCTGCCACATAGTAATTATTCAATAGATAATATCATTATTGTGGATGCTAAGTCTCATTTTTACTATCAGTTGATTGTTATTAGCCAAGCTAATGTGTTGCCTGATGAGGCATTGGGCTAAGGAAGCATTTGCATTTGAGATGGAGATACTAGAAGACAGAAAATTGATACTGCCCCTAAATGAGGGCAGCCGTCTTCTGCCCTTCCCTGAGAGGGAGAAGGCAGAGACTGGACACGCCCTTGCCCTTGCCCTTGCAGTGGCTTCTGCTGAAGTGGGGGTAGACATGTTTCCACACTTTCCACAAAGCAAACTCAAAGAGGCGACTCCAACGCCCTGAGCCCAAGTTAACTGATTTGCCACTTGTGCCAAAGCCTGCAAGACACCCTTTGGGTGACCGTTCCAGAAACCGGGGCTCACGTCTTCACCCTCTTGTCTCCTTTCTGTGCCAACTCAGAAAGTAAAGAAGCCCCGGCAAGAATCCTGTCCTTTGAAATGTCAGAGTCCACGAGGTAAGGTCAAGTTGCCCTAAAGCCTCGCCACCCCCAGAAGTTCATCCAAACCCTCATCCTGCTCAACCCGTCCCCCCCCCCCCACCCCACCGGGGAGGCTGAATTATCTCTGCAGGCGCCCCCTGCAAATGAGAGACCGTCAGTGGTCATTAGTTTTCATTTGCTGAAATCAGCAATTTAATCCTCACTTAACAAGAGCCTGATTCTCCCCCTTCCCAGGCAAAGGCCCTCCCCGGGAATGATTGAATTTCAGCGGGTACAATAAAACAAAGAGCTTCTGCTGAATCAGGTTCTAGACTCGCAGGCCTGTAAATCATCCACTTTGCTCCTCAGGGTGGAGATGTTATCTCCACCACCGCCAGCCCTTCCGCGTTCCCCGCTATTTCCACAACCTCTCTTACTGAGGACACGACCCCAGGTGATACATCTTCTCCAAACTCAAAATCCAGCATGACCCTGGGTCCTCATTCATAAAACCTGTGGCAGCAGGAGTTAATTTCACACACACACACACACACACACACACCCCTTAGGTTGCCAGATTTGGTCAGTCTCAAAACATCCCCAAGTTGCCCATCGCTGCACATTTGTTGATGGGGTTGAGAAGAGGGAACATGGACACAAGGCCCTGGAGAGAAATTCCAGGCCAGGTGTTCCCAAAGACTCAGTCCCTTGAATTAGGAGAGCAAGGATCATACAATCAATTCTCCAGGGACCTTTAGCTTAGCAGGGTATGTTCAATAAAGGCTGTTGGTTAGGATAAAGCTCAGCGTTAATCAGCCGAGAGAGAGACAGAGAGAGAGAGAGAGACAGAGAGAGACAGAAAGAGAGAGATTTCCTTTAAATGGGAGTTTTCAGAATCTGATGTTCAGCGAGTGTCAGGCTTGGGAAAGAGGTGAGATTGACAAAAGCTAAGACTCCCAAATCAGTGCTTCTCCGTTTCTCCCCAGTTTGACCTACTGGAGAGCACATGCTAAAGCCAGTCACTCCCCTTAAGAAGTCTGACTTTGTATCTCCCTGCTTAGCTCCAGTGGAGAAATAGCAGAGATTTGGAACTCAGAGGGCCGGGGGGCTGAGGTCCTCGCTTTGCCTCTGGCGGTGACCGTGATAAGGTGAGTTGAACTTCAGTTTCCTTCCTTGTACACTGGCAGACGGCGGTGGTCTAGTTGACTAGGTATCTCTAAGGCCCCTCCCAGTTTAAATATTTATCTTACTTCCAAGAGGCAGAGAACCCGGGGAGCTCCTCCCTGAGAGGAGATGAGGGAGGTCCTCTTCACCCAGAAGACCAGGGTGTGAGGAATAGTTCCTATTCTTGGACACGGGCCAGCCCCTTCCTGGGAGCTGCCCTAGGGAAGGAAGCTGCCAGATTGTTCTGGTGGAGGGGAAGCCGCTCTCAAAAGCCACTCTAGCAGACACCGTGGCAGTGGAAGAGATGGCCCCCCTCTCTGAAACACCACAGCACTCTCTTGATACTCCCACCCTCCTCACGACCTGGTTGCCTGGGTTCAGTGTCGTGGCTGAGAGCACAGGCTCTGCTGGCAGAGAGCCAGCTTTGAGTCACAGCCCTGGCACCTCGTGTGACCTCGTGGGCTTGCTCTGAGCTAGGACAGGACGTCCGTGAAACACAAAGGACAGTGACGGGAGCTTGATCTGTAAAGATTAGCTCGAGGAGGGAGAGGGGGGTGATACCTGGACCCCCATCGGGTAGTAAGTTCCTGGCCGGCTGGGTCTGGTCCCCTTTATCTTGGTGTCCCCTACCAGCCCCCCCCCCCCAGTCGCCCAGTTGCGCTCAAAGCCAGTGTGTGCAAAAATGAATGCATGGATGAATAACACAGTTGGTTTGGCGGCCATGAGTTTCTGGCAACTGTCTCAAGATAGAGATCATTTGTAGGAGGAGAAACAACTGTGAAAAATGCCTTTTTTGGTTCCCAAGAGAAGCTGCTGCAGAAGATCCATCATGACTCTTCAGTGGGGACAACTATCTCCCCACAGAGCCTTGACCGGCCACTGCCCAGTGAGGGTGAGTAGGAAGCTGGGGGTCCAGGAGGCTTCCTTCGCCCCAGAAACTGAGCATGTCTTCTCAGTGGTACTGGCTTCCTTATCCTGAGCCCCCATCATCTTCTAAGCCCCAAATAGAGAGGACGAGGGCTTAGGAGAATCCCTGCATGAGCGGGAGGAAGACCAGGGTTCTAACCCCCTCATCCATCCTCGACGGGCCCTGGGAAAATAGCCTTACTGTTTGGGATGTTGCTTACCTCAGCTGTGGAAGAAAAAATAGTCGTATTAAGGATCTTTTCCGCCCGAATGTTATCTGGCCGTGAGGAGCGATTCTCTCTAAGTGTTGATCCACGTGACCATCAATCCGCACACCCTGGAAATTCTACTGATCTACCTGGCAAATCCTGAATTCTTGCAATGGCCTACCAGGTGGTGAGGGGCAAGGATGGCAACCTTCTTGGGACATTCCAAATGGGCCTCTGTCTTCAACACTCCACCAGCAACGAGCCTTTCCCCATGGATGACTCAGTAACACCTCTCTAAAGGTTTCCAAGGTCTGTGTAGGAAAGCCAGAACGCAGAATTCATTCCTCAGAGGGAAGAATGGAATAAAGATCTTCTTGGGGGGGAGGGGGGGTGAATGCAATGATCTGAGCAGCCTGTCCTGTTGAGGAAACTTCCCTGGTGAATATTCCAGGCTGTGAGAGGTGTGCCACCATCTCTACCCCTCCTCCCCAGTGAGCCCTGATTTATCTCTTCTGAAAGCCAAGGATGAGGTGCTTACGTGGGTTCTTTCACACGCTCCTCATAGTGTGTGCCCGTCCACACACCCCTTCACCCATCTCTCCCTCCCTTGTCTCCAAAAGCCACTGAGATGGGTTTATGGGACCTCCCTGGCCCACAGGCAACGCAGGTGTGTGAGGAGCCAGCTCCAAAAGTAATTACCAAGACCGATGGTGGCAGGGGACATCAGTCAGCCCTGGACTGAGGCGTCTGTCCCCATGACCCACCCAGGGGCCTGTCAGAAATGGACATAATCTTCATGAAAACGCACATTCCATGGTCCTTCACATGCTGACCAAGCAAACTGGAGTGGAGATTTTAATAAGAGGATGGGACTCTCATTTGGGCAGCGAAGTGGCCCCAGGGGTGGGGGTGGACGAGACTTAGAAATAAAATCCCAGTGTATGGGAACAGCTCCTGTCCCTTGCTTGCCTTTTCAGGGATAGCGCGATAAGGACAGGTGCCTTATATCCCCAGAAGCCAAGCAGGGAGCCATTTATCAGAGACAGGACTAGCCCGTGACAGAAATGGAAAATCATAAAAATGTCACAGACGCGTTTCTTCACTGCTCCCCAGATCCTTTTCCTGTTCCGCCCTCCCTTCCATAGAGCTGAAACTCCCCTTCTCCATTTTGTGCCTTCTTTACTTCCTCACCCCCCTCCCCCCCGGGAAGCAGAGCCCTCCGCCAGGCAGCCAGGCCATGGGCCTGCCTTGTTCACTGTGGCATTCTCAGAAGCTAGCTCAATGCCTACCTGGCTGAGCTCCTTCTCACATACTTGTCAAAGGAACGAAAACCTTTTCTGGAAGCCCCTCCTCCCATCATACCTAGCCAGAAGTGACTGATACCAGGTTAGTGCTTTACCTCTTCTGGGACATCTGCTGTTTAAAACCAGATCAAAGCAACATGGGAGGAAGTTCAATTAAATTAAATGGTGGGATTCCAGACAGCATTCGATTTTTTTTTTTTTCCTTTGAGCAAAGGACCTTTTTCATCCCCCAAACCAAATCACAGCAGCCTGTGGTCGGTCCGGGGCCCCTGGAAATGGGTAGGTTTCTGCCCTGTGCATGTGCAAAGAGCAGTTGTCAATTTTGATGCAGCTAAGGCCTCCTCCCGAAGGGAAGGGCTGGTGAAAAGCCTACACTCTATTCTGTGCTTCCTGAAATCATTCCATTTAAATGCAGATTGGGAGCCTTCTTTCCTGTAAATGGTCACAGAGAAGACAGAGCAAAGTTGAAATGATAATTTCCTTAAGAAGAAAGGGAACGATTTGGTTCCTTTTCCTGTGGCAGGACCCGTCATCAGTCTTTACTGTGGCACACCCCACTCGATTGCCTCCCACCCCTCAGGTAGCCTTCTTTATCCCTGCTCACCCCAGGTTTTTCCATCCAGAGGCTCCTTTAATTATGCAAATCCCTCAAGCGGCCAGGATCCTCTGAGTTTAAACGGAAAGAATCCAGCCCTGAGGTCCTGCAGTTAATCTTCTTCCCATCTCTTTCTCCTTGGATCCAAGCCCTTTTACATTGAACCTGAGGTAGATGAAAGGCCACGTTGCTGTGAAATTAACAGGAGGGGGCTGAGATCCTTACAAAGACCTTCCCCAACTTCTGATTTTCAAGAGACATTTGAAAAACATCTCTCCATTCTGAACATTCTGACCAAGCCAAAGCAAACCTCTCCCCGGACCAAGCCAAACTTGATCTGGTTGCCCAGGAATCTGGACCTTTGTCGTATTCCTGCCTCTCCCAGGATCCTGTACTAGAGAAGGAACTGGCTGGTTTCCACTAGCTAGTTTTCATAGTATTTCGAGGCTACTTGGGTGGTTTGGTGCCATGTCTGTCTGTTAGGGGCTGATGAAAATTTGGATGCCCGTCGGGCCCCCGCTGAGGCATCCACTGACCAGCCATCCTGACTCTGAGCTCACTGAGGGTTATATTGTAAGAAACGGACAGGTGGCCAGGAGCAGAGTCAGACCAGATGACTTCTTACATCTCTGCTGCCAGCCTCTACCTGCGGGAAGAACGGTAACTCATTTCCTGGAAAATTCTTCTAGCTTGCCATGAGGCCCCTCCAAAACAGAGGGCTCCCCTCTAGATCTCTCTCCTAAGTTGCAAGGCCTCTGACTTTCTCGGAAGGAATGAGGTCATGGATCTGAGAGAGCACAAAAATAAAACCGTTCGTATTCCCTTCTTCCTCTGTCCCAGTGGCTCCAGACTCTTGCTTGGGAGCATGACACTGAAAACAGAAATAGCTTCAAGAAGACTTCAGACAAGTTCATGGATAATAGAGCCAAAAATGATTCCTAAAGGGAAAGTCAGAAAGATTCAGAGCCCCATCTCTAGATGGGTCAATGGAAAAAACGCTGAAAAGTGGGAGGCAAGGTGCTCGGATTCTAGTCCTCATGTGAACACGAGCCGGTTGTGAGACCTTCCTCAAGACCCTTTGCTTCTCTGGGTCTCAGTTTCTGTAGCTCCAAAGTGAAAGGGCTGGTCTATGTGATTTTGTACATTTTTAACTCAGACATTCCCGGAGTCTGTGGGGCGTGTGCACGCCCTGGCATGCGTGCGTGCATGTGTGTGTGTGTGTGTGTGTGCTCACAGCTGCTATAGGGGAGGAAAAGAATTTTCCTCCACCCTCTTCATTTTGTGGCGGGGGGCCTACGAACAAAAGACAAAAGACAAAAGACAGAATAATGGCAGAAAAGCACACACATCTTATTAAATACTTTCACATTCACCTGGAGTCCTTCATAGGAAAAATGAAGGCCTACAAGAGTGGTTAGGACTGAGAGTCTATATATCATTTTTTTAATGTTTAGTTATTTATTTTGAGAGAGAGAGAGAGAGAGAATGCGCACGCATGAGCAGGGGAGGGGCAGAGAGAATTCCAAGGAGGCTCCAAGCTCGGCACAGAGCCCAGTGGAAGGGGGGTAGACTCGAACCCACAACCACAAGATCATTACCCGAGCCAAAATCAAGAGTTGGACACTCCACCCACTGAGCCACCCAGGTGCCAGATGTATAACTAACGGAAGATCAGGGTTATTTTGGTAGGTCTGTTGGGGCAGATCCAGTCTGTTGCTGACTCCCGGTCTCTGGTGATAAGAATGTTCTTCTCTTCCTGGAACAGGGAGGGCGTCTGTCTCGTGGGAAATTTTATGACCTGATTTTAAGTTAAAAAGGGGAGGGTAGAGAGCCTTTCCTGTACCTGCAGTTTCTCAAGTGTCTTCAGCTCAGAGTAATCAATACGCCAAAGAGGCATATTTTGGGGTGGCATATCCTGACCTTCTTCCCGGCCCCCTCCCCCTCCCCCCAGGAATACAAAGGCCTAAACAGACCAGGGAGCAGGAGGGGCTGCTTTCTGAGTGGCTGGCTTGTCTGCAAATCTTTTCTCTCTTCCCTTTCTTCTCTTCTCTGTAGTTGGAAGCCCAACCATCGGACTTGTGAAAGAGAAAGGGGCATGAAGACGCTCCAAAATGCTTACTGAGACAGTGCCAACATATCAAAAGAGCATTTGACACAAATGGGGTATCTGGTTACCATAGATCTTATGAAGCTCATTCAAAGAATGTAATGAAAACAACTCAAATAATGAATCATTCAGGGCGATGGAAAGGATCTCTGCCATGCTCGTTCTTTTGTTCTTTTGCTATCTCAGGAGAGGAAAAAAAGGATGGGAAATGAGAGCAAGGAGTAAGGGAGTATTACAGAAAGGAGAAGGGGCAAGAGTGAGAAGGGGGAAACCAAGACCCAAGGTTAGAAGAGCATAAACAAAGGACGCGCACCTCCAAGAAATTCAATGTGGGGGGAAGGAACATAGGGGAAGATTTTTAAATCCATGTTGGGAAGGGAGAACTGGGGGGGGGGGCAAGGTGGGTGGCTGGGCACACCAACACCGCAGTCTCCTGCTTCGCTGTTTTGCGGAAGATAGAAGGGATTGTGTCTTTGGCCAGGTGGGCATCCGTGGGGCCCAGCAGGGCACTGCGTGGTTCCCGGGATGCCGCTGGGGCCAGCCTCGCCACTCTGCACCACGCTTGCAGCTTGGCAGTGGGTTCAGCTCCCACAACATGGATGGGCCTCTGCTCCTCAGACCCGCACTTTCTGGACATCCCTTTTGCGAGGGGTTTTCCAAAGAGCAGGTGTCTGTTTACGCTGTTCGTGTTCTTGTCTTCGCAGCACATCGTGGTGGGAATTCCGGGGTTTGGGTCAGACTGATGTGCCCTTGGACCAGCCCCCGCCGGGCTGTTTGATTTTAGGAACTGTCGTTTCCTCCCCGATAAAGTGATGGTAATAATACCGCGACCCCGGAAGGCTTGTTGTAAGGAGCCAGTGAATGTGGGAGGGCTTAATGCAGAGAGGTGCTCAGGAAACCTGGGTGGCATTTTCTCCCCAGGCCAGATCGAACCGCCGAGATGAGAAAGCAGCAAGAAGCAATGTGGCTGGAGATAACGACTTTCTGAATATCCTGGTATCCAGAACTCCCCATGCTGGTCGCCAATGTCCCAGGATTTGGAGCCATAATCTCTAAGTGCTTCTGTATGTATGTATGTATGATGTGAGACGATTAAAGTCTACTTCCCCAAAGTGGTGGGAAGCTTCTTGATGAATGTTTTAAAGCGTGGGAGCCCTCAGGTGTATTGGCTGATCACACAACCACACTAATCGTAAGATCAAGTTGTTCTCAGGAAGAGTGAAAAAAGCTATCTCACACTTGCAGAGGTTGGGGTGCCTGGGTGGCTCAGTGGGCTAGGAATCTGACTCTTGATTTCCACTCAGGTCAAGATCTCACGGTTCTTGGGATCGAGCCCCGTGTCGGGCTCTGTGCTGGGTGTGGAGTCTGCTTGAGATTCTCTCTGTCTCCCTCTCTTTCTGCCCCTCCCCCACTCGTGAGTGCACGCGTGTGCACTCTCTCTCTCTCTCTCAAAATAAAGAGATAAACTTTAAAAAAAGTTGCCCAGACTCCCGTCCTTTCCCGGGAGCCCAGGCATCAGGGGCACACCCTGCTGTCTCAGAATGTGGAGACCAACCAGCACCCCTCCCTGCAAAAGCCTTCTTGAGACCTGTTTTCACTCCCTTCTTGAGAGGTGACAGGTTTGAGCAAGAGAGAGACAGAGGCACGTGCAGACATTATGCCGTCTCTTACATTCATCTTTATTCTTTTCTAAGTGGGAGCAAACACATGTACAACTTCCAAAGCTACGTTGGCTTAGAAACTGTGTGCCCTGCATGTATCTCCCGCTGGCCTTTCTTGGGATGCCCGGGGCTCAAGAGAAGCTGGGACAGGAAGCCAGGGAAGGGTAAAAAGCCCAGCTTTAGTTCTGGGGCCTTTTGCCTCCTTTCCCCCTACCCGGCACCCCTCACCCCCACCCCAGAGTAGTCCTTCCCCTGGGAGGTGGTCAGAAAGAAGAAGGTCATGGAGAGAACAAAACTCAGTGGCATTTTATAAGATGCTTTATATTGTTTCCTGTACTTTTCCCTTTATTAATGTGGTTTGATTTATTTGTCCTCAGCTAAATTGTAAACATATCAAAACTCATGCTCTCTATTCTCCCTGAATTGCTACTTGATTACTTTTAATCGTGGCACTGTTCATTTTATCTTCTCTCCCTTCCATTCAAAATCTGTTTATAACTCATTTCCTAAGTAAAACCTCTTTAAATAACTTCATGTGGCTGCCCATCCTCTATCGGCCGCATACTCTTAGTAATGTAATTCTGTGCGTTTTTATGCTATCATAATTAGTACTATAGCATATGCGTGTTTATATACGCTTATATATTGTTTGTATATTTATATTTGTTTATATGTCTATGTGTTTATGCTGTGCTGATATCTCTTATGTCCTGATAGGTGCTTATATGTGCTGATATCTCATATTTTATGTGTGTGTGTGTTTTATGTGTTCACCTGTCCACCAAACGACCCAGAGCCATCCCTGGCAGATTATAAGGAGCCTGGGAAATTGCCCCATGATTTTCTGAGGATGAAAACTGACAAAACGACAGTGGCTGTCTTAATTGAGGGAGGCTGGCGAGTAAATGGCAGGAAAGCAGCCATCTGGAACTCATGTTGGAGGAAGAGGATATTACACAAGGGTAAGAAGCTTGCAAGGATGCCAGTGGGGACGAAGGTTGCTGCTATGTCTTGTAGCCTACTTGCTAACTGACCCTCTTTCTCTCTTCTATATGGGGAGTGCTGGGGGCACGAGAATGTGTGAAGCCTGCCCATTGCTCCTGTGTGCTTAATTCGGGATATATGTATATAAATATATTTTTTTGGAAAGTAGTTCTTTGCAATAAGGGATGACAGACTCTGGGGCTGTAGAAAGATGGCTGGGGGCCATGAAGGTGAGCGCAGATCAAGTATTGCCTGCAGACCACGTGCATGAAAGTACAACTACTTTTCTGTAAAACTTGAGAATTGTGTTTGGAGGTGGTTAGAGAAAGAGGTGTTCATATTTTAAAAGAGTTGGGGGGGTGGCGCTTGGGTGGCTCAGTCGGTTAAGCGTCCGACTTCGGCTCAGGTCATGATCTCATGGTCCGTGAGTTTGAGCCCCGCGTCGGGCTCTGTGCTAATGGCTCAGAGCCTGGAGCCTGCTTCTGATTCTGTGTCTCCTTCTCTCTCTGACCCTCCCCCGTTCATGCTCTGTCTCTGTCTCAAAAATAAATAAACGTAAAAAAAAAAAAAAAGTTAAAAGAGTTGGGGATTACTCAGTAAGGAAAAGAGCAAAGCCTTTGTAATGGCACAGATTCTGCGGTGGGTTCCGCGTCTTGTTTTTTTTCGAGCTATGACATAGAGCATTGAAGTGACTTAAACTTTTTGACTCTGGACAAGATGAGATTAAAGGATGCCTACTTGGAGCAGTTGTTGACAGAATGAGATGTGATGTACAAAAGTACTTGGGTCGTGCTTGGCACATGGTAAATGTCCAATGGTAGCTGTTGGCATAAACAGTTCCCCCACTGGTACACTTCAATTTGTACTGATGGCCTTCGATCATGCTGACATATTAATAATCGTAACAAATGCATACATCACTGCATTAAAGTCCTGGCCTACCCTAAATCCTTGACCTTGCCCCCATGGTTTGTTTCCACCCCTGTTTTCTCTATAAGCTTTCTTTGTGGTTCCGTATCCCACTGTCCATACGGGGCCCTCTGTGAGTCTGACCGGGGGGCCTTCTGTGAGGCTGACCTTGACTTGGTCATAAAGGCGAAGACCTGAATCCTCAAGCCTCCCCAGGGGCCAGCAGGAGGGGCCCCCACATCCTCCTGAGACCTCGTTTATTTTTTCCATGGCACCTGCTCCTTTATATCTTGTGGAATGTCTCTATTACCTCTCCCTCTTCTAAAAATTGTTTATAAAACGAATCAAAACAAGACAAAAGGGACAGTCAATAGCAAACCAGGCGGAGAACATCCCCCTTTTCCAGGCTGTCTAACTGGCCATGCTATTTAAGTCCTATCTTGTCCCCACTGTAGTGAGTAAATTGGATTGCTGAGTGAGAGGGAAAAAATGACATATTTCCCTTGTCGTGGAAGAAACTAAAAAGCTCTTTTCTGATTTTTAGATTCTGGTCATGCAGCCAAAACCTCTTCTTATCTGCTTTTGTATATTTTTTTAACATCTCATGATTAGGTTTGATCTTCTTAAAGGCTTTGATTAAATACTCTTTGCACTTCCCGATGTGCAAGTTCATCATTTTCTGTGGGAAGATGTCTCGACGCCTCATATAGACTTTAGAAGGAAAATGTTATTTTCACCCTCGAGCCATAATGGGCTTTTCATCATCAACATTATTATTATTATTATTATTTTATTTTTGACAGAGAGACAGGGGGGGAACGCCTCTCCCCGCCCAGCTGGGCCCTCGAGACTCCCCTCCGCAACCCTAAGGCGGGAGGCCAGGGCGGTGCAGAATCGTGCTCCACCTTTAGCTCCGGGTTTGACCCGCCGGCTCGTTAATGGAAGAACCACGGCGTGCAAGTTCACGGGAAGACGTGTGCCCTCCCAACCGGAGGCCGTCAGCTGCCCCCCCGGAACATCTAGGGGCTCCAACTGTGTCTCTGAGGGGCCATCAGCAGTTTCCAGGACGTGCGTTTGTCCTTGTGGTAGCTGGGCTGGAGGACTCCAAGGGAGACCGAGTCTTGAAAGCAGTTCCAGAATCTCAAAAACAAAACCGCTGAAGTCTTAACACTAGTGGAAGTCATGACAGCAGTTCTATGCGGGAGCCCACATGTCCCAAATGGTTTATTTGTAACATTAAAAAGAGAACTACAACAGTCTCCTACCAAGGCTGCTCTTGAAGCCCAAAGCATGAGGATTTCAGCAGTAATTATAGTCCGTACCCCGGTTCTCCCACACGGGGCCATGTTGCCTTCTTTTCATCTCTAGTTGTTTGGCACACATACATTGCTTGCTTTCCTGACCTCAAAGTGTTAGGTTATCAGGAAGAAGGCTGGTATCTCCCATTTTCCCAGTGTGTCTATTTCACTCCAAACTATTTGAGGCACAGAGCAGAGCCTGAACCCATATTTGTTAGATCTTGGTGTTGCTGAGGGAAACAACTCTCTTGGCACTGGTGACTTTCTCCGAGGCTTTCCTCTTTTATTGTTGATGCTCAACATGTGTGATATAGGCATCAGGGCTTTTCACCTGCTGCACTAGGGAACCATGAGTCTGCACGAGCTAATGTCTAAGCAGCAGTTAGCATATTTGGCACGCACACGGGTGCGTGCGCGTGCGTGTGCACGCGCACACGGGCGCACACACACAGAGCAGGGAGCTATTCTTATCCCCACCTCTTGGGCTTGCTAAAACGGAAGCTTCACAAGCTCTCTCTGGCACTTCCTCCTAGAAATAGTATGAGGATATGTCCCCCTGCCTTTAAACCGGCTTTCAGCTTCAAATTCCATTGTCTGAAGTCAGAAAGCTGGGGTCGGAGGAAATGGAAGGAGGATTAACCAGATCTCATTGAGTCTCGGAGAATTAAGAGTCCCGGGTCTCCATCAAATGCCAGACTATGTATTTTTTCTATACACCTTCTACTGTATTATCTAAATAAGGTGTATCGTTCTCTTCTTGACCTGTCACAACCACCCCCAAATAGAGGCCGATTCTGTTGTGGGGATGGGAGAAAGTTCATGACCAAAGTCGATTCCTCTAAGTCCATGAGCTCCCTGGGCATCTGAACCTTAGCTCACAGTGGGGTGAGACTCCAGACTTGCAGCTAGACTTTCCAAACCACCTGCAAGTGCAATCACTGACCGGGCTGCTAAGGGGCATGCACCTGAGTGAACAGTCTACTTGTTCTCCTAGGTTTTTCCTGACTTGGGGTTCCGGTCCGACTTGGAATTCAGAGAAGGCCAACGGCCTAGGTCTGCCAACTGACATGCTTTGGTCTGCGTAATGACGGGCTTTGGGATAGTTCAATTCCTAATCCCTGTACACACTCTGTGTCTGAGAGAGGCCGAGACAGAGAGACAGAGAGATTGATTGCTAGTTTTGAAGGCCTGCACGCAATGCCATGGTCTTTTTCCTAGCCCGTGTCTCATAGCACATTCTGGCTGTTCAGAGCCAGGATTTGAAACGTCAGGTTGATTGAAATGCTGACTATACGCTAGAAAGGCAGTCAGCCCCATACAATTAACAAAGAAAAGGGCCCCTCCCTGCCTTTCTTACTGTTCTTATTTTCCCCAAACTATTTCTTTCCTTCCAGAGAAAGAGGAAATGAGCAGAGAAGCAATTAATTATAATTATATATGTGCCGGAGTATGGGAGAACTAGTCACAAAGAAATTTCAAGTCCCAAAATTGTCTAATAAAAACTACCCAACAACGTCATAATTTTTGGAGGAAGTTAAATTTTTATAGAGTTTGGTGATAAGAGAAATTTGCTAAAAGTGAGTGTTCTTAATCACTGCACTGTCACTTTGCAAAGTAACTGTGGAATTAGGAATAATTACACTCTAAAGAAGGAAAATGAAACAATCTGCCTTATGATATTTTAAAATAGAATGATGATTCGGGTTTGTCCCATAAATAAAAAGAAGCAAAGTATGAACTTGTAGATGAGGTAATAACCTGGGGTCTTGGAAACGTAGGTTTTATGCTTAAAGTGCCTGATAATGGGGCCTGGCCTAGTGGGCTGTGGGTAGCTGTGTCACAGGAGACAGTAGAGGGGATTTGGAATGTAGAAATGTTGAAGACATGGAGTCTTCAGGACGGGATGCCAGCTTTCCAGGAGGTTCTGTGGCAGCCACCAGGAGCTACCTGGTGAATCACCCTCTGTTTGCACACTCCACTGGCAAAATGTCCATGTCTCTGCCACGTAAATCACACTATCGCCAATCCTAGCCAATCCAAGATGCTGAGTGCATTAGTCATGATTCTTCAGAGAAACAGAACCAATAGCATGCATGTAGACACATACAAGAGGAGATGTATTGCAGGAATTGCCTCATGTGGTTCCTGAGGCCAAGAAGTCCCATAGTCTGCCTTCTGCAAGCTGGAGACTCAGGAGCACTGGTCATGTGATTCAGCCTGAGGCCAAAGGCCTGAGAGCTGAGGGGCCCCTTGTGTCAAGTCCCCAAGTCCAAAGACTTGGGAACCTAGAGATCTGATGTCTGAGGGCGGGAGAAGATTGTGTCTCAGCTGAAGAGGAAGGAAAGTTTGCCCCTCTTCTGCTTTTTTGTTCTATTTGAGCCCTCAGTGGATTGGATGATGTCTACCCCCATCCGTGAAGGAGATCTTTACTCAGTCTGCGGATTCAAATGCTAATCTCTTCCAGAAACACCCTCACAGACATAGCCAGAAATAATGTTCACCAGTTATCTGGGCATCCTTTAGCCCAGTCAAATTGACACATAAAACGAACCATCACAATGAGTTATAGTGAGAACAGAGCTGGAAGTCATTCTGAGGATCCCTGTGTACACACATAAAAAGTTCAATTTGTTCTATCCTGTGAAAATGACATAACAAATACTACGGAGATTATGTCTGGAAAAAACAAAAAAACAAAAAAACAACACCCATCTCTATTAGTTCCCACCATCAGAGAGTGAAAATCAGGGCAAGTTTGAAGCCTGGGTCTGCTCCACCCCGACTAGGCTAGTGGTTCTAGAAGTCTCCCTAAATTTAGTATTGACTCTTGGTAGTAAAAGTGGAGAGGCTTAGAACTACAATCTGGCCAGGAGAAGACTAAGGGTTAAAAGTGGACAGTTGGCTTATTGAATGAAGACTTATCAGGAAATTAAAAAAAAAAACCACACAAACAAAAATATAGGCATTAAGGGAATAATAGCTGAATAGTAATAATAATACATTATGCCAACAGCAGTGACAAAAGAAACACTCCATGTATTTATAGAGCTAAATAAAAGACAGATCCAGGTCCCACGTTTTGACTCTGAACAACCTTCTCAGTTGGATTTTGCTTCTGCCTAAGGATTATTTTGGAAAGAGCTATTATTATCCGAGATTTATCATGCTGCACTAGGGGGAACTCATACTTGCCACAGAGACAATTATTAAATTCTCACTGGAGGCTCTTAAAGGAGCCGAGACCTGTTCCAAGGGTTCAAGCCAACAGATGGCTGGGATCTAGCCCCATCAGATCCAGTGTCGTGGGCACTATGGGTCCTTTCCTCTGTTATGATGCCACAGGTTCCTTCTCGTTAAATGTACTCTTCAAGCCCCTCATCACAATAAGAGGACAGAAGAGGAATTCGCATTCATGGGAAGTCCCGTCAAGAGGTGCGTATCACCAGAATGAGTCACAGGTTGCAGTAAGTCCTGAAGCATCATTGAAATGGAAACCAAGTCAAAACCATGACCTAGAAAGACAAGAGTCTGGAAGAATCCTGGAAGCAGATTCTTCACTTGAGTAGGTAGGTACTTGAACAAGCCCAGCAGTACAGCTATGTTTGGGTGGAGGTCATCAGAGGTTTAGAAAAAGAGGGAAGTCATTGTTAATATGAGAAAAGAATTCTGAAAATCTGGAGGAATAAAAATGCAGTATTAGGTGTAAGCAATAACTGTGAAAGTAAACAATGATAAATGCCTTATTAAATCTAAAGTGCTATGCTAGCAGATAATAACAAATAACAGAGCTATTAGCCAGCCGTTAATACGGGCCAATTTATTATTTAAAACATTTATTAAGATTTAACAATAGCCAAATAATTTTTTGTTAAACTGTTATTAAACCAAAGCCCTGTATACATTAATCAACTGATATTTATCATTCAGATTGTATCTCATTAGATCCAAAGGGGTGTATATATTTTCAAATCAAACTTGGAGATTCAAAATGAACTGTAGCTCATTTTTGCCAAGTGTGGATGCATAAAGATTATTGTGTCTGCCAGCTGGATAGCCAGACAGTGGAGTGGACTTGTCTAATTAGGAACAATTGCTGATAAATCAATTCTTTCCTTTTATAGGACAATTAGAATTTGTGTATATGTGTGTGTGTGTGTTACATTCTAATTTGATTTCATACATTGTTCTGCAACCAAGTTAACTCTTGGAAGCACTTTTAGATCATGCACATTTCCCATAAAATATAAAAAGGGTTATTGCTGCTATGTCAGTCATGCAAATAATACAAGATTTATCTATTCATCTTTTCACATAATTCAGGCATAAACTGCATATAATTGCTCTTGTGATGCTCCCAATCTGGCTTACCATACTAGACCCCAAACATGACTTGTAATTATTCACCTAACATTTTTTTTTTTTTTTTTTTTTTTACAGAGACCATTTCTCTCCCAAAGAATGCCCTCTTTTTCATCTTTGCCTGTTAAAATCCTTCCTAGCCTTAAAGAGCAGCTCAAAGCTGACTTCCCTGATTTCTCTCATTTGGAGTGAACTAGTACTTGAATCTCCACGTTTATCCCTCATTGTGTCTAACGCAGTGCTTCGAAAGGATAGGTTTGTGGGGTTTTTTTTTGACAAAATGAGTGGGTGAAACACACACGTTCCCTGAGGACCAAGTGCCCGGCCTCCCTGGCTCTCGTGGATGAGACCACGGGATAACAAGGGTTGCTGAGGGAAGCACAAAGCCACGGGGTGGCCAAATGAACTCAGGAGGGGGTGATTCACCCACAGGAAGAGCACAGGATATATCCATCATCTTTCTTCCCAAAGCCTGTGATTTGATAGGCCATAATTGCCTGGGGGAGGTGTTTTTATTTTTGGGTTTGCAAACCTTAATCTGCAACAATTAAAGAGGAAAACATCTGCCTCCCACAGTATGGGGCAGCAAGGTCTCCATCTGACGGATGGAGTACAGGGCCTCTCCGTGCAGAGACGGTGGTGGGTGAACAGTCTCCGTGTGCCGGATCTAGGTCAGAAGGCCTAAAGAGCCTGCTGCCCCTGAGCAATTAGACTCACAACGCCACATGCTGCACGTTGGCCAATTAGTCTGCCAGAGAGCAGACGCCCAGGACTTTAATTGCTCTAAGGGCCTGTTTGTGTACTGTGTGCGGAGCGATTTTACATGTGGTTTCAGGTTTGCAGAACCTTGAATTCCAAGTGAGTGGTGTTTCAGGGACCCCCACACATGCTGGCAGCCATTAGTGTCAAGGAAGAGAAATGTACGTTGGATTTCTCACCTCTACCTCCTGGTCCGTTTCACCTGGTAATCACCTTTTGGGGAATCAGAAGAGTCTGTCATTATCTGGTCACCTGCTGGGTCACTGGCTCCTGCCAGCGTAATCTTCTTTTGGTGAGAATTTACATACTTGCCCACGAGCAACCCGCTCCTGTTCTCTGAGTTCACAACCAGGCGGAGAATAATGTAGGCCGAGCTCAATCTTGTAAACTCCATACACACATCTTGACCACTTAAGACTGTACAAAGATGTGACTCAATATGATCAAACATACGGAAACTCTCAGAACACCTAGGTTTTATGTCTAGGTACATAGTTCTTGCCCCCTTAGTTCAGGACATACTACTTTCTGCTAAGATCAACGCGAACCTTGCCTGGTCTCCCCATCTCCTAACTGTCCCAATCCAGTCTTCACGTTTGGTCCACATTTGCTTCTTGGAGTGCTGATCTCCTGTTCGACCACCTCCAGTGACTCCTTGCTACTCCGTAACATGGCACCACCCAATCTCTCTGGCTTTGTTTCCCTTACATCGCCTGCAAACATTTTATGGGCTGTTCCAGTGGAGCTAAGCCACTGTTCCATACTTTTGGCCACATTCCTTTCTTGCTCGGTCCTAGTCTTGGCACTCGGAACGCTCTTGCTTGTGTATCGCTCGCACAACACGTGATCTATCCCTACAGCCCCATTTCAAACCACACCTCCCTCTGGAAGCCTTTCCAGAACCTGTGGCTGTTGCCAGTGATGCCCATGTTCCAAGCAAGATGCCTATCACGGGATACTTCGACTCTCATTTCAAGAACTAAGCTTCCAGGGGCATTTCTGCCAGAGATGTCTCCACGGCAGACTCTCTCCCCATATTAGTTTTGTCCAGCCCTATTCTAAATCTCTGTGACCTTTCTAAAAGTCACAGAAAAGCTACAGAAGACGGATAAGAGGCAGCTAGAGGGTAACAACAATTGTTTCTACTCAGGGGATTCATTGCATTTTGGCCCTACCGCTTTCATTTCATGCCTACCCCCACAGTCTTCTTAAAGAATGAGACCAACAGGCTTGCCGTGGATTCTGTGGACCTTTATTCGTATTTGTAGGATTGCTTTAATATTAAAAGAGGAGAAATAGAAAGATTGACATCAAGATTGTAGGCTCATAAAACATTCAAGGGAACTTGGAGATTGCCTGGTTCACCCTTCATTTTACTTTATTTTTTAAATTTTTATTTGATTGCTTTTATGCTAAAAAATGTAAGTTCAATCTGGCCGTGTTACGGAACTTCAGGAAATGGGGAAAATAAAAAGAAAATCATTCATCATCCTAATGTCCCATTATTGCCAACTCTATCAATTGCCATATCCATATTTTACCAGCTTATAATAGTAGTATACAGAAAAAGTTGTTTCCGTTTTTTTTTTAATTTTTAAACTTAACAAGACAGATGAGGTCACTAAGGCCCTACAGCCCACAGCTAGATGACATCCACCATTTACAGTATTTGTTTTTGTACTAGCCAGGAATAAAACATTTCAGTTTCTTTTATTTCTCTCCAGAGGCTTCCTCTACTATAGTTGTTGAGTGGATGGACCCTAGAATAAGAGTTTCAATACTCAGCCACTTCCAAATAGTGTGATATTGGGTAAATTACTTCCAGTAGTTTGACTCCGTTACCTCATCTGTGGAATGGGCAGGAAAGAGGGCTGGCAGAATGATCAAATGATACAACACATGTCAACACATTTCTGCTGGATTCATCCCGGTTTCCATGCCCTCTGGCCTGCCGTTGGGTTTGGTGGCTGTTGGATTGAAAAGAGTCCAAATCTGCCCTTAGTTGGGAGCTCTGGCAGGTGATAGAGGGAGGAAGGAGAGTGAGTATTAATTCCTTGGGCTGTCTTCCTACTGGGCAGTCTATACGGGTTGTATTCCTTCACCAAAGATCACAGCTTTCAAGGTGGTCAACTCTCAATTCTTTCACACCATAGCTCCAATAACTGCGTCTTCCCTCTTTATTCCTTCTGGTCTTGAGTGAGATCAGCTTACCTACTATTGAGCTCCAGGTTACTGTACTATCCCTTGTGGTTCCCCAACACCCACACATTAGAAACAGTCCCTTTGTAAATAAACCCTCCTGGAACTTTCCTATTTTGAGCGGACCATCTGTTTCCTGTTGAGACCCCGACTGATACAACATGTTAGTATTACTTCCTCCCCCTTTCAATGAAAGATGAAATTATGGATTTTAAAAGACATAAAGTTACAGTAGTCTATTTAACTCTTTCAGGGTTTGATGGTAAATTTTCCTAAAGGATACAGAGCTGGGTCTGCAGAAGACAGGATGCCCACCCCGCACAACAGCTACATGGTGCTTCGTGTACTCCAGATCTGACTCTAACGGTGTTGAGCTGTTTCTAGCCTCCATTGAAAGTCTACAGGGTAGATATTAGTATTATTTACATTTTGCAGATGAGAAGATTGAGACTCACAGCACTGAAGTCAGCCAGCGGCGAAACAGACGTCTGGTTCCAAGACCCATGTTTGAAACCACTATACCAGTAAGCGCTCAAAGTGTGGTTCTGGCTAGTAACATCAGCTCCATCCAGAAACCTGGGAGAAGTGTAAAGTTTTGGGCCCCACGGCAGACTTTGTTTTTTAAAGTTTATTTATTTATTTTGAGAGAGAGAGAGAGAGCAGGGGAGGGGCAGAGAACAAGGCAGAGAAAGAGAGAATCTGAAGCAGGCTCTGCACCAGCAACGCAAAGCTCGATGCGGGGCTCGAACGCACGAACCGTGAGATCACGACCTGAGCCGAAACCAAGAGCTGGACGCTTAACCAACTGAGCCACCCAGGTGCCCCTCCACTGAAGACGTATTGAAGCAGAAACTTTGGGCTTGGGGCTCAATCATTCATATTTTAGGAACCCCTCCATGGGACTCTCCGGAAGTATATGCTAAACTTTGAGAAGCACAGCATTACACAAAATCATTTGCCAGGGCCTCGTGGTTCCTTCTGTTCTGCTGGGTTTAGTTTGAGGTAACTTGGGGAGTCTGGAATTATACTCAGGGTGTCACGTATTGATAAAGACAATACAGAGAAAGGCTTCGTGCAGCCCTTTAGAATTTACAAGATGCTCTCATACTCATTACCTCAGGAGGCAGTGTGCTCCATGGCTAAGTGAGTGGGGTCTGAACTGCACTAGCCTGGAAAAGATCTCTGCTCTCCTGGGCTAACAGTTATCTCATCCTCTGTCAACTTCAGCTTCCTCAACTGGAAAATGAGGATAATGACAGGTGTGTGCCTCCTAGGATTGCTGGGGGCAGGGGTGGGGGTTAAATAAGAAAAGGGGGAAACGGAACCAAGAGACTGTGCGCGCTGTGTTAGCCAATTTGATAATCAATTATATTTAAAAAAAAAGAAAAGGGGGAAAACCCACAGTGCTTGGCACATAGTGAGCACTCAATAAACACCAGATAATATTATTTTCATAAACATATTATGATCTCCATTTTAAAGCCAAAGAAATACCAGCTCAGGGATGTCGATTTGTCTTAAACTGGATCTGAGTTTCAAAACTGGGCGTTCTGATTTAAAGGCCCTGTTCTTGGAGCACCTGGGTGGCTCAGTCGGTTGAGCGTCTGACTTCGGCTCAGGTCATGATCTCACAGTTCGTGGGTTCGAGCCCCGCTTCGGGCTCTGTGCTGGCAGCTCAGAGCCTGGAGCCTGCTTCCGATTCTGTGTCTCCCTCTCTCTCTGCCCCTCCCCGGCTCGTACTCTGTCTCTCTCTCTCTCAAAAGTAAATAAGCATTAAAAAAAAAAGTCCCCATTCTTTTCCATACACCTTTCAGAGCAGCCTTGGAAAATCTGGGTTAGTAATATCCTTATGAATGGATGGGTAATGAAGAGGAAAGGTAATATGTCCAAAGATATTCGAGGCCTAAATTACACTCCTTGGCCTCCATGAGTAGAAGTCTCATGTGAGTGGCTTCTTGGATCCTGAGACTCACCTGCCATGCTCCCCAGTCTAGGTGGCCTCCATCCAAGAAGGCTGGCTAGCTCCTCAGTGTCCTTCCCTTTTCCGGCCCTGCCCTGTGCCCTGTGGTGACTTCTGCCAGGGTGCCTTTTTTCCTAACAGAGAAAGTAGAAAGCTAAGAGCAGGCAGTCACAGAGGAAAAGGTTTTTGTAGCTGCCTCACTGTGGGTGCTTCTGGGATATTTAGCCCCAAGAGACTTCTAGAACCATCGAGAAGGCGTCAAACAGGAATGTAAAAGTTAATAACTTCCTTATTTGAAAGCCAAACCTTTCTAAACCTATCACACACTCTTTTCCTCATGGAGGATTAACGGCCTGACAAGGTTGAACTTTGAAAAGAAAAGCTATTTGTGACTTATGGGGAGCTGGGGAAAAAAAGGTCTTGACTTTCTAAAAACAAAACAGAACAAGCAAACCCAAACACGTTAATTTTTTCTCAGGCCTATAACTCACAAAGGGCACCTCTGCTTCTGCTGAAACTTTCCAAAGGACTCTCCTCTGAGTCAAAGTGAGGTGGGACCGAGTGGCATCCCCACAGAATTGATCTGGTAATATTTATAAGAGTTGGAAATAAAAGTTCACAGAGGAATTGTTTGCAAAGCCTGAAATGATGGACCTGTTTTCAGCAATTCATTCCTTCACTTCTTATATCCCAAGGTAGTTACTGTAACATTTCACCATTTCTGACCGCTCTCCTTCCAAATTCTTAACGATTCAGATAAAGCTTTGGAATTCAGTTTCTCTGTACAGGGGTTTCAAAGCAAGTTAATAGAATAAATAAAGTTTTAGGAAGTGAGGTTAAGAGTAAGGGCTCCGAAATTAGACTTTGGGTCCTAGGATATGTCAGCTGTGACCTCTGGGCAAATTACATCTTGACCTCTCAGTCTCAAATCCGTAAATGGGCATAATTATAGTGCACTGTAGATAGTCTCAGATAAAGCAGTCCACAGTGAGCATCTGAAAAAAGTTATCTATTTCCATTGCTGTTTATGGAAACTGGCATTTAACATTGGGTTAAGATCAGATGTGAAATGCCAAGTATATAGCATTTACTTATGTTAAAGTGGGTCCCTTAGGATCTATATTCAACAATTATTGTTTAATTTGTTATTTTTTCAAACTCAAATTAGTTAACATACAGCGTAGTATTGGTTTCAGGAATAGAACCCAGTATGGGCACCTGGGGGGCTCAGTGGGTTAAGCGTCCATTTTCAGCTCAGGTCATGATCTCACGGTTTATGAGTTCGAGCCCCACGTCAGGCTCTGTGCTGACAGCTCAGAGCCTGGAGCCAGCTTCAGATTCTTTATCTCCCCCTCTCTCTGCCCCTCCTCTGCTCGTGCTCTCTCTCTCCCTCAAAAATAAATAAAAGTTTAAAAAAATGAGTGGAATTCAGTGGTTCATCACTTCCATACAACACCCAGTGCTCATCCCGACAAGTGCCCTCCTTAATGCCCATCACCCATTTAGCCTATCCCCCCACCCACCTCCCCTCCACAACCCTCAGTTTGTTCTATTTAAGAGTCTCTTATGGTTTGCCTCCCTGTCTGTTCTTATTTTTCCTTCCCTTCTCCTACGTTCCTCTGTAGTGTTTCTCAAACTCCACATATGAGTGAAATCACATGACATTTGTCTTTTCTCTGACAGACTCATTTCACTTAGCATAATACCCTCTAGTTCCATCCACGTAGTTGCAAATGGCAAGATTTCATTCTTTTTGATCACTGAGTAGTATTCCATTGTATATTCCATCATCTTCTTTCTCCATCGATCAGCCAATGGACATTTGGGCTCTTTCCATACTTTGGCTATTGTTGGTAGCACTGCCATAAACATTGGGGTGCATGTGCCCCTTCGAATCAGCAGTCTTGTATCCTTTGGATAAATACCTAGTAGTGCAATTGCTGGGTCGTAGGATAGGTCTATTTTTAATTTTTTGAGGAACCTCCATACTATTTTCCAGAGTGGCTGCACCAGTGTGCATAATTTTTAAACCTGGTTTTTATTATTAATTACATTTAAAAATGAAGCCAAACTTCTTTATTATATGTATTTAATTCAGGTTTTAAAGAATGCCTCCTTCTTTCCCCATTTCCCCTAGTCTAAAATAGTGAGTTTCTGTATATAGTATTTTTGTAAGCTTGGGTGTCCCAAGGTGCTGGAGGAGGGATTGAAATAGATTTACTGTATCATCATTATTATCAGCACTTCTGATGTTATTATTCAACACGATGAAATTATTACCCTGATCGCATGAACTTTGCAACAAGAAGGGCAGAGAGAAGACTCAAGTGTGAACAGGCAGATGAGCACAGTTAATAGCATTCAAGAGCACAAGATAGTATTTAACATTTTTTTTAACATTTATTCATTTTTGAGAGACAGAGAGAGAGAGAGAGAGTGTGAGTAGAGGAGGGTCAGACACAGAATCCGAAACAGGCTCCAGGCTCTGAGCTGTCAGCACAGAGCCCAACCCAGGGCTTGAACTCATGGACCGTGAGATCATGACCCGAGCCGAAATCAGGCGCTTAATGGACTGAGCCACCCAGGCCCCCCGAGCACAAGATAGTATTTAAAACACAAGATAGGAAATAAAAAACAGAAGATTTGTGGCCAGGATAGTTGGTTTGGACAGAGTTGGTTAAATTGCAGAGTAGGTAGGAATTCGGTAGCGTTGCGGAGCAAACAGAGACATCAAAAGGGATATTGTGGTCTGTTTTATGGAAATGAGTCATCAAGGAGAAAAGACAAGGTTCAAGGGACTTGAATAGCAGTTCACCAACAGTTTAATATAAGGTCCCTCTACAATGTGTGGTCGGACTCACCACTCCTCTGGTCTCTAGGGAATAAACGATACCTGAAAACCCTGAGTCCAAACTGAGAGAGGAAATGTAGCAAGTAGCAGAAAAAAAAGCAGGGTAAGAAAAGGGAGAATCCTTAAGTGAGTTTTTAGAGTTAAGAAGTTAATAACGTTCTGAACAAGCAAACCTTGTAACTGGTGTTGCAGCTGTAACTTACAAAAGTGCCTGAAGTAGTTTCATAAATCCAAGAGCACCTTGGAATTTGAGCTTGTTTTCCCAATTTTGAAAAACAAATTTAATGCAGTTTTGATGTTTTCAAATACTTGTAATGCCTGGAATAACGCACAGGGGTATCGAGGTTGGGCTAGTTCAGTGGTTTTTAAACCACAGGCTGAATCTCATTACTGGGTTACAAAATCAATATTTATAGATTTTTTTTTTTTACTAGAATATTCTTGGATTGTTTATTTGGGATGATTCTGCATTTTATTTGATCTTTGAGATTTTATCATATCAAACATCATAATTTATATGAGTTGCATTCTTACTTTATATTATTTTGTGCATTTTCTATTGGTTATATACATGCCCACACATACATGTATGTGTATGTATACTGGAACACAATGTGAAATGGGGTTCTTCCTGTAGGTCCTGGCAAAAAACAACTTTGGCTTCCTTTATTTAATGATACTATTTAAAAATTAATTAATTGGAGGTTTGAATACACAGAATTCTAATCCTTTTTTAAAAATTATTTATTTATTTTGACAGAGAGAGAGGAAGAGAGAAAGAGAGAGCACGAGCAGGAAAGGGGAAGAGAGAGAGAGATGAGAGGGAGAATCCCCAGCAGATTCTATACTGTCAGCCCAGAGCCCAACTCAGGGCTCGAACCCACAAACTATGAGATCATGGCCTGAGCCAGAACCAAGAGCCAGCTGCCCAACCGACTTAGACACCCAGGCACCCCAGCAGAACTCTAATTCTTGAGAATAAGTTGTGTTATTTAATTTAAGCAGTACCATTACAAAATCATTATTACATGTACTGGGCCCAGCCCAAGGCTGGGCTGCTTGGGAGTGGGTTTAAAGGCTCTCTTCTAAGGCTGAGCCTCTGCAGAGTGGGGCTCTGTTTGGGCTGGAGTGATGCCCAGGAATCCGCATTTTAGTATCTCAGGCGACCCTGATGCGTGGCCAGGTTATACGCCTCCAGTGAGGGAAACAGTTCCTTCAAATAGTGGTGAAGTAAACATTATCCTGGTATGTTTCCAAAATTCCTTAAAGTTGATTTAAAAGTGTCCCAGTGCGTAAGCTTCAATTCTCAAAGTGAGGCCATTTACAGATCAGTGAAGTCAGAAAGAAGGACTTGGGAGTAGAACCAAGGACCGAAGTCATCAACAGGGGAAACCGGCAATTCTGACGTCATCTCCAGCCTGGGCAAACCCTTGCCTTGTTTCACATCAGCCAACAAATCTCCAGTTCGTTTGGGTTTTGAGTGATTTATATTTTTTCATAAGTTTCGTAAGTTTTGTGGGAGGGGAAGATGGATGAGGGAGGGGAAATGGGAAAAAGCATAAGCCAGCAGTATGCGCACACAATGCTGCACAAATAAATATGAAGAGCGTTATAGAAAAATGCCAGAAAACCCCAACCCGGCTGTAAATGACTCGAACTGTGACCTCTAAAACCTGCATCTGTAAAAACTTCTTTTCTTATTGAAGCTTAACGTTGGCTTTCATTTATTTTTTCCTTCTTTTTTTCTTTTTTAAATTTATTATTATTATTTTCAGAGAGAAAGAGAGAATAAGAGTAGGGGAGAGGGGCATCGGGAGAGAGAGAGAGAGAGGAACTTAACCAGGCCCCAAGATCAGCGCGGACCCTGATGCAGGGTTCAGTCCCATGACCTTGGGATCATGACCTGAGACGGAATCAAGAGTGAGGAGCTCAACTAACTGAGTCACCCAGGCACCCCATCTTTCCCCTTTGTTTAGGTCTTTTTTTGTTTGTATGATATACGCCTGTATGATGAGGTCACCAAAACAAATTCCAAAAATAACAACACTAATCACACATCTGGTTAATATAGGCATTGATATAAATTAGGAAAACCAATAATCTTTAAAAAATTTTTTTTTTTTTAAATTTGAGAGAGAGAGAGAGAGAGCAGGGGAGGGACAGAGAGAGAGGGTGAGAGAGAGAATCCCAAGCCAGCTCTGCACTGACAGTGGGGAACCCGACACGGGTCTCAAACTCATGAATTGCGAGATCATGACCTGAGCCGAGATCAAGAGTTGGACCCTTAACTGACTGAGCTACCCAGGCCCCCTCAAAACACCAATAATCTTAGTAACATTCCTATTACTGCTAATTATGCAGTTTTTTCATTATTCAGTAATTTTAAAAATCAAGAATCTGCCTTGGATCATTTACTGTTCTGGGATACAAGGTCTCTGCCCACGTGGAGCTTACTGGCTAGTGGAGGGGAGACAGGAAACAATCAAGATAACGGCCGCTAATTGCTCTGAAGATGAGAAAACAGGGTCACGTGATCGAATGCTGGGGTGTGGTCAGGAATCCTTCCCTCTGTACAATGGGACAATAGCACAAATGAGAACTGCCTGGAAGGACCTGTATAAAGGCAGCTATCACCTTGAGCTTCTTACTTCTCTCTTTCATTCATTTAGTAAATCCTTGCACAGTGTGCAACAGAGAGCAAGTCGCCATGGTCCTGCCATCGAGGTGACTCGACATGGCAGGGGAGGCAGACGTCGTGCGAGTAGTTTGTGTGCCAGGTATTGTAAGATATGAATGGCGTGCGGAGAGATTATACGTAGGAACCCGACTGAGACTGAAGGATTAGAGAGACTTAAAATGAGGTTAAAAGTTGGACAGATAAGTAAATGGATTTTAGATAATAGGAATAATTGTCAGAGAAAGACGTTTCCAATAAGTAAGGGTGGAAGGCTAGAATGAATCCCGTGTTGCTGGGCTCCTGCCAGAGGCATCAGTATTAACTCATGTTTGTCTCTATACACACATATGTACAGATACATGTATGTATGCATACATGCAATAGTATGCATCCATATATTTCCTAGATCAGTTTGCTGAGGCCTAGAGGCAGTGACACCCCAGTAGCAAGCAGCACACACAGGACTAGGATTTGGTTTCTATACACCATTCTTCAATGAATGGAGCTAGAGATCCTTGGACCAATGCTTGCGGAGAAGGCTGGGGCAGGGAACATGCAAGGTGAGTTTAGAGAACATTGTAGTGCCAGCAAGGAAGTGCTCAAAATTTTAAGTAGAGAGAGAGAGAGAGGGAGAGAGAGAGGAAGGAAGGAAGGAAGGAAGGAAGGAAGGAAGGAAGGGAGGAAGGAAGGGAGAGAGGAAGGGAGGAAAGAAGGGAGGGGGGAGGGAGGGAGGAAGGGAGAGAGGAAGGGAGGGAGGGAGGAAGAAAGGAAAGAAGGGAGGAAGGGAAGAAGGGAGGGAGGGAGGGATGGGGAGGGAAGAAGGAAGGAAGGGAAGGAGGAAGGAAGGAAAGAAGGGAGGGAGGGAGGAAGGGAGGCAGGAAGGGAGGGAGGGAGAAAGAAAGGAAAGAAGGGAGGGAGGGAAGAAGGGAGGGAGGGGAAGGGAGGGAGGGGAGGGGAAGGGAAGAGAAGGGAAGAGAAGGGAAAGGAAGGGAAGGGAAGAAGGGAGGGAGGAAAGGAGGAAAGAAGGGAGGGAGGGAGGAAGGAAAGGAGGGAGGGAGGGAGGAAGGAAGGAAGGAAAGAGGGAGGGAGGGAAAGAGGAAGGAAGGGAGGGAGGGAGGGAGGGAGGAGGGAAGGAAGGGAGGTGGAGGCATATCAGAAGAACACAGGAATCAGCCTGAAAGCACTCCCAGTGGCCAATTCTGGAATATTTGGAGCGAGCAAACAAAGAACATAGTGTTGAATTATAACCCAAGGTCTAAAACAAATATACATAAATTCATACTAACATAAATGAATGAAGGGTGGTGAAGGGACAGACCTTTCTCACAAAAAAATTCTAAATAGCATATGTAAATTAGGATGTGGAGGTGTAGCTGAACTCCCCTCTTCTTGCGTGTGGACCGAACCTCCAAAGAATAGAGCAGAACAACTGTATGGGAACGAAACCACTGTAACTTTGTGGTGGAGGAATTGCACGGTGCCACCTCAACCCCGTGACCAACGGTCACGTAAGCAGTGGTAGGTTGTGTCCATACTGTGTACCCCCCGCCCCCCGATACATGATGCCAGGACACTTCACCCGTTGTCATAGTCACCATCATCCCAATCTAATCAGGAGGGAAACATTCGATAAATCCAAATCGAGGGACATTCTCTAGAAGGCTTGATGAGCACTCTTTTAAAGCTGCCACCGTTGTGAAACACAGGAAAGACAGAGTTATATGGGGCGCCTGGGTGGCTCAGTCGGTTGAGCATCCGACTTCGGCTCAGGTCATGATCTCGCAGCTCGTGAGTTCGAGCCCTGCGTCGGGCTCTGTGCTGACACTTCAGAGCCTGGAGCCTGCTTCGGATTCTGTGTCTCCCCCTCTCTCTGCCCCTAACCCACTCGCATTCTGTCTCTGTCTCTCTCAAAAATAAACATTAAAAAAAAAAATTAAAAAAAAAAAAGAAGTTATCACAGGTCGGAGGGGACTGAGGAGACGTGACGACTAAATACGATGTGGTATCCGCGTTTGTCTCTCTGGGCTCATTAAAATACAGGAAGGATTTGAGCGCATGCAGATTTTCTTTAGTTGTAATAGTCAGTTGGAGAAAACAGAACCCCCGAAAGGTAAGAGCCTTGTTTAGGTCACAGAGGTTAGTCTAGAAGTGAGTAGGAAATGAATTTCCTGAATGCCTGGTCCATTCCTTCCTCACATCCTTACTCTGCCTCTCTTTGTATTTATAAGTGAGGAATATCCATCTTTCTTGGGGTTTCTGTGACTTGCTTCTCCCAGTGGCTTTTTAAAGATGCGCATAATAAATAAATAAGTAAATAAATAAATAAAGATGTGCATTCCCGGGGTGCCCAGGTGGCTCAGTCAGTTGAGCCTCTGACTCTCGATTTCAGTTCAGGTCATGATCCCAGGGTTGTGAGATCGAGCCCCGAGTCGGACTCTGGGCTGAGCATGGAGCCTGCCTGGGATTTTTCTCTCTCTCTCTCTCTCTCTCTTTCCCCCTGCCTCTCTCTCTCACTCAAGTGCATGCTCTCGCTTTCAAATAAAATTTTAAAAAAAGATGCATCTTGGGGCTCCTGGGTGGCTCAGTCTTTTGAGCGGCCAACTTCGGCTCAGGTCACGATCTCACGGTTCGTGAGTTCGAGCCCCGCATTGGGCTCTGTGCTGACGGCTCAGAGCCTGGAGCCTGCTTCGGATTCTGTGTCTCCTTCTCTCTCTGCTCCTCTCCCGCTTGTGCTCTGTCTCTCAAAAGGAAATAAACCCCCCCCAAAATTTTTTGTTTCAAAAAGATGCATTTTCGGTAGGAAGCGATTATATGTTTCCATCCCTAGCTCAGTGGGTGTGCTCCCTGAATGTTAACTGTTATTAGAGGTGACATCAATAGTAATGATGATGATGGGAGCGGTGATGATGATGGTGATAATGGATCACACGGAACTTTGTGACAAAACCATTGCTGTTATTATTATCGCATTTGCCACAGCACAAAAATGATTCCACATGCTGTGGCCTGGGAAGCATCCCTATTCTTTCCTGCTTTGAGGAGCTAGAGAGAAACCTGACAAAAAGACCCTGAAAGGAGACCCTGCATGGGGCCTCGTCACAGCACAAAGCCGCGGGGCTCTAAGAGGCCCTCGTCTCAGCTCCACGTTGTCCTCACCACAGACCAAGGCTGGTGGAGCTTCTGCCGTCCGGAACATCTTTAGATGCAGGGGTAAGGGGATGAGGAGGAACTAGGAACGCACCCTGGCCCAGCAATGCTTTCATCTGGAATGGACACATGTCCTGTCGACATGCATGTTACTGGTCAGAGCAAGTTACCCGGCTGCACCTGTCTCCCATGTGGCTGAAAAGGGGGAGGAAGCAGGAATGTTTACGAGCAGTACCCCGTACACCTGAGACAGGCAAAGCGATAGGCAAGCTGAGGTGGGGGGCCACATTTCCAGCCTTAAAGCCTGTGGCAGATACTACAGGTCGATTAGCACCCATCTCAGCACCCTTCTGTTTTGCCTCCTTTTCTACGGAGACCGGAAAGGGAATCCTTCCCAGCTTCTCTTGTACCGATGGGTGGCCAAGTAAGTGTTTTGGAGAGTCGAGATACAGGCAGAAATCTGTTGGGAGAGCTTCTCTTTCCTCAAAAAGACAGAGCCTCTGGACAAGGAGGTTCCTTGCGCGTCTCCTTGTTCTTGTGTGGACCATGGACGTCACAGCTGAAAGGCAGGAGCCCCCCGGGTGACCATCAGGTGGCAAAACGAGAAAGGGCCCCAAGGAATTGCACAGGTGCTGATCTTGGTCAACTACAAGCTGCTGAACTAATGTCAAGAGCCACTTGTCTCTAGCCTTCTTGTGATATGACACAAAGAAGCCCATTTGTTCTGTGACTTGTGACAGAAAGCCTTCCTGACTCTTACAGAATCAGCAGGAACGTCTGAGATCACAAGCACTTCATTTAACAGATTAGACACCAGGTAAGAGAGACCCGAGCAGTTCCATGACATACCCAAGGCTTGTGGCAAAATTGGCAGAAACGTTGGCCCAGGGATCTGAAATCTCACGATACTTGGATGGCACTTGGTTCTCGTTTTCCTTTGGTCTCCGGGTCCACACCGACTCTGCCACAACCCAGCAGACATCCCTCGTCATACCTCATGTAACGTTTGCATTTCTTTTCCCCTCCCCGGTCTCCAGCATGTCATAGCCCTCTCCCCAACCCCTGAACCTTCGCAATCTGGTGGACAATTTGTCCGCAGCGGAAACGCCACCTTCCCAGGCAGAAACGGAGCCCTACATGGTGACATTCCCACCAGGCAAATGTAGTCAGTCTGAGACAGGATGTGTTGTAATGGTCTGAGAAGTTTTCCACTTTCAAATTACTACTCTCCTGTCAAGGGCAAGAAGAAAAGGCAGCTGAAGTCACTATGCTGAGGTGTAGCTCATGCCACAACAGCATATGCAATATAGCAGGGAATCATAATTGATTTCTAACGGCAGAACATTTAACCTGGCCGGGTGCAGACAGAGGAACGGAGCAAGGAGGAGAATAGAAGCTGAGCTCCAGCTCCCACTTAAAAACTTCTTGAAGCCTAAATTAATTTGGTACTATCTCACTTACGAGGAAACTATCTATTTCACTTGCAGCCAAAGTGAGCGTTTGTTTAACCTCTTGGGGGATAGGCTATAGCTGCATGTAGACCTTTGTAAGAAGTGGCACGGTTATCCAATTTCCCTCTAATTGCTCTAACAAGGATGAATTAGGACTTTCATCAGCAGGCCTGAGTGATCAGTGGAGTCAGCCATGGGCGGTGAAGCCAGTTATTAAACAAAACTACAGTGCTAACTCCTAATAATACACAGTGAGGGCAAATTAAGCAGGAGACAAATACGCCATGGTGGTGACGCTGGAGAATATGTTCTCTCGACTTTATGTTTTAACGTGATGCTATTATTAGTGACGTTTAAGTTCATTTCTGAGGGCTAATAGGAGAGTAAATGTTCACTTGGGCTTTCGAAGCAGTTAAAAAAGAAACCATCTGACAAGGGACCACGGTATACTGTTCAAATATCCACTTGGTCCAGGCTCCACTTTGATATACATTAATGATTCCAATAACATCACATCGAGAGATCTCTACAGAAAGCCCAAGCAACACCATGCTCCCCAGGTAATTGTTCCCGGCTGAGGAGGACCGTGGCTGCCGCTGACATTGTTGTCTGTGCTCCACATGTCACTGTGCTTATCCAAGGTAGCATAGAAGAAAACACTCTTATTTCTACCCGGTTTATCTCCAGCCACACCACCCTGTAGCTCCCTTTCACGAGCGTAAGTTACAGCAGACATGCTGACTCTGGGAAGAGAAGGCTATTGAAATTGCAATTTGAGTTAAATAAATTGATCATATATCATGGGAGTGGAGGAGGGCAGAGAGAACCATTCTCATGTCTCATCAAAACCTCAGAAGCCCATTCTGGTAGAAGCTCATTAATTTACACTAAGGGCCGGGACCGCCTTGACTAATTGCCGAGCAGTGAGCAGCGTGGATTACAGTGTATAGGAGCAAACACAATTTAGAAAGCTGGGATCGCGGATCAAACAAATGGACTTTATTAGACAATTAACAACCCACTCGAACATTGACTGGAATGAAATACGAGAGCAAAATAAGCGCCTTAATAATAACACTTGCCTTCCGGACTGCGGTCTGGTTACAAGCACAGCACCTTTGGGAACCACCCTCTAGACATGCGAGACCTTGCCCAACCGCTGAATCCCTGTTGACCTTCTGAAAATGACCGGCCTCTCCTGGGCCCCTGTTTTTTATCCTTTGAGGAAGAGCAGATGTGTGTGAACTGTCTTTCCAAACTACTTACTCTTCAGTATTCATGAAGTAATGTAGGGACAACATTTTGAACTTGGCTAAGTCAAGTACATGCAAGAGTCTCTTCCCTAGAGAATCTGTCTTCCTTTCCCTCTTTTTATTTTTTTGCAGTCCCAGAGAAATTGGGATTATAGTTGTTTGTCTGTTTCAAACACACCTGCCGGCCATTCACCACCTGAACCCACAATTGAGTGTTTGGACACTGCGGTGAGTCTTGCCACAGAGGTGGTTATGACGAGGCCAGCAGAGGATTAGCGCTTCAGGTGGGGAAAAGCGGCAGGAGTGGATAAAAATCTTAAATAGCAGGGATTTTGTTTCCATCTCCAGAATTCAGGCAATAAAGGCCAGTGGCGATACTCTTGCTAGTACTTCTGTCTTAAAATAGATTACTTTCCCCCAAAACTTTTCCCTTTTTTTATGATTTTTTAAGTTTATTTATTTATGTGAGAGAGGCAGAGACGGTGCGAGTGGGGGAAGGGCAGAGAGAGAGAATCCCAAGCAAGCTCCAGGCTGCCATCACAGAGTCCGACTTGTAGCTCAAAATCACGAAACTGTGAGATCATGACCTGAGCCGAAACCAAGAGTCAGACGCTTAACTGACTGAGCCCCCCAGGCACCCCAGTTTCCTCCAAAACTTGTCAACTATCAGTTAGCAACAACTGTCTGCTTTCTCCTGACATCCCTTTACCCATTTGTATATATACATTGGGCTGGGAAGTCACCAAGAGCTAGACTGGGTTGCATACAAAGTTGCTTTACAGGCTCTACTCCCTTGCTTGTTTGTTGAACTTTCAGAAACTTTGGGACAGGTGCAGAGCCAAGTACAGGCAATAGGTGGCATGCCCATGCTTCCTAGGAATAGGCGTGACATCCACTGGACTTCCTAGATAGATCCTCAGGCAAGCATCACGAGAAGCCGGCAGGCTGTGGGGGTGAGGAAAATGTGGAAGAATTACATCTATCCACGTGACTTTGCAGGGCAGAGGATGCATTCCTTCGCTACTGACTTTGGGTTTGGCCACATGCCATGTTTTGACCAATGATGTGGGAGTAGATATGACATGAGTGGAAGTTTTCAATAGACTTTCGTGGCTTAGCCTGAGCCCTTGCTCCCCTCCTAGTCACCAAAGGAAAAGCGTGCCCCAGGTACCTGCTGCTGCTTCTGCCTAGGTCGCAGATGGAGAGACCTGAACTCAGCTTCGGGAAGAGTGGTCCCAGCTGATTGCTAGACTCACAAGTGGGGGAAAGCCAATGTCTGTTGTAATCCAGGGAACCTTTGGGTATCTTTATTAGACATCATTAGAACAGCAAACTAATAATGGGAAAACCTAATACAGGAGGATACAAAGTAAATCAAATCTATAAACCCTGCCCTCAAGGGCCTGCCGATGAACTAGATGAACTAGATGAACCCTGCCGATGAACTAGAAAAATAAAATGAACACATTTAATAGCAAAAGTAGGAGATACAGCATGATTAAGTGCCCAAGAGACAATGCTTATGGGAGGTATCTTCCGGCGTGGGAGTGGGCAGGGAAGGGGATAAAAGGAAGTTCGTGGTGGGCGTGGCATTTGATTGTGAAACATGGAGGGACAAGAACATATGGAAAGGCAAGGAATGGCATCCCAGACAGAGGGAATAGCCTGCATTCAGGGAAAGGTACAAGACTGAGAAATACCTGAGAAAAAAAACAAAAAACAAAAAACAAACAAAAAAAGCCCCCAGTGACTACAAGTTCCATTTTGGAAAACTCAAAGGACAATGGTCAGTCTGAAACTTTCTCTATATAAATTCGTGCTTCCTGTGCCATTCAGATTTTCTAAATAATCTCCCAAGTTTAACCAGAATCTTGATGAAATGGAGAAATGGGACCAATCGGAACACTTTAGAAATTTAAGTTGTTACATCTTTAAAGAGAAGTGCGTTTTTCCCTTCCATTTTGTTCAGTGTATGGAATATGAAATTCATCTTAGAAAGCCCCAGAGATGACTCTATCGACTGTCCTTTAAATAGAATTAAAATTGACTCAAGACGTATCTGCGAATCTATTGAATTACATGGTCCACAATTGAGCTGCAGCTGGTCTTCCAGGAGGAAATGAAACAGACGAGGAGAGACACAGAGTGGACAGGGGGTCACTGGATGCTGAGGTTTCTTGTAGCAGGATGGAGGGAACGGTCAGATCAAAGGTGCAAGTCATGTTACATTGGGAGAATTCAGTTGATTTGCTGAGCTGATGGACCAAGTAATTTTCCTTGAAGAAACAAAGCATTCATCACTTTGGATCCTTCTCTTCAGATTTCAGGAAGCTGTACTTGAGTTTAGAATGGAAATCTCCAAAAATCTCCCTTTGTATCATTGCGCACTTACCGTGTTCTCTCTCCTTTAATAGAACTGGAGACACAAAGTGAGTGAGGCATCGTCGCCATGATCACTTGTTTTCTTCCTCAATTATCATCTTTCCTTACCCCCTCCCACTCTCCCCAACAAACATTCTTGAACTCCTACTCAGTGCTGGGTGCCCTTCTAATGCCCTGTCTGAGAAGACCCCAGCCTGGTTTTGCCCGCCCTACTTTTTAGAGCCGGCTAGTGATAGATTTAACCTTCCCGAAATGGGTCCAGCCCATCCTTTCCAATGCCTGATGGCACCGTGGAGAGTGACAAGCCTTCCCCAAATATCCTTTGCTATGAGAATGGTGGTTCTGCCCTGAGATAGCATGAAACTTGTACCTTATACTTTACCGACATGTAGAAAGCACTAGACTTTCTTGCTATAGCTATTATTGTTATTATTAGATGTAATAGTGTTATTCAAAGTAGTCAAAGATTGAGATCAGGGTTGCACGATCGGGTGAGGCAGTTTGCGCCTGTGGGAGAGCAACTGCATATTCTCTGGGTTTATTGGTAAAGAAAAGCAATGCTTTGCTGGGGTTGCTCCATAACCCCTGACCCCTGAGTTTTCTTAATTTGTTTTTTAAATGCAACAAATATTTGTAGAATGCCTATCATGTGTCAGGGACTGTTCCAGGCACTGGGCATAAGATAGTAGACAAACCTGTGACCACACTTTGTCCTCATGCACTTACAGCAGCAAGTGGCAGATATTAGACGAGCAGTTGTGCAATAGATTGTTAATTACAATTGTGGTAAGTGCCATGGGGCTCCGACTTATGTGACAATAGGTAGAAACCTGGATAGTGTCTGTACTTTGTGCTTTTGGAAACCCAACCTGGGTAACTGGTTGAAGAGAATTTTGTTGGCATGATACCCCTTTGGAAGAGTCTGTAATAGTACTCAGCTTTTTAAGCTTTTTTAGATTAGATGGGGTTCATTAAAGAGGTGTAGCGTGGTGAACAAATACCCCAGTTTGCCCAGGTCTGAGAGGTTCTGCAGGACATGAGACTTTGAGTGCAAAACCTGGGACAGTCCTGGGACAAAGTGAGACGGTCGGTCACCCTTACACGTGTGTGAGTGTGAATGTGTACACGTCCACATGTACACGTGTCTGTGTGTTCACATATAAATTTGGAAGTCTCATTGTTTCCCTTCTTCATAAAATAAAGGGTAGGCAAACCAGGTTTGCTTTCGGCAAGACGCGTCTATGCTACTTTATGAATACCTGAAGATCGTGTTTATGAGTCTATATATTCCACAGCAGAGCATCTCTGTAGCTTTTGGTGTGTTCACGTTGGGGTTGGATATGGTCTGTTTCCACACGGGTGAGTGTGGTCCTCAATGTTTGCGACATAAAACCCACCCCCTCCCCAGTATTTTCTATTATTGCAATTGAATGCAATTTGCACGGTCCATGGGAGCTTTGCGCTCCGTGCTAAACAGTTCAGTTCTCTTAGTGCCATACTAATCTACTGTACTCAATTGCAAATGGGCTTCCATTAGCCTCGTTGTTAGAGCTGGAAAATCTGTGTAATTGCTTAGTAATTTTTTTTAACTTTTGAATGGTGGGTATACATATGCGGTTGTACAGAACTCATCTATCTGTGGGCCGTCTAATGGGTTCCAATGGGAGCGTGAGCAGCATACCTCGAGCCTGGCAACTCGCAAACTCATCAGTGCTTCGGGCATGAGTGGCATTTTAAAGGACCTTTACCATGAGTGGAATTAGCATGCACTGTCCCTCTGGAGCCTGTTAGCTTTTCGATTCTGACCCCCATGGTGAAAAACAAATGCATGTAATTTAGTTGGAAAAATGTCTTTAGGGCATTTGTGCTACTCTTGGTTCTGCTCTATAGGACAGATAATTTTTTTTTCTTATCAAGTCTCCAAATGGCAGTAGCCAAAACTAATATAGGTCACCATCCAAGAGGATAGCAATTTACGGCAGCGTTGACCTGCTACCCTCTGTTGGGGCACTTACAATGGCCCTTGGGCTTCGGTCACCCAGCTTGCACAGATCTGGGCCTCTGCTGGTGTCTTCATTTGTGTGGTCAGGAATCTACAGCTGGTTCCAACTGCTGGGCCGTGGATACAATTTGTCAGGATCCAACAATACGGAAGGACACTTAGTTTTAAAAACAATAAGTTCCAAGAATGCTCCCTCCTGGTGTAGAGGCTAGGTCTCATGGAACTGGCAGATTCTGGTACCATACAGACACAGCTCAAGACTCCCCTCTCTGAGTTTTTACAGTGATAATGCTACTTACTTGGCACATTTGCAGAGATTGCTTCGTGGCAACTCTTTTAAGTTTTTGTTTGTTTGTTTGTTTAGCACTAATACGCAGCTGTTGGAAAACATTTCAGAGCCACTGATTCTGGAACTCTTTACCACCTGCCTCAGCCCCAGCCAACTTGAGACTGAGGGCCAGCCCATCAATTACAGATGCGGCTCAGGGTACGCTGGTTCCATTCCTCACGTTTCATTGTCTTGTTAATAATTTTTTGAATGATGAAATAAATGATCGAGGAGAGAGGAATTATCAGCTGACAGATGTTAAACAGTTTTGGAATCTCTTCCCTACCCTGGGATGAATCCTTTACTGAATATACTTTTCTTACAACTTTTGGTGACATTAAGGGAAAAAAAATTGTTGCCCACCAAGCTGTGGTTGTATAGAATCCTTGTTATCCCACAATTCATTAGCATAGTCACAAAGATGGTGCTGACGCATGGTATCTCTGAGAATTTTGCACAGATTATACTGAAATGGCCTTCTCTGGCTCAGTATTTTATTCTTAAGCATTTTACCAATAATTTTATGACTTTTCCCCTCCAAACTCCTTTGCCCCATCTGGCCTTTAATGGAGGGAAGCAGAGCTAAGATTACAATGCATCCAGATTTATATCCAAATACAATCTAGTTGCATTTGGAGCCCCAGAGAGTCAGTCAAGGCTATTATTGGCTGCCAGGATTTTTAGAAAATACATAAATCTCCCTTTGTGCCATAAATACATTTCTGCATTCAGAGCTCAGAGAGAGACCTCATTATACCACATCCTGAGAGAGGGAGAGGCACATCTCATTCCGAGTGACAGGTGACATGTTCTCTAGAAACATGTAAAAAGATTGCAAGCTAATTTAATTCCTTCTCATTTTTAACCCAGTTGAAATAATTGTAGCTGTGCAAAGGATGCTCGGTAGCCTGGAATACAGGAATTTTGAGCAAGGTACGGCCAAAGCCTGGGTTGACTTTGTGATCATACCTCGATGGCATAGGTCTTTTATAATATGCCCCTGTTGGTAAGTGGCCTGCTGATTCTTGGATGAAAGTTTTCATAGAAGTACACGCGAGTTAGGTCTACCAAACTAAAATTATCCAGCACAGGGATTCTCAGCCCTTGGCTGGATGTTAGAACCACCTGGGGAGCTGAAAAAATACAATCCCCAATGGATCCTGTCTTAATTGGTCTAAGGTGGGCCCTGCGTTGGTATTTGTGAAGTGCTCCTCAGGTAATTCCAATGAGCGTCCAAGATTGCCAGCCAGTGATCCAGTGCAGTGAAATTCATTGTGCGCCAGAATCATGCTGTAAAAACACAGATTACTGGGCTCTGTAGCCAGAGACTTTGATCCTGCTTGGGGCGGGGTCTGAGAATTTGTGTTTTTGAGAATTTTCCAGCATTATCAATGCTGCCGGTCTGGGGTCCATACTTTGAGAACCACTGATGTAATAGACTGGGATTTTAAGGCAGACATTCTGTTGCACATTTGAACTGAATTATAAATTATCTTGATAAGTCCCTGCATTCCACTTCGAGTCATGTCAACCTGTTCTATTAGTAATGACTCTAATTAATTAGTCATTTTCCTAAAAATGGACTTTCTGGAACATGTCTTCCCACTTTAAATATCAGAACGAAAACTCCACCGTCCAAATATTTCCATTTGGTTATAAGTGGGAAAATGCGAATGACAAAGCCTGAACTTTGGGAAACATGCATAAATAAACTCCTTATAAAAATTATAATGTGGAAGTGTCAAAAACAGCCTGTCTGCCTTACCTGGATCAGAAGAGGTATCCCTAAAATCTTCTAACACCTGTGGTCAAATCCTTTTGATCCTTCTGAAAACCTTAGCCTCAAGTATTCAACAGGTTGGAGGAACCCTATCTGAGATATGGGATCTCCTAAGTCGGTGCCCTGATTTTCTTCAACAGTGTTTGCACCTCTCGCCACCTTTCCTCACTCTGGGATCTGTCTATTGGAGTCATGACAGTCAGGGGAACTCTTTCCTGTCTTAGGGCCTCTTAATGTCCTTCTAAAGTCCCTCTAGCGCTCTTGATGTTGTCTAGCAGCTGGATCTTCCAATAATAGACACCCGTTAGCTCAGAATCATAGCTCTGATCGATGTTGTAATGTTTGCAGTAACTGGATTCCGGGGGCTATGACTTAAGGATATTTTGGAATAAAGTAGGCCTCTCTCTACCTGCACCTACTACAAGGAATTAAACAGGAAAAAGATAAGCCTGCATTTGCAAACCATTATGGGGTATCCGGGAGCTGATTTCCAGTTTAAAACGCTTTGATTATCTTTGAGTTTCTTGACCTACTTTGCATTGGGGTCACGAAGGAAAGCACTTTCTTTGGTATCAAAATTGTGTTTCTTGTGATAATCTCTGAGCCTCTCCCACATGCATTCGACGACCAGGAAAGCACACTTGAAATAACTGGGAAGCCTCCTTTGTGACTGAATGCCTCACAGCTGAAATCACGATTTACCATTAGGTGCTATCCAATATCAGGAGGTGGTCAAGCAACGGGGGGAAGAATCCCTGGCCATTGATTTGGTACTCTGTGCGTATCTTTGGGGTGGGAGAGGGACCGAGGGATACACACTGCTTATGGTCAGCCCTGACCTTGGACCCAGGCAAGACTGGCTGCTTTGGGGCTCCACACTTTAGGGGATCACTGCATTCAATTCATCTGAGCGTCTTGAGAAAATGCAACCGGAATCTCCTAGGTGATGTGGATGGTGCTAATCCATAGACGACTTTTGGAGGTAGCACAGAGTCCAACTTTTCCTTGTGGGGTAAGGAGTCCATAGGTAAGGGGACTGTGCATAGTCTGAACCTTTATCCCTTTCCAAGATCCCTCTCTGGCTACCCAGGATTCCCAAATTCTCTGCCCAAAAGGCTCTTAGCTCATTTACTGCCTCTGAATGGTCCTCATTCCTGGTCTGTCCTTCTGAGGTGCCCACTGATGGGCACATACTAGGCCTGTGGGGAACTGAGGGAGGCTTGGAGTTGGGTAAGGATGATGCTTGGGTATGCAGACTAGGGTCCACAGATCTGTGTATCAGGCTTTTCATGTTGTGGATCAGAGCCAGGGGTGTGAACAGACTAAGCACCAGGTCTCTCCTTGCACGGTTGTAACATAGAACTCAGAGGAGTGCCACAATTTGAAATTCGAATCTGATCTTTTAGGTCATTATACTTATGGTAGGAGAATGGCACAGATTGTACTTAGTTTATTATTTAAAGTTTTCCAATATTTAGACAGAGATGTGGGTCTTCTCTTGCATAAGCCCCAATATGCATACAAGGCAAGATTACTTTTGGCTGATAGAATTTGTATCTTGTGTGTGTGAGTATATGTGAGTGTATGTGTGTATGTGCTTGTGTGCACACGCGCGTGAAGTTGACATTTATCTAACTAGTATTTTCCAATTCAGGATAATAAAGTAAATCTGACTAGTATTGTCTGACCTGCACACCCATTTTACACTCGTTGGTAGAAAATAAGCTGTCATTTTTTCCCCCCCTCTTCAAAATCATCCTCTTAATTGGTCCTAAGCTTCTTCTCCAACTCACTTCACCTGTCTGACAGGCTTTCTTTGTTCTACCGAACCTCATTCTTTATGAGCTTTATTTATTTAGGAACTTGATTCATGTGTAGATACCACACAAACCGGAGTTAAAACAACTGCAAAGGAAAGAACAAATCTAGATCTTTCTGCCCTTTCCAAGAGAAACAAAAAAGAAAGAGGTTGGCCAATGAGAAAATCAGCGCAGTGTTCAGGGACTACTGTGCTGTGGTTATGTGAGCTTGTGATGCTTACAAAGGAAAACTGACAAACTATCATGAACAGAGTAGAGGGAAGATATCAGTAGAGAACAGCTGGGAAGTATCAGTAGCCCACGTTGAGATACACCCCAAACGCTTACAGGGATGTGCCAACACGGACAAAGTCTCGGAAAACAAGGTAGGCGAGGGTAAGGAGTTGGTCTTGTGGATCAATGGGAGTGGAAAACTTATTTTGGGGGCAATGTAGGTCCACTCTGTAGGACACGGGCTCAAGGAGGCCTAAGGGATCAGCTTCCCTCCCCCCACCATAAGATGGCAAACTCCTTGAGGTCAAGGACTGTCTTCCACCTTTACATGCTGAAGTCTGTGTTAGGCTCAATAAACACTTGCTGAATTGAATTGAATTGAAAGTAGAATTTGTCTCTACTTTTTCCCTCTGGGCTCACTGACAGAGCTAATGCTTCTTCTAAATTCCTCTGAGATCATTCTTTCTAAAGGCAATTCCCAGGAGGGAATCAATGACTCCAGTCCCTGTGGGGAATTGATGACTTCCTAAGGATTTCTAGGACTGAGAGCTATCCATGCTTCATTGGCATTCTGCTGTATATTATGCAGGACTATGCTAAGAGAGAGGTCTTGTCAAAGGCAAGTAAAGCCGAAATGGAAGATAAGCAGATTAAAAAACACATCTCTCCTACAATGACTATACAATAGGTTATAATTGCCCCTTGTATGAAATACCTACTGTCACTCCCCTCCATCTAAATATAGCCAGCCTCTGCTTTTCCTAGTGTGTGTCCCTACAGCCTGTGTGAGTTACAGAACGTCACCACCAACGATCCTGCAATTTATTTAAGACGTCCCCCTCCCCCCAAAAAAAGAAGAGCAAAAAACAAAATTAGGCTGATGCTTATCACAGAGTGGTGCTGAGCTAGGGTTCTACGAGCTACAATTTCAAAAAATGCCTAGCTTAGAGTTGGGCTTATAGAAAGCATTTATGATCTAATTGCAGGTACTCAGTAATCAGGAAGGATGCTGGTAATTGACAACTAACCTGGTTGTACCAGTGTGTACTCATACTTACCAGCTCTGGATGTTAACTGAGTCTCAGGTCTTTGCTAGTTTATCCACATTGCATGGTTTTAGTGGTTAGGAAGACAGCACTAGTTGGCAATTTGATTTAAGTCTTTTATTGATGTAGTTCAGCTTAGCATCAAGGGATGTAAAAAGGTCACCATTAATCCAGAGTATTTGTTGTTTTTAAATTTTTTTTGAAGTTTATTCATTTTTGGGAGAGAGAGATAGAGAGCGATCAGGGGTGGGGGGCAGAGAGAGAGAGAGAGAGGGAATCCAAAGCAGGCTCCAGGCTCTGTCAGCACAGAGCCTGACACGGGGCTCGAACTCACGAACCGTGAGATCATGACCTGAGCTGAAGTCGGACGCTTAACCGACTGAGCCACCCAGGCACTCCTAATCTAGAATATTTGTAATGCGTATACTGCCATTCTGGATCATTTAGATTCCTTTTCCCATCACCATTTCTCTCCTTATACTGTTTGATATAAAACCATCTGAAAATTTCAGGCCCTAACAGCTTAGGATAGATTCCAATATATTAAAATAAAATCTGGCTTCAAGATCTTATGTTTGAGCTGTGCAATTCTCGTTGAGCTCAGAAAGACTGAGCTCAGATCAGACTTTAGTCTGATCATAAAATGAGATGAATAACAAGATCACACTCATGGAATTGTTTAAAGGGGGCATGCGTAAAATTTTGGGTGACAAAGCATTTTGGAAACTTCGGTAAGGTGCTAAGAAAATGTCAGGTCCTTATTGTAAATGACATTTGTCGGAAAGTAGTGTGTCTTTAAAAGACCTTGATATTGCTGGAGAAGAGGTTTCACGTCCACACCAACTCCTGCTACCATTTTTTGAGTTCGGGTCAGAAAAATCATCTGACCCAAAGCTCATTGGGGCGATTTGAACACCCACCCAATTTCTGTCACTAATTGGTTGACATCACTGTGGTAGGAAGTGTCATACTTTCCTAGCCCTCCTGGCAGGATAAATACCCCGAATCTGATCAGAATCATTTAGTGAATGTGCACACAAAAATGTAAATTGCTTGCAGTGTTAAAAAAAAAAAAAACAACCCACATTTACTCAAACCTTTGAAGTGACTATGTCTAATAAAAGATGATTCCCTTGGGAAAGCATGAAGTTTGAAAGTTTAGTTTTGTTTGAATTATTTGTATGCAGAGATCCCTATGGGCGAAACAGAAAATAGCTATTTCCCTGCTTGTTATGAGAAGGGAAGAGAGAGTATTTTCCACAAGTCCAAAATAACGGATTATACCGGAGAATTTTTTCTTCAGGTGTGGTTAGCTCCATGGCTTTTTAACAACTGTCTGCCATTAATTAGCTAATCTGTTTAACATCTACTGCTTTAAGTTTGTAGACAGCAGGGACAGCGCATTCTCTGGGTTATAAAATCCTTCAGGGTCTTGGTTTAGTACAAGCTACCCAGTGGCTGCTCCGTAAATATGTATTGATGACAATGACAATGGCAATGATGACACCAATTAAGTGAGCGTTATTAAAGATGAGAAACCTGAAATTAGGCTGAATGTGCGCGATTAATTGCAAGTAGGGCCGGCCCTAGGATTCTGCATTTATCTCAAAATGAAGGCAAAAGTGTTCAAGAAAAGAGAGAGTACAGGGTTTGCTTAGCTGACATTGTCAGTCATTGAGGGTTGATTTCATTAGATAATTGCCGTCTGCTGAACTCTGTGTGGAAGCAAGTTCCTTGAGGAACAAGGCTGTACAAATGAATATTTTAAGTTTACAAACTCAAGACATTTTCCTTGAGTGAATTCACGAGTGAGCCAGTCAGTGTTGTTTATCATTTATGCTTCTTTTATTCTCCTGCCACCTTCAAGTTCTAATCTTCGAAAAGCACCAATGTTGAGTGCATGGTGTGTGTGTGTGTGTGTGTGTGTGTGTGCGCGCGCGCGTATGTCTCCCAACAGAACAAGCAGGTGACTTCATGGATTTCTAGTGACAGGTCTCTTGGCAACCTCCAGGGACGTATGCGCATAAAGGTTACATCCTCCTATATAGGTTACTTTTGGAGACACCGATAGAATCTAATTGGCTGAGACAAGGTCACGAGACTACAGTCGAAAAGAAACGTTCCAGCCCAGGGTAACAAGGTGAAGGGCAGTCTAGGTGAAAATGGGTGTTTAAGGAGTGCAGGGAAATCTGGCCAAATAAATATGAGCTAGATGGGGGAAATAATTACCCCAGAACTTAAAAAATGATGATGACCTTTTTCAAGAGGTCAGTGTTACCCAGACAGCTTCTTCTCTGACTTCTGAGCCATTGTTGAGCATGGAACTACCTAGTACTACAGATGGGAAGATGTGAAAACAGCACGTGACTTAGCTGGTTGTTTTCTTGTCCCTGGGGATGGAGGGCCAGTGTGTCCTTGAGTTTAGGTTTAAACCACACCAATGATGGAGAATGCTTTGGGGAACCACATGCCACGTACAGGACATCCAAGGTCATGTGTGTATATCCAGCTGGATTCTGTGAGTTTCCAACAGTGGTTTGCATCCTTCTGACTTTGAGTGTCACTAATCAATCCCTCTCTTCCTGGCGTTGGCATCCTTGGCATGTCTCAGATATTCACATGAGCAGGCCGCCACACACGCATCTTTCTTTTACTCTCCTTTAGAAGCTAGCTCCTCCACTGTTGATGAGTGTAGACAACAGGGCATTCTCTGAGGACTGGCAGAACGACCTGGGGCCAAGCCATAGTGTGCATCCCAGTTTACTCCAACTGGGTGGAAGCCTTATTGATTTTTCTTCCTTATAAAGCACCCTGAAATCACTGAGTAAAACGAAACAAAACAAAACGAAACAAAATAAAACAAAACAAAACAAAACAAAACAAAACAAAACAAAAACCCTGCAACAACAATAACCAAACCTCGAAACAGCTTCATTGCTGCAAAAGCTATTATGGAAGCACTGTAAGAAGAAGGTACCTGAACCCTGATGACTATTTACCCTTTGAAGTTTCTATGCTTAGAAGAAACATTTTCTTTCAATGTTAATAATTAAAGTAAATTCCAAGTGCATAATCCAGGCTCTTCAAATAAGCATATGCAGAGAGGGTTTTTAGAAACTTTTCTTGATGACTTAGTTTTTTTTTTTCTTTTCCTTTTTAGTATTCTATGGAGCGCTCTAATCTTTGTACTACAAAACAGTTCTCTTTAAGATTCAGAACTTGCCAACAGTTGGATAAGATGTAATAAAGTCTCTTGTAATAGCACCCTGCTGACACAGGCACTGATCTAAAGGAATGGGAGAGAATTAAAGTCTTCTGGCTGAAAGTTGATATTCTTTACCCGGAAGTTGAATCCAGTCCGAGGGACCCATTGCAGCTTGTTAGTGCCCCTAAAGGAAGGAGAAAGTTCTAAGGCTCATCGGTTGGGGGGTGGGGGGGGGGCGGGGAGTCAGATAAAATCGCACTGAACTTCATTTCAGATATGCAGATGAAACATACTATCTGTTGATCAAATGTATCTGGAGAGAGAAAACAGAGGCGATGAAAGAAACCTATGAAAGCCCAAACCCCAGCTCTTCCTCCTCAGAAGGTGACTAAGTGGAAACACTTGCGGCCAGCCCTCTTGGAGCTGGGACGTCTGTGAACTCCCCCTTGTTGATTGGACTTTGGATGCAGAATCACCTTGCTTCGCCGGGGTCTCCTTTCTCGTCCTGTGAGCCTCAGGCTGGGCAACGGAAGACACAACCCTTAAGTCACTAAGGTCTGTAAGGAAGCACAGCACACACATGGGCTTTGCTCCACGTTCTCACTCACACCAGATCTTCCTTGTCGTACCTACTTCCCTAAGCAGAATCCTTTTCCTCCAGCGACCCACGTTTGAAATCTTGGCGTCAGCCTTGAGACTTCCATCTTCTTCTGTGTGGGAACTTACTCGGCCCGTCTGTCCTCCTGCACGGTGTCCCTCGGGCCCTTCCCTTCCTGTCGGTCATCGCCCCTCGTGTCCTGTCCCCAGAGCGTCTGGCTGCGATGATTAAAATGGGTTCCTAACTTTTTTCTAATTCTCGTCTTGAGTTTCTGTTCCTCTAGTTGGTCCTGAACACCACGACCAGCCTCTGCTTCTTTCTGCTTTCTTGCCCACTCCCCCAGCGGCAGGCCAGCAATGGTTTCCTGTAGCCACATCACTGGCTTTCTTTTCTTCTTTACACAGGTTTTTCTTTTTGTGGTAGAATCCTTGAAACACGATATATTAGTGCACAGCTCGAATATTTACGAATGCTGAGTGATTCCATTCAGGGGATGTTGAGGGAGAAATCTGGAGTATTTCCTGCTTGGTAACCTCCACTAGCTTCCTTGTCAGTGGTCACTGAAATCCTCGCAGAACCCGAAAACTCGAGATGAGAACCATTGTCCGGCCGGGGCTCAGCAAACTTCTCATAAAGGACAGATAGTAAATATTTTGGGCTTTGCAGGCCACATCCGTCTGTCACTCTGTCATATATTATTGTTACTGTGACTTGAGTTGCTTTTCACAACCCCTTAAACAATGTAGAGATCTGTTCTTCGTTCATGGCCTATACAAAAACAGCCCATTGTTTGCACCACTCACAGAGGATAACTCTAAACATCTTACGCACAAGTGGCCCTCCACAGTCCGCCTCTGAATTCCCACTGCCGTATCTAGGAGAGGCAAATGAGTGAGGTTCTTCCAAGCGTGGGTTCTGAAACCAGCCTGCCTGTTCTCCACCTGCTCCCTGTGTGAATTCGGGCAAGTTAGGTAGATGCTCTGTGGCTCAGTGTTCTCGTCTGCCCAGTGGAGCGACTGGGAGAGCCCTCCTAGGAGCGTGTGAAGAGTTAAACCAGTCAGTGCATACGTAGAGCACCCAGAACAATGTCTGGCAAACAGATATTTGATGACAGTCATTTTAGGCTACTGTTCCCCTATCAAACTTCTCTGCTAGTCATTTTGACCTTCCTAGCCACGGTACTTGTTCATGGTGCTTTCCTGCCCTCTCAGTTCCCTGCCCCTGCTAGATCCCCGAGCCTTAACATGGGCAACCCTTACCTTGCCCACCTGGCTGGTGGTCAGAAGCATGGGCTATGCCAGTGCCCAAAAGCAGACAACGAGCATCCTCTGGAGAGTCCTTCAGAGGGGGTTCTTAGCATGATATTCTTAGGGTCCAGGGTCCAGAATCAGGGTGCTGGAATGACCTTTGCAACCTGTGGAAAATTGGGTTGAGAGCAAATATTAAGACTTTGGACCATGATAGTGAAAGGGTAGCTATATGCAAGAGTAAGACAGTGTTGCTATCAATGGTTAAGTAACTGTGCTTGGGGGTGGGGGTGGGGGTCTTACAAGCAAATAAATGATAAGAGGGTAAAGTGACTCCTTCCGGCTCAATTTCCCCTGATGCCTGACAGGCTGAGAACCATACCATAAGGGCCAAGCAGTTTCTCTTCCAGAAGGGAGTGCCAGATCACCTATGCAGGACCTTCTAGGAGGTTCTGAAGCTGCTCCTTCATAGTTAGAGGCCACCTCATCCAGCGCACAGGAGTTGGAGAGGCTGGGAGGGAGTTTTTGGAATAACGAGGCATTTTTATTTCTTCTTATTTTAAGGCAGATGAGGAAAAACAAAACAAAACAAAACTTCAAGAGGGCTACTCAGATAGCCTTCCAGGAGCCCTCTGGAGCTTGGGAAACCCAAGGACTGGTCTTCAGTTTCTGCCTGAGGAGGACCAAGAGCTCCAGCTCCTGAGGCTGGAGCTGGTCACCTGGTGCCAGCACAGAGAGAGACTCTTGGGAGTGACTTCTCTTCTAATAAAGGCGAGATGTGTCCCAGTACCGGCACGTGGACTCCAGAGGAGTGGGAGTAGGGGGCTGGCCTGGGAATGTTTCCATGGGATTTTGCTTGAAGGTGGCAAAAATGGCGGGCTGGGTTTCTGGAAGGGAGGTCCTCTGTGATACCTAGAGGGGAGACTGTGCTCATATATAGGAGATGCAGTGAGAAGTCCCAGCAGGAGGCTTTTAAAAACAAAAGACAACAAACAAAATATAGCAAAAAGGCTAGCAACCCTGCATCTGCTACCCAGAGGGTGCCCGTCTCCAGATTACAGCTCCACCTTCCATGAAAACTGTTGTTTCCTGCTAATTCCCTCTCATCCTGCAGGGGCAGGGACTGGTATAGGACGAGGAGAGCAGGGCGGGGAGTAGAGAAACACACGCTCACTGCCTCCTTTCCGGCTGCCAACTGAAAAGAACTCAGACTCAGGCTTAAGGAGAACCTGAAAGTTGAATGAAGTTGGGCATTTTGATGAGTACCCTGTACTGGACGTTTGGGGACTCAATTACTGAATTGAGACTCCTTTCGTGATTAAAAGGAGCTTGGCCAGCTTTAAGACTTTCCTGAAATTTTATCCGAGGGATAGAGAAGACTAATCCAGAGTGATTTTGTAGGGCCTACGGAAGGAAGAATAAATTTACTCTTTTGGTTGTATTTCATCAAGTCCAGTTCATTTAATTCAACAGTTCCACACATGAGACTGGTTTTCAAGTAATAGGGAAGTTATGGCCACTAAAATACGAGCGCAGCCCCAAATGTGGTGTGTGTGTGTGTGTGTGTTTGTGGTGTTTGTGGTGTGTGTGGTATGTGTATGTGGTGGCGTGTGTGTTTGTGTATGTGTGTGTGAGAGAGAGAGAGAGAGTGAGAGAAATGGGTTCTAGAATCAGAAAGGTCTTCTGGCTCTTTTGCTTTGCTCATTACTTAACCATTCTGAGCCCGTTCGTTTACTTATCTGTAAAATGGGCATAATCATTATGCCTATGCCATGAGGGTCTTGTAAGGATTGAGATAATGCTTATAAAGCATCTAGTAAGGTACCTGTTAGACCTAAGCACCCAATAACCATGAGCTATTATCTACTTCTACCCACTCACCACACCGTTCAACTCAGGCATACATCCTCTCTCCCTCCCACCTCCAACCGACATCCATGCTGGAGAAAACAATACCGACTTAATTTATCTCTTTATTCTGTAGAACTATTAGAACAGTTAGTATTCAATAAACATGTGTCAAATGCATGATATAAGATGAAGCAAGCACAGATTCTGCTCTAAAGAGCTCATTACCAAGTTAAAAATAACTACTTATAATAAATCAGGTAGCAACTACAATACAAAGGATAGAAGAAGTGAGGGTTCAGAAAGGTGATATTCCTTCTAGCACTCGTGAGATCGTGAGCTGTTCAATTCAAGATTTCTGGTCTGGTTTACAGTTGGATGTCACATATTCATTCATTCATTCATTCATGATATTTCTGAGTACCTGGCCTGTGTTTGCCATCTTCTAGCCACTGGTATAACTGAACAAGTCAGATACAGACTGCTTCTTGGGATCTCGAGAGTTCCTGGCTCAGAGAGGTGAATTACGGGCCATAGGCGGGAGGAACATAGCTCAGTAATGCGGGCCATAAGTTCATGGTGAAGTTCATGCTTCTGGGGCCTGCCTGGGTCAGCTAGGAGAAGGCAGGAAGCAGTCAAGACTCCAGCCACCCACAGGATGACTGGATGGATGTTGAAGCAGCCCATGCTCGTCTGCTGACTGTAAAACAGCCCTTGGTCAAGGTCATCCTAGCAGGACAGCCCAAATCTAACTCACGTTAAGAGAAAGGATGGGCAGGGCTCAAACCAGAGCAAATTCTATGAGCGTTTTTAGTTTTAAGGAGATGTGTCCCTCCCTCTTTTCTTCCTTTGTTTCCTCCAAGAGACATTCTGTGTCTTTTCTAAAAGTGCTGACGGATGACCAGTGAGGCAGCAGGGCTGGGTGTCTGTGCTGTCCCATCTGTCTGTCAAGCTGTCAGTCCTTATGAAGGTGCTGTGGAGTCCACCCAGGCCAGATCGAAGGCCTCTGAATGCACAGTGGCCTTTTTGGAGTCAGTGGGCAGCGAATTGGATCTGCCCATAACGATCAGTGGACCCGATGACCTCAACAATTTTACCTTTCCTTTCTGATCTGTCAAATGGCCAATCACCTTTCCCTGCCTCGCTCTATCCCTCAGTGTCAGAAACACTTGTGGCTCAAGTCACATCAGTTTCCTCTGCACCTTGCCATCGGTCCTCTGATCGAAACAATATTTTTTTCCTCGAGGAACACAGTTCTTAGGTCAAAGTTTCAGAGTTTTGAATGACTTCAGGCTATTGACCATTAGGCATAATGCAAACCTTCCTTCTTGATGTCAAGCCCGTTTGATAGATAATCATTTTTTGCCATTTATATGTGTTTTAGAGAAATGTTATTTATTGACTGTTCTCTGAGAATATAGTGTCAGGCAAAATTTGTGTTTAAAAGATGCATTATCCCTCATAGATTGGCATCCACATTGGGAAACAAAAAGAAATGAGTACTTCAAAAAACAAAAAAAGAGCTGTAAGGTAGTTTCTGGAATGCCTCCACTGCTACATTCAAAAATTCCCTGACACCTGTCCAGCTAAGGAGAGCCCTGGGGTGGTGGACAGTGCACGGGATCCGGGAGTCCAATACCTGGGTGCTTTCCCCGTCTTTTCCCTTGTCTGGGTGACTTTGATTTAGAATGCAAGAAGATAGCAAGTGATATTGTGGTACAAAGAAGATAACGAATTTAATTCTAAGTTTTCTTGCTGCGATAAAATTCTTGGACTATCCCAAGGAATGCTTAGCACCTTTCTTCTCTAAACTGTAAAAGTATGGAATTGAAAATCTGAACAACTCAACTGGTTATAGTCTATTCCACTTTGTTTGTTGTTTTCTTCTGTTGATTCATCCGTGCATTCGTTTATGTGCTCATTCATCCCCTCAGTCTATTATTATACATTCATTTGTGCAACAAGGATGTCATTTGACAGCATTTGTTTTTTGATCAGATAATGGAGGCAATCATAAAAGAGATCTGTAAGATCAGAAATTCAGGCAAATTTCCTGCCTTTCTCTGAAAGCTGCCTTGATTAAGAGTGTAGCCCTTAGGTTTGAGGGACACATGTTTGAAGGCCTTCAAGGAAGCCACATTCCTAAAACATTTGGTCCAAGTACCCTTTAATTTTGAGTGGTAAAGGGTGCCAAGGCAACAACCGTCTAACACAAAAAGTGAACTCTTGACAAATCGCCAGTAACTTAGTTGCCAGGAGGGGTATTTAGCAAGTGTTATTAGAGACTAAGCCAGTTAAATCTCAGGCCAAAGCTTAAATAAGAGTACTTGCTTCAACTTAGATTTCACAATAGGAAAACAATTCTTCATGATCCTTTCAAAGGTAATGGACTTGTATTGAGAATCAAGTGATGAATTGTGAGAGCAGAAGAGAGAAAAGGTGCTATTACCTTTCTTACAACCTGGAGGAACTGGATGAATGCAGGAAAGGTCAGAAGGACCCAGATGGAAAAGTTCATTCAGGTCTGGAACGTTCACCAGGGGATTCATCTACAGAACAATGTCATCCCAAAGCCAATGCAAAAAATGGGAATGGTGCTGTCCAAATTTCTATGGCAGAAAATGACCCAATTCTTTGTACAGAACTAAAAACCTTGGAGGACCAGAAGAAATAATTCCTATATTTACTTATCATAGAGGAAGGAGCATGTCGTAACGAAAGGCAGCCTAAAGAAAAAGCATCTCTGCCCCTAACTCACTGGGTCTCAGTGTCCTTAACAATCAAATAAAAGGAATTGGAATAAGATCACAACCAGTAACAGGCTCAAAAACTTACAATGCCCAGCAGGTAAGTAATATAGATTACAGTAGGGATTGGTGGGGCCATCTTGAATGGGAAGATTGGAAAATGCATGCCATATATATTATATAAGGTGTATTATTTAAGTATAAAAATATTATATACTTAAGTGTCTGTGTGTGTGGAGATATATATATATATATATATATATATATATATATATATATATAGTATTTCTAGAGCCAATTCCAGTTTTAGGCCTTAGGCATTCATTTACAACACTTGGACTAAATTTATTTGTTAAACAAACACTCATGTTTCCCTATTGTTTCTTATTTTCCATCATCAGAAATCTACCTAATTCCTCTAAATTTAATCAGGTGTGGTTTGTTGCCACATTGCTAAAAATAATCTACTGATAAGAGGCAGATGTTATGGGCTTCAAGAGACTTCCCTATAGTATCCTTCCCTGTTAAAGTCATTCTACAACTCCAACACCTTCCATTCTTTGTCAGTTTGATCCGGGGGAGGGTTTCAGGTGGACAGCTAGTCACTGAACTCATTCTACTTGGGGTCTGGTCGCCAAAAATTAGCCAAGAGGCTGGTCCGAGGTCTCACCCAGGAGCCCCAGCCTGTGGCTCCCCTTTTTACCACAGCAGCCTTACTGCCAACTATTGCTTGAATGGAGACGCTTCCCTCCCTTATTCTCCAGGGCAGTGGCTTAGTTTCGACTACTGAGGCCACCCCCCTTCCAGATTAATGTGTGTCTTTGTAGCTCAGCCCTGTGTATCTTTCTGGGAACTCAGTAGCCCCATGGCCCAACTGGAATCCCCTTCAGTGTGAGCTCACCTTTGCTCTCATGGACATGGTTTTGCCATTCATCCAAGGACGTCAGCAAGATTTGCCTGTCTTTTATGATCCCTGGCTTTTCTCTTTGTTGAGGGGCTGCTCACAGACTCCATGATAGGGGCCCAGAGCTCCATGCCCCTAGCACTCAGGACCCAGGAGCCATTTCTTACTGCCATTTCTAGAAGGCACAGACAGAGAGGGATTGTTTCCTACTTGCAGCACTTTCGTGTTTGAATTCTCTACATTCCCCAGAACAGTCAATGGGAGGTCAATGAGCTAGTTTCTTCCACGTAAGAACCCCAGAAGCCTGGGCAGCTTCTGAGTAAATAAATATTTCCCTTAGAGTCTATTGGCAAGCAGAAATGCCTCCTTATTCACCTCTGGATGTAAGAGATCTTTTTCTTTACTCTGCTGAGCAGGGCCTCAGATCTTTCTTTTCCTGGCTTGGAGATCAGCCTAAACATCTCACCTTTCCCCTTTCTTTCCATTTGAAAGGGTAAAGGAACAGAGAGAAAGAAGTTGACACTTTGGCCTTCTCCCTACCCCACCTCCTTTCTTTAAGTCTGGAGGTAAGGAGGCTGAAAAATTGAAAATACCCACTGGGCATCTTTATCTTCCCAGAAGTTAGAACAAAGAAGAGGGGCGCAGCCTGGAGCAGTGCTGTTGGTCCACACCAGCCGGAATGAGGCAAGCAGAAGTTTGGATACCACCAGTGAAGCCAGGCACAATGTTATGTATACGAGGTCGCATTTGCCCCTTTAGATGTAACACCAAGGTGTTGTTGTTGTTGTTGTTGTTGTTGCAATCTTTACTATTTGGAGGATTTCTGGCCTTTATTGTTGAACTGCTCTTTGGGGAGTATGCAATATTTTATAGTTCAGGATGAGTTTTCTCTGGAGTTGGGATTGATGGCGATATAGGATCTGATTAGTTTTATGTTGATCTTAGAATTTCTACTCCTTGAAAATATGTACTTCATTCTCAAGATGTTACTGAGTGTTTCTTGTAAGAAGCCTACTCACAAGAGCATAAGGACCCATTCACAGGGGTGTTCTAGTATCTTCAGGATTGGCCCTTGGGGCGACTTTTAGGTAGGACTCTGTAGAGAATTGTCTGCACCTGTAAAATGGGCATAATACGTTGTATCTTCATAAATCTGATGTTTGGGAGAATATTTTTGGGTAGCATCGTCCTACCTGTGTTCATGTATGCATTTATGTGCACACACATACAATCGGTGCAGGAACAAAGTCATTTTGTATTGAAGTGTTTGCCTACATATAACGCCAAGGTACAGGGATCTAAGAAAGAACATTTGGGCAGAAGATTGTAGGTGATTGACTATGGTAGTAGTCATGAATTCTTGGTGTGGGACTCTTTTTGGACTCTCACTGAAACTGGGAGGAAACAGTTCTGTCCTTCATTGTGAGCCATTACTGCAAATGAGGCTCTCAGTTTTTCTTCTCAACCCATTTGACAGACAGAAAAATGGAAGCCCAGATAATCAGAAAGCCAGCTTCCGAAGTAAAACCAAGAGAGCTGGATTCTACCCCAACAACTGGCAAGTCTGAGTGTAGATGAAATTTTAAATTCAACCAAGTTAGCTTATTAAATGCACTTATGGCTTGTTAGAAATGAAAGCTCATTAAAAATCCTGTAGGCCAGGCACTTGCTTTTATAAGTGAAAAATTGAACCCCAGAGAAGTTTGTCTTTCTTCTTTTGGTTTCTATCTTTGGGCTAGCCCCCAACCTCTTCCAAGATTCTCAATGCTGCCGTTCTGCCTGGGGAAAAATCATATTAAAAACTCAAACTTTGAGAATTAAGGTGTTTCTCTATCTAGAGATTTTATGTTCAAAAAGATCAGTATGTAAAGGGGAACATTTTTTATTTTATATATATATATATATAATCTTTATGTATGGAATCTTTGTATCTGCACCTTTATATGTAAAATTTTTATTTCAGTGAGGAAAACATCTTAAAATAGAAGGTCTTTTTAGGTGTTCTCAAAAGTCACAATTTTTTAAAAAATAAAAGGTCATTTTCAGTGGTCCAATTTAATGTTAACAATAACAACTATTATAATAATGAATAACACTTAGTGGCTATTTATTGTGGCTTACCATTGATTTACTGTTTTAAATGTTTAAACTCATTTAATGCATTATAACAAAGAGATCCTGGGAGTTAGCTATTTTAATTGTCCCTATTTAAAGATGAGGAAACCAACCAAGACACAAACCTAGTGAGGCACACATTGTGTGCCATGTGCCAAGCTCGATCTTGCCGAACATGGTGGTTGCAAGTATAACTTAGATGGCATCTCTGTCATCATGGAGCTCATCATCCAGGAACAGAGACTAGGAAGCAAATGATGTCCCCGTGTTGAACTGACCCCATCCCAAGGTCGTGGAAGCTGCAGGATTAGTTAAGGTATGAGGGATCTGGATGCACCTGTTCTACCTGCAGGGGCTATTTAATAAAGAATGGATAAAGGGCTCACTAGTCAAATTCCAGAAAAAACTGAAGGGAACATTCTCCTGCACCACCAGCTGTAAATCCAGGAGAGGTGTGTGAAGCAGGACTGCGTTGGTTTTGGAAGGGTGGTAGGCAGTGACTAACCTGACCCTCTTCTATGTCTGCTCTGGTCTGACCTTTGTCTCTGCTTGGGCTCCTAAATCTCATCCTCTGTCATAAAAGTTTCTAAACAAGGCTTTGCTTTCAATCAGGCCAATCTTGCCATCATAAAGATAACGTGAGTAAGTTTGGAGGCTTCTCTGTATCTCCAGACTTGCCTCTTTCCATTCATTGAAGGAGGGGTGAAGTGTGTGTGTGTGTGTGTGTGTGTGTGTGTGTGTGTGTGCAGTTTTAAAACAGGATCCATCAAATTGTCAGCTAGCCATGCGCTTCTCTCATAGGAGATGCCAGCTGCTCTCTTCATTGGCCTTGCTAAGGGCTCTTCAGGGCTTAGTGACCCAAGGCACCTTGGCTCTTCTCTCTGTTAGTATTGCTTTGGGGTTTTGTGCTGTTTCAATTTTCTGCCTTCTGGGAAGTTTCTAGAAGTACAGAGCCTCTATTTATTCTAATTTTGCATTTTGTTATTTATACTAAGAAGCCTTTGGGTGTGAGCAGATGCATATTAACATTTATTATGCCTACAATGTAGTGCATCAACATTTTTAAGAGTTGGATTTTCTTTGTGCTCCCATCAACAGGTAGAGGCCAAAGGGAGTATCCTATGGTTACAGACAATGTTTTTCCTTCTTTCGTTCCTCCTCTTTCTGATCAAAGACAGTCACAGCATTGCTAGAGCCACTCTACCGGGACATATTTACCAGCCCACTTTATTTCCTCAGGTATTTAGCTACTCAAAAAGAATAGTTCCCTCTTCTCGGTACAGTATTTCCTCTGTCCCTTTAAAATGGGCATGATACTATAAAGTGATGAGCCAAGTTGATAGCAAGAGTAGCAATTCCTTCCGAGAGGAGATTTGGCAAGTATTAAGAAGGCGTGGTAAGGATTAAAGATGCTTAGGAGCTATTTCTCTACTATCAGAGACAGTGTGAGACGAGATTAGCCGGAGAATCAATTAATCAAAAGGTATTTATGGAACACCTACTCTGTGATAGGCCATGTGACTGTACAGTGATGCATAAAGCATGCTTTTAATTTCAGAGAGCTTGAAATCACCTTGGGTAGTGCGAGGGATATACTCCACACAATCCCACACAACCTAAGGCTGTGCCTACTTCATATTTTATGGAAATGAGCGATGGTGGACTGGGCAGGGCAGCTTGGGCTGTGCCTGGAAGGATGAATTGACTTCCGGTGTGTGCAGAAGGAGAGGACGGACGGCTTTCCAGATGAGAGAAACCGTGTGTGTATCTTTGATTTCTACTGTACTCCTTTATCCCTAATTGGGTGATAGGTTTGTCGATTTAATTTCTGCAGTGCTATCAACTTATCCTCAAATGACTGATTTTACATTTGTTTATTTGTTTTTCTTGAGCACAGACCCTAGTGGTCCCGCTTGGGTTTTACCTAACCCAGACCAGCAAAGCTGCGATGTATAGAGATGACCAGGAACCAGGAAGAAGAGAAGGGCTACCAGTAACAACCGCACTGTGGGAACAATCGCAGTTGGCAATGACCTGCTCAGCAGACAAACCAAGCAGATTTCACCACCAAAGAAGTCAGCGGTCTTCCCAGCTGCTGTTGACTCCGCAGATTTCACCTGATTTTATGCCATAGGTATTCGTATTTGCTAACATCATACATCTGAGTCTCTGCTCCCCTCTGCCTCAGTCCAAGAACTGCTTCAGCAGTGAGCTCAGATCTCTGCGGCTGTGCCGACGTGAGATGCCACCCTCGATCATCACAGTTGACCCCCACTGCCGGGTGTATGCTTGGGGCTGGCCTCTTAAACGCTGTTGCATGCTGCTGGCCTGGATGTCTGCTACTGGCCTCTACTCTAGGATGCACATGGGGTGTTTGGGGGGGGGGGTGGTTATACAGCCATGGGAGAGCACATCAACAGCCAGGGCCCCCACAGATGCTTGTAGGCTCTGATTCAGGCCCTGTCTTCTGCCAGTGGCCTGCACCACTTTGTTCATCTGTAGTTAGCACTGAACACAAAACCGTGCATCAGCACACTCCAGGCTTGACTTCTGTTACAGACCTCCACTACCATGTGCCCATGGTGAGACCTAGAGGCCATGATGGTACACAATGACAGCAGAGGCCCCCACAGCTACCAGTGAGCCTGTAGTTGGCCCCAACTCTCGCTGCCCACCCTGCCCCTTGCCATTGCAAAACCTGGAACCACACAGCTACCCGCAGCTGGGCCCTGCAGCCGAGTGAGTGTATGCACACCAATAACTCTGGCCACCACTATCGCCTGCCCTTGTACCTGCTGCAGGACCTAAAGTTGCCACTGATGATTCCAACACCCCCTGTAGACACTGCAGAACGCTGTAGTGCTTGCTAACTACCACACAGTTGGTGCTGTGGATCACAGCGACCTGAGCCAAAGAGAAATCATATCCACTGGCCCTCACATCCAGTGCTGGCACACATCCCTGCATTTGGTGCCTTGTACCACTAGACCTGGAATCACAACCTGCTCCAGAAGACTATAACCCATGGGTTATAGGGTCTTACCTTAGTGAAGTCAGTCCATAAAGTCTGGAAGAGGTGACCGCTTCTTCAAATATACATACAACCACACAAGGCTATAGGGGTCATGAAAAATCAGGGAAACTTAACTCTGCCAAAGGAATACAGTGACATCAAGTAACTGGTCCCAAAGAAATGGATGTCCAGGAATCGACTGACAAAGAATTCAAAGTAATTTTTTTAAAGATGCACGGAAAGCTGTAAGAGAACACAGATAAATAATTTACCAACGTCAGGAAAACCATTCAAGAACAGAATGAGAAGTTCAACAAAGAAAAAGGAATCAAACACAAATTTGGGAGCTGAAAAATATAATACCTGCATTGGAGAATTTAATGGACAGCTTCAACAACAGACTTGACTAGGCAGAAGAAGGAATATGTGAGCTAGCAGACAGATCAATTGAAATTATCCAGGGGAGCAAAAAGGGAAAAAAAAAAAAGAATGAAAAAGAATGAAGAAAGTCTATGGGACTTAAGGACACTATTAAAAGAAACAATGGACATATCACTGGCATCCTAGAAGGAAAGAAAGGAGAAAAGAGTAGAAAGCTTATTTCAAGAAATAATGGTTGAGAACCTACCAGACCCGGGGAGAGATTTGAACATCCAAATTCATAAAGCTAATCATTCTCCCCAAAAGTTTAATCTCAAACTGTCTTCTCTAAGAAGACACATCATAATAAAATAGTATAAAATGAAAGAAAAAGATTTTTAAAAGCAGCAAGAGGAAACAAAACAAAGCAAAACAAAACCAACCAACAAACAACTCCTGCAAGGGAGCCCTTCTTGGACTATTGGCAAATTTCTCAGCAGAGACCTGACAGCCCAGCAGAGAATGGGATGGTATATTCCAAGTGCTAAAATAAAGAAACTGCCAGACCAGAATACTCTACCCAGTAAAGTGCCCTTCATCGGTGAAAGAGACATAAAGTTTTTCCCCTAACAAACAAAAGCTGGGAGAGTTAATCACCAGTAGACCTGCCTTACAAGAAATGCTGAAATAAATTCTTCGAGCTGAAATGAAAGGACACTGCTTAGTAACATGAAAAGATATGAACATATACAATATGCAGGTAAAGGTAAGGATATAGTCAGATTCAGAATACTCATATAATGTAACATGTGTAATAATGTAATATGGTATGACATTATATGTGTTAACCAATTATGTCTAGTATAAATGGAAAGGACAAAAGCATTAAAAATAGCTACAGTTATAATAATTTGTTAATGTGTGTACTATATAAAAAGGTGTAAGCTGTGGCATCAGCACCATAAAAGAGAGAGAAGAAAGAGAGTAGAGAGTTTGTACGTGATCACAATTATGTCGCGATTGGTGTAAAATAAACTATTATGTTGGCAAGATATTTTGTACAAATCTCATAGAAACCGCAAAGCAAAAATCTATAGCACACACTCTAAAGATCAAGGGAGGAAGATCAAAGCATAGCACTATGGGAAAGTCATCAATTCACAAAGGAAGGCAGGAAGAGAAAGAAAGGAACGGGGGAACTACAAAACAGCCAGAAAACAATTAATAAGATGGTGTTAATTAAGTTCTTACCTTTCAATAATTACTCCAAATGGAAATGGATCGAATTCTTCAATCGAAAGGCAGAGTGACTGGATGGATACAACAAAACCAAAAACAAGACCCAATTAAATTCTGCCTACCAGAGGCTCACTGCAGCATTAAGGACACACATAGGCTCAAAGTGAAGAGATAAAAAAATATACTTCATGCCAGTGGGAACCAAAAAAAAGCAGGGGTAGGGGCACCTGGGTGGCTCAGTCAATTGGGCAGCCTACTTTGGCTCAGGTCATGATCTTGGCATTCGTGAGTTTAAGCCCCACGTCGGGCTCTGTACTGACAGCTCAGAGCCTGGAGCCTGCTTCAGATTCTGTGTCTCCTGGTGTCTTTGCCCCTCCCCAGCTCATGCTCTGTCTCTCTGTCTTTCGATACTGAACAAAACTTAAAAAACATATTTAAAAAAAAGAGCAGAGGTAGCTATATTTATGTTTATATCACACAAAGTAGATTTTATGTTAAAAACGCTTAAAAAAGACAAAGAAATCATTATACAGTAATAAAGGGGTCAATTCATCAAGATGATACAACAGTTGCTCTGTACTGACAGCCCAGAGCCTGCTTGGGATTCTCTCTCTACCTCTCTCTGCCCCTCCTAGTTTGTGCTCTCTCTCTCTCTCTCTCTCTCTCTCTCTCAAAATGGGTAAATAGACATTTTTGAAAAAGAAAGGGGGTGCCTAGGTGGTTCGGTCAGTTCAGCGTCTGACTCTTGATTTTGGCTCTGGTCATGATCTCACAGTTCATGGGTTCAAGCCCTGCATCGGGCTCTGTGCTGACAGCGTGGAACCTGCTTGGGATTCTCTTTCTCCCTCTCTCTGCCTCTCCCCATCTGTTTTATCCCCCCCCCCCTCACAAAGGTTAAATAAACATTAAAAAAAAGAAGGTACAACAACTATAAGTATAAATGCACCCAACATCGGAGAACTTAAATATATTAAGTGAAGGGAGAACAGATAACAGTAAAATAATAGTAAAAACATTTAGTACCCCACTTTCAACATTGGATAGATTATCTAGACAGAAAATTAAAACAGAAATGTTGGACTTGAACCATATTTTAGTCCAAATAAACCTATAGGAATATATAGAATATTTCATCCAACAGCAGCAGAGTATGCACTCTTTTCAAGTGTACATGGGACATTCTCCAGGACAGATCATAAGAGAGGCTGAAAAACAACTCAGCAAATTTAAGGTCATACCAAGCACCTTTTTTGACCACATGGTATAAAACTAGAAACCATAACAGGAGGAAAGGTGGAAATTTCTCAAATATGTGTATATTAAACAACACACTCCTAAAAAATCAATGGCCACAGAAGAAATCAAAAGGGACATAAAAAATATCTTGAAACAAATGAAAAGGGGAAGACAACATATCAAAACCTATAGGATGCTGCAAAAGCAGTTCTAAGAGGGAAGTTTATAGTGATAGATGCTACGTTAAAAAAAAGAAAAGGTGGCAAATAAAAAACCTAACTTTACACCACAAGGAACTAGAAGAAAGCCCAAAGTTAGTAGAAGGAAGGAAATAACAAAGATCAGAGCAGAAATAAATGAAACACAGACCAGAAAAACAGTAGAAATGATTTACAAAAATAAGAGCTATTTTTTGGCAAGATAAACAACATTGGCAAAACTTTTGCTAGACTAAAAAATAGAGAAGATAAAAACACTTTTATGTTTATTTATTTTTGAGAGAGAGAGAGAGAGAGGATGAGTAGGGGAGGGGCACAGAGAGAGGGGGACACAGAATCTGAAGCAGGCACCAGGCTCTGAGCTGTCAGCTCATTAAAATGAAAAATGAAAGCAGAGACATTACAAGTGATACTACGGAAACACAAAGGATTGTAAGAGACCACTATGAATAATTGTATGTCACCAAATTAGATGATCTAGAAGGAATGGATAAATTCCTAGAAACATACGACCTACCAACACCGAATCATGGAAAAATAGAACATGTAAACACACCGATAATTAGTAAGAAGATTGAATCTGTAATCAAACACCTCCCAACACAGAAAAGCCCAGGACCAGATGGTTTCACTGGTGAATTTTACCAAACATTTAAAGAATTAATGCCAAGTCTTCTCAACTTCCAAAAAATTGAATAGAAGAGAACATTTCAAAGCTCATTTTATAGAGCCAATATTACCCACATACCAAAGCCAGATAAAGATACAAGAGAATAAAACTATAGAGCAATATCCCTGATGAATATAGTTATAAAAATTCTCAACAAAGTATTAGCAAACCAAATTTAACAGTACATTAAAAAGATCATACACGATGATCAAGAGGAACTTATCTTTGGGATGCAAAGATTGTTCAACCTATGCAAATCAATAAATGTAATATACCACATTAATAGGACAAAATAGAAAAATCATATGATTTTTATCTCAATAGATGAAAAAGTGTTTGAAAAAATACACTGTGAAAACAGTATGGTGGTTTCTCAAAAAATTAAAAAATAGAAGTATCATAAGATCCAGTGATTGTACTTCTGGGTATATATCCAAAGGAAATGAAAAGAGAATCTAGAAGAGAATCTGTACCCCCATGTCCATTGCAGCATCATCACAATGGCTATGATATATAAACAACCTACATGTTCATCAACAGATGAATGAATAAAGTAAATGTATAAGTGTAAAATGAAATATTCAGCCGTGAGAAAGAAGGAAATTCTGCTATTTGCGACAACATAGATAAGCCTTGAGGGCATTATGCTAGGTAAAACAAGTCAGAACAAGAACAAATATTGTACGATACGACTTAAATGTGAAATCCACAAAAACTGAACTCAGAAACAGTAGAGTGGTAGCTATAACAAGGAGATAGTGGGTAGGAGAAATGGGAAGATGTTGGTAAACGGGTATAAATTTCCAGTTCTAAGATGAACTGGGGATCTAATGTACAGCATGATGATTATAGTTAATAATACTGTATTATATACTGAAAAGTAAATCTTACATGTGCTCAACACAAAAAGGAAATGGCAATTATGTGACATGATGGGGGTGTTAGCTAATACTATGGTGGGGGTTATTTTACATGATGTAAATATATCAGTTCAATATGTTGTACCCCTTAAATTTACACAATATTATTGTTTTTAATGTTTATTTATTTTTGAGAGACAGAGCACAAGTGGGGGAGGGACAGAGAGAGAGAAAGGGAGACACAGAGTCTGAAGCAGGCTCCAGGATCTAGGCTGTCAGCAGAAGAGCCTGATGTGGGGCTCAAACTCACGAACGATGATATCATGATCTGAGGTGAAGTTGGATGCTCAACTAACTGAGCCACCCAAGTGCCCCAAAATGAACACAATAACGTATGTCAGTTATAACTCAGTAATCCTGGAAGAAAATACAAATAAAAAACAAATTCGTTAGACATAGAACAAAACAGAAAACTGTAGCAACTTATATTCAAGAGATAAGGCAATCAAAAGAGACTGATCCAGATATTTCATTTAGCAGATACATAATTCAAGAATGTAAAAACAAAATACATGATAGTAATGAATAAGTAAATAGGAAATTTCATTAGAGGAACTGTAAGTATAAAAAAAGAATAAAATGAAAATTCTCGAATTAAAAAATACAGTAAGATAAAATTTTACAATAAAAAATTCACTTAATAAGCCTAAGCATTTACTATCAATGACAAAAGGAAAACAGAATAAAGAGTTAGGATAGCTAAAAATACATCAGTAGAAATTATCCAATTTGAAGAACAAAATATTTTTTAAAGGAAAAAAAAAACCTCAGAAATGTCAGAGACCATGGCAAAATTCTAACATACATGTAATTGGAGTCTCAGAAGGAGAGGAGAGAGTATAGCAAAACTATGTGAATAACAAAGACTGAAACATTTTCAAGGTTGGCAAAAACATAAATTACAGATTCAAGAAGTGCTCAAAACTCTGATGATAAAGAAAAAGAAACACACATCTATACACATGAAAGACAAACTATTAAAAACCAAATGTTCAAAGAAAATATTGAAAGCAACCAGAGAAAAAGTCATAGTATTCAGAGAACAATGAACGATAAGATGTCTATAAAATTATCATTGGAGGGGTGCCTGGGTAGCTTAGTTGGTTAAGCCTCTGACTTCAGCTCAGGTCATGATCTCACAGTTCATGAGCTGAAGCCCCACATCAGGGTCACTGCTGCCAGTGTGGAGCCTGCTTCAGATCTTCTGTCTCCCTCTCTCTCTGCCCTACCCCTGCTCTCTCTCTCTCTCTGAAAAATAAATAAATGTTCAACAAAATTAAAAAAAAAATTGTCATTGGAAACAATGGAGGCCAGGAGGTAGAAAAAATGACTAACATCTTCAAAGTGCAGAAGGCAAAACCTATCAAGCTAGAATTTTACATTCAGTAAAAATATACTTCTAAAATGAAAATACAATAAAGATTATCTTCAGATAAACAAAAATGAAGAGAATTTATCACCCGCAGATCTGCATGACAACAAGTACGAAATGAAGTTTCTCAGGCTGAGAGAAAATTACATATTATGGAAAGGTGGACTTTCAGGAAGAATTGAAAGGCACAGGGATGTTAAATGTTTGAGTAAATATAAAATTTTAAAAAGTTTTGATTTATAAGTTTTAAAAGGTTCATGCTACTATCTAAGCAAAAAGTACATTGTAGTACATTGTAGGGTTAATAACATATGTAGATATAATATATATGACAATCAAAGCCAAAAGGACCAACAGGTTATAAACACATCCATATAGTTGCAAGATTATTACATTTTATATGATGTGGTCCAATACTAACCCTAAGTATATGGTGAAAAGTTAAAGATATATATTGTAGTCCTTAGCAACTACTAGAAAACGAAAAGAGGTATAGCTTAAAGAGCCCAGTAGACAAATTAAAATTGAATCTAAACCAAAAATAATAGTCTCAAAAAAAGTAAGTGGAAAACATGTAACAGAGGCACAAACAGAAAGAGATACAGTGATACTATAGATTTAAATCCAGCATCATATATACATTAAGTGTAAGTGGACTATAAACACTCCAGTTTAAAGGCAGAGAGTATCAGCCTGGGTTAAAAAATGCAAGGTATAATTATATGCTATTTACAAGATATGCACTTTAAATGTAAAGATACAGATGGGTTGAAAGAAAATGGATGGGTAAAGATATCACATACAAAGAGTAGGCGTAAGACAGCTGGAGCAGCTACATTAATATCAGGTAAAGCAGATTCCAAAGCAAGGAGGATAACCAGAGATAAAACAACACATTTCATAATGATAAGAGAATCAATTCATACATACCGCAACGTTTAACAATTATAAATTACAAAGGGTTATGCACCTAACAGTAGAGCTTTAAAATGCATGAATACGATATTGACAGAATTTAAAGGAGATACAGAAAAATCCACAATATCACATGATGACCGTAACATCCTTCTCTCTTATTGGTAAAACTATTTGACTCCTCCCAAATTACTGAAGATGTAGACTCTCTGAACAACACAGATCTAATTAATATTTATAAGCTATTATATCCAGATAATATTCTTTACAAGTGCACGTGATGTGTTCCCCAAGATAGACTATATATTGGGCTGTAAATCAAACCTCAATAGTTTAAAAAGATTGAAATCATACACAGCATGTTCTTTACAATGGAATTACATTATGAACCAAAAATAAGCTAGCTAGAAAACTTGGACGTTTGTTAATTAAACAACTAATTTCTAAATAATTCATGAGTCAAAGAAGAAATCACATAGAGCATCAGAAAATGTAACTAAATGATCATGAAAATGCAATATATTAGAATTTTTTCCTAAAGCAGTGCCTAGAAAGCAATTTATAACATTAAAAGTTTCTACTATAGAAAAAAGAGGTATAATATCAATCGTCTAAGATTGTATCTTAAGAAGGTAGAAAAAGGAGATCAAAGTAAACCCAAAATATGTGTAAGAAAAGAAATAACAGATAAGAGCAGAAATCAATGAAAGAGCAAATCACAGATAGAGAAAACAAAGCCAAAATTTCGTTCTAAGAAGAAAAGCAACAAAATTGAGAAACTTCTAGCTAGACTCATCAAGAAGAAAAGAAAAAAAAAGTATGTATATATATATATATATATATATATATATATATATATACACGTATATACACACACACATATACACACACATATATACACACAAATATGTAATAAATGGTATATAATATATAATACATTATTATAATATATTATATATGTATCATATATAAAATGTCACATATAAAAATAATAAGTAAATATTATAAACAACTAATGTCATTAAACTCAACAAGTTAGTTGAGGGAAACAAGTATTTTAAAAAACATGGGGCGCCTGGGTGGTGCAGTCGGTTAAGCGTCCGACTTCAGCCAGGTCACGATCTCGCGGTCCGGGAGTTCGAGCCCCGCGTCAGGCTCTGGGCTGATGGCTCAGAGCCTGGAGCCTGTTTCCGATTCTGTGTCTCCCTCTCTCTCTGCCCCTCCCCCGTTCATGCTCTGTCTCTCTCTGTCCCAAAAATAAATAAACTTTGAAAAAAAAAATTAAAAACAAAACAAAACAAAAAAAAAACCAAAAAAAAAAAACAAAAACCCACAGTCACCAGTTGATACAACTATTACACTATTTCTAGTAAAATAGAAAATTTTAATAGTCTTATATCTATTAAAGCAATTGAATTTACTATCACACAAAGAACACTCCAGACCCAGATTGATTCACTGGCAACTTCTCTGAACATTGAAAGAAAAAAAAATAATACCATTTTTCACAAACGCTCTCAGGAAATAAAAGGTAAATTTTATTGAGTACCTATTTACACACTGTGCTAAGACTTTCATATATATTCTCTTGTCTTACTCTGTAAATATTCCTATGAGGTAGGTCATACATCATCCCCATTTTATAGATGAGGAAATAGGCTTAAAGAGGTTAAGTAAATTACCTCAGTTCTCATAGTTAATAAAGGGAATAGCCCAGACTTGACCTCGAGTTTTACTTTGAAATTTATACTCAACCAACATGCCACCCTGCTTTCCCTGTGGTTCACCATTATGCTTTCCGTAATATATTGTCTGACACAGAGTAGGCTCACGGTGCATATTTGCGATCGCTCTAAAATTTATCTTTGTTATTTAAGGTAAAAAGGCAGTAAGAAAAATAAAGCTCTTTACCAATTTGGTAAGTGTAAGATTAGAAAAGTGCCATTTATAAGAGTGAGATATTTTTACATGTCGTTGCTTAAAATCTCAGTTTCTGGGACTCTTTCTCTTCCTGTGGGCCTTATAAATTGCAACTACAACTCATTACTTTGTGTTTATGTTACAGCAATACAGGTGCCAAGTGTCATTGAAACGAAAGAGCTGAAAAAAGTTGATGAGCTGAGCATGATGCCACTGTAAATAGGAAAAACTGTAGATTTCTGACTGGAAAAAAAAATCAATTTAGTTAGCTAGTTAAAAATAGGAAGGAATCTATATCCCCAAACAGGCAATGCTTGGGAATGGTTTATAAGTGCATTCACTGGGGTTTGGAAAACAGTCCTTTTTAATTTTTTTAAAAAATTGTATTGAGGAGTAATTTATATATCACAAAATTCATTCATTTTAATTGCACAGTTAAAAGATTTTTTTTTTTGTAAGTTTACCAAGTTGTACAACCATCAGTGTAATCCAGTTTTAGAACAGTTTTATTATCCTGATAAGAACCTTCACGTCCCTTGATGGTTAGTTCCCAATTTTATCCTAGCCCCAGGCAGCCACTAATCTCTGTTTCTATGGATTTACCAATTCAGGACATTTAGTATGAATGGGATTTTACAACATGTGGTCCCTTGTATCTAGTTTCGTGTTTCAAATTTAGTTTCACGTTTCAACCTTAACATCATGTGTTTGAGATTCATCCATGTTGTAGCATGTGTTAGCATTTTGTCCCTTTTTATTGTGGAATCGTTTTCCACTCCATGGATACACCACCTTTTGTTTATCCATTCACCGGCTAGTAGGTTCTTAGGTTGCTTCCACGTTTCCTTATTATGGATAATACCTTACACTGGAATTTAACATTGATGCTTTGTTCCCAGGCTAGAAGGTCAATGAAGCTCAAATAAACTTTTAAACGCAAGTAAATGTGTACTCCATTTGGACAAGTGGTTTACCAGAAATGAAAATGTCTTATAAAATCAACATTCAACACACATATATTGAGTGCTTACTGTGTTATGTACTAAATACGACTTGATATTGTGGGGAATATACTTAAGGTAGAAATGGTCACTGGAGCACCTGGGTGGCTCAGTTGGTTAAGCATCTGCCTTCAGCTCGGGTCATGGTGTCACGGTTAGTGGGTTGGAGCCCTTCTTTGTGCTCTGGCTGACAGCGCAGAGCCTGGAGCCTGCTTCATATCCTGTGTCTTGCTCTCTCTCTGACCCTCCCCCACTTGCACTCTGTCTCTCTCTCTCTAAAGTAAATAAACGTTAAAAAATTAAAAAAAAAATAAAAGAATGGTCATTATTGGGGCACCTGGGTGGCTCAATCGGTTACGCATTTGACTCTTGGATTCAGCTCATGATCTCATGGTTCATGAGTTCAAGCCATGCACTGGGCTCCACACTGACGGTGCAAAGCCTGCTTGGGATCTTCTCTCTCCCTCTCTCTCTCTCTCTCTCTCTCTCTGCCCTTACCTTGCTCGAGCTCTTTCTTTCTCTCTCTCAAAATAAATGAATAAACATTAAAAAAAAAAGAAATGGTCTTTATTCATTACAAATGTTCATTCTATTTGCGGAGATAGGTAACAAGGAAAGAGAAAAAGAAAGACATAGAAGAAACGGAAGGAAGGAAGGAGAGAAGGAAGGAAGGAAGGAAGGATGGAATGGAGGGATAGAGGGAAGGAAAGGAGGGAGAAAGAGAGGGGAAAGGAAGGGAAATGTTAAGGAGACTATGAAATTAATTAAGACTAATGAGTCAGTGTCTACTTTAGATTGAGTGGTCAAGGAAGGCCTCCTTGAGGAAGTAATTTTGAGCTAAAGTCTGAGTCACTTAAAGGAGGAAGCATGGAATAATCACAAGGAAGGGTAATATGAGTACAGGAAACAGCAAGTAAAGGAAACAGCTTAGTGTAAAGGCTATCAAAGAAGAATGAGCTCATCCTCTTTGAAGAATAATAAGAAGGCAGCTAGGCTTCCGTGTAACGGTCAAGAATAAAAACGATAAGAGGTGAAGTGTGAGAGGTAGGTGGGGGCCCAAGTTACCTGGAGTTTTGTAAGGCGGCCTTAGGAATTTGGATTATATTCTAAGTTCAAATGGAGACATTGGAAGAATTCAGGCAAGAGACTGCCACGATATTCTTCAGGTTGTTTAAAATTACATTTCCGGCGGCTCTGCGTGGATAAAGAACTGCAGGAGGTAAGAGTGGAGGCGAGACCAGGTAGGAGTGACTGCAGTAGGGTGGGGGAGCAATGGGGGTGGACTGGATAAAGGTGATGATAGTAAAGTTTCGGATATGTTTTGGAGGTAGAGTAGAGAGAACTTGCAAATCGCAATAGGGGGGCGAGTGGATTCAGTGAATAAAAGAGTTGAGAGTGACTTCTAGCTTTAGTGCTTGAGCAATTGTTTGGAGAATGGTGGCATTTGTTTAAATGGGAAAGATTGGGGTGAGAAGCAGACTTCCACCCCACTGGCCGGTAGAGGGTATTTAACACTCTGGGAGAGAAGGTAAAGAACAAGAGAAGAGGAAGGACGATGGGGCCCAGATCATCATGGAGAGCTGGTGGTCTTTCCCTTTTCCTAGGGGAGCCTGCTCACAAAAGGTCACGACGTTCCATTCTCGTTCACCATGGTCCTACTTGTGACACAATTTTCTTAGAAAAATCCGATGTAATTGGATTAGTTCTTTCACAGTCTAAGACAATCAACCATTTTCTTAATTGGTTAGGGGTAAGTGATTGGGGTTCTCCCTCAGGCTAGGGGGTACCAGCTATCGTTTATTTCTAGGGCCCCCATGTGAGAAACTTCAGGGCTTATATGCTAAAACCTTAACTCACAGCCACAGAAGCAAAGCTGATCTGGATTGTGTGATAAAACTGGATGCAGAGAGATGGCCTTGCCTCACCTTCTCAGGCTCGCGGCCATCTACTCCACAAGCTGCCTCATCATTAATTAATTGGTAGGTCTTTTATTTTTTTAAGGTTTTTTTTTTCTTTTTTTTTGAGAGAGAGAGAAAGCGAGTGCAAGCAGGGGAGGGGCAGAGAAAGAGGAGGAGACAGAAGCTCTGAAGCAGGCTCTGCATGGACAGCAGAGAGCCCAATGCGGGTCTCCATCTCACTAACTGTGAGATCATGACCTGAGCTGAAGGCAGAGGCTTAACTGACTGAGCCACCCAGGCACCCCAGTCAGCCTGTTAATTGGTTCATGTATTCCTCCCACTCACTTTTTAAAATTCATTCACATATTAATGAATTGATAATCATGGTAAAATATACATCAGCATAGCATTCACCATTTTTAAGAGTACAGTTCGGTGGCATTAAGTATATTCCCACTATTGCGCAACCACCATCCTTCTCCAGAAAGTTTTCCCCTTCCCAAACTGAAAGTCCATATCCGTTGAGTCATGACTCCATTCTCCTCTCTTCCCAGCCCCCGGACACCACCTTCCCACTTTCTTTCTCTGTGACTTCTTTTTTTTTTTTTGATCTCATGTAAGTGGAATTGTATTTGCCATTTTGTGACTACTCTATTTCAGTAGCATTGCGTCCTCAAGGTTTGTCTATGTCGTAATGTGCATCACAATGTCCTTCCTTTTTGTTTCTGCTCATTTTAATGAAGACTGTATTCCTGTGGTTGAAAGTATGTGCTTTGGAGCCAGAAGGCTAGGCTTGAAGCCTATTTTTCTATTTACTAGCTGTACGACCTTAAGCAAGTTATCTGAGCCTCAACTCCTTCTCTGTAAAATGGACATTATTACAGTAATAACTTGGAAAGTTTGCTAGAGGATCCAATCAGTTAATGGTGGCATAGAACGGTACCGGCAACACAGAAATAATTAAATTAAAGGTTGTTATTTATCAGCACCTTGACAAGGCCAATGAAGGATAAAAACAAAAATTAAACATAATACTGCCTGCAGGAAGCTTATTGATGGAGAAAGGAAATACGTCATGTTTAGAAATAGCAACAGCGCAGGGACGAAATTGCTAAGAAACATCAAAGAGGTATGTAGGAAGAAAAATATGGTTTCAGGGAGGAATAAATCAGTACCACTTTCAGGAATAAGAAAACATCATTTCCAAACTGATTTTTAAGTTGGGCTTTGAAGGATGAGTAGGCAGAAATTCTGAGCAGGGGGAATGGCATGAATAAAAAGCACCAAGGCAAGAAAGCATGAAACCAGGAAGTGTATCAGTCAAGGTCCTGGCAGGAATCAGCCCACTGGATGGGGCAATTAAAGAAAGTTCCACACCGTGGGCAGAATTAAGTGAAGTCAAGGAGGGTTGTAACGCAGTTCCTGGGGGCCAGCTAGCAACAATGGGGAACCATGACTACCTCTGAATCTGAAGGGTAAAGGGAAGGAAGCGATTCCTGAAACCCAGGAAAGGGAGCAGTGGGGAGAGGCTGCGAGACAGGAGCTATAACTTGCTATAGATGGATAGCATTAGCAATGGCAGCCTTGACCTAACATCCTTCGAATCTGCTGTCTTCTATTTTTATACAGTGTGCACCCCAAAGGGGGTGAAGTCCTCAACGCTTTCTATGCACAGGACACACCTTCCTGGACTGGGCCTTAAGCTTCTCTTTCTGGGATCTGATTCTTAGCACGGTCCTGGAGGCAATTCAGGTGGTAGTGGTGGGAGAGTCAGTATTGCCTTGTAAAGTAATGACCTCATGTAAGTCACTACAATTTTTTTATGCAGGGAAAGGTGGATTCTATTAGAAGAGGTGGGAATGAGGAGGAGCTGCCTTTTCTGATGAGGGACGTGCAGGGGGATTTACCAGGTTCAGAGTTCTCAGACTCTTCTGGTTCACCTGCCTGCAAGTCCTCACCTTGTGTCATGGGACTCCATTCCTGTCCCACCAGTGCCCTTAATTTTTTTTTTTTTTAACAGGAGATATCTGGCAAATTCTGGGGTTTAATTGTCGCTGTGACCCAGCTCAGCCGTATCTGCCTTGCAACTCCAGGGATCAGGGCCTCCTTCAAAGCTGTTATGGAGCCTTTCTAATTTTCCTTCCATGGACTAAGCTGAATATTGAAGGACTTCAATATGTTTTTTTCCCCAGTGAACTCTCTCTCTCTCTCTCTCTCACTGGCTGGAGTGGTTTGATCTGCCCTCACAACTTTAGAATTGTTATTGTCATTACAGTGCCATACCTTCCAGATGGCTATGTGTCCTATGCTACTGAATTTGAGAAATTAATTTGTAAAATCTTAATGCCATTGAAATCTGGATAACCAGTGATCCCTCTCCTAGTTCCAGGTTATCCGTGTGTTCCTCAAATCCATCCCCCGGATCACACTTGAGAGTTCATTTCTTGGAGCCAGTCTTGGTCCTCTTACTATATCAGCCAGGGTGCCAGCAGGAACAGTTGGATGCAAATAGGGAAATGTAGAGGTGAAGAGAGTTTAATAAAGGGATTGTCCGCAAAAGTGTGATCCGGCTTTAGAGAAACCAACAAAGGCGGGTCTAGTATCTGGAGTGTTGCCTAGAGAGGAGAGGAAAGTCACTAAATCAACAATAGAGAAAGCTGTATGGAGAAGGCTTCCTGACGGCACCTCTGGCTTTTAGTTAGAGGGACCCTATACTAACTTTTCTCCAGCTCTCTGATCTCTTGTTCGTGTTTCCAATGTCAAACCCAGTTAGAAACCAGACAGAAAGAAAGCCCGCATTATTCAGCTTCCTGGTGCACAGACCAAGGTGGAGAAGGTGGAGAGTGCATTTAGAAATATTGTACAGATATGCAAAATGAAAATATCCAGCACATCTTACAAATCCAGTTGGGCTATCAAAGAAAGTAAAGAGAGTAGATAAGGTTGGAAAAGTAATTTAGGACCAGAATGTGGAGTACCTGAAATGCTAAGAACATATCCTCCTACTGGTGCCTTTGGTAGGTAATGGGGTATCACAGAAGACTTTTTGAACAGGGAAATGACATAATCAGGGATATGTGTTTGATAATTAATATGGCAGCAATGTGGAAGATGAATTTGAGTGTTAAAAGACCAGGCAAGCAGGGGCCATTGGTGGAGGCTCTGATAGTCACCTAGACAAGACTTAATGGGAACCTATGCAGGTGTATCGAGAAAGAGAATGAGAAGCTGGTAAAAAGGCAGAATTGACAAGCATTGGAAACTGACCAGCTGTAAATGGCAATGAAGGGGAAAGATCCCAAGATGTCTGTGACACAGTCTCCAAAAAGGAACGATTGGGAGCTTGTCCGATCCATGCAATGTGCGGACTAAGCTGGCTGTTAGCATTTTCATTAGGAAGAAAACTGAAGTCTTTAGTAGACAGTTAATATAGTTTGATGGGAAATTTCTACCAGCCTAATTTGATTTTCCTATCACATTATTAAGATATTAAAGAAAATGATTAATAATAGAGAATCCTATAATGTGCAAGAAATCTCAGCTTAGAGGAAACATTCACACAATGATTTTAATCCCTTGATATGGAGATGACATCTTTCTAGAACTGAATGAACATATTCAAACACGGGCTATTAATATTTGACATGCCAATTGAAATATTTGCAACCTATGCTCTGAATATGCTATGAATATGATAGGTTCTAGACATTTTTCTATTTAGGAGGACCATATGTTCACTGACATTTACTGGGCCCTTAGCTAGGTCTTTCAGTTTTAAAAGCTAATGGGGCTTTGAGAGCAAAATTTCCTTCTTCTTTCACACATTGTTGATGTTGAAAAATAACAATAACAACTACAACAAAATGAGTAAAAATGACCTAATGCTTATCAATTATTTGCTATATGTCAAGCACTATGTTGAAGGCTTCCTTATTTAAACCTCATACATCCTTCCAAGGTATTTTTAGCCCAAGTTTATACATAAAGAGGTCAGGCACAGAGAAGTTAATCAGTTAACCAAAGTCACACAGGTAGCAAGTGGTGAAGCTTAATTAAGAACCCAAGAGATGGTGGGATGCCTGGGTGGCTCAGTGGCTTAAGCATCCGACTTCTGCTCAGGTCATGATCTCATGGTTTGTGACTTTGAGCCCTGCATGGGGCTCTGTGCTGATAGCTCAGAGCATGGAACCTGCTTTGGATTCTGTGTCTCCCTCTTTCTTCGCCCCTTCCCGCCTCTCTCTCTCTCTCTCTCTCTCTCTCTCTCTTTCTTTCTCTCTCTCTCTCTCTCTCTCTCTCTCTCTCTCTTTCTTTCTCTCTCTCTCTCTCTCTCTCTCTCTCTCTCTCTTTCTTTCTCTCTCTCTCTCTCCAAAATAAATAAACATTAAAATAATAAGGAACCCAAGAGATGCACTTGGCTCTACCATGATGGCAACTGGGCTTTCTTTGAGATCAAGATATGAAGCTAGAGAGAGTAGGTCTCTGAAAAGAAAGACTTGACAAGGACTGTGAGGTTAGGTAGAAGGAGATAGTCAACTGTGGAAGGAGCTGGGGAAATTAATGCTTTGGAGGTGGTTTCCTCCTGCCCTCTGGATCTTCAGTTGCTCCCTCCCATTGGCTGAACTCAACTAGAAGCTGGAAAGGATGGAGGTCAACTGACACAGGCCATACAAGTTGACTTTTTGTAACACAACACATCTCTGGAAACATTCTGAGCCTTCCTAAGACTTTGGTAAGCTTCTGGAGAGATGCGATCTTTCGATTCCCTTGCCTTCAGAACCCTTGCTTTGATGCTGTCTCTGAACCATGGAGACCCAGATATGAAATGCAGCATTTCTGTCAATTCTTCCCAACGACACAACTCCTACAAAGGCATTAAGGTGAAACATAAAAATGAACTTCTTATTAGCTACATCTGTTTCCTTAAGTATCTGCCATTATTCCCTTTACCCTTAAGGCTCTGCAGGTATTCTTCTTTCCTTCTTGGTCCTCCTCTTCCCACTTCAAGTTCTGCTTACTCTTCAATTCAATGCAATCTACTTCTCTCTGGCTCCAAATCTTTGACTTACACTCTTGACAAGTAGCTCAAAGGATCAAAAGTCCCTCTGTTTCTATCTTTATTCTCTTCAAAGTGACAACACATTTTCCTGCTACGTCTAAGGGGTAGAGTATATGTATGGGAAGTTGATGTTTGGTATTTCCACTACACCAGGACTGAAGAAGAGTTCTTCTTCAGTCCTTTTGGTTGGTTTGGCTTAATGGATATAGAGATACTCATTGTCCCCAAATATTGCCTCAGCCTGGAAAATGGAGCAGAGAATAATAGAATATGGAATCCAAAGTAAAAAGGCATTAGTTTACATCCTATGTCACTCAACCACTTACCAGTTTTTTTTTTCACTTGGAATAGGTTGCTTAAATTGGAGCCAGCTGTAATTCCTGCACGACTTAGTATCATGAGACAATTCTGCTCAGTCTCCTATATTCCTGCACATTTTACAAACAGAGGCACTGAATGCTTTTGTTGTAGACTCTTTTTAAAAAAAATGTGTGTATAACAAACATCCCTCCGAAGAGAAGGGGAGATTTTCTTACTGTCTGGTATCATAGAGTATTTCCTTCCAGAGCAAAGGGCAAGCATGCCTAATGCACATTATAAAAGGCTTGGGTTCCCAATAGTTACAGTTACTCTACCACAATGGGATTTACTGCAGGCTCAGCAGTCATCTGGTCCAGTTCACTGAGGGAACCGGGTTATGGCAGCTGAGAATAAAATGCTGTTATTCTGACTGTGACGATTACTGTGAGTAGTAGTCCTTTGTTTCTGAACCAGGAGTTTCATATTTTCTGCCATCATCCATGAAACTGTGGTGATCTAATTGGTCAACTTGCAAATAGTGTAAAATCTGTCTTAATTTCTCAGTTCTAAGAATGTCACAAAAGATTGCAGCAGAGAGAGCTCTTGTCTAGGCGTCAGGATAGTTGGTTATGACACTTCCTAGAAATGTGACCTTGGACAAGTCACATAAGCACGCTGAACCTCAGTTTTTTTTTGCCAGGAGTATGAGGATGAGAAATCTACCTTAGAGTATTTTTGTGAGAATTGACAATGAGAATGTGTGTATGAGTACTTTGAATAGTCATGAAGGTACTTTGCTGAATTGAAAAATAGCAGTATTCCTGAAATATTCTTCAAATAAATTTTCTAGCATAGATTTTGGGAAGGACCACACTAGCTGCATATTGGACACTAATGAACATGGACATTTCTCAATATTGCGTTTGATTTGCTTCCTATTAGGCTTACCAGTAATGTCCAATAAACTCCATGGCCATTTAAAATTCCAAAGTAGTAATTTTAAAGAATAAACACAAGTGAACTGCAAAGGACACTTCAAAAGAGCAGAAGAGGTTTTTATGAGTTAATTTCTTATAGTTTCTAGTGAGAAAGGTACATGAGTGCATACGACACTGTGAAAGTAAAGTGCCACCGTGCTAAGGATTAAGGGGTGTTCACATCGCTGGAAGCTCAAAACACATTCGTTTTTGAGTGAAGAGGAGTTGCGCGAAGTATCACGGTGATCAAACCGCTTGCTAACGAACGATTCTAGGAAAGTACGATTAAAAAAAACCCCCGTTTGGGGACGGAGAAAACATCCAGGTCTAAACGCTGAGAAATGAACTGAGATAGTGTCGATGATCAGACCACATCCATACCATTCCAATTAATTTCCCAGTGTCTAGATATGACCATTAACAAATTGACTAAATTCAAGATCAGTTTTTGTGTTCCCTGTAGCCGAGAAAAGAGTGTACGCTTTCAGTTTCCCACCTAAGAATAACAATAACATTAGCTTGTGGCCCCTTGTTGCACTCGCGTATGTTTTCTACTGCTCTCTGATTATTTCTTTGGTTTAGATTTTGTGCCCACAAATAGACTCAATTTCTCGATCACATACATTGGGCCTTACGCTTTGCTTATGACTGACTTAACAACGCTGGGAACATCACAGGCTCTGTGTTGTTCAGTGGAAGTGATTGTGTAAAAGAAAAGCTGCTGGGGAAGCACAGAGGTTCTTAAGGTCTGATGGGGAACTGCAATGAGCTGTGCTAGAGAAGGTGCTAGAGAAATACAAAGAAATCTGAGTGATCACAGGAGTCTCGGCTCTGGCTGCCGTCCAAGTTGAGTAATTGCATCCTGTCTACCGAAAGCCCCCTGCAGTTCCAATCAGATATGGTACTCAGCTTCATTTCTTTTCTGACGTCTGTGCTCTGATAAAGAGGGCTGCATTCAAGGGGTGAGTGAAAGGCCCAGGAAGCTGAGTAAGTGCGACAGAGAGCCTCAGTGTACCCTTTGCATTCCCGCGCTTGAATGGCATGGCTTAACTTCCTCAATGTTATCTTGGGGGGGGGGGGAGGTGGTTTGCGTCATCCCCTCAAGAGGTGGAATGACAACAGGTCCCAATTCTCGAAGAAACCCAATTTTGGTTAAACAGTCTTCCTCCCTGAAGGAGAGGCTAGTACAGTTATCTGACGAACTGCGAGCCACGCAGATAGATGTTTTGGAAACTCAGGGCCTCCTACCACTTGCCTTTTGCCTAAATTATTTAGACACTTCACGTAGTTCTGGTTACAATGCTGCTCTCAAAGAGATGGACTAGAAGAGGTGGGAGAGGGACTCTCCCACCCCCACGATACCCCCCATTATTCTTAGGTCCATTAAGAACAAGCTCCTAATGATTTCCTCTTCTTGGCCCATAATGAAGTCAAATTGACTCTGATTGTCATCAATAATTAATGAGTCCAACGGTTCTCCGCATCTCCAGGCCATTTGGCAGATGGCACTGTCGATTTACTATTGCGCTTGCCATTCTGGAAGCTTCTCAAAGTGGTTTCTATTGTGAAATCTAGTTATAAAAGGCTTTGCACTTCAGGCGTTCTCCAGGTTTTGACATTCTCTGTGTTGCTCTTTCTTGCTGTGACTGTGGCAGAAGAGGACCACGTTATATTGTCAGGGTTCATTTTTTCCCCTCTCTGCTGCAAGGTGAATGAAACAAGAAAACGTATATGTATTCATACAGCCAATGAGCAAATACACGGATTAGGATAAATGGCTTTGTAGGAAGGTATGAAGTACCCAGTGACCCAATATCAAAAATAAAGATTTATTGTGAAGGTTGAGAAGTGTCCCAGGAGTGGTATTCAACCAAAATTTGAAAACTTATAAGCTTAAAAATTGGGTGGGGTGGGGGGGGGTAGTCCATGCTAAGATAAATGACTCAGGTATTAATGAGAACTTTCACTCAAGTAAAAGTTTGAAGTAAAAATAACACACACTGGGAGTAGGGGATATATATACGGTATCAGATAACCTAAGGAAAAAATGATCACCATACCTTTCTTTCATCACGGGGGCTGGGATTCTGGCGTAAGATATTTGTTTGACTTCCCATACATGAATTTCATGTTAGAAAAGGGTAGGTGAGGTGGAGTGCCCAATGGAATGTGCCACACACGCAGCCATAGCAGACAAAAATGAAACGTGCCCTGTAAATATAAAGAACACCTAGACTAAATCGCAGGTCCACATTATAAGCCTGGCTTCTCTTTACACAGTTCTTCCAGTAAACCAAAATTCGTGAAGTGCTTGCATATACCAGAGAATGTTACCGGAGATTCTCTCATTTGGAGGTTTTTTCCAGTTAAAAGACGCAAGTCAAGGGCTGATACAGTTGACAGGCACATTTTTGTTTAGATGCTTAAAAAAAAAATGTCTTCCAGGGATAGAGTTCCAGAAAAGGCTGATCCAAGAATGGAATTTTCTCCACACAGATTCTGCCTCTGGGGAACAGTTTCACTCCTGGGGTCCAAGAAATTTCTCTTTTTTCTTCTGAGCCCTTGCTTACCTTGGCCAATCGTTAGCTTCCCATTAAGTAGTTGAATTAAATTTCAAGTCACAGTTTCATAGAAGACCTGTCTTTTGCCATGATTTTACATTGTAGTTCCTTCTGATTCAGACTATATCTGGAAGGTTTAAAAGATTTCATTTTCCTTTCTTTAAAATGATAACCTTTGTTTAGTTTTCTTGACGTGGAAGCCTTTGGTATGCCTCACTTAACCCAAGAAATGTTCCAGACAAGCAGATGTAAGCCCTCTCCAACAACTAGTAGGACTGAGATGGTTGGAGTAAGATGATTGAAGCCTTTAGTATGTAAAAATATCAAATAAGTGTGAGGAAACATTCCCCACTGTCTACGGGAAGATTGGGAGCTTGGTATGGAATGAGTCAGTGTTTGGATAGATGTGGTATCCTTTAGAAAATCAGTGAACACCTCAAAACACAGGTTTTTCACAGAAAGGTGGTGTTTTTCATAAACCTTACCTCCTTTTTGCCCATTATCGAGTGTCCTATTGTGTCAAGAGTGTCCTTATTTTGCTCAATCCAGCAGGGTCTTGATATGCTAACCGTGTTGATTCCACACTGGTTTAAAACAACTGGCTAACTCTCCCTCAGTGATCGCTGAGCACATCTCCTTCAGTAGAAATAAATTACTCACAGACCTTTGCTGTCAGACGATTGAGAGGAGACCTCAGAAAGTTTACGTGCATTCTGACTCTGGACACCTCCTTCTGCCTTTGCCTCCTACCGTATGGTAACTCATTTTTGGACTCACCAACAGTTCACATTTTCTGCCCAGAGAGATGAGATTTTTGGTATTGGAGAGAATGAAGGCATTGCGATTTTAGGTGTGATGCCCCAGAAATAAAGTAACTCATATGCTCTTATGGATTTTCTGACCCTACATTCTCTCCTCATCTTAGAAGAATCCAGTACTGTTGGTGAGGTGGATGTGGGGAAGGGTTTGTATAGTTGTTCCTGGCCATTGTAATTTTTGTTTAAAATAGCATTTTATGGGGGCACCTGGGGTAGCTCAGTCGGTTAAGCTTTCTTTGACTCTTGATTTCAGGTCATGATCTCACGGTTCATGAGTTCAAGTACCGTATCGGGCTCCACACTGACAGTGTGGAGGCTGCTTAGGATTTTCTCTCTCTCCTGCTCTCTCTGCCCCTCCCCTGCTCTTTCTGTCTCTGTCTCGTTCTCTCTATCTCAAAACAAACAAACAAACAAACAAACTTCAATAAATTGTTAAAAAATAATAAAATAACATTTCATGTTTTTTATCTGAAACTATAACATAATCATTGTGGAAAACTACCAAAAGGCAAAAAATTATTTCAATCAACTGTAACCTCACAATCCAGAAATCCCTGCTATCGGTATTTTAGAAGAATGCTACTTTGGTGTATTAGTACTTTGGATATCCATGGTAATATTTGGAGTATATGCATATGCAACACAAATAATTTGTACTCATTATATAGGCAGCTTTGTATCTTGTTTTCAAAACTGAACAATAAAGCAAGAGCATTTTGTCAGGCTATTCAAACTCATTAAGCAGGTAATTTTTAATGGTTGCATAGGTGGTATTTCATGATAGGGCAGTAATGTGTTTTAGTTAGTCCTGGTAATTTTGAGAAGTAGAAAAAAATGGCTCTTGTTGAAATAAAACATTTAGGGGTTTTCCAGAGTATGTGAGAAGAATGGGAATTCAAGTCAATTCAGGTCCACAATAATTCATCGTACTCCACGATAATTCTACCTACCATGTACGAAGTCATCTGTTCATTCTGGGGCCGCGAGGATGAGTAAACATATATCTTGTCCTTCAAAGAGATTCCACAGGAGTAATCAGAACCGCCTTGTTTTGTTTTGTTTTGTTTTTTAATATGAAATTTATTGTCAAATTAGTTTCCATACAACACCTAGTGCTCATTCCAACAGGTGCCCTCCTCAATACCCATCACCCACCCTCCCCTCCCTCCCACCCCCCATCAACCCTCAGTTTATTCTGTTTTTAAGGCTCTCTCCCTCTCTTTTTTTTTTTCTTCCCCTCCCCCATAGTCTTCTGTTAAGTTTCTCAGGAGCCACATAAGAGTGAAAATATATGGTATCTGTTTTTCTCTGTATGACTTATTTCACTTAGCATAACACTCTCCAGTTCCATCCACGTTGCTACAAAAGGCCATATTTCATTCTTTCTCATTGCTACGTAGTATTCCATTGTGTATATAAACCACAATTTCTGTATCCATTCATCAGTTGATGGGCATTTAGGCTCTTTCCATCATTTGGCTATTGTTGAGAGTGCTGCTACAAACATTGGGATACAAGTGCCCCTATGCATCAGTACTCCTGTATCCCTTGGGTAAATTCCTAGCAGTGCTACTGCTGGGTCATAGGGTAGATCTAGTTTTAATTTTTTGAGGAACCTCCACACTGTTTTCCAGAGTGAATGCACCAGTTTGCATTCCCACCAACGGTTCAAGAGGGTCCCCGTTTCTCCCCATCCTCGCCAGCATCTATACTCTCCTGATTTGTTCATTTTAGCCACTCTGACTGGCGTGAGGAGAACCACCTTATTTTGTATAGCACTTTGTAGTTGTACTAATTTCTCCTGCCTACCATTCACTTGACCTTCCCAGGCTCAGAGGGAGGTAGAGTTCATGGTGCCCATTTTACAGGTGAGACTAACAAAGCTTAATGACCTGTGCCTGGTTTCCAAGCAACTCCGCCAAGGAACCTGTCTTCTCTCTTCGTCCAGTTTTCTTTTCTTTCTTTTTTTTTTTTTTTTACCTGACTTGCTGTTTCAGAGCCCTGTGCTCTTTGCTCTCCCCAGCGGGGGCCCCCATTCCTGTTTTTTACCAGTCTCTCATCATCTGCTGCTAATGGATTGCTATGAGGTGGAAACAGCTTGGCTTCTACATGCTTTGGCTGTCATTCACCACCATCCTCAAGGCATCCTCGTCCTGGGGATGTTGTCATTGTGAGAATTAATAGCACACAGACCCTGTCACAATAGCCCTACCAAATGGCCCAAAAGGAAAAGAGGCTGAAGCTGTAAAGGGAAATCTTTCAGGGAAGGAGGGAAGGAAAGAAGAAGGGGATGGGACAGTGGAAGGGAGGAAAAGGGAATGTGGACACCTAGGAAGCCAAATGGGGAAAATGAAAATATCACGGGAGAGGGAGGGGCTTGATGTGGGGGGAAGGTGGCTGAAGGAGAGAGATAATGAGAAGGGAAAGAGGACTCCTTTACGCCACCTCAGCATTCTGAGCCTTGGGTTATTTTGTTGTTATATTTTAATGGGCTTTGGCTTTTTTTCTTTTTCTCTCTCACTGCATTAGTGGTGCCATTCAGATAGGAAAGAGAAAAAAAATAGGAACATGGTAATAGTCAATTTAGGGGGAAAAAAAGAAACCACACACCCAGAGAGAAAATCACCAGACGCCAGCACAAAGATACACGCACCTTTTCATACGGGTCTCTGCCAGCTGGTGCAGAGCTGACACAGCTGTCCTCAAAAAGCAAGAGAGGGGCCCCATGAGAGGACTTGGGGAAGGGGCAGAAATGGGGATGTCAGAGCTCAGGGGAGGAGGTAAGGTGGCACGAGGGACTTGAAGGGTCCACTTGCAGATTGTTGTGGATGTCTGGACGCCTTCTACTCGTGAGGCAGGGCTGCAGAGTTTTGAGTTGGCAGAAGAAAAGCCAGGGAGATGGAATGCCCATGGACGGATGTGCCCAGGGTGGATCTCCTGTCTGAATTCTTGGTGGTTGTCACTAACTTTCCTTACTTCACTGACTTTGTTATTATTGTCACCTTTTTGTCTCCACTAGAAACTTTCATTGCCAACCGAGCAATCTTATTTGTTTCCATGCCTAAGAGTGCTTATCATGTGCCTGATGTTAAGTCTGGCTCTTTAGAACACATGGACAGAAAGTAGAACACAATTCCTAGTTTTATCTTTAAATATTATGTTTGGTAGACATATAGTATTATTGATCCTACTGATTAAATATATTGTCAATGTATGCATGGTGATGATGATGGTGGTAGTGTATATTTTGGGGCTTTTAGAGCATTCCTGAAATTGTCCTAAGCAAGCTATAAACATTATTGTGTTTACTTTTCATGATTATCCTATGAGGTAGGCAGTATTGTTGTCATCATTTCATAAATGCATAAATGGAGTCCTAAGCATGATAACTGGGCTCAACCATTGAGCACGATTTGAAGCCATTAGAAGGTGAGTGGAAGAGTGACATGATTTAATATATTTTAAAAGGATCAATTCTGATGCTATGTGAACTGAGGAAAATGAGAACAGAAACCCAGAGGCTGTTTAGGAGGTGAGAAATGATGGTGGCTTGAACCAAGGTGGGAACAGGTAGTTGATGAGAAGTAGTCATGTTCTCAATGATTTCATGGTAAATAAAACAGAAGTGTTGATGGATTGGCTGTGGGGTATGAGAGAAGGAAAGAAGTCATAGGTGAAGTTATGGTTTTGGCCTGAATAAATAAAAGATGAGTTGCCATTAACTGAAATGAGAACAGTTGAGGGAGGAGTAGCTTTGAGGAGAAAGATAAGGATGGCAGTTTGGGACAGGCTGAGTTTGAGACGTTTGTTAGATATCCAATTTTTGGAGTTACAGGTAGATGTCAGTGTTGGCTATATACATTTGGGAGTGACCCATATGAATATGACATTAAAAGCCTTCATGCAGATGGGATCACCAAGGGAATGAATGTAGACAGAAAAAGGAGAGGACTAAGGCTCAAGTCCATGGACACTCAGATATTTAAGAATCAAGGAAGTGAGGAGGATCCAGAGAAGGAGACCAAGAAGGACCTACTAAGAAGGTAAAAAGAAAATAAAAAATGTTCTTTTGAGTCTTGGAAGCCGAGCGAAAAGAGTGTACCAAGAAAGGAGTGATTAATTCTATCAAATGCTGCTAATAGACCAAATGAAATAAGGACTGAAAATTCAAAGTTGGTTTAACCTCATGTTGTTCCTGTTGACCTTGACAAGAGCAGTTTTATTGGAGGTGGGCAGAAGGTGTGAAAGCCAGGCTGGAAAGCATTCAAGAAGGAATAGAAGAAAAAAAAAAATCAAAGACAGTGAATATAGACAACAGTTTCAGGGAAATTTGTTTCTTGGAGTAGTAAATAAAGCGGGGTGGGGGGCAGTCAGCAAGTTGAAAAAGCTGCAGGTATAATTTAAAAAGAGTCTTTTTTTCATGTGAAAAAATGCAGTATGCTTGGATGTTTATGAGGATGGTCCAGCAGGTGAGAGGAAATAAGGGATGATGCATGAGAGAGAAGAGAATTTCTGTAGTGTTTATTTATTTTTGAGAGAGACAGAGACAGAGTGTGAACAGGGGAGGGGCAGAGAGAGGGAGACACAGAATCTGAAACAGGCTCCAGGCTCTGAGCTATCAGCCCAGAGCCCTACGCAGGGCTCAAACTCACAAACCATGAGATCGTGACCTGAGCCAAAGTCGGACGCTTAACCGACTGAGCCACCCCGGCGCCCCCTGTAGTGATATTCTTGAGTGGAAAGGGGTGATGCGATCTGATGCCCGTGGTTCGGGGCTGGTTTGGACTAGTAGTAAGCTCTGTTCATCAGTGATTAACATAAGGAAGATCAGAATAAGAGCTCAGATGCGAGTAGATACAGGTTGAGGAAAGGTCTTCTTCACCAGCTCTCAGAAATAGGAAGGAAGGTCATTAGCTAAGAGTAAGGAAGAAGAAGGAGCTGTTGGAAGTTTGAGAAGAGAATAGAAGGTAGGAAGAGTTAAAAACAATCCGTCGATTATTTTTTTTAACTTCCCGTATTTGACACTAATTATTTTATGGCACGAAAGGTACCCTAGAAAATAGGCACGAAGATCCTTCTCTTTTAAGTCAGATGCATTTGAATTTGTTCCCCAATCGTAAACATATGTAGTTGACATATTGTGTTTCCTTTCATTGCATGCCACTAGCTTCTTATAGGACCCAGGTGTGAAGCCTATGGATTTGACTGCATCGCAAGAAGACCCAATAAAGCTATGGCTACAAAATGCTCTTAGGGAAAAGGAAAGGGCCTTCAGGATCCAGGTATGAGAATTATGTAGCGTCCTCTTGAGCCATTAGCTCTTTCTTGGTTTTGGATTGAGTTGGACATCTCATATTTGAGATTCCTGTGGATTTCACAATGGTAAGTATGAAGCACAGCTTAACCAAAGATGTAAAAGGCTGTAGGGAAAAGTGAAAACTGAGAACCCAAATGCTTTGCAAGGAGACACTGCTGGGAGCAGCTGTTACGGCATTTTTAAGTGCTACTTATTTTAATTGCAGGGCAATAGGATAATAATACTGTTCAATAATGATGCATCTTTGTGTGGGACCCTCGGAGACCTCCCCGTGCATGATGTAATGTGGCCTCACATCTCCCGAGCGAAAGAGCCAGGTATAGCTGCCTTAGTTTTTGCAAAACAAATGAAACTGGGTCATGGACTGAGCATGCCTCTCTCAAGAATATTCTGAGGAAACTGTTCCTCGGGACCCCAGAAGTAGCAGTTCAAATAAGAGTGACCATGGACAGACAATTATTACTGGGTGACTCTCCAGATAACATAGGTCAGAAGCAGTCAGGAGAATAGTCACTATGCAAGTAAATCTATTTCCAGGTAAATAGGTTAAAAGGGCAGGGAAATGTCACCTATCAGGACAAGCAAAAGTTCTGACACCTACATAGAACAAGGAACTCAAACCAAGAATGCAATACAGAAACACCGGACCATGGGATTTTAGGAATGCAGAGACCTTTAAAATGCTCTAGGTTAGGTCAAGTTCATTCCCTTTTCAGCTCTATGAAGTCTGTTTCTGAAGCAAAGATATTCCCCAACTATGGTCTCTTTGGGTATGTTCTATCGAGGGAAGAGCCAATTGGGATTGAGGTAGACAAATTGATATAGGCAATTTGGATGGGTGTGCTCAGGGAGGGAGTGAGGACAGGCAATTAGGTAGGTAAATCCTAAAAGTCATATTGGTCCAGCAGGGCAAAATAGAGCTCTCACGTGGCAGGGTGAATTCAGAACTTTATCAATGGCAAAATGATTTCCTGTCTGCATTATTCTAGATTAGTTCTTCTCAAAGGTTAATCTGTATGAATCACCTGGAAATCTTATTAAAATGCAGATTCTGATTCAGGGTGTCTGGAGCGGATCCCTAGATTCCACATTTTTAAAAAACTTTCTCTCTTTTTTTAAAAAATTCTTTTTAATGTTTACCATTATTTTTGAGACAGAGAGAGACAGAGCATGAGCGGAGGAGGGGCAGAGAGAGAGGGAGACACAAAATCCTAAGCAGGCTCCAAGCTGTCAGCACGGAGCCTGACACGGGGCTCGAACTCGTCCACTGAGAGATCATGACCTGAGCCAAAGGAGGACGCTCAACCAACTGAGCCACCCAGGCGCCCTATCTTTTTTCCTTTTAATCGAGGTATAATTGACAAATAATTGTGCATTTCTTACAAGCACACAAGTAACTCAGTGCTTCTGCTTTGAGGACCTGGCAGTTGAGTGGGGAAAGGAGAGCCAATTTCCTGGTCTCCATTTTCGTGTTTAACCTGCATTTACTCCCTCACTGATTGTTTGGTTCTGTATTCTCTTCCCTGGAGGAGAATTCATTTGCATGAGGTGTTTTTAGCTAGAGGGTCCTCTTGATGCAGCATAAGTAACAATGTTTCTCTTTTCAGAAGAATGGGGCTGCATCATTGTCGCTCTGAAGCCATTAACGTAGCTGCCATCTACCTTTTGCCCGACCTTGCATGACTTGGGTGGGTCCCAGTGTTTTTGTGGGCCTCAGGCTCCTCCTGTGTGAGAAGCTGATGGGTAGCCCCTGCCCCAATGACTTTACGGAATGGAAGTGATCACGTTAGATAATGGATGTGAACCTACTTCACAAAGTCAAAATGTGTTTTATAAAGAGAGTAAGGAGCCTTACCATCCTGCCATTTATGCTCAGTAGCCAAAGTTTAAGTCCCTTCTTGAGTGGAAAGCACTTGATAACTCAGCAACGTGTGACACAGATATTACGGATACTGGTTATCACTATGTTCTGGACGCTTTGTATTCCCTTACATTGACTCATTCCTGCTTTCAGAGATGAGACGCTGGAGTTTCCCAATCTCATCTTGGCCATTTCTGGTCTTTGCTGTGGTGGCCAGGTTCCAGTCTATCTGGACCCAGATCCCACAGGCAGGTAAGGATTATGACTGTGATGAATTATACCGATTCTGCAAGCTACTGTCTTTGAGTCCCAAGAGAAGCTAGATGTGTTATGTAAAATATATGCTTGTCTCAAACTATCCCTGAATGTTAAGTGTTATTCCCATACCCCAGGTGAGGCAGCAGGGGCCTTAGAGACTTTAACTCCCTAGTCAGTGTGACACAGCTGATCTCACTGCTGTAGAAATTCAAGTCTTAGTTTGTCTGATTCCAAAGCCTGTCTCGACTTCTTCATGACAAGTGATCTCGTCCAAGGATTTTCCCAGTAGAATCTCATGACGAACCTTAACCCGAAACCCTGAACTCGACAGCCCTGTGGGAAGGTAGCGAGAGAGCTTTCGGGAAAAGATGAACACGCTGTGTGATGACAAAAGTCATCTCTGGAGTCGTTCACCTCCACGTGACAAGGCCTGGATCTGGGAATAAGAGAGCAGTGTTGTGGCTCTTGCCCGAGGGAGAGGTTGTCGGTGGCCCAGGAGCCCAGTGTCTCTCCTGAGACATGGAGTCCAGCCAAGACTGAGTCCAGCTGTCACTCACAAAGTAAATGGGAGCTACCATCAGGCAAGAGAGAGGTGACCGCCACTCACGTACTGAGAAGATAGAGACTGAAAAACAACGCGAGGGGAAGAGTTTAGGGAAAGTCTTACAAATGGGATTCCCTATGGAAGGCCAGGGCGGTCAGTTTTACCCTGGGCATTTATCTTCCCAACAGTGGTTTCCATCCTTGTCATGATATCTGTATTCTGTGAGTCACGCTGCATTTGTCTTACTCTCGTGGACTTACTTTGTGGGCTGCGTTTTCTTCGGAATAATTCTCCGAAGTGCTATTTCTATGATTTATTGCCCTTTGGCGTTTATCTTACTCTCCCAGTTTTACCTTTTCTTCTCTCATTGTTTAACATGTTAGAGTTTCACTTTCTATAGGGCCCAGATTTGTCTCCTTTTCATATTTATTTCAACATTTGTCTTGTTCTCCCGACATGTTTCATCCTTGAAATTTATCTTTCTTATTTTAAAAATATGTCTCAGAATATGATCAATCTCTTTTCCCTACTTGGTCTTTATTTGTTTAATATTTTACATCTTTTCTGTGTTTTCCTCAGCTTGACGCTTGGGCTCTCTGCAAGGGTGTCCTCTTGGGTAGGAAAGGTCTGGATGTTTCCACCAGACATGGATTTGGAGCGAGCTGCCATGTAGTTCCATGTGCTTCCCTTTTTCAATCCATACAAATGGGGGCTATTAAAACCCCAAGAGAAAACCTGGGATCTCTGTGTTGTCTCAGAATAGCTCGGAGAGTTGGCACGAATGAATATGTAGTTTGAAGATGGTGAAAGAGACATTCTTGCTAAGGATACGGTCCAGTTTTCATTTTCCTTATCAGCGTTGTGGGGGGGGCGGTGGTTGGTCTACTTCAATCACGTTCCTATAATTTTCTTTTTGATACATCTAGAAGGCTACAGCGTCCTCATCAGTGACTGTAGTTATAACATCAGCATTTTCATAGCTTTTAATGAATATGCAAATTTACATGCCAGAATCAGCATTTTATCAAACATGGTGATAATATCAATTATGAACACTGACATTTGAATGGCTGCATTTATAGCTTCCTGGGCACATCCCTAGACCTTCTTTCCATGATGCTCCCCCAAATCCTGTGAGTTAGGGTTACTATCCCTTTCACTAGGGAGAAACTGAGGTTCACGAAGATGAAGTGACAACCAGGAAGGCGTGGACACAGACGTTAAACCCGCTTCATCACATTTCTAGTTTTGTGTTCTTTCCCAGAATCGTCTTGAATTCACATTAATTCTGATCTGTGGTATTGGATACCATTTTTAAAAATTCCTTTTCATTCCTTGGACTTCCTTTTACGGATTTGTTTAGCAGAATATTCTTTCCTCCACCTGGGCCCAGTCAGACCCTTTCCCTCTATTCCCAGCCACTTCCCCTGATGGAAGTGACCAGGGAGGATCCTGGAATGGGTGGATTGCGGCCCTTCCTGCCTTCTCCTATCATTTATTCTGATCTCTTTTTATACTCCCTGCTGGAGAAAGTACTCCAACGTTTCCTGATCATGTAGGGTTTTCTCTGATGGCTGACTGTAGAAAAGTTTCCAAGAGGGAGAAGATTAATAAAACATCTCATGCTAAAAGCACTCGTTCCCTGCTCACAGTGGCTACATTATAAAAGTTCAGCCTGACTCTATGGTGATGGTAACTGCCCAGACCCAGCCTCCCATTTGCTTTACGCCTTTAAAATTGCTCTGAGCTGGGACCTGAGCTTCCATAGGGATTGGTACTCTGCTTGAGCCCCTGCTGATATTTAATAAATATCAAACTGCTGCCCTGATATCCCTGAGCAGTTGAAAAGGTCCGCATGCTGTGATCAGACCGTTCAATCCTGGGTATGTTTTTAACACTTGACCTTACTCCAGGGACGGCTGTGAGGGGAGTTCTGTGATGGTGCCCACCGGGACAATGATGTTCATACTCTTAGCACATCTGCCTAAATCTCTTGTCGTTTCAGAGCGAAGCCTGGCTGTGAATGTCTCCGGGCTGCTTTAGTTTTCCCAGTCCTTGCCACAGCAACACGGGCGTGCATTGTAGCTCCGATATCGGGTATCACCTGCATGGCTCACGGCACCCGCCCACTCGGCCTCCAGACTTCTAGAAGCGCCTCAGGAGTAATTTGCGGGAGAGTCTCTACAGGCCTTTCCCTGCTCTTTCCCTCTCCCGCATTCTTTCCCGGGGCCCCTTTCTTTCTCCTGCCCCCGCTCCTTTTTTCTAAGAAAGGGAAGGTGGTGCAAACAAATGTGTTTCAAACAAATAAAAACATATCCACATTTAATATACTTTTGTTTACACCTAGGAAGACTTTCTTCTCTAAATTCATCTTCCAAAGATATTGTTTTGCTCTTTTGCTCCAGGAGTTGGTGCCATATAGCCCTCCTAATATCATCTGTCATCTCGGTTGACTCACTATCCACCTCCAAATCGAATTCAGGATTTCCCTTAGGTTCACAGGAGTCTCCCCAGAAGTACTCTGCGTAGCATTTGTCTTGAGGTGGAAATGCCTTGAAGCCCCAACCCCCTTCTTTCTTCATTCCTCACACTCCCTTTTGTTTTATTATTATTTTTTAAAATTCCATGTATACCCTTAGCACTTCCTGGATCTTATGTATCCAAACTGATACTGAATATAACAATGTTTTGTGAGGTATTAAGTGCTGTGTATCCAGAAACATGAAATCTATAGATTATTATATACAGGATACTTTCATCTGACAGCACTTATTCCTTTTAACAGCCTGGCTGCTTGGGCAAATGTTAAGAAAAACTCAGAGGACAGCCACATTCCCGCAGTCAACTAGAGGGGGTGGGTAGTCATCAAACTGGGTTACAGGTCATAAACGCATTATCATTAAGTCTTTGCAGACTCGTTTTCTAAGAAAGTTATGTTGACTGCATTAATGGCGCCAACTAATGGCCTCCCTGGATCCACACCCATTGCAATTGACTTTGCCACTCTTCCCACCAAAGGGTGGGGTCTACTGTCTCACCCCTTGAGTTCAAACTGGCTTTGTGACCTGCCGGGGACAACAGAATGCGGTGGAAGTGAGGTCTAGGCCTTAGGAAGCCCTCCGTCCTCTCTTTTGCTTCTTTACCTTCACTGTTATGCCATGCCTGTACTACCCTGAGAACAAGCCTGGGCTTGCCTGTGAGAACATGGGAGGCCAGCTTACAGATATTGGATACCCACATATGTGAGAGAGCCCTGTGGAGCTGAGACCCAAAGAATTGTCCACCTATCCAATTATGTGTATTTGTGAGGATTCTACAGAGAAATAGAGTGTCTGCCATCTATCTATCTATCTATCATCTATCTATCTATCTATCTATCCATCCATCCATCCATCATCTATCCATCTATTGAGAGAAGGAGACAGATTTTAAAGAACTGGCTCATGCCATTCATTGGCTTTCATTCACATGCCACATTCATTCATTGTAGCAGTTGGCAAGTCTGAAATCTGTGGGGAAGGCACGCAGGCTGGAAATTCAAATAAGAGATGATAGTGTGGTCTTCAGTCTAAAAATGTGTGGCCTGGGGCAGAAGATGAGAAACTCAAGCAGAGTTTTTACATTGCAGTCCTGAAGCAGAATTTCTTCTTCCTCCGGGGGGGGGGGGGGTGGGTGGGGTGGGGACTCAGTTTTTTCTCGTAAGGCCTTCAACTGCTCAGATGAGGCCCACCAATATTAGGGAATGTAATCTGCTTTACTTAAAGCCTACCGATTATAAATGTTAATTGCATCTACAAAATCCCTTCACAGAAATATCTAGACTGGTGTTTGATCAACCACTGGGAACCACAGCCTAGCCAAGTTGGCCCATAAAATTATTCATCATGCCATGTACCTGTGAACATTGATACAAGTTTATTTTTAAGTCCCTAAATTTGTCATATAGAACAGTGCAACAAAAGATACCTGCTATACTAAACAAGAACTCTTTCCTGCTTTTTATGGGCTAATTTGATTCTTATTAGAATACTGAGCTCCACTGACATGGTGGAGCATAGAGTCCAGTGGTAAGCCAAGCCCCTACCTAAGTTTTATCTACTAAAATTCAGACATGTTGGGGCACCTGGGTGGCTCAGTCAGTTAAGCGTTCGACTCTTGATTTCAGCTCAGGTCATGATGTCAAGGTTTGTGAGTGTGAGCCCTGCGTTGGGCTCCACGATGGTGGTGTAGAGTCTCCTTGGGATTGTCTCTCCATCACTTTCTCTCTGCCCCTCCCCAGCTCTTGTTCTCCTATGCCCTCTCTCTCAAAATAAATAAATCAACTTTACAATAAAATTAAAAAAAATAAAATTTCGACACGCTGAAACAAAGCCAATGGTTGCTTGTCTTACTTCCTAGCAGAGGGTCAAGCATCAGAAGGAATGCCACTGTGCATTTCCAGCCCAACATACAATTCAGGAATTGCCCACCTGGGACCGGATCTATCTCCTTTTCTATTTCCTTTCACTTGACACTATCATTCTGATCTGCATTTTATACTTCTAGCACAGTTAGCTTCTAAGAAAGCCTGAACTATCAGTCATTTACTCCTTACCATAAACCACCCTGTTTCTGTTTTAAGGAATATTTGCATTTTAAAGCCTTATCCCTAATTATGGAGTGGAAGGCTTTGTTCCTTACGAGCCATTCTCGGGAAATATGAATAGGTAAAAGATATTTTTATGGAGAAAAGGGGCAAAAGGTCTTCCTTCAGCCCTGAAATCCTCCTATTTGGGTATAAAGCAGGAAAGACAGCTGTCTTTTAAGGCTGCATGCAATGCAGTGTCTCTGTCTGCTGTTACTGATCTGAATACCGTCTCCTTTTTTGGAGTCACTGAATTGAGTTTTCCTGGGAGTACTCAAAAGTTAACTTCCTGATGAATTTTTATCTGATTATCCTCGGTAGATGAAATCATTTCTTCTGAACTCCTGAGGGATGCTTTTAAAATTCTACTCAGTATTAATTATTCTGTCTTGGTTTGTAGTGGCTTGCATCACGTCTCATCTTTCACCAGATGGTGGGCAACTTGAGTAAAAGATGTCTTCTCTCTGTCTTCTCCTTTTCTATTCCATGCTCATGTGTTTGCAGAAAATCCTCTACCATATTCTGGTGCTGGGTTTGGCCTTAGGGGTAAAGATATAATAGGGTCTTGAATTTAAGGAGCTCAGATGTCATTGGGAAAACAGTCTTGTACAGGAAATTATAATGAAATGTGATGGGGGCTATGGCAGATATTGATTTCAGCCTTTTCACCGATTATAGCAAAATACTGTGTCTGTGTATTGGGGCTCACTAGAGGAAAGGATAGAATTCATCACTGTAAAGCCTTCTCTTCTTTTTTCTTTCATTCTAACCATCAACTCTTGTGGATTAAAAAAAAAAAATTCCCTCCTTTAAGTATGCAATAGAGGTCAATTGTTTTTTCTGAGAAGTTCACTTCTCTTCTCTTCTGAAACGTATTTGAAATTCCATCCATGGGCAATTATTCGGTTGAGTCCTACTGGCCATCGGGCTGGTCATGTGATCCACATCAGGCCGATCAGAATCTTTCTCTGGGAGCTTCTTTTGAAATGAATCCAAAGAAAGAGACTACTTTACACCCTGTCATAAAGGTGAGAAGACAAAAGTTCTAGAACTGCCCGTGGCCATGGGTCCAGCCTCATGGAGATACCTAGCATGAAAAATTGAAGGTGATATTCACAAGGAGTAGGTGAGAGAAAGAGGCTAATCAGCATCTAGCTTTGTATGAGTTGCCAAACATACTCTATCTATAGTCTTAAGCTGGGCCAATGACTTCCCCATTCTGCATAAACTTGTTTGCACTGAGTTTATTGGAAGACAAAGAATTTGACTCATACAAGTTGTGAACCATCAGTTTTTTTCTCCCAATCTGCCAATACCTCACTTTCCAGTTGCCCTCTTCATACCGTGAGTGTCAGAGGACATGCACTCTTTTTTTTTTTACTTATTGAGTAATTGATAGAGATGAATATTTTATATCTTCTTCTTCTTTTTTTTTTTTGGAAAACTTTAACTGTGTTAGGGCCTAGATTAAATAATGTATTACAGGTCTATGATAGAGCATCATTGGGTTCTTAAGCTGGTTGTGGAACAATGGGATGTGAGCAGGAGAATCCTTGGATTTGATTTGTGAATCTTGAAAAAATTAGGCCTCTCAACTTAGAAGACAAGTTCCTCCTGGGAGCAGAGAAGCAGACACATCAATATGTTTGATTGCCCAGCCACAGGGATGAGAGAGCACAGAACATTGTCAGCTGATGCTGAGGAGAAAACCTAAGGGAAGTGTGGAACTTGAAAAAAAAAAAAACTAAACTAACAAAAAGGTATATTTAAACAATGAACAGCACTACAAGTAAATTTCTCTAGTCTAACTGCTATCCCTTCTTCAGAACCATGGGGTAATTTCCAGTCACTTAGGTGTCCTTATTTGAACATTAGATGCAATACATTCTGAATTTATGATCGTATAAATGCAGTTTTATTATTATCATTTCCAACCCCACAACATCATCGAATTCTTACTGTTTGCCTAGTTCTATTATTTCAGGTAAGGTTATGTATAAAGAAAATAGAAGGCATTGGTGTTTGCCGCCATATTTCTTCCCCTTAGCATTGAGAAGAGCAGAGCACTATAAAAGCTAAAGGAATTTGCAAGGCAGGTTAAGTTAAGTGGCAAAGAGATCTTAGCTGCAAAGGTGTTGAAAAGAATGGTCCAGAGACGCTAATGGAAATAGAAGTCAAAGAACAGGGCTTTGCTGGGTAGAATATAAGGGAATCTTACAAAGCCCCTTGAGCTTGAGATATAATGCTTGTGAATACAGGGTATACTTGGGGGCTAAGAAAACATTAATTTGGATGGAGCAAAGTATAGTATTTGGGTAATGGATTAGTGATAAATTATGTTAGTGAGGCTGGATTGGGTCAGATTGTTGAATATCATGAATGCCAGCTCAGTCACTGGTGGTTGATCACATAAGACAAATAATTTTTCTGTTAGGTAGGAACTCTAGTTGATCTGGAGAGGTAAACACAACAGGACGTGGGCTCTCACTTCATGAAGCTTACAGGTTGGTGGTCTATAAAGAGAAAGATAATTAAACAAAACGACATGATTAGCAAATATATAGTTTAAAGCACGATGCGTTTGTTAATCCACACACTCACTGGGTAATTCGTGTGTGCCAGGCATGGTGTGGTGTTGTAAGCACACTAGATCAAAGCTGTCTCTCAGTCCCACGGGCACCGTAGGCACTGAGGGGGCACCCACGTATTTCAGAACAGGAGACTAACGATGTAAATCAAAATCTTCAGTTACCTGCTTGAAACTAATACTTTAAAAAAAGAACACTTGAATAATTATGACACTGACTGCACAATATTTGGAAACTTCTTTCTCACTGAAATAGTTCAGAAGTTGCTCCTGATTTCCCTGCTTTTTTATCGCCCCATCTATGACATGCTGGGACCCCAATTTGGGCTTCTTTCTTTCTGTCTTCTACTCTGCCGTTTCCAGATTGCCCTCCACCAGTAAAATAGGCTGAGTCCTCCACAGGCCCTCCTTCCCTCTTCCCTTTGATTCTGTTTATATCATTCATTTGCTTAACATGGGCTTTTCTTCATACACATCATTAAGGAAATTTTCAGGCCTGCCAACATTGGAATAATGATACATTCTTTTCTTTATCTTTATTTTTGAGAGAGAGAGAGAGAGAGAGAGAGAGAGAGAGAGAGAGAATCCGAAGCAGGCTCCAGACTCTGAGCTGTCAGCACACAGCCCAATGCAGGGCTCGAACCCACGAACCATGAGATCATGACCTGAGCTGAAGTCGAATACTTAACTAACTGAGCCACCCAGGTGCCCCCACATTCCTTTCTTTCTGTTGGAATTTCCCCCTTAATTGTACTGAGAAATAATTGATCTACATCACTGTAGAAGTTTAAGGCATACACCATGATTGTTTGATTTCCATGTATAGTGAAATGATTACCACAACAGATTTAGTTAACATCCATCATCTCATATATTATATCTATATCCAATAAAAAAAAAGAGAGAAAACACTTTCTCATTGTGATGAGAACACTTAGGATCTACTCTTTGAACACCTTTGCTATCTATCCTACGGCAGCATTGGCTACAGTCATCATGTTGTACATGACATCCCCGGGACTCATTAAAGTTTGTACCTTTTGACCATCTTTCTCCCATTTTTCCTCCTCCCTGCCTCTGGTAATTACAGATCTGATCTCTTTTTCTATGAGTTTGGTGCTTTTGTGTGTGTGTGTGTATTGTTTGTGTTTTAGGGTCCACATGTAAGTGGGATCACAGTATTTGTCTTTCTCTTGTCTGATTTACTTCACTTAGCCTCGTGCCTTCAAGGTCTATCTATGCTGCCACTGATAGTAAGAATTTCTCATTTTTTATGGCTGAATGATACTGTGTCGTGTATCCACAGCACAGCTTCTTTACCCATTCATCTCTCAAAGGGCACTTAGGTGGTTTCCATGTCTTGGCTATTGGAAATAATGCTGCCTTGTTCATGGGAGTAGAGATACCTTTTTGAGTTAATGTTTTCATTTCTGTTGGATCTATTCCCAGAAGGGGAATTGCTGGATCACATAGTAGTTCTATTTTTAATTTTTTTGAGGAAACTCCATACTCTTTTCCATTGTGGCTGCGCTAATTTGCATTCCCAGTGACAGGGCACAAGGGTTCCCTTTTCCTCTACATCCACGCCAGCATTTGTTATCTTTTGTCTTGTTCTTTTTTATTTTTGAATTTTACTTATTTCGAGAAAGAGAGAGAGAGAGAGAGAGAGAGAGTGAGAGCACGAGCAGGGCAGGGGCAGAGACAGAGGGAGAGAGAGAGGATCCCAAGCAGGCTCTGCACTGTCAGAACAGAGCCTAATGGGGGGCTTGAACTCATGAACCACGAAATCATGACCTGAGCCAAAACCAAGAGCTGGACGCGTAACCTTCTGAGCCACCCAGGTGCCTATATCCTTTGTCTTCCTGGTGATGGCCATTCTAAGAGAGAAAGCAAGGAAAGGGCAGAGAGAGAGGGAGACAGAATCTCAAGCAGGCTCCATGCTGTCAACGCAGAGCCTGATGTGGGGCTCAAACCCACGAACCGTGAGATCATGACCTGAGCCGAAACCAAGAGTCAGGCCACCCAGGCGCCCCTGTAAAGTCACATTCTTAATCAATGGAATCCAAATTTCATTAGAATCTATATCCTATGTGATTTACTTATTATGGAGCCTCCTGTTCTATGTCTGGAAACAAAGTCCCTCCTGCCAAGAAGCTTCATGGATGAGCCTGGGCTTGGAGTTAGACATCTGGATTTCAATCCGAGCTCTCCTAGAGCCCAGGGATGTGTGTTCTCTGGGCTTGGCACCCTGGGAGCCAGGGCTAGGCAAAGTTGCTGGGTGCATGGGCTCTGGGCGGCTACAGTGGAAACCAAAAGGAATTGAAGGCACATCACGAGAGACGGTGGCCTTTGGATCAAAGGTGGAGACTGAAATGATGAATCTATTGGGGACCAGCAGACGCAAACGGGTCCCAAGTGGAGATCAGAGCAAGCGTCTGTCTGCAAACCAGCAGGGCCAGGCGGTTCAGAGGGTGAGTAGGAAAAGGCACCAGAGAGGTATCTTGATAAACAGTGACGGCTTTTTAAAGGGTTTTTGTAGCCCCACTCGTGTTGGGAGATGGGACCTTTCCGAAGACTGTGATCTTGGGGAGGCCGCCGTGGTCTCTCGGTGCCTCGGTATCTACAAAATGGGGGTTAGGCTGCCTTCTTAAAGACTCAAACGAAGTTATCTAGCACCCCATAGGTATTAAAATAAATAAACTCCCTTAAGCAATTCTACGTGGCTCTTCTTTGCACATTTGAGAAGCTTCTGCACATGCAGCAGGCTGATGAGAGTTTCACTGCAAATCCCCAGAGAAGGCTCAGAACTTCATCAGGGCCTGAATCTGCTCAGTGCCATTGCTGAGACGTTTCAGCGAGTTGGGCTCAGGCTCCTGCTCCAAATGTCTTCTGTGCTTTCAAGACTTCCCTTTTATATTTCTTCCTTAAACTTTTCACCCTCATTAAATTAAGCTCCAGTTTTTGGCGAAACCCTGTTCCTGGGGGAATTCTTAGAAAGTTCCATGTTGAGTTAAAATAAAATATTTCTTCTGCACGTACTGTGGTAGCAGATCTTGGCTGTATTGAAAGACCTAGAGTCCACATAGCCTTCCGTACCCTAGGATGCTTCGGTTTGATATTCGAAATTATCCTTTTACTGAAAGCACCAGGGAGGCTGGATTGTAACTAGTAGGTCCTTTTAAATTTGCTTCACTTCTTGGATAGAAGCAGCTCATTATAAATCCATCCTTTATCATGTATTTGAAGACAAGGGGGAGGGGGCGTCATGCCTCCCAAGCCAAAGCCTCTCCTTTCCTTCCAGTCATTTGCGTTTTCTGATGTTCCGCCCTGTATCTCTGTTTGCACCTGCCAGAGCTGGGAGAAAGGGCTGGCTCTTAAACGCGCAGATCCATTAGGATAACAATGTCACATGCTTTCAAACAAGCCCGTCCTAATATGTGTCTCCCTGGCCTGTCTTCCTTTTTTCCCCCTAGCAACCATGATTAAGTCATGGCGTGGGCTAAGCTTATCTTTTGCTATTTATTGTATTTTTGGAACACCCACACATCTTGTGGCAAGTGGACATTACCAATGAATTGTTACTATAACAATGTGTTACCGGGTCATAAAGCCAGTGGCAATTTATATAACTGCTGGAATGGGGAGGAAACTTGAAACTAGTTATCTGCTGAGTACCTTGGAACAATGTCGGATGAGAGGTTGGATATCTACACGCCGGAACTTCTCTGCCTACCAACCCCTTGGTTCCCCGCTGGCGAGATACCCGATGTCTGCTCAAATCCAACGTACCTGTGGTCCTTTCTGAGACTCCAGCAGTAGATTCCTGGAGCTTTGACTAAAAGCATAGGAGTTGACAACATAGAACTGAGTTTATTTCTTTAGTATTTCTTCATTCATAGACTCCAAAGTTCCCTAGTACTAGCATTTGCCTGTGCTGAGGATACACAAAACATGAGTATTTTACTCTAATAGGAAATTATCCTGTTACTGAAAACGGTAAAATAGGAAAATGGCACTGAATTCCAATATAACATGAAAATGGGGAGACAATTAAAAAATTTCCTTAGAAGGCACTGAATAAAGCATGATACCTTAGAAGAGAGCTGCAGGCAGAGGGGAAGAAAAACATTTTCATGCAGAAGTTGGTGTCTGAACTGTGTTTCGAGGGATGAATAGGAGTTTGGGGCACAGCTTGGAGGTGATGTGTGATTGAGATGTCTCACAGCCAGGACCAGGTAGGTGGTCAGCCCGCAATGTAATAGGGTGGAGATTCCCCACCTTGTATGTGGCTAGAAATCACATGGGAATTTTGTTAAGATGTAGATTCTTATTCTGTGGGTCCTGTTTGGGGCCTGAGAGTCTGTCATTCTAGTAAATTACTGGTTGAAGGCCTATTCTTGCTTCTTATATATCTCAAGACTTTTTTCTTTGTTTTTTGGAACTTAAAAAAATTGACATTCATTTTAAATTTACAGAGAAGTTGCACGGGTGGTACAAGAAACACTATATACTTTTGCCCAGATTCAAATAATTCCAATTCAACGATTTCGCCCTACTTCCTTTCTCGTCACATATTTATATCCTCACACATTTCTGAACTATATGGAAGTAAGTTAGTGACACTGTGCCCCTCTACGTCTAGATTCTTTAGCCCATGTGTGTTTTGTAAGAAAAAGTAAATTTTCTCACATTTATCAAAATCAGGAAATTTAATATTGGTCAACATCATTACCTAATACAGACAGTATTAAAAAAAAAATGTTTCATTGTTTCAACAATGCCTTTGCAGAGATTTCTCCCCCTGGGTCCAGCATACAAATTCAAGAGCATACGTTGCATTGGTTGTGTGTTTCCCGAGTCTCCTGTAATCTGGAACAATTGCTCGGCTGTTTTTGTCTTCCTTGACCTTGACAATTTCAAAGAGTACAGGCCAGTTATTTTGTAGAATGCCCCTCAATTTGAGATTGGCTGATGTTTCATAATGAGATTCAGGTTATGGATTTTTGGCAAGAATCCCACAGAGGTGATATTGTGTTCCAGACCATGTTTTGAATAGTAAAAAATCTAGTGAATGCGGGCCCGGCTCCCGATATGTCAACCAAGGATTGCCTCCCTGCCAGGAGCCTGTGCTACCTAACACTTTGCTTGGCTGGTCCTGGCGGGGATGGGATGGATGTGTGCCATGTTTTGCATTCTCTTTGACCCTTTGGGCGCTAGATCTCGTGGTAAGCCGGCTCTAGACTTTGGGATTTGCCCTACAACTCCGTGTACCCTTCTCAGGGAACTCACATCTGGTTTCCTTGCATGTCACCGGCAGTCCAGGAGGTCAGGCCTTGTCTCTGTCTCTTGCCTCATCTGGACAGTCTGGTCCTGGCAATCTAGCGTGTTATTAGGATGGGAACTGCCAGGGAGACTGACTCATCGCCGGATGGGCTGGGCTCCTTGCCGGTCCCCTGGTTGCTCTTGTCTGTAATTCCTTACCCCTGCTGTTCTCTCTGCCTGGAATGCCCTTCCCCTTCCCTGCTCTGGCAAGCCCTGCCCTGCCCCAGGTCACTCACAAGTAACGCACATGCACATAAAAGTCTGAGAAGTTCTGTGTAGAGGTCGAGATCGAGAAGTCCTGTCCTGAAGGATACTGCGGTATTGGGGAGATCAGGCTGCAGGACAAGGACAGGCAGAGCTGGGAGACAGGGATGTGGAAGGGGTTAAAAACAAAACCCCTTCACCCCCCTCTACCTCCCCGTGTCTGACTGAGTAACTCCAACACTTCCTGGCTATGGGACCTGGATAAGAGATTTAACCTCTTTGGTACTGCTACCTGCCCTACAGAGCTGTTGAGAAGAATAAATGGGACATTGCAGGCTGTCTGATTTCATAATCTTTGTTAGCACGGGGACTGCAGAAGCTCTGAGTTAGGGCACCTGCATCATCATCCCTGTATGGGGTTAGGCTCAGTCTTCCAGGCTGGGCGTGGGCTGAACCGGTAGATGGTGGCAAAGTGACCCCAGCTTCCCAGATCAGGGATATTCAGGTCCCCATGAGTAAACCGGTTCTTACGAAACTGTCAAAGCCTCAGTGGCAAGGTGGTGAGGGCTGGACCGCACGCATACCAGGACACCAACGCTTGCATGGCTTGCCGTCCTCGGGAAGAGTGTTTGCATCAGAAATGCAGGGAGAACGGAAGCAAGATTTCACCTTGATTTTCACGAAAACCACGGATAACTGTGTCAATCTGCTGCGAGAGGAAACTTTCTGCGGTGCCTAAAAAGAAGTGCAAAGGAAAACAATTCTGATCAAAGCCCAGATGCCTTTGTCACAGGCGGTTTTCTCTGCAAGGCACCCAAAGGCATTTTGTAAAATAGCAGCCGCTTCTGAAAAGAAGATGTGTTAATAGGCTATGGTTTGGGTGTCATCAGCTCATTCCCAGGATAGGTTTCGCATCAAGACAGACATCAAAATGGAGAGAGTGGAGATGAATTCACTCACACGCTGGCACTTGATGGAGAGAAGAAAATCAAATGTCTCAGTGGCCTGGATACTACAACTCTTGACGTGAACATTTTTAGCTCCATTTCGTTCTCTCAAACTAATGCGGTTATAAAATCATTCTGCAAGGATAACACCATCAGTGGATATGGTTCCGTTCTGCCTCGAAGCTTGAAAGCATACCAATTAGCGGATATTTACTGAGGATCTACTCCATGCCGACACTGTACTGGGCATGAAAGGGGATCGAATGTTTACGTAAAACACGTTCCTTGCTGGTAGTTAGTTACCACTAACTACCTGAGGGACTACCCATGTTAGGCTGTTTCAAATCTTTATCTCATTTCATCCAGGGCAGACAGGGTTAATCCTCAATGTACGAATGAGCAAACTGAGGCACAAAGAAGTAAAACAATTTACCCCAGGCCGGACAACAAAGACCTCAGCTGATATCGTAGTGTATTGCAACCTATTTGTTTTTTCCCTCCTCCATGCTGCCTTGGAAAAGAAGACATTGCACATTTTAAAAGAGGCCAAAGGACTTAAAATCGTGTATGAGAGGGCCGCCTGGGTGGCTCGGTCAGTTAAGCCTCCCAGTCTTGATTTCGGCTCAGGTCATGATCTTGTGCTTCATGAATTCCAGCCCCACGGGGATCCGGCGTGGGATTCTGTCTCCTTCTCTCTCTGCCCTTCCCCCACTCGCTCTCAATCTTTCTCTCAAAATAGATAAAAATAAACATAATAAGATAAAATAGTGTATGAGAAATGTGAAAAAAAAAAAAAGAACATCATTCTTTCAGTTAGGAATCATCCCATTGAACGGATAGGGAAACCAAGGCTGATAAATGTGTTCCATGAATTCACAGAGTTTGTTCTTGAAAGAGGAGGGCTCAGGTGGTTTCATGAGCAGCACTGCCTTATTCAGATTAACCCTTGGCACGGCCGTGGCTGCTTTGCAGGGCGAACTGTCTGCTTTCTGGATGTCTGTGTTCTGCACAGATGGTGTCTGGAACAGTTAGGGTCCCTTTCCTCAGCTAAGGCTTGGGGGAGGCCAACACTGTCACTCATTCTAGGTGGCCCACCTCCCACCAGGGTTCCTCGAGGCGCTGGAAGCAAGGCAGCTAAACACTGCTGGAGAAAGGCCTGCTGCATCACGGCACAGTGGACAGAAACCCTCTGACGATGGGAAACAAACTGCCAGGAGATTGATGGGTGCCCTCCGCCCCTGCACAGGGGAATAGCCACCCTGTAGCTCTCGACCCTCCCTTCTCCCTGACGGGCACCGCCTGGCTGTTTGGGCCGGCAGTGACGAAATGCATCAGGTTTGATTCAGTGGGAGCCCGGCTCTGAGATGCAGCAGCCCCCCCGCAGAAGGCATGAGACCCATGTCGAGAGGGTGTGATGGAGACATACTTCTGCCCCGTGAACGTATCGCCCAGCGTCGTGTCCCCGCCCCCTAAAGGAAGAACGAGAAGGAGAAACAAGCCAAACTCTAGGCAACGAGAGTGAAGCTGTGTCCAGAGCGTTTCGAAATTATAAAATCAGAGAGCAGGCTCCCTGGATACCATCCATTTCCATTTCACACTCTCAGAGCCTGAAGACAGACCGATGAGTTTGGCTGGCAGAACTCTGTCTTTCTTTGGCTAGCCGTCTAATGCATTTCTTCCTCCCGGCTGGTGGCAAGAAGTCTAAGGGGCCTGGAAGCCTGTCTCAGGAAAACAGCTCGCCGGGAGTCCACGTCCTTCCTCTGGCGTTGGGCAAAGACATTCAGGAAGTTTCCGCCTCCCTCTCCGCTCAGTTTTGATGGTCCCCTTCCCGGTGGGCTAGAAGGACACCACCTCCAAGGGCACTGCCGTGCAGAGTTCTTTGTGATCATTCCTGTGAGTCATGACAGACAGTCAGGGGGAAACGTGACTTATATGCAAGTGGCTCAGGCCCATCTGGGGCACAGCTTCCCCTGGGGCTCAGACCTGCCTGAAGTCCCGGGGCCCACCCCCTCTTCCGCGCTCTCGGCTTCTCTGATCTTCTGGGACCGAAGGAAAAGGCAGGTCAGTGATCACCTTGTTGCTTGACAGGAGCCAGCCAACTTTGGTTCCACAGCCCAAGGAGAAATGGAATTAAAAAAAAAAAAAAAGACATCCAAATCCTCCTTCATCAAAGCATTTGAAAGGAACTGACATGCAGTCATTGTGCTCTAAATTTATTACTACAACAGAACTTGGGTAATACTAATGAAATAGCAATCTGCGGGAACACACTGCGCTCCTTATAGAAAGCTGCGTTGTGCTGCAGGGTGGAGAATACGCCGGGGCCTGAGGGTAGTGGGGACTATTATAGTAGCTGTAGGGTTTGCTCCTGTCTTGCATCATCAGCATCATCAGGTCCTGAGAAATAGCAGTCCCAGAGTCCTGGGGCGGGGGGAGGGGGGGGCGGAAGGACCCTCCTTCCGGACTTTGAGGAATTCTAGGCCTTCAAGCACACTTTGTCTCTGGCTTCTGAAGGTATCTGAGCATTTAAGAGAGGGATGGAGAGAGACACTTTTGTAATTACCAGTAATCGAGGGACTCGCATGGGCCAAGATTGACACTTTTGTTTTATTTGGTCCTCACCATATTTCCACCACCTCGATTTTGCCCATGACACCATTCAAGCTCATAGATGTTAAATAATTTTTACCCCCAGTCACAGAACGTGCGCCTAGACATAACTGTGAATGCTGGCCTGCCTGTTTTCAAAGCTTACACATCTATCTTTTCCCCACAGATCATACAACTGTCATTCAAGAGTTTTGGGGACCTTTAAAAAAATTTTTTTTAGTGTTTATTTATTTTTGAGAGAGAGAGAGAGAGAGAGAGAGAGAGAGACAGAGCATGAGCAGGGGAGGGGTAGAGAAAGACAGAGAGAGACACAGAACCCAAAGCAGGCTCCAGGCTCTGAACTGTCAGCACAGAGCCCGACACGGGGCTTGAACTCACAAATGGTGAGATCATGACCTGAGCCAAAGTCAGATGCTTAACCGACGGAGCCACCCAGGAGCCCCTTGGGGAGCTTTTTAAGAAGTGACTCTAAGAGTTCCTGGGAAAAACCTCCTGTCTCCTACTTGACTGTAGGCTGGGATCAGAAATCCTGTTTTTCAAATCCCCATACATGCTGGGTTCCTTTCTACATGAACGACATTAACCAAATGTTTATTGGGTACCTACTATGTGCCAAGCTCTGTGCTGTGTGCTAGCATTATCATGTAACAGGAGACAAATGAAGACTATTCCAGTAAAAAAAAAAAAAAAAAAAAAAAAAAAAAAGGCAGTAAAAATGTAGAATCAAAATAAATAATGATTTCTAAATCATTATTATTATTAAATAGAGCTACTTGAAAATAAACATACATGCATAGTATTCTGTAGCTTTCTCTCTCTCTTTTTTTTTTTTTTTTTGTTTTCACTTGATAACATACCTTGGAGATCATTATATATTGGTGCATATAGAATCATGTCATTCTATTTTTAAATGTTTATTTATTTATTTTGAGAGAGAGAGCATGCAGAGGAGAGGCAGAGAGAGAGAATCCCAAGCAGACTCCTCACTGTGAGTGAAGAGCCCGACATGGGATGTGAACTCACGAACTGTGAGATCATGACCTGAAAGAAAATCAGGAGTCCGGCTCTTAACTAACTGAGCCTCCCGAGCACCCCCCGCCCCGCCCCCGGTGCCCCCCGCCACCGGGCCATTCATTATTTTAAAAGCTGTTGGGTTTAGCATAGTGGTTAAAAACAAATGGAGGGGTGCCTGTGTGGCTCAGTCAGTTGAGTGTCCGACTCTTGATTTCTTCTCAGGCAATGTTCTCACAGCTTTGTGAGTTTGAGCCCCGCATGGGCTCTGTGCTGACAGTGCGGAGCCTGCTTGAGATTCTCCCTCTTTCTCTGCCCCTCCCCTGCTCGCACTCTCTCTGTCTCCCTCAAAATAAAAATAAACTTAAAAAAAAAAAAAGAAGGACAGACTGGAGTCAGACCGCCTGAGTCTAAAGCCTCTGTATGACCTTGGGCAGCTTACCTAACCTCTAACTTGACTGACTCATCTAGAAAACATATGGTGAAAGTACCCACCTCAAAGGACTGTTATCAAGATTAAATGAGTTAATACATGTAAAGCATCCAGAATAGTGAGGGCACATGTGGTATAAATATGTTCCTGCTGGTATGGATATACCCGTCCTCTGTGGATGGTCATTTAGGTCATTTCCAGCGTTTGCCCTGATAAATGTGACAATGAGTATCCCTGTATGTATGTCATTTTGCTCACAGGTTAACACCTGTATAATAAATATGCAGGAATAAAACTGCTCGGTCAAGGAGAGGTATCTTTGTAATTTTGATAGATATTGTCAAATTCCCCTTCACAGATTTTTCAATTTACAATTTCGCCGACAATGTATATCATCAACCTTTTTGGTATTTGCCAACCAGATAGGTAAATACTAAGGTTTTCTGATTACAATTTAGTTTCTATTTCCCTTAATTTGATTGAATCTGCGCATCTTTTTTTATATTAAGGGTTATTGCATTTCTTTTTTGTAAACTCTCTGCTCAGGTTCTTTGCCCATTTCTTTTTGTGTTATTGATCTTTTCCTTTTCAACTGTATTAGCATAGTGGGTGAGGGTGCAGGTTCTGGAGGAAACTAGTTAGAATCGTGTTCTGCCTCTTACTAGCTATGTGATTCTGGGCGGGTTAATTAATCTCTCTGTGCCTCAGTTTCCTCTGGCCAACACAATGTCTCTGTCCCATGATTTTTGTGAGCTTGAGGAGAATTATAAAAGGCTGAGTAGACAGACAATGATCAGATGATGTCTAAAAATAGAACACCCCACAATCTTCAGTGACTAGTTCAGGAAATCAAACCACAGCCTCTGTAGCAAACTGCCCCTGATGGTCAAGGGTTAATCAATAATTGCCAGCTTCCCTGATTTTTGCCCACACTTCCAACTTAGGACCAACTACTGGAAAGAACCAAATATGCTCTCCTCACCGGTCACCTAGGATGTCCTACCTCTAATTAGCCAACCTCCAGCTTGTCCACATCAACAACCTGCACTTTGGGAACACTTGCAACCTTCCCGCCCATCTTCTAGAAAGCTTTCCCGCTTCTCTGCCTGCAGTTGGGTGTTTCCCAAATGCTAGTGCTGGTGACTGACTCCCTTGCCATAGTGATCTCTGAATAAATTGCCTTTCCTCATTTAGATGGTCTTCATTTATCTCCACAACCAGGATAAGGAAGATGCTCAGAAGAGAGTTTGGAACATAGTGCACAGAGTAAATATGATTAATACCACCAGTGGTTGTCATCTGTCTGTGATGTTTGCTATTATGCATCATTTTGCCTGGTTTGTCCCTGTTTCCAGAATGCAAGCTCCATGAAGGAAGATACTGTCACTAATGCATTTGGAACCATTCCACAGGGCCCGAAATAGCGCCTTATGCAGAGTGGGAGCGTGCCGATTGAGGGCTGAGTGAGTCGCGCCTGACTCTGGTAGTTCAGAGGGTAGTAACTATACTGCACTTGAAAGCTTTCAGCTGGACGTGAGCCACAGGGGAAATTAGACTCAGGGTCAGTGGCACCGCTTACATTGGAGTAGGGACGGAGGGTAGATGAAGAGTTGGAAGATTGAAAGGGATTGTGAATCCGGGTGTGTGAACTCAGTGACTTCTGGCCAACATAAAAACTATCTTTAGTTTCTTCCCACGTAAATTGAGGACAGTATAACTACACAGGAGTATTGTTAAAAGTGGATGAGATTATTGAGCAAAAAAAGTCCCTACTGGGGCAGTAGGCCATGGCTCTTGCTTGGTAAATATTTGTTAATTCATCTGCATTTATGTGATGCTTTTTACATAACATGTACCTATTATACATGAACTCACTTGATGACTTCAATACATTATCGAGGTGGGTAAGGCTAGAATTGTCGTTCCCGTTTAGCAGGTTAGAAAACTAAGGCTCCAAGCCATGCAAGGAGTTGCTTGAGGGCAGGAGGCTGGTGTCGCAAATGGAGTCAAGTGTTAAATTCGGTCTTTTGATTGTAAATTCGGTGTTTAGTCCACTAAACTTTGCTGCTTCATGGCTTCTCTCTGCCTGTTTTTATGAGAACGAAAAAGATGAAAGTCTATTGGGCCCCCAGGACTCTCCTGGAGAAATGGAAAAGCCAGTATGCCAAGAGCTAGGTGTCTCTGCATCTCTGACGTCACTTCCACTGGGTCAAGATCAGTGGAGTAGGAGGAGGTCTTCACAGCCCATCTGTGCCCACTCTTCCTTCCCAGCCCCTTTGATTGATTTTGCACTCATTGCTGTGATTCCCCCCAGGCCCTTGGCCATTGTAAGAAACAGCAGCTGTGGGCGTCTAGTTCATGACACTAATTAAATGGAATTTATGCTTCAAATTTGGAGATGGATACCTTCTTGCCAAGGTACAGCAGCTATCCGAAATCAAGCAATTGAGTTCACTGAGCTCCAAAAGACCCTTCCTTGGCCGCACATTCCTCATCCCATTCCATTCAGCATTTATTGATCATGTGCTGAGTGCCAAAGATAAAAAGACTAGACTATCTTTGTAAAATCATGCCCCCATAAGTGTGTTTTTTTTTTTAAATTTAATGTTTATTTTTGAGAGAGAGAGACACACACACACACACAGAGCACAAGAGGGGGAGGGGCAGTGAGAGAGAGTGAGAGACAGAATCTGAAGCAGACTCCAGGCTCTGAACTGTCAGCACAGAGCCTGACATGGGGCTCGAACTCATGGACTGCAGGATCATGACCTGAGCCGAAGCTGGAAGTTGGACGCTTAACCAACTGAGCCATGCAGGCGCCCCAAATGTTTCTTGAGTGTCCACAAAGCGTAAGGCCACGTGCTATGTTTGTACATGGCGAGTGTAAGCAGAAAGGGCTGAACAAATTCATAATACAGAGAAAATGGTGCCCCAGACTAGAAAGAGCTCAATGCAAAGCAAGACAATGGGCTATGGTAATGCGACAGAGGAGAGGGCAAGTCAGGGAATGACCAAGATCCTTATTCTCCATCCACGTGTTAAGAACTTTCATAGAATCACAGCCCACGCCATTTTAATGAACCCCCAAATTGTACCGCTTCTGTTTACCTTTGAACCCCCGAGGACCATTCCAGAGGGGAAGATGAGTTGCAGAGAGCTCAGAGATTCTGGAATCCCATCACCCTCTTCTCTGGCCATCACACCCTACCCTTGTGCTAGACCCAAGGCTATTTTTTTTTTAATTATTTCTCTCCCCTTCCCCAGTTATTCTGCCTGCACCCATTTTAGCCCTTGACCGTATGTAACCATGTGTTTCCTCATTAGAATGCTAACTGGTAAAGATAGACCCACTTCTTTAGGGTGTCCACATCCTGCAACGAGATTTGCCAACTTAACTTGACCTGTGGGATGAAGGAGGAACTTGGGGATCCCCTCTCTCTCACCATCCTCAGTGGATGTAGTGCTGTCCCATGCTGTCTGCTTTTGTTAATATCTACAGGGCTCTAAATAGATTCCTGTAGGAATGACTCCTTTTGAAAGGAAGTTGAAAGCGCTTGACTCAGCCGGGACTCAGTGTGCATCAAAGGTTTGTCTTTGCTCGGTGGGGGGTGTCCTTTTAGTTCTGGTCCGCTCAGAATTAACCACAGATGTCCTTTCACTAAGTGGTTGTTAAAAGCCTCATTTTTGAAAGACAGGGGGAGAAAAGAATATAAAGAAGAAATGAGTCTGAAAGTTTTCTTCAGAAGCTACATAGTTCTAAAATTACAGGGGTGCTTTCCTAAAATTATGGGAACATAAGAGCAAGACAGAAGGTGAGCTAGGTAATTATATTTGTCAGGGTTCTCCAGAGAAACAGAACCAGAACCAATAGGGCATCTCTCCCTCTCTCTCTCTCTGTCTCTCTCTGTCTATCTCCTTCTACCTCTTCATCTATCTCTATATACCTCTATCTCTATCTTTTCATATCTATCTATCTATCTATCTATCTATCTTCTATATCATCTATCTATCTATCTCTATCACCTAATTTATTATGATGAATTGACACCTGTAATTGTGAGATTAAGAAGTCCTACAATTTCCCATTTAAAAGCTGGAAGTCCAGGAAAGCTATGATTCCAGTCCAAGTCTGAGGGTCTGAGAACCAGGGGAGCCAATGATCTGAATCTTAGTCCACATGCAGCAGCAACTGAGACTAGATGCTTCAGCTCAAGCAGTGAGGCAGGAAAAAACGGCATGAACTCCTTCCTTACCTTTCTGTCTTCTTCAGGCCCTTCAGGGATTGGAAGATGCCCACCACCCACACTGGGGAAGACAACCCATTTCACTCGGTGCACAGATTCACATGCTAACTCATTCAGAAACATTCTCACAGACATACCCAGAAACAGTATTAACTCTGGACAGCCGTGGTCCAGTTGACACATAAAGTTAACCATCGCAGTAATTACTATTATTCGTATTACTATGTCTGAAGAAGAATCACTTGGTTAAAACCCTATTTCTTGTTGCTTCTAAATTTGGACTTTAGGTAAGTGACTCAGCGTCTCTGAGCCTCAGTTCTGTTATCTACTAGATGAAGATCATAACTACAGCTATTACAGAAGTTTCACTGAGTGGATTCATTGAAATAAGCCATACAAAGAACCCAAGAAGAAGGCATGACACCCAGTTACCTTCTTATTTTATTATTTATTTACTTAATTACTTATATTTTTTGAGAGAGAGGAAGAGAGAGAGAGAGAGAGAGGGAGAGAGAGGGAGAGAGAGAGAGAATCCCAAGTAGGGTCTATGCTCACTGTGGAGCCCAACATGGGTCTTGATCCCATGACCCTAGGATTAATGACCTGAGCCAAAACCAAGAGTTGGGTACTCAACCAACTGAGCTACCCAGGCACCCCCACAGTTACCATTAATTAATGATAGAGGCTTATCACCACCACCACCACCACCATCATCATCATCATCAGTCACTGCTGCCATTATTTTCATTCGTTTTCATTTCATGAATATTTGTATAGTCTTCATTATATATCAATCACTCTGTTTGGTTCCATCAGGACATAAAAAGGAATCCAATGTGGTTCCCTCCTCAGGGAAGTTCAGACCTAAAAGGGAAGATAAGATACATACAGAAATAACATTACAAGACAGAAAGCCAGTATACAGCAAGAAATAGATACAAAGTGCAATGAGAGATCAGAGCAGAGACAGTTTGAATTCTCGGTGGCAGTGGGACGGGAGGTGGGTATTTCGGGGAAAGCTTGATGGAAAAGGAGTGTTTGGCCTCAGTCTTGTGGGATAGATAAGATTTGAAGTAGCAGAGTCATTCCATGGGGAGAAGCAGCATGATCCAAGTCACAAAAACTCAGAACAAACTGAAGGAAAATCAAATATTTCAGTTTGGATTGAGTACATGATGTTTAAGGAGGAGTGAATAGTGGAACAGAATAGAGAGACAGATTGGGGAAAAAAATCATGGAAGCACCATTCATAATTTTTAATGGTCAGACTTTCATCAAAGATGCTCAGCATTTTATAGTTGCAGAATGCTTGGAGCCAGAGACCTTGGTGATTGTCCACTCCACTTTTTGGTTTCTGGGGAGAGCCATCCCTAAGGCTCATGCAATCATGGCTGCCCGCTTGCTTAAACTCTGCAGGCAGAGAAGTCACATGGTCAGTGGCTCTGAGCCACCTATTTGGATGTTTCAGGGGCTGCAGGGAAGATATCATCCAGTCTCCTTTGCTGAAATGTGGAGCCCAATTTGGCCATTGATATGTATTCCAATTGGGGATCCAATCACTCTGCTTTTTCTTTCTATTCCTCTTTTGCTTGCTTTTCATAAGACTTTATGTCTGTGAAGAATAACAGGGAGCTTGCCATTGGCTTTTAGGCTAGGAAATTAAAAAGAGGGGGAGGACAATAAAGTTTTTTGAGCTTCTGTTAACATGGTAGACCCTACATTCCAGGCTTTCTCGCATTAAAGTTCGATTAATTCTCATGACTTCTCAAAATGTGCATTATTTCCCAGTTTTTGCAGGTGATGAAACTGGTGTTCAGAAAGGTGCACCTCAGGGGTGTCTGGGTGGCTCAGCTGGCTAAGCGCTCGACTCTTGATTTCAGCTCAGGTCATGTTCTCGCCTTTTGTGAGTTCAAGTCCTGCACTGGGCTCCGGGCTCCGCAATGACAGCGCATTGCAGAGCCTGCTTGGGATTCTGTCTCTCCCTCTCTCTCTGCCCTCCATCCCCCCTTCTCTCAAAATAAATAAACAAAATTCAAGAAAAAAAAGAACCTCCTTTGTTGGTGCTTCAGTCAACAAGGCATAGAAGACAGATTTACGTGGAAATCGGCCTGGTTACAAAGCCTTTCTATTTGAAAGTCTATCACTAGGTCATTTGAGAGGTTATATGTTGTTTCGAAATATTTTTAAGATGGGTTATCTGATTGCCAAAGGGTAGCCCTTGTGGGAAGTGGGCAATGTATCTTTGTCCTTTCCCAGCCTGACAAGTTTACCTGAGGCAGCAATCATGCTTGATTTGTTTATTATTGTATACCTCTTTAGGATCTGGCATGTACCCAATGAATATTAATTGAATGAATGAATCCTAGTCCCAACTCAGCTTCTGCAGCTACAGAAAGGCAGTGTGGCATTCTGGGAGTGCATTGACTTTGGGGTGGTGGTCAGTGGTTCAAGACCTCACTTTACTACTGTTTACCAAATATACTTAAATAATTTTTCACCTCTCAAGGCCTTGGTACCTTGTTGCATAAAATAAAAAATACCTAAACCTGTTGTTCCTGGCATCCAGAATTGTAGTTGTGAGGGTTAATTCCATTCAAGAAATATTTTCTGAGCTCTTGCTCTGATGGGATCAGGTTCCAAGCATGGACAATGATTACAAATGATTGAATCTGTGAAGAAAACTATCTTTATACAAATAAAAGTCAAGGGGGCTGATCTTATACCCAGGGCATCATCAGCTTAATATTGAGAAAATCTCACCCCCAAGACCTGACAGAGTTCCCTACTGGATTTTTTCCCCCTGTTGAAAAATTGCGCACATTCTTTTTCTCATGACATTTCATCTAAATCAAGTTGTCAGGAAGGTGTAATTTCTTCTAGGTGTGCGTATGAAAATAGATAGGCTGCTTTTTCCTTGGGGTCATTAGCACTTACCTATTTTCTGGATCCCTGGTTTGCTGAAAGCAACAATGGATGACATTCACAACCAGAATGACTGGCTGAATGTGTTCCCTGGGATATCACAGTTTTATCCCTTGGCTTCTTCCAGTGTGGTTGGTAACTTTATCCTTGGCCTTAGCACAATTTTTCTCCTGAAATTGCCCATATTCTTGCTTTTAAGATTGGGACTTATCTGGAAATCAGTGCTAAACACAAACTCAGGGATTATGTCTGATACAGCTCAAATATTCAAAATTAAAAGAGAATTTGGTAATTATTTAGTGAAATTTTCTCATTTTACGGATTAGGAAGCCTAGACCCATTTATCCATCCATCCATCCATCCATCCATCCATCCATCCATCCACCATTTATTTAAGCATTAATTCAACCCATATTTCACGAACCCCTTCCATATGCCAGGTACTGGAGATAAAACATTGAATGAATTCGGGGGTGGGGGTGTCAATCTTTGGAGATCTTGATGAGAATTAACGTTAGAACAACAACAGTAACAACAATGACTTGTTGGGTACTCCACATGGTCCAGATGGTACTTTCTCATGCCTTATATTATTTGATTCTCATAAGTACATATGAGATAGGTACCATTATTATTTCTATTTTACAAATGGTAAATCTGAAACTGAGGGACATTAAGCAATATGCCAACCATCACATAATTAGTAATGGAGTGAGCATTGCAAGTCCCAACCCACACTTCTTACATCACACAGTGAAGTCTGGTGGTCCAAAGAAGTGACGTGGTTGCCCAGGGGATCATAGAGCAGCTTATTCAAAGAGTCAGTGGCTTCAGAATCAAATTACCACCGTGTAAATGTAAGCATGTGTGTTTATGCTTATATTTTCCTTAAACATTGCACTTTCCAGTCAGTTAAGAATGTGGCACTTGGTGCCCATGCTAAGAAAGTTAATAATCTTATTTTTCCTCTATAGAAACTGTTGAACTATTCAGTGTTCCTTTGCGTGCGAGGGGAGTGAGAAGGAGCAAAGTTTGAAGTACGTTGAGGTGGCAACACAATTTCTAAATATTTCTGCAAAGAAATCATGTGGGAGTAGAAAATTCTTTTGTGGACTGCTGGAGGGCACATGTGGAGCCACCCTTGAAGAATGATTACCCTGAAAATTGCAGCCTCATCCATATCTGGGCAATCACAAGGCAAATCATTAACCTATCAATTTATAATCACCTAGGAAAACATGGGGTACTTTATCAAAGGCATAAATCATCTAGAGCGCTGGTTCTCAAACTTGAATATGCATATGCATCAGCAAGGCTTTGTTAAATTCAGATTTTTATTCAGGAGGTCTCAAGTAGGGCTTGCAATTCTGCATTTCGAAGAAGCTACCAGAAACTGCTGCTGGTGGTGTTGCTTGTCGATGGACGGACCACACTTTGACAAGTGAGGCTTGTAAAGCAATACGGTTTCCTATTTGAAAGCAGACAATGATCTTTCTTAATCTCAATATGGTTTTTTATTGTGTAAATAATATTTTCAACTATAAGCTTAAACGTTATGATCTTGCTCGTTGGGTGAATGATTCTTTTGAACACCATTCCCAAAAGGTCAATTTGTCAATTTGTAAGCAAACCAGAGGTGCATTCAAGTGGCATTTCAGAGAGCGGGCCTTAGACGGGAGTCAAACCATTGTAGGCTCCAAGCAAGGAAGTGAGACAATGTAAACATAACACGTACCTGTGGCAAAGAAAAAGGAAATTTCCGAATGACCTTGGCAAGTCATTGACATGACCTTGACAGGCTAGGTAAAACTCAAAATGAAGACGTACAAAATAGGACGCTTAAAGCCAGAAAATCAAAATACCTAAGATGTGGTAAAAGGGGGAAGTATCAAAGGAAAGATCTAAAGCACACACTGCATCACAAGCTGTAGATGAATCAGCAAGAAGATGCTACAGTGGGATAGAAATGAAAGTACTAGGATACTGTAAAAATTTAAAGTACGCTATTCACAAGAGCTTGCTCTATATTATTAGGATTTTACGCATTGCCTTTTAAAGGAGATACAGACAAATTGGAGAAGATTTAAAAAGTCGCAACCTCACATAGTTCTGGGCCAGAAGAATTTCCTCCTTTCCGGAGAGTCGTCAACTCAACCCTCTTTGCTCAGGTGGTTTATTCCCTTCCTCTGGTCATTTACAACGGTACATGCAACTGAGTTACAGAAAAGTACCTATCCAACAGGAGCCACTGTTGAACTCGTTGGCTCACCTGTAGAGTACGCACCTCTGAAACCAAGTTTTATAAACTAGTAAGTTTTCTACTGCAACAGTGCAAAGATGTAATAATATGTTGAGCCTAATAAAAAATAACATTGGCATTTGTAGAATGGCCTCATTACACAGGGACTCACAAGATGGGCTCAATGTCTCCAACAGAACGAGCCTGGGAGCAAATCCCTTTCTGTCAACCGACAGACACTCGACATTCATTTTCAACTTGGAGGAAGAAACACATGAGTCAATAGAGGTCCATTTGGACATCTGGGAATTTATGGGTAAAACCAAAACTCATGAAAGATGTTAGAGCCTTTGTTAACACTTCTTGTTTTCAATTTGTTTCAGTCTGATTTAGGGTTGTTGGGGTACTATCTTCCAGCAGCAATGACCTTATAGGTAAGATCTTAATGACTGAGTTGATTTAACTTGATTTTAGGCAGCAGGTGTTGATTTCGTGCTTCTCCTTCCCATATAGTTGAGGGTTTCTGTGGGTTCTGCATGGGTTTAAAATTTCTATCCTTGGGTAAAATTAGCTGTGTTTCAGGGAAACCAGTCATGCAAGTAACATATTCACTTACCGAAGAAAATCCATCCATCCATCCATCCATCCATCCAGTCAGTCAGTCAGTCATCTGAAGGAAAATTTTATATATATATATATATATATATATATATATATATATATATACATATATATATATATATATATATATATATATATATATATAGTTTTTGTTCTTCAACAGAAAGAACACATGTTTCCATCCATATCTCTTTAACAGTGTACTTTCTTCCTTCCTGCTCAGCCAAGCATCATTTGTTTCCTGTCTAGAGGGAAATAAAAGCACCCATGGACAGATCTATCCATGGGGAAACATACTTGCTCTGTTAGGCTCAGGAGTAGATCTAGAAAACTGGCTGGACCACAGCTTCAAATGTTTTCATTTCCCTCAAAGACTAAAGACAGTGGATGAATAGATAAATAAACATTCCTTCTTGTCTTCAGTAAGTCAGTTACTGTGCTGGGAGCTTGCATTTGTCTTTCCTTATTTAGTACTTTCAAGATCCATGAGGACCTTGATATTATTCTCTTCATTTTATTGAGAAGAATGTTGAGATCTATAGAGAAGCTATACATTGCTCAAGACCATATAAGGACAAAACTTAGATGCTCATGTGATCTTATTTAATGTTTCCTATCCTTCCCCTTCCTCCCTCCCTTGCTTCCTCCCCCCTTCTTTCCTTCCTTCTTTCCTTCCTTCCCTCCTTCCTTCCTTCCTTCCTTCCTTCCTTCCTTCCTTCCTTTCCTCCCAGCAGTTATTGAGTTCTGTTACATGATAGACTCTTTTAATTGGTGAAATACAGAGCTGTACTTTCCCCTTTAGGAATATAACTCTAGTGCTAAGGACAACCATTATCATACTATCTTAAGTGCTCTTGTACCAGTGTACTGATATTGCACTAGGAATCCAGAGGAGGAGTAGCTTATTGTTTCATCTGTGCAAAAGGGAATCAGGAAGGTTTTGTCGAAGGATTGATATTTGTGTTGAATCTTGCAAGTTGAGTTACTGTTTGTAGACTGAAGGTAAAGAAGCAGGTGGGATTAGGATTTGGCAGGGAATTTAATGTTGGAGAAAGGAGAGAGGCTTGAAACATGACTGAAATTGGTTGAAGTTACTGGTAGTTTCACATGGCTAGAAATTAGGGTGGAGAGGTGGGCCGACTCCAGGCAAAGGGGCCTCTTGGGGGCAACGTTATGGATATCAGCTTTCAGGACAGTGTTTCTCAAACTTGAATAATGTACGTTCCACTTCTAAAGGGAAAAATAAAAATCCCTATTATTCTGGTTATTCTTTGCCGATGCCCCCACACCCGTGTCTACCCTTCTTTGCCTTGCTCTGTGGGCCAGAAGGTTGTTCTCAATGGATTGCACTATCCGGGTTTGCTTTCCCGCTGCTTCTAGATGGTTGGGAGAACGGGGAGGCACTGGAGAGTGGTGGGAAGAGGAAACAGGTATTATTCCCCTACTTCCTCCCTGCTTCAGGCCATATTCTGGAAGCAGTTCGGTTTCTGTAGGCTATTTCTCCAGTCAAGCACCCGCCTTCCAGATGCTTTACCTTTTTCTGCTCTCCGGTGGGCCTCTCTTTGACCCTCAGCCCAGTCTTGCTGGTTCTTGGATTCCTTACCAACCTTCATTGGGTCCCTCAGCCCTGCTCATACCCCTTCATTCAATTCTTATCAGTGAAATCCTTCCACAAGTGCCAGCTCTTTCCTGTTGGGACCCTGACTGATCCACCCATCTACCCTCAATATTGACTAAAATATTGTTTATTATAACATAGCTTTTTATGTGCAAGCATATTAAGGAATACAGTCTTCGTAGCTCTAATCAAACTGAAAAAAATTGGAAGAAATGTCCAAACGCACACAAAGCTCCGAAAGCCAATAAAATAAAAATTAACCACAGAGTTCAATATGGTGCACGAGGTCGTTTGTCTAAATTGCAGTCATATGAGGTACTGACCACCACTGCGCAGGCTTTTTTGTGTGGGTCATACTTCTATTACCATATGCCGTGTGGTGACTCACTTTCTACTATCCTCTGTGCCAGCTACTGGGAAATCTTCATTCACACAGTGAACATTGAGGTCATTTGACTTTCACTTTGAAAGAAAGCAAAACATATGTATTTGGCTGGCCTGTGCCCTTTTCTCATTAACTTTCAGTATTAAACAAGTATAAGTTGTCACCATCGCTGTCGTAAACACAAACACAAACGCTCGATTGCTTGGCTGTGTTCCATTAGGGGGCCAGCATCCTGGTGACCCAGAAAATGCCTGTGTTCATTTTTATATTATCAGAAATGAAAAGATACATTAGAAACATCCCTAATGTTATTGAATTATGTCTGAAGACCCCCAGGTGTCAGATACCTGGGTTCAAATGGGTCGCCACTAAAGGTCAAGAGACAGGGCACCAACAGGATCAGATTTGCATAAGGGTGTGGACAGGGGGATCCGGGAGGTAGGGGGACAGGCAGGAAGTCATCCAGTCCATGGTTCCTTCTAGTGAATCTCAGCTATAATTTTTATTTTATTGATTATTTTATTTATTGTATGCTTATGTATTTATTTTGAGAGAGACAGACACAGCGTGAGTGAGGAGGGACAGAGAGACAGAGAGACAGAGAGACAGAGAGAATCCCAAGCGCTTTCTGCACTGTCTGTACAGAGCCCGACATAGGGCTCGAATTCAGGAAACTGGAAGATCATGACCTGAGCTGAAACCAAGGGTCAGACACTTAATGGACCGAGCCGCCCAGGCGCCCCTCAGCTATAATTTTTAAATGTGATAGAGTGAAAACTGTAATATTTTATCCTCTCTCCCCACAACCTCACCCCAATTTCCAAGTGAGGAGGATTACTGCCAATGAGGGTGCAGGAACTTGAGGACTGATGATTGGGATACACTCTGAACTGAGCAAGACTTAATCTCTCAAAAATGGGGGTTGCCTGAGTGGCTCAGCCAGTTTAGTCTCTGACTCTTGATTTTGGCACAGGTCATGATCTCACGGTTCATGGGATCGAGCCCTGTGCCGGGCTCTGTGCTGACGGTGTGGAGCCTACTTGGATATTCTCTCTCTCTCTCTCTCTTCCTCCCTCTGCCCCCCCCACCTCCTCTCTCTGTCTCAAAATTAACTAAATAGACATTTTAAAAAATCTCTCAAAAGTGGGAAGCTATAGACCAAAAGGTAATGATCAGAGAGAACGACGGGTAAAGGCAGAGATTGAGTCATCGACAAGGCAGTAGGGAAAACACTCCACAGCATTCAGACAGCTTGCGCCTTGGAAGATTCATTCATTTCTCTTATATATAAAATGGAGAAGGAGGATTGAACCAGAGGATCTTTGAAATGTGGCTGTAGCCCTGTCACCCAAGTTTCAGTTAAAAAATAAAAGGTGATGCAGGCTTTTGTGTGTGAGCAGGTGTGCTTACCAGGAGGTTCTCTCTAAATTAACCTTTGAATTGGTTCCCAAACAAACCAGGGCTACTTAGAAATTTCAGTCTTCTCTGCACTGGGAGTGTTGCGACTCCTCTCTCCACACTTGCCTTTTCTTGGCTGCACAGTGAAAGCACTTCAGAAGGAAGTGAGGAGTTCAAGCCTGTAGAGGAGGTCAGAATGCATGGAATCCCGAAATAGCTCTCTGAGCAGCAAAGCCGTCCTCGGCATCTGCTTCCTGGGGTGGCCCAAGAAGGAAGGAAGGTCTAGTGAACCCCCACTTGTTGCGGTGACCATGTTGAAAAGGGGGAACACACTTTCCTGTTTTCCAGTTCTAGAAAGGAGAGAACAGTTTGCTGCCTCTCCGCACACCAGAGAAATGTTAAAGAAGTCACTTCCAATCCCTCTGTCCATTCCCTCTGTCCCCACGGCAGGAGGAGTTGTAGCCGAAACCAACATTTCGTTTAAGTTTGGAGGTCCACTGGGTCATCTATTCTAGCGCGTGGAATTCTGTATCTTGAAGGTAGAAATCAGTCCAACAGAATCCTTTCCCCCCGATAATGGTCTTCTGGGCTTAGGTCCCATGCGTGCTCTCATTTTCCATGTCTTCAAGGTAGGCCCACCTGGACAAGGGGTAGGTATAAGGGGAGAAATAGAATGTTGCATTTTGACCTCAACAAAAAAGAAAAAAGCTGTATCGGACAGCGGGGTTTACCCCAAACCTTACATTGTGGGGGCTCTGAGGTACTTTGGCAGATTAATAAGGAGGATACTCAGTTCTCAGTTTGCTGGTGATCAGTATGTGTGTTCAGGTCTCCAGAGGGAACAAGGTGAAGGGTAGAATTAAGAGACTTCACAGCCCTAACACATGTCACTTTCCATTTCCCTGGATGGATCCCCGCCCTTACTCCCCGTCTGTCAAGCGCTACCATTTGGGACTGAGTATATCCCCAAGCCCTCCATGCAATGCCTTGGGTGTACTGAGTGCCATAGAATCATCTAGGCCCCCCATGCATGGGCAATCGATGCTACTCTGGGCTCACAGGTGCCGCAGAGGCCCTTACCAAGCAGAGTTTGGATCGGCTGAGCATTGCTAGCTGTCTGCTGCTACCTCTTCTAGGAAAAAAAAGAAATCTATTATTGCTCTGCCTGATCTGCTCCCGGATGGAGAGCTAGCAATTACCATTCGTCAGGTAGCCCTAAGCTTTTTCTTTGCTTTTAGGGGTAGAAGCAACCGATTGAAGTGTTAAGCTCATTAAATCTACCCCATGTGGCATGGGCATGTTACGGGTCTTTTTCTACTTGCTTTCAGGGGGCAGACTTCTCCCCCACCCCTCTGCAGTGCTCAGATAGGATTAACTAGCTCCTTGGCCCTGCGCACAGTTGTTTTCCTGGACCCTGGCTCATTCTGACTGCTGCCGACGTGAGCCACGCAGCCAGTCTCCCGGCCACACTCCTGGTGCCCTGTGCCGGTCAGTAGGAGGGGATTAACTTGTGCTTTTCCAAATTATCAAACCCTCCTGAGGGGCAGGTGAGGCAGGTGAGGCAGGTGGTGAGTTCCGTTTCCCACGTTTCAGAACTATTTTATTTTAACTTAACCCGGTTGGCATATATGCAAATACATCCAGGGCATTCTATAATAGCTCCTTGTGTTGGCTGTCAGGAACAGAGAACCCCCCCCCCACCCCCCGTTGTTACATTCATCATGTGTTCGACCCCTAACTCTTCAGACAGTACTCTTGAGAGTCTTCATATAGCCCCTTACTTGGGGTATTTTTTTGGTTTCCTTTTCTAAACTTCCTCCCTCCTCTGTTTCTCTGATCCCGCTATCAGAGGAAATCATTAAAAAGGTAAATATGGTCTCCTATTTTTCCTGTGTTCTCTGTGCCTGCCATCTTTCTGTCTCTCTCTTTTATCTCTCTACCTATGAATGTCTACACTCGCACACATCCACACACACATACTAAAAACAGCTGTTCAGGCGTTAAGCCTTCTGGTTTGTCATTGGAAGACTCTAGTCCGCTGAAGAGTGAGGGCTAGATCTATTTCCAACTACCTATCTATTCAATGTCAAGCATTCCCCACCTCCAGGTTGGGAAAATGGAGAACCCATGATGAAGCTACCCTGTGTCTTGTGCCTTCCCTGTGTGCCAGGCACTGTGTTGACTGCCTTGTGTGATTTCTGTTCTTACTCCTCATGACTCTATGAGAGCATTGCTGGTATTATTTCCATTATGCAGAGACAACAAGATTCAGGGCAACCTGCCCTGAAGTCACAGGGTTGGCAAGTGGTTGGGCAAAGACTCAGCTCTAGAGGTCAGCCTGCATGGCCCATGCTCTGCAGTATGGTTGTTGACTGCATCTTGACTTGATTATAATCCCTGGGATAAACCTAGATTTTATTTTATTTATTTTATTTTACTTTATTTTTATTTTATTTTATTTTATTTCATCTTATCTTATCTTATCTTATCTATCTTATTTCACTTTACTTTTTATTCTTAGAGCAGGGAGCTACAGTCTCTCATTTCTGGTCACTCTAAGCTCAGTGGGTGAACCTAGAACTAAAACTTATCTGTGGCAAACAGTTTCTCAAGTGTAGGGGAAGAAACGAAAATAAAGAAAGGCCTCGCTCAAATGCATGCTTGCTTGCACCAGGAGCATTTACTTGAAGCTAAATCACAAAAATCCCATTTTTCCTTTTACAGATGTAATTGTCACATATGTTCAGCATGAAGTCGTAATGAAGGCCCAGAACAGATGGTGCAGACTTAAATGACATGCACGATGTTTGCCCATAACGGGGCTGTTGCTGTCCTTGAAGGCACGGTGCGGTGGGGCTCTGCAGAGGGGCCCCGAGGCTGGCCTGCTTGCCTGGGGGCCGGGAGGGCGGAGGTTGCTGGGCACGGGGCCATATTTAGCTGAACCATAGAGTAGGGTTTGGTGCTAGAGGGTCCCTGTACCTTCTTGGCATCCTAGGAAATAACCTAGTGGCCAGGGGGTCGCAATTCATTTATCTGGTCAGAATTAGTTCAGGCAGCATCTTGGAGGAGACAGGCAGGGACTGGACTTAACTATCAGAGATCTCTGAGTAGGGGCTCTCTTCTGTCTGTCCTACCTAGGGCTCCTCCATCAGGTCCTGTGGGCTTGGCCCTTCTGCTCTTTATTTTATTTTTATTTATTTAAGTTTTTGAGAGAGAGAGAGAGAGAGAGAGAGAGAATCTTAAGCATGCTTTGTGCTCAGCTTGGAGCCTGAGATGGGGCTCGATCCCACGACCCTGGGATCAAAAACTGAGCCGAAATCGAGAATCTGATGCTTGACCACCCAGGCGTCCCTGCTCTTTCTTTTCTACCCAGGGCTGTGGGAGGAGGGGCAGTGACATTGGTGATCTAATGTATTCATTCATGCTAATATCATGGAGGAGGGTCACATGTTGCCACATGTTGCCTCTCAATCCATACATGTCTCCAATTATGTGTAGCTGCGTTCAGTGGGTTTCACTCCAAGTGGGAGGCACCAGATTTGAATTGAGGTCCATTTGATTCATCTAATACAGTCCTGTGAGGTCCTGTGAATCATCTAATACAGACTATCGTTGGTGTTAAGTCCTGTTCAACATTAAATCTGTAATCCTTTTCTCTCAGAATGGCAGTGATTTCTTTTTGGAGCTTCAAAAAAGTGACCATCTGAGACGAGACAGTGACCGTGCAGTGCGGGGGCGGGTGTGGGGGGAGCTTGAGTCTTGAAGAACTAGAACTTTCTCTGGCTGGAGACTGCCCTGAGGGCGGATCCTCAAAGCACAGGGCACACATCGCCGAGCACAGCCACTTCCGGATGAGCTCTCTGAGTTCCTCCATGGTCCCCTTCTCCCCTTCCACCTGCCTCTGCGTGGCTGTCTCCTGGGCTTCGAGAAAGCCACGTTACAATTCTCTCCACGTTGTCACCTTCCTATTCAGGTAGGATGTGTGCAGGCTGGTGAGAGAAAAGCAGAATCCGGAGAGTGGGGTATAACAACAGAGGTCACTTCCTTGGGCTTCTTTTAAAACCAGAAGTCCTTTTGCAGGGAGGGATTTTACAAAATCGAACGAGCAGATGACTCTTTTTTCTCCCACCTGCCAGTCCTGAGCACCTGAAAGAAGAAAGAAGGTAGTAAATTGTGTGTGCTTGTTGCTAAGGTTGTAGTCATTGATAAATTGTAAGCCTTTTATTTATGTAAGATGTGCCTCACAGACTTCAAATTATTAGGCTGTCATATCAATGAGAAGGAAAGAGACCTTGGTCCTCGTTATTTTTGGAGGTTATTAGAAGAGTTTGTAACAACGTAAACTTTCTGGAAGAGGCAGCCGTCTCACCTTTAATATGTATAAGAGCCTGACTCTACGCTCGATGCAGCGGGCTGGATGTTAGGGTCCGTGGGTTCTACCGTTGGTCATACACCCGCACCATCTCAGAAAAGTCACCACTGCTTGAAAGCTGATCTCAACGTGGTTGAGAAAACCTGGTCAAAAGCCTTTTGTAACATTTTTTTAAGTTTATTCATTTTTGAGACAGAGAGAGACAGAGCATGAGCAGGGGAGGGGCAGAGAGAGAGGGAGACACAGAATCTGAAGCAGGCTCCAGGCTCTGAGCTGTCAGCACAGAGTCCGATGCGGGGCTCGAACTCACGAACCTCGAGGTCATGACCTGAGCCGAAGTCGGACACTTAACCGACTGAGCCACCCAGGTGCCCCTATATATTTTTGAATATAAAGATGAACCTGATGAACGAGTAGGTGCCCTCGGTGCCTAGTGAGGAAATGGTGATGGATTCTCTCCAAAGCATCCACAGGCACGTGATCAGGAATGAGCATTGGTGTGTGGCTTGCCTGGATCAAGCCATCTCTTTTGAGTACTCCGTACTCCCCTCCCTTGTCTCTGTCCCTTTGCTAAGTAGCCTTATCCATTCCAGTTCCTCCAGTATCTTCTCCAATACCCCCCACTATCCTTTGTTGCTTTCTCCTCATCCTCCAGACCTGCTTCCAAGGTGGCATCTAATCAGCTCATTCATGTCAAGGATGTCTACATAGCTTAATATGCACTCTTCCCAGGTGCGTTTGACGATTTTTAAAGGGCTTTAAGTCAAAGAATTCACTTTAAGCATTAACAGGCCAGTGAACTATATTCAGCTAGCAAAGTTGCCTGGGAGACCTTTCCGTGTGTTCTGCTCCTCGTGTTGGTCTTGAGAGCATCGCATGGGTAGGAAAAGAAGCCATTGTGAATAGTGCACCTGCGAAGTGAGCTCAGTACTGTAGTAGCAATTTACTGGGTGTAAGCCGGGGGGGGGGCACTTCCGTTGCTAGTTAAATTTAGGGTGTCAATATGGTACCTTTCTATTCTCCCAAGTTCAGGACCATTTGAACAATAGATACAACAGAGATCAGAGATGAAGTTCCAGAATGTCTCCAGAATGTGTGGAGGTGAAACCATTTGGAGACTGTAATGTTAGATTTATTACCAAAGGTACTTGCTAAAACTTTACCCTTAACCTCCAGTCTTTGCCCCAGCTGCCCAGGACGGGCATGATCCAGTGAGGGGAGAGAGTAGGTGGTCAGATGCATTTCTCTAGTGTAAGAACTTCCGCGTTGGAACACGAGCCAGGGGATGGATATTGCTCGTCCACACTGCAGCTTGTCCAGGTGACCTCAGCCTCTAATCTGTTATATTCTATATAGAGTGCACACGGCCTTAACGCCAGAATTGCCCACATGGGCTTCTACAGAAAATTGTCATGTTAGGAAAATAATTAAGATCAGCATGGGGAATATTAAATAGTATGGGGAAATAAGTTTGGGAAAATCTGTGGGCTTTTTGCAGGATTTCTCAGAACACTCAGTGTATAAATACACAGGGTTCCCCACACTAATGTGCCTTTTTTTTCCTGGAACATCAAACACCCCTCAATAAATGCTATCTTAAGCTAAATGTGGAGGAGGGGTTTTTGTTATTCTTTAAATCAGCAAACCATCCAAAGAGGCTAAGAACTCTACTAACAGAATGAAAGTCAAGGTAAATTAGCTAAATTGTCCCTATTTCACGTGGGGGGAAAGCCTGAGACCCACACCCTTTGCTATAGTCCTGCTGTATCAAAAAGATATTTACATAGGCATATGCAAAGCAAAACCTTGCTTATAGCTTTGAACTGTGTATAGACAACGTGTGAATGTACATACTCACGTACACACACGCACACACACACACACACACACACACATGCTCACACGTGGTTTTCTGATGACGAATGGGTGATTTTTATTTTCTGCTAGGTTTTTTTTTTTTTAACCTGATGTCCCCTGTGAATTTCAATTGTTTCCTTTTGTGACTTGGGGCATTTTTACTAATTTGATGACGTTCTAGATGATCTCGGTACATGGAGGCAGATCAATGGAGTGGTTTATGCGACCGTTGGAGAAAGAACCTCCTTCTGTGTTCACATTGGCTACAGCTCCTTTGCAAAGAGTTGCAGTTTGATTCTAAACTCGAATGGAATGTTAAGGTAACTGGCTCCGGCATGATACTTGGGAATTTCTGCGAGAGGCTCCGGCTGGGGCCAGGAGGGAATTGAACCCTGGTGAACTCTCCAAGAGCCCTGAGGTTATGACAGCTTCCCTGTGACAGTTGCCTCAAGTCAGAGACCAGCATCCTTCATAATTGATTTTTCTCTTGTTACCAAACTTCCTGTTCTTGCGCTAAGTTGTTGTTGTCCCCCCCTCCTCCCCCCACCGTGAAACTTGTGTGTCTTTTTAGCTAGAAATGTAAGAGATTGGGAGACGTGGTCATCTAGAAAAGGAGGAGCGCGTATCCAGGCCATCCTTCTGAGCACCATTCAAATGCTGCTCCTTATTACAGTGCTTGTACTTAAGGACAGTGTCACACTTCTGCGGCCACGTAGTCACAGTTGCGATGCCACTTCCATTATAAACCACTGTTTTCAGGTGCTCATGACAGCCTCACTCGTTGGGCTGAAATTTCTCATATCCGTTCTCACCTCCGAGGCGAAATTCTTGTTCTGAAGTCTGGCAGAAAGCTCTGTACCTGTGACAGTGTGGGGCCTCTCAGAAGACCCATGGGCGTGGGGGTTGGAGATTTTACAGAAGTGATATCTGGGGAACTCAGGGCCCTCATCTGTCTGATACCTGGGAGTTGGGGCTCCAAGATCACTTTGTGGACCCTGCCTTCCTGTGATAAGGTGATTTTGCAAGTCATGTGATTTCTCTGATTCCTGAGTGTTGAAGAGAATTCCTTAATCCTAGAAGCAAGCAGGTGAGCTAATTCTGCAGGAAAACTTGGCTTTGACCTTACCACATCGGTCTGGGCACCCTTGTCTAACCAGAGGCTAGTTTGCCTGTATAGTTGGACCTGGCTGTCACTTTCCTCTGAGTTTGGACTCATCCACCTTTGTCAGCTTAGAAGTCCTTTCCCGCCCTCTTCTACCAAAAGCCTAATTTTCTATAAAATCTAATTCCTCTGTCATCTTCTCTGTGAGGCTCACCTTGTCATCTCAGGCAAATCTTTTTTTGTTAAAAATTTTTTTTTAATTTTTAAAATTTTTTTGAGAGAGAGAGGGAGTGGGGGAGGTGCAGGGAGGGAGGGGGACAGAGCGCTTGAAGCAGGTTCAGAGCTGACAGCAGAGAACCCCATGTGGGGCTTGAACTCACGAACCATGAGATCACCACCTGAACCGAAGATTCAGGTTCACCTGAACACCACCTACTGACCCACCCAGGCGCCCAGGCAAATTCCTTCTTACTCTGTATTCTTACAGCATGTTATGTGTACCACTCATGTTTTGCCCGTTTATTCTTCCTCAGTTATGTGTATTCATATGTCTTCTGCTTATGGCCCTCCCTCCCATTAGCTTACAAACTTCCTGAGGGTAAGGACTCTTAAATTTTTGCAAACATTGCAATGCCTCATGCATAATCGCTACTCAATAAATGCTTCTTAGATCAATTCGGTTCATTATCACCATTGACGGAACATCAGCCATATTGCAGCTCTCTGCAAAATGGTGGTATTTGAGATTTTGAACAACAAAAACTGAAATTGATGTAATTCTTGCCCTATGCAAATATGTGATTTGAGATGTTTAGCAAGGAGACAGCCAAATGGAAAAAAAAAACATATTTAAAATATAAAGCTAACCAAATAACATGGGATCTGATGGTAGAGTTTCAACACCAGACCTTCCATGGGCGATGCCTTTGTGAGTGGAGGGGGTAGGATAGATTTGTGGTTGAGAAAGAACGTGTGGGAAGGTATTTTTCTGGACCACCTGCTTCACTAAGTTCATGGAAAGATTTTTTTCAAAAGCTATCGGTGGAGGATCATCCAAACCATTTTCTGTGATAGTTTCCAAATTGTTCCCGAAATAAATCAACTTGAAGTTAGGCTGATGGCAAAAACTAGTCTTTTTAGTGACAATTTACCTCAAGAGGGCTCGTGTTCTTTATTTTTTTTAATGTTTATTTATTTTTGAGACAGAGAGAGACAGAGCATGAACGGGGGCGGGACAGAGAGAGAGGGAGACACAGAATGGGAAGCAGGCTCCAGGCTCTGAGCTGTCAGCACAGAGCCCGACGCGGGGCTCGAACTCACGGACTGTGAGATCATGACCCAAGCCGCCGACTGAGCCACGCAGGTGCCCCAGGGCTTGTGTTCTTTAAAACGGACCCACATTGTCCCCTCATTCCTGCAAGATTACTGAAAAGTGAAGATAACTCAAAATACAACGCGTATCTAAAAGCGAGGCTTAATAAAATATCTTCCCTCCTGCAACCTCAGCATCTCTATTATTAATGTCTCCCCACCAATTGATCGCAGATGTTCCTTGTCTTTTTCTGTGTGTCTCTGTTGTATTGAATTTGAGGCTTGTTCTGCTGAGGAGACCCAGCCTGACAGGGAGGATGTGGAAAAATGATCAGAGCCAGCACTCACTCCTTAATTCTGTCTGCTGTGCTGCTCCTTTGAATGACACTGGGAGCCAGCACAGAGACGAGCCATTGTATGCTCCTGTCTCTGTGCAATTGTTACGTCTGTTACCCTATTACGGAACAAGCTATCTCTTTGGATAGAGTGCCCCTCTGGTCAATTTTCAAATGCATTTGGATGTTGGGAGAGCTTCTCAGCTTCTGTGATGAAATCCGACTCAGGATTTAAAAGCAGGCATTCTGCACATTGGGGTAATTAGCTAAGGCTTATCCCACTTTATCCCCAATCCCCGTCGACCTATTTTAGGTGTAATGTTTCAAGAGTTGCGATACAAAGGTGGAAACGGAGTCAGTCAGCAGCGTTTTGCCACCTTCTCATTCCCCGCTTCCCCTCCCCGTGTTTCCACATTCAATGCCTAACCATCCCACTTGGAAGTTTAACTGAGTTCCACGCTCCTTTTTTAAGAGGTAAGCTTGGCCCTAGAACTCCAGTATAGGGAGCGCGGAGACCCAGGGAATCAGAGAGGTTCGGGCTCACCTTGAAGGCATTGAAGGCGCCCATTGCATGACCTTGAAAATGTTAGGTGTCTCCACTCAAAGGAGTCTGAAGAAAAAATCCAATCTCCACTGGTGCTGTGACTACGCTGAAAGCCTGCTCTCACCTTCTTTCTCTGCCCTCTCTCTCTCTCTCTCTCTCTCTCTCACCCACGCACCCATGCACACGCACGCATTCACACACTGCACACGCATGTGCAGAGGAAAAAACAGGGGAAGGAAAAGAAGTAAAAAATAAATGCAACGCGATGTCTGAACACCCAGATAAAACACAGCCCTTCCATTTTGCCTTTAACTCCAGAAGGGGAAGAAAGAAACAATTATACAATTACGAAACAGGGCAAAAGGGCCTGTAAATGGCCCCAGTGAGTTGTTCTTTACATAAGAAAGTTTTACCATTGTGTGGCAAGCACGCCTTCTTTTCCTTCCTTCCACTTTTTTGACCTCTGCCGTTATCTCTAGATTTATCAGCAATACTAGATGGCTTTTTCACATCAGTAAGCACCATCCAAAATATAACAATCAGAAAGAATCAGAGAAAATAAATCAATGTCCACAAACAACCGACCAATTTTGGCAAGTACAATTTATTCATAAAAGCTACAGTTCACTGGGGATTCTCTCGTCTTGCATCCACAATGCCCTTGATTCAGATGCCAGCTTGGTGAGCGCCAGGTGGCAGCCAAGATGGGAAGTCATGCATTGTTCCATCCGGTTTGCTTTGTTCCCCTAATGCCTCTGGTCTCCCTCTTTTTAATCTCAGAGGCACACTTTATTCTAGAAATTCTATAGGATTGTTATCCTAACTAATTGAAGATAGAAATTAAAGTTGAGCCGGCCTTGTGTTTTGTTTTTGTTTTTGTTTTTGTTTTGCAGGGGTTGGAGTGTGGAGGGAGGGTGTTGTAAAAAGGGGGCCTCCTGGTCTTGTCCATAGGCTCACTGCTCTGAGAATTTCTGACGCCTTCTCCTGATCTTGGGTATCATTGCCCCTCAGAGGTCATAGTCATGCACCGGCAGAAACCATCTTGGCAAAGAGACTTCCATATTTCAGCTCTATGCTCTGTTTAGGATTAATTGCATACCTCCCCCCCCCCCGGGGGCTCTGTGTTGCCCAGCCAACACTACACGTATTTTGTCTTAGATCCCTTCTTTCGTGTGTTTCAGTTTACATTTACATTCCTAAGCATTTCTCTTCCTCTCTTTATGAAAGCCTGCTTATGTCTGAGGTGCAAGGAGGAAGCTAAATGCTTTGCTTTCCAGCCAGGGCCAAGAGAAAGGGGAAGGGGACGAAAGGGAACATAGACGTGGGTGGGAGAGGAGAATGGAAAATATATCAAACAAAAGCACTCTTAGAGCTGTAAACAAGGGCTCCTAGACCTGAAAACACAGAGTAAATAATTCCGCTGACAATAATTAATTAACAACAATAGTTTGCACTCAGAGCTCAGCTTCCATCCGGTAACCTCAGAGCACTTCACAAACCACACTTAATTAAGGCTCTCGGCCCCCTGTGGAGGGGAAGCGGGTATTAATAGCACCCTTTCTCCTGCGTGGAAACAAAGGCACGGTGGATGGAGTTCATGGCTCGCCCAGCAGCTTGCTCCTCTGGAAACGCTGGTCAGTGGGGAAGAGAGGAGCCTTCAGTCAGGTTAACAGGGTCCAGGTCCGTGTCACCCAAAGTGGCAGGGGGTGACCTGCCTCGGTGACCGGTGTGTACCGTTGGTAATTAGTTGCCAACCCGACACACACCTGCTGTCCGTGTGGTTCACGCATCTTGTCCTCACCTAGGCTGGCTACCTGGCTTACAGCCTCTTATCTGGTCCAAGCACAGGAAATCTCAGCTTCCCGCTCCCAGAGCAAGCTGGGAGGTGAACTCTCCTGCACAGACAGTATTTAATTTGTGATGGCTTGATGAGGTTAGTCACCTTGCTCCTTACCTCTGTGTTCTCCTGGCCACGTGGCCGCCAGACTTACTTTCTGCTGCTACTTTGTCATGGGGGCTGACGGAGAGGGACCCGGGAGGAACAGAGGAGAGACCCCCGCATCTGTCTGGGTGGTGCTGTCCTGCCCTTCCCCCTCCCCCTTCATCCTCCTGGTAGCCCTCGGCTGGCAGCTGCTACTGTGCTCCCCCCCACCCCCGCCCGGGCCCCCCAGATGGAAGGAGGAAAGATTAGCTCTCCCTGCATCTCATGCCAGGGCTGCGTGGTGGATTAGGTTGGCAGAGAGACCCGAATAGCTCCATCTTCGGGAGCAGAAAGATCCTTCTCAAGGTCACTCTGCAACATACATATGTTTCTGAGTTGCTCGGGAAAGCTGCCTTCCTGGTCCACTCAGATCCTGGATCCTGACTTAGAAGAATCCTAAACGCTACTGGTATTGGCATTGCTTTTTAAGCCAAGCATTTTGCAAAACACGCCCCTTGTCAATTTCCCCACAATGAAATTTTAAGTTATTATTAATCCTTTGAATACTTATTTTGTAGGGAAATGTATAATTACAAAGAGCTATTAAAAATTCGGTAATGATCTTATACAGATATACATTTACTTATAACAATATCAAATACACTTGAAATTTAAAAAAAAGGTAGGTGTATTTACAAAACACTCTTTTTTTTTTTTTTTTTTTTTTTTTTAGGTGAGAGACGACACTCAATGTATGGTCAAATTTGAAACTGCCCGCCATAATCCACATCCTTCAAGGACCTTTGGCACATGGGTTGGAGATATTTGTTTTATCATGTGAGAGATATAAAAGTTGGGGTGACTAAGCCTTTGGGAATTCCCAGAAATAGACATAACATGTTCCTGGATGCTTACACCGTTTGGCTGGATTTTGAATACCAGAAGCGGACTTACCCTTTCTTTCAGAGGAGCATGAAAACCATGGAGGGGCACCTGGGTGATTCATTCGGTTGAGCGTCCAACTTCGGCTCAGGTCATGATCTCGCAGTCCGTGGGTTTGAGCCCCGTGTCGGGCTCTGTGCTGACAGCTCAGAGCCTGGAGCCTGCTTTGGCTTCTGTGTCTCCTTCTCTTTCTGCCTTTCCCCCACTCATGTTCTGTCTCTCTCTCAAAAATAAACACTTAAAAACATTAAAAAAAAAACATGCAGTGCACATGGGCCCATTTGGGAAAATGCCTTGAGCCTTCAGGGGATACCTCTTCTATAGGTTTCTACCATTACTCTAGGATTCCTCTGCATGCCTTTTTTCCCCTGGAGTTTATCAAAGCATCTTGTAAAAAATGATCACAATAAGGATCACAGAAGCTATGCAAAACACAACCTTGGTGGATCTACAACATATCAGAGGACGGTGTAATTCTTTTCTTTTTTGAATTAGAATTCTTCTGGGGCAGGGTGGCTTGGTTAAGTGTCCGACTTCGGCTCAGGTCATGATCTCACGGTTTGTGAGTTCGAGCCCCGCATCGGGCTCTGTGCTGACAGCTCAGAGCCTGGAGCTGCTTTGGATTCTGTGTCTCCCTCTCTCTCTGCCCCTACTCGCCCTCCCCATCTCTCTCAAAAATAAACGTTAAAAATTTTTTTTGAATTAGAATTCTTCTTCCCATGCGCTCTCAAGGTCTAGGAGGTCAACACAGAGGGCTAAGGAGGATTCAGGGCTCAGAAAAATTATTGTAAAGAGAACAGATTGTTGTACAGACCAAGCATAGCTTGACGCCACTCATGGTGAGCATTTATTGGGCTCCTGCTATGTCGATATATTTACAGAGATTCAATAACAAGGTACATGAAAAATGTATACAGCACTGATACTGTTACCTATTTTCTGCACAATTGTGAAGGGTCGTTATACTCATCCCTATCTTGGAGAAAATTCGGGTGTAAGGTGTGACCTGCTCAAAGTCACGTTCTGGCGAATGGCAGAGCTGGAGTCCAATGCAGCTACGACTCAATATTAGGAGCTCAGGCTGTGGCTCCGTGTATCTGTTGGGAGGCTCACTGTTTCCCAAGAATAACTTGGAAAACTTAACTTGCCGCACAACTGTGAGGGCTCTCAGTACCTGGTGGCCCCCACTGCGGACGGCTGGCTGCCCTACGTGCAGTGGGATGTGAACTCCCGGAAGGTTCTGCCACCCGCGAAAAAGAGTGATGCCTTGTGGAGAGCTGGAGCTGTGTGGTGGGATCGGAGATGCTAGTTTTGTCTTTAAAGGAAAAATCCATGAACCCAGAGCCAAGAGTTTGAGTCGCAATGTACCAATGTTCTCCCCCAAACCCCAGTTTTCCTCCATGTGACCTGATGGTTCATTCAGTCATCACATAATGTTTGAGTCTCAACCTTGAACCAGGCACAGTGTTGGGGGGGGGGGGGTGCTATTCTCTACCCTTTAGGAACTCTGGTGGTAGATGAATTAAAAAAGGGGATAATAATGCAGTGTAACAAGTGGAATAATAGAGACCTGGAAAACATCTGTGGATGCCTGGTGGAATTAAGGAAGTGTTCACAGAAGAGGTGACATTTGAATAAGGTCTCAAATACCTGCGAGTTGGCGAGAGGAAGGATTCAATGCAAATTAACTGCCGTGTGTGCGCGTGCGCATGCGTATTCCTTCCCTGTATCAGTTAATAGTGCCAGGCTTCGGGGATACGACTGTGAATGGGACAAATATCCCACCCCTAAGATGCTTAGTCTGATTAGGGAGACAGGTCACTGCCATATGGAATGTTAAACGTTGTAATGAGCACATATAGAAGGAGCTCCAACTCAGCCTGGGGCAGGGGAAGAATTTCAAGCCGAGAAGACAGGTTGGGAGTTTGGAAGGGCACCACACGCCCCAGTGCACTGTCTATGGGCAAAATGGTAAGGCTGGAGAATGGTATAAAGGGTCATACGTGCCTAGCTAAAAATTTGGATTTTTATCCTGAGACAATGGAGAATTTTTTTGGGGGGGGGGAGAGGAGGGATTTCCTGTGAAATTGGAAAAAAGAGCCTGGGGGAGAGAGTACCGTGGTAAACCTCTGTGCAAGTTCTTATGATGGGGGCAGCTGGTGGGTGGGCAGAGTGAGAGGAGCTGATCTAGAAGATGGCCCTGAATAAGAAAAGACAGTTTATAGATGAGGTCTGGGGGCAGAAGAAGGATTCGGGGGGTAAGGCAGAGTGAGAATGAGATCTAGTTTCCCTGACACCAACACTGCAGCTGGAAAAGATCTGGTGGAAAGATGGCGAGTTCACCTCTGGACATATTTGATGAGGTGCTTGCTACATATTCAGTAGACGTGTCTGCTTGGTCAGGTAGGGGTCGATGACCACGCCTCCGGGGAAAGGCAGGAGCTGCCTGGGTTTGTGGGTGCACCTGTAGTGATGGCAATGCGCATGGAGGTCCGAGGGTACCTCCCCAGGGAAGGGAACACTTGGGGCCGATGCTGACGCCGATCTGCTATTGTGGAGATTGAAAGGGAAAGCCAGAGAGCTATGGGGAAGACAGGAATGAACGAGATCCTGGAGGCCGAGAGAAGATGGGTGTGGGGAAAGCAGCCTGTGCAGGAGCAGGAGGGAGAGGAAAGGTGGACCACTGGGCTGGTAATGGGGGGACCACTGGTAGATCCAAGAGGGCCTGGCATCTCCCGTGTGCACTTCATGAGGCTGCTCCATGCCTGTGAAGCAAGAGACTGTGAGCTGCTAGATGAATGTCAAGTATGCGTCCCCTGCCTGCACCTCCTCCCGTTCCCTTTCTCCACCCCCAAACACTCGTCAACACTACTTCCAGCTGCCAACCCCACCTTGTTTCTTATTAGCTTCTCTTCCTCCAGGAAGCCTTCCCAGATTCTCAGCAATGGAAACCGCTCCTTGGCCCCCTCCTACCACAAACCCAAGCCTGGGTAAAATGTTCCCCTTCTGGTCTTTCATCACACCTTGTGCATCTCTGTATCCTCAAGGATCCACCTGTACCGTCCATTATCTGTTTATAACATGTCCATTTAGTGTCCCTCAGGTGTGTCTGTTTATGAGGACGAGTCATGTCTGACGCTCCTAGAATCCCCTCATTGCAGCTGAGTGCCTGACACTTAATAGAGCCTCGATAAAACGTGGTTGAACATGAATGAACAAATAGGAGGCAGACACCCAGGTGTCTGTTTTCTTTTTCTAGAAACCAGAGCACTCAACCTGTCAGCACAACAGCTTTCGGCCACTCACCTAAGAAGCAAAGCAGTTGGTGGGGAGCTGTGACCAGACCAGCTGACAGTGCTAATTAAAACATCCAACCCATGTGTATGCAAATCCAGAAACAGCGTGTCAGGGAAGATAACTCCTGATCCGAACTCATCCCCAGAGCTTTTCCTGAGCCCAGCTGTTGAGAGGCAATCTGCAGCACGGCCACTTGATAAAATTATTTCTGTTTGGTGAGTGTGGGTGGGCATGCCGGTGTGTGAAAACCAGGACGGTCGGGGCAGGAGCTGATGGGAAATCAAATCATGGAAGCTTCAGGAATGAAAGCACGGTGGAAAAAAAAAAATCCTTAGGGACCTCATCAAGTTTGGGGTTAGAGAGCAGGACCAGGGGAAGAAATATCTGATTGTTATACTTCCCTTACACTACCTGACTTTCACGTTCAATGCAGCATCGAGCCACAAACACAAATTCATAGGCACAAACCTTAGACGAATTATCTCGGCAGCCCTCGAAGCTTTAGAGCTGGTGCTTAACGCCTTCCAGTTACCAGATTCAACACAGAGCGATATTATACGTTTATTGGGGGCAGAGAGTTGTCTTCTAAGAATCTGCAATGCCGTTCACAGGAAACGTGTTACTTGCGGGTGAAAGGAGATGTGGGTCCTTGTCCCAGCTCTGTCACACACTGGCTGTGTGATCCTGTGCAAATCACTTGGCTTCTCTGAGCCTTTGTTGCCTGTTCTTGAAATTAGGGTCTCCAGACTATCAGATCTCTGGAGTTTCTTCTTACACTATGATGATGCAACTGTACTCTCCTGATTTTGTAGACCAGGATCGGGCTAAGTTCAGGTTCACTCAGAGGGGGTGAGTCAGTCCCTGGCTTATCGGCAGGGATGCTATCTCCCAGGCTATTGGTTTAAGGTTTTTATTTTTGAGAGAGAGAGAGAGAGAGAGAGAGAGGGCACAAGTGGGGGAGGGGCAGAGAGAGAGGGAGACACAGAATCTGAAGCAGCCTTCAGGCTCCGAGCTGTCAACACAGAGCCTGACACGGGGCTTGAACCCACGAACCGTGAGATCATGACCTGAGCCGAAGTCAGACGCTTAAACAATTGAGCCCCTCAGGCGTCCCCCAGACTACCAGTTTAGATCGCTCTCCTCCGTTTAGACTCAGCCCCCGGTTTTTGTCATGTGCATACGTCCCCGATGTGTTGTTTATTGAGCCGACTCTCCTCCATCTTCCTTCTCCTGGCCTTTTAAGAATTCCCCCCTCTTTCTTGGTCTGGCTTTGGGCAATGCAGCTGGGCAGTTGTGAGCATCTAGTCAGGTGACTGCCTGGCCCCGTCCTGGAAAACGTACAAAGAAGAGAAAAAGAAGAGTGGAAGTTGGGTGCGTTTATGCCAATGCCTTCTCCTGGAACTCACACAGCTCTCTGCAGCTGCATGCAAACTGGGCCAGGACTACCATTCAAAGTGCCTCCTGGAAGTGCCCGCAATACTATTCGATCACAGTGTCAGGCCTGGAAGAGTTCACCTTTCTGCTCTCAGGCTCTGTGCTGCTGTCTTCAGGCTGAGTTGGCCAATGGGGATGCCACAGACTTCTCTGTTATTGGCTGGGGCGGCACTCCATTCTTTTTCGCTACAGAGGGGTGGCCAGAGTTTCCAGGGAGCTGGAAAGAATGGAAATGCCTCCTGCTCGGACACTGCCCTGGGCTGGTAAGTCTCTAGGCAGGGCCTTAATTTTAGGCGTGCTTCTTTCCAGGTTCTCGATTGCTATCACTCCCGCAGTTCAGCCTTCTTTGTCCGTGTTCGAGCGAGTCAGCCCAGGACCGATAAATCACGGGAGTCCACAGTTTTGTTCTACAGCCTCCTCGATTCACTTAACTATTTATGAAACGCCTACTATGTGCGGCCCTTCTGCTAGATGCCGGGAATACAGAAATGGACAAACTCTGGCACACGATATTTTGAAGTTAGCGGGAGAAAGTCAAATAAAAAGAGAAGTTGTAATCAGAGATATGAAATGGCCAGTTGTTGTTGGAGCAGGGGAAGATAATGACCAGCATTCTCGGGAAATCAGGCAAGTTTCTTATTGGCGGAATTTTTAGAAAACGGCGAGTGGCGAAGTTTGCTGGGGGGCAGGGGGAAGATTGCCCGGACAAAGCCTGCTTGGCTGTTAAAGGGCAGCGCTTGGATACCGGTGAGAAGCTCCCTATGGCTGCAGCAAGAGGCGTGAGGGGTGCAGAGCCGGAGATGAGGCGGATACGATATTGGCAGGACCCGCTTCCACACAGTGAGGTGCCACCTGAGAGGGGACAAGGGGAGGGGAAAGATCGATCCCTGAGATGGCATGTGCCAGCACGAGCCAGACACTCCGCACGCGCCATCTCCTCCGACCCACCCCTGTGACGACGTACGCATCCCAGGGCGAGTTGCTGAGCCAGGCCAAGCTTTTAAGAATCATAGTAAAAGAGAGAGAGAGAAAAAAATGGGGAGGGGGGCCACCTGGGTGACTCAGTCGGTTGGGCATCTGACTTCAGCTCAGGTCATGATCTCACGGTTTGGCTCGTGAGTTCAAGCCCCGAGTGGGGCTCTGTGCTGACAGTTCAGAGCCTGGAGCCTGCTTCAGTTCTAGGTCTCCGTCTCTCTCTCTCTGCCCCTACCACCCCCCCCAAAAAATAAATAAACATTAAAAAAAAAAAGGATCATAGTAAAAGAGGAGTAATAACCTCTTCCTCCCAGGGCAGCTAAAAAGGTTAGACACAAGAAACTTCTGTTTCTGTTAATGTGGGACTCCCTCAGGCTGGTAAAATTGGGCTTGGGGTGGGGGGATTCTGTGGGGATTCTGACGACCATCTCCTCCCTGTAGAGGTTGATTTGGGGAAAGGGAAATAGAGACAGAAGCTGAGGAGAGAAAAGTCGTCTTTGCTCAATACTCAAAACTCACACGTATTAAAATAAGGCCATCGCGGGTACAGATCAAACTCTACCATACATCCTCTTTAGTTTCTACATGTTAATTGCTTTAATCTTGTTATTTATTTTCAGCCTCACAAAAGCTCTAGGAGGTTGGTATTACTGATTCCTATTTTACAGAAGAGGAAGTTGAGCCCCAGTGTGACTAAGGATATGTCCGAGGGCCATTCAGCTGAGACCTTAAATGGTAAGGACTCCGGCTACACAGGCTGGTGAGCCTGGGAGGAGAAAGGAAGAGTGAAGGACTCGGAAAATGTGCCACAGGCCTTAGTGGTTCCTCTTCCGGGGGGCAGAAGTCTGCTCTTGTGAATTCTTCCCTGCTTCCAGGGGGAGGAAGGCGAAATGGTCCATAATCAGGACTGGGGAGAGCAGAACAGTCATGCTGAGAGGAGATAACTCTATAAACAGCCACAGGGCGAAGAAACTCAGCAAAAACATAATGAAGGCTCTTCTCTGAGACTACCGTGGGAAGCCCTGCTCTGCTAACCTCTCTGATGAGTGCTCGCTGATAACTATGTATTACCGCTCAGAATCACAGGCGGTAATTGCTAGACACGAATTTAGTCTGAAAGGTGAGATGGGGGAGATTGGAGCTGGCCTGCTTCGGTTCCCTCTCCCGGGGTTAATGTCCGCGGACAAGGGATAGTGCAGCCCTCTGGCCCCAGAGGATGGGACGACTTTTGGAATTCTGGAATTCTGGATGCCTTGTGCCCTGGTCACAGAAGAATCTCAAGCAGAAACGGCAAATCCACCCCATGTGAAACCTGACATACTCAAAATGCTCTCATAAAAGGACTACGGCAGGATATTGGGAACATTCAGTCGAGTTTCCCGGCCGCCTCGTTAGAAGGGAGCCATCCAGGGGGCCACCTCACCCTGTCACAGCCCCGCGAGAAGACTCCAGCCCCACCTTGAATATCTGAGGGGAGATACTCCTCTTACCTTTTGTTTTCATTTCTCCATGGCTCTCGGTGCCTGAACCTCAGAAGCTCACCACGTTTTGTTTCTTGGCTTCTGCTATTTTGGGTTTGTGAAGTCATTTCTTAAGTGAGGAAGTGTGGTCAGACAGCGAGAGCCCACATTTCAGAGCCCCAGCATCTGTCCCAGCGAACGAGAAAGCAAAAACTCTTATCGTCTCCCCACTCTACTTTCCAGGAGGCAACTGCAGGATTTTCTGCACAAGATATGACGGGGCAGAGTGAGGTCCCTGGGCTGGGCGGCGGGGCCACGGAGCAGAATTTCTGAATAGGCAGATTTAGACCCCTCTGAAGCACCCTGAGGATTGACAAGGAAGGTCCTAGAAAGGAATGACGTCTGACCCCAGCGAGGGAATGGATAGAGCGAGTGGCAGGGCATCGAACACAGAGCCTGGGGGTGGAGGTGCTCTGTTCTAAACATTTCTGCTGCAACAGCATAGCCAAAGTGGGCTCCTAAACCTCTAGGGTCTCCTTCCTGGTCAGGGGTTGGCCTGGCTTGGAGTGGACCAAGTATCCCCTTGACCCTGAAGCCAGTGCTCAGCTACTCTCCCCCCAGTGGCACATCCGTTCTGACCTTGGGCCCTGAGGACATAAGAGAGGCATCTAGCAAGCCAGCTTACCTCCCTCCCCTCCTTCCTGTTCCAGCTATAATTGGGAAAATGCTTTCCTGTCTTAAAAATGCATGGGCACAGAAGATGAATGGGGACAGAGAGCTAAATCCACTATTACTATTCTCCTCGACCCTGTTTATTTTCCACGGAAACTAAATAATGGATCTAAACTGTTTGCTGTTACTTTAAGGAGCTGCTGATGCATCGTAGAAATCTTTGAAAACATTCTCTTTAGATTCAGGATTCTACTTCAAATAAAGCTATTTGTCTCCACTTCCCCCCCCGCCCCCCGATTTTTTGTTTTGCAGAATCTTTTGCGAGGGAAAAGAACCTCTCTCGGCCAGGAGTTTCAGCAACAGGTTTTGTTTAGCCCCTACCTGGAGTCCCCAGATTTGGGACTGGGCCTTGATGAGAATGCCAGGGCATGGGTTCCACAACCCATTAGCCCCATGCCTAATTCTGGGGACTCGGGTGCTCTGCTAGCACTTACTATTTCCCTGCATATTCTAACGACACAATTTTGATATTAGTAGGGAACTTATTATGTATCCCAACTCCGTATTTTACAAAAAAAATTTTTTTAGTGTTTATTTATTTTGGGGAGAGACAGAGCATGAGTGGGGGCGGGGCAGAGAGAGAGGGAGACACAGAATCTGAAGCAGGCTCCAGGCTCTGAGCTGTCAGCACAGGGCTTGAACTCCTGAACTGCAGGATCATGACCTGAGCCAAAGTCCGATGCTGAACTGACTGAGCCACCCAGGTGCCGCCCCCCCCGCAACTCCCATCTTGTTACTGGTGACAAAAGTAAGATTAGAAAAGGGTTCACCTACCTGCCTGGCTCAAGGTCACCGGAGTCGTGGTGACACGACCAGATGGGGACTCAGATGTCCTGGTTGAGTGCTCTTGTCTCCCTTTCCCCACTCACGATTTCCACAGGAAATGGGGATTCGGTGGGCATATTTGGTTATTTGGGTTATACCTCTGTTGGACAATCGCTACGCTAAAAGTCTCTTGAAGTACACGGCACGAGCTTCTGATGACTACAGCGTGTTTGGAAGTCGTGGTTCCCCTGCCTCCTGGAGCTCAGGAAGTGCGAGAGGGCACCAGGGTCTCACCTGTCTTCTTCTCCATTCATCAGAGCAGTGATGCTCAGCCAGGAGCTCCGGTTGGAGCCACCAGAGGACATTTTGAAAAAAATGCACTCTCAACAACTGAATGAGAATTTCCTAGGAAGGGGCGATAGGTGTGCACTTTGCACAACTTTGCATAAGAGGGGATTTGACAGAGTCCCTTGTGTAAATAATGGGACTGCACAGAGAGACCAACTCTGAAGCACCCTGGGGATTGTCAAGGAAAGGAGTAAGTCTGACCCTGACCCTGGAGGAGGGAGTGGATAGAGTGAGTGTCCCTTGGTAGTCTGGAAGAAATCCCCAGAGCCTGAGGACTCAGCCTATTCTTTTTCCTAATCTGCCCTGGTAAATACCCTGCATGAGGTCTGTGTGTGTAGGGATGTGGACCACCAACTTGATATGGAAAAGCATCCATCTCAGCCAGGCCCGTCTCTGGCCCTCAGGGCTTCCGGGAGAAATAGGAAGTGGAAACCAGGTACAAGATAATTCGTGTCTCACCCAAACCATGAAACACAATGCTGTGATTGATGTCAAAGTGTAAAACCTAAAGCATCCCTCTTCCCTTCCCTTCCCTTCCCTTCCCTTCCCTTCCCTCCCTTCCCTTCCCTTCCCTCCCCTCCCTTCCCCTTCCCTGCCTTCCCCTCCCCTCCCCTCTCTTCTCTTCTCTTCTCTTCTCTTCTCTTCTCTTCTCTTCTCTTCTCTTCTCTTCTCTCCCTTCCCTGCTCTTCCCTGCCCTTCCCTTCCCTCCCCTCCCCTCCTCTTCCCTTCTCATCTCTTCTCTTTTCTTCTCTTCTCTCCTTTCTCTTCTCTTCTTTCTCATCCCTTCCCTTCCCTCCCTTCTCTCCCCTCCCTTCCCCTCCCCTCCTCTTCTCTTCTCTTCTCTTCTCTTCTCTTCTCTTCTCTTCTCTTCTCTTCTCTTCTCTCCCTTCCCTCCCCTCCCCTTCCCTCCCCTCCCCCTCCCCTCCCCTTCTCTTCTCTTCTCTTCTCTTCTCTTCTCTTCTCTTCTCTTCTCTCTCTCTTGTCCTAACATTGGAGGATCAATCAGGGTGGGAAGAAGCCCCTGACCTCTAGGGAGGATCAGCACGAGTCAATGGCTATTTTCAGTCTGTAACCTCTAGGGTAAAGGCTTCCCCAGAGACAAGCAAGAAATTCCACCTAATTTGCTCCTGATCTGTTCCACGGGTCATCAGTCTGCTGTTACAAGACCCCAGTCCTGCTTCTCAAGAACTAGGACTAAGGAGGGGCAAGCCTCTCTCCCAAAAGCCTAATCATACAGGGTGGTCAGGAGAGCAGGTGGAAGGAGACCAAAGGGGACAGAGCAACACTTGGTTCACGACTACTGAGATGTCAGCCAAGCAGCCTTGCCAGCTCTCCTGGCCGTCCTTGGATTTGGGCTGGCAGCAAGAGTGAGAGGGAGGAGGGAGACAGAAGAGGCACCGCAGCAGAAGGAAACTATGGAAGCATCTGGAAATAGACATTGTTTCCAGCCATGAATCAGCAGTTCTTTGTTGGTATCCATGAGGGAGGGCCTCTACTCTACTGGACATACAAGCAGTCAGGTTCCTGAGCAGGCTCTGATTTAGGCCAGGCACCTTTGGACAAGTCTGGAATGTCTGAGCTGGAACTTTTCCTGGATGAGAGACTAGTAATGGAACAACCACAGCCTCATTTTCAGGGCCAGGCATTTTCCTATAAAAAGTTGGGGGGCAATGAACCATATTTGGCTCCCAGATATACATTGATAAGCCTGTTTCAAATTGAATTTAAAATGCTTTATGTTGGGGCATGCACTTTCCAGTTTGCCCCAGCCCCTGGTTTCCTGTCATGTTTTCTACCAAGGTGGATTTAACTTTTACATTATTGCTGTTTATAATGGGCCATATTGTCCCCTGCATTTTCTGACCTCCCTACTGTATTTGTGAAACCACATGATCATCGTAGGGAAGGCATTGTTGTTATTCCCCCTCTTACAGGTGAAGAAGTTGTAACTAAGAGATAGCTCTGATTTGGCTGAGCTCTCATGGCTAGTAGGTGTCAGAGGCAGAACTCAAACCTCTGGCTTGCAGGCTAAAAAGCATTTATCCCAGGCCACACATAACATAGTCTCTGGGAACCCACTGACCAGCCCCACCCCAGCCTCCCACTCTCTCCCTCTGCTGACCTTCAAACCCATACATTCACGCACGCGCATGCGCTCTTAGGGCATCATTGGACGGGGAGTTACCCTTATATATTTCTCTTCCTCCTCCTTTGGCCTAGAGATGACTCAGAAACTAAGGGGGGAGATCTGCATCTCCTGATGAATAGTGATGTTGAGCATCTTTTCATACACTTTTTGACCAGTTTAATGTCATCTTGGGAGAAATGTCTGCTCAATTCCTTCTCCCAATTTAAGGGTCATTTTTTTTTAAATTGCTACCAAGTTTCAGAAATGTCTTCAAATTCAAGAAATGGAGTAAAATGGTGATTGTCAGGGGCTGAGAGTTGGGGGAAACGAGAGGTTTCTATTCAATGGGTATAAAGTTTCAGTTAAAGATGAGTACGTTTCAGAGATTGCAGTACAACATTGTGCCTATTGAACTCAAAAACTGAATCATGCACTTAAAAATTTGCCGGGAGGGAGATCTCAAGTTAAATGTTCTTATCCTAATAAAGAAGAAGAAGGAAAAAAAAAAGACACCGGGAGGGAAGAAGATGGGCACAGTAGGTGGGTGACAGAATTCACATTGCATTTTTTCCCCAGGATCCCCAGACAAGGCAGTAGAGGCCTAGAATTGTTTGGATGGAATCTCTATACACTTTGCCCTTCTCCATCTTGTTACCAAAGACTGAAACAGCCCCAAGGTTGAAAATTTGTCCTGAAGTCAGATCAGAGTTGCAAATGCAGGAAGTTAAGCCATAACTGAGTTTGCATTTAACTTCGGCAATGGCAACGCAAGGAGGCACAGATTCGGGGGTTGTTGTTCATGGTTTCAAAACCCTCCTCAGTTTCAAAATTCCCATGCATCTTCCCTTGGGAATCCACCTCACTGGGATTGGTAACAGCCAGAGTAAGTCATCGGGCAGCAGGTAACATGCAGTCCTGGCTAATGGAAATTGCTCAGTTTGCTCTCTACTGAGCAGAAAGCTGTTGGGCCCCAATTACTTTCTGCACAAATATGAACGAGTGACTCTGTCATCCTGACCCTTCAAGGCTAACGTGGCTCAAAGGTCTAGGCTTTCTTATCACCCCTGCAAAGTGTTTTCTGTGATGAAAAAAGAAAGTGTGTTTATTTCCCTTTGAGAATCATTCCTTTCCCATATCGCAGGCCGGGTCATTTTCAGGATGGCAGTGAAGCATGGGGAGGTTTAATGGCAACTGGGATGAGGTCGGCCAGGGGAGGTGGGGACGGTTTTGCATGTAACCGGGTCAGATCCAGAAGAGGGCAGTGCCCTCTCTTGTTGCCCCTATGAGTGAATTCATTCCTGGGAGGGGGAGTGCTGATGCACAGTGGTATTAGGTAGGAGCATCATTTCACAACAAAGTCCAAGGCTCAGGACAGATTTGCTGTTCATTCCACCCAAAAGTTACATATGCAACGCCCCTGGTTTTCTCTTGTCTTGACTTTGATGTTGGACCACTCCCTCCACCTTCTTGATTTGGTGATTCTTGCAGGTGACAGTGAGGACAGCAGGGTGCCCCCCTCTGACCCCTGAGGTGTCAATACTGTTGGCTTCCTAGGTGTCCTAGCATTCCCCTGCCTGTCCCAGGCGTCCCTGCTGACTCCTTCCAGGAACTTCAACTGGGCCCAGCGGAGGAGCTAAACCACGGTGTGGACTGGCCAAGGAAAGGCAGGAGGAAATGGTTTGGGAAATAGTATTGAAAAATGGTCCTGTGAGAGGATTGGATTTTCTTAGCAAGTGAAAGGGAAGACCAAGAACCAGAAATAGGTTGGCACTAAGGGGTTGATACAGGGATGGGTGGATTTGGAAGATAAACCAGGGTCAAGAATAAAAATATATTTTTGGGAATTGGAAATTAAAAAAAATGAATTCTGATTAGACACAATGGTGATTGGATAGGAGATTATGGGAGAACGTGCTTTTTGGAGCCTTGTCAGGAATCTGATGGGCAGTGGGACTTGGCCTTAGCTGCCATTCATGTGACATGGTTCCCGCCTTCCCTCTCCCCATGACCTTCCCTTCTGTCCCAACCACACAGAACATCTTTTAGCCTCTCCACCACCCCTCACCCTCTCCACCATCAGCTCTTAACATGCTCTGTTCTCTCTTCCTAGGACATTCTAACCGTCACCTCATCACTTGGCTAATAAATATCTCTTCATTTCAGGTACTGACCTAAATAAAAGTCACCACCTCTAGGAAGCCTTCCCTGACCACCATTCCCTTCTCAGTTTTGACTCATTGCTTCCTTCCTCCCTACGCCCTCATTGCTCCTGAACTTTCTCTACCCCAGCACTTGACACACCTCTTTACAAGGGCTTATTCAATGCCATTTCTCTCCCAACAGACTCTAAGGGCCAACAAAGCAAGGGACCATGTCTATATTGATTCTGGCCCCTCCAATACTTTGCAAAATAAGTAAATTACGAGTAAGTTTAATTTATTCTTATGAGGTACCTTCTTTTCCCTGCCCTGAAGAGAGTGCCAAATACACTTTCTGACAAGAAAGATCGAGTTTTGCACTGTACGTGTCCAAAGTAGTCAGTGTTGCCTCCTCAGCCAACCATAAGCCCCTCGAGAATAGAATCTGTATGTTCTACCTCATCTTTCTCTCTCCCTCCATAGGCTACTTCCTTCCACAAAATCCAGTGTTGGACCTACAGTAGGTGCTCAATTAAAAAAAAGAAAGTGTTATTGGATTGCCGTGGTTAGCTGTCAGAAAGAGGGTATTATCTCTGCTTTAAGAGATAAAACAATTTGCTTCAAACTTGTCTGAGTGTTTGGAATCAGACAAGAGTCCTTTTTAAAATGGGAAAATGGGACTTTAATAGGTCTCGCCCTCCTTCTTTCCTTGCAGAAGATGAAGGAGGCATTTCATTCAGTTGGAGATGCCGTCTGCAGCAAATAACCCTTGGGATTTGAGAGGGATTATTTGGCCACTGGAGGGCTCTTACATTTTTCCATGTAATGCAATTGAAACCTATTCAGAATGGCTAAATAATTAATGCCGCATTGTGCGGAGTGTGCTTCCTACTTTCGATCACAATTTTTTAAATGCAGAATTTCAAGAAGACTAGACTTAATTTACTGTGTGTTTTGCTTCTTCAACAAAAACATGAGATGAATAATTTCCCCACATCATGACTTTACATTTCCCCGTAAATAGGGCATCTGTTAACATGGATTATTATGTATGCGATGCTAACGTGATTAGGCTCAAACACTCACCCAAAAAGCTAATTTTTTCAGAGGAATGACTCATGAGAAAAAGAGAACAAAAATCCAGGGAGAAAACACTACTAAAGAAGCATCTATAAGGGCAAGAAGTTAGGAGCAAGCTTGGCATTTTGGAGTAAGAGGATGAGAATTATTTGTTCAACAATATTTATCATGGGCCTACTATGTGTCAGTCACTGGGTTGGCTACTGGACAGACAAATAACAGCTCTAATAGTGACAATAGCAGCCCAGCCCACTGAGGGCCAGGATTTTGCTTTATTCACCACTAATTCTAGAACCCTGGATCAGAGCCTGACTTGTAATAGTTACGCAATAATATTAAGTACATAGGGAATGTTTACTGAATGCCTTTTTTATGCCTTGGATTGTTTTAAGAATTTTACACATGTTGTTTTAAAAAAATTTTTTTAAAGTTTATTTATTTTTGAGACAGAGAGAGACAGAGCATGAATGGGGGGAGGGTCAGAGAGAGAGGGAGACACAGAATCGGAAGCAGGCTCCAGGCTCTGAGCCATCAACACAGAGCCCGACGCGGGGCTCGAACTCATGAACCACGAGATCATGACCTGAGCCAAAGTCGGACGCTTAACCGACTGCGCCACCCAGGCGCCCCTACATGTTGTTTGTAATCCTCACACTATTATAAGGTCAGGAGGAGTAGTACCCTCGTTGTACAGGTGGGAGACTGGAGACTGAAACTAACTGGAAGATCACTAGAGATGGAATTCAAATCTGCCTGACATCAAGGCTGATATGCAAAATGTGCTTCCAATCGTTCTACTCTGTAAAGACGATGTGCCTGCAATCTGGGCATTCACACCTAGTGCCAGAAATAAAGGTGCAAGCAAATAGCCAAAATAAAGGTAATGTAACTAGAGAAAGACACTTAGGTTGTACTACTTGTCTGCCTGGAGAATTCCGGGAAAGCTCCACGAAGGAGTTAAAATTCAATCTGGTTCATGAAGATGATGTAAAGCAGAGCCACAGCTGACCCCCAGAAGACATACTGCGTGGGCGAGATACAGACCTTTGCTGATGTGGGTCAATAGGGATTATTTGTTACTAGACAACAACCTGTCTTATTCTGACTGTTGCACTGGGGTAAGAAGGCTTCTTTCAAAGTGTAATAAAAAGTGTATACTTGAGGGGCGCCTGGGTGGCTCAGTCGGTTAAGCGGCTGACTTCGGCTCAGGTCATGATCTCGCAGTGTGTGAGTTCGAGCCCCGCGTCAGGCTCTGGGCTGATGGCTCAGAGCCTGGAGCCTGTTTCCGATTCTGTGTCTCCCTCTCTCTCTGACCCTCCCCCATTTATGCTCTGTCTCTCTCTGTCTCAAAAATAAATAAACATTAAAAATTTTTTTTTAAAAAGTGTATACTTGAAATGTGTACATATTGAAAAGTGCACAGCGATAAAGTACACAGAGCAATGGATTTTCATAAACTGAACCTCGAACGAGAAACAGAGTTCTAGCTGCAACCCAGTAACCTGTGTAATGCCCCTACATGGGGTTCTCTGGGTTGCTGTAACAAATTACCAAATCCCAAGTGACTTAAAACAATAGAAATGTATTTCCTTCCAGTTCTGGAGGACAGAAGTCTAAAGTCAAGGTGTTGGCATGGTTATTTTCGTCTGGAGGCTCTGAGAGACAGTCCACTCCACATGTCTCTCCCTTCTGGCTTCTGGGGTCTGCCAGCACCCCTCAGCACTGCTTAGCGCATAGAAGCATCACTCCGACCTCTGTCTCAGCCTTCCCATGGCTTTCCCTTCTGTGTGTCCCACATCTCCCTCTCCTTTCTCTTATGAGGACACCAGCCATTGGACTTTAGGACCACCCTAATCCAGAATGATCTCATCTTGAAGTCCTTAACTAATTACATTTCCAGAAACCCTATTTTCCAAAGAAGCTCATGTTCACAAGTATCAAGGAGGAGGAACAGAAACATATTTTTCGGAGATATAATTTAACTCACTGCAATCCCTTTTAGTCACTCCTTCCCCAAGGGCAATGCTTCGCTGACTTTAATAATTTCACCTTTTTTTCTACTTCACATAAAAGGAATCACAAAGTTTATACTATTTATGTTTGGCTTCCCTTCCCCCTCAAAATTATGTTTGTGAGATTCATTCATATTGTTGCATATAGCTCAAGAAAAATTTTTATCATTGATGTATAGTATTTCATTGTGTCAAGATAACATAGTTTACCCATTGTACTATTAGGGCATTTAGGTATATTTCACTTTAGTGGTATTACAAACCACTAAAGATGTATTGAACATCTTTGCACGCATATTTCTGGTGAAGTTGCACGTGGGTTTCTGTTGGGTATATATCAGGAGAGAAATTGCTGGGTCATAGCATATACATGTGATCAGTTTTATTGGAATCTCCAGATCATTTTCCAATGCAGCTATACAAAACCGGGTATAAACAGAAGAGTAGCAGGATTTGATTTTCACATTTAAAAGATCACTGGCTGAAGGAATACAATGGCACAGAGGTTTAGCTTCAAGATAACGCTCACAAAGGAAAGCAGTCGGAAGCAAATCTAAAAAGAAAGCCGGATCAGAGTATGGAGGGTTCTAACTCTTGGCTTAGAAGTTGGGCTCCTTTTGTTGGGAAAAATGCCATTTTTTTTTTAAAGGAAGAGGATATTATTAGATTTATTTCTCAGGAAGGTGGATGAGAGCCAGGATGAAGACTTTGGACCTTGAAGGGAGATGCTAAGCATGCGAACCCAGGGATGTGGTAAGGGGGATACAGAAGGGGTGAATGGAAGCATTCTGAGTGGAGCCCATAGACCTGTGCCGTGTCCAGAATGTGGTGTGCGAGTGAAAGGGAGCAGTCATTGATACCTTCCAGGCTTCTAACATCTCTAGGACACTTTGTCCAGGGCAGTGGAACGGGGCTGGACTTGCCATTTTCATACCAACACTCTGTATGGGGCGTGGTTGGGTTAGAATTTATGCTGCCTTGGCTGCATCTATCATAGGGATTTTCTCTGGGGCAATAAAGAACTCTCATCACCAACATGTGCATCTGTCAGGATTGGACAGAAAGCCCCGAAGCCACCTGGACATGTGCCATCACCTCTATTTCTAAACATTGGAAAGGAGAGAAAAGCGACTCTAGACTCATTCGGCCGACATTTAAGAACCCGCTGCAAAATACAAAATCTCAACAAAGTGTTATTTTGATCACAAAAGCATGTCAAGGGAATTAGAGAGATCTGGAAAAGGAAACATTTGATCTAAGGGTATCAGGAAGGAGGATGGTGGAGAACATTTCAACCGGGTTTTGAAAGATGAATAGAAATGTTCACAAGGAAAAAGGACTGGGGAGTTGAGGCAACAGAGTCGACCTGGGTGAAGGTCATTCCCCGTAGAGAAAAGAGCGTGTGCCAAGATACCAAGAGATTAAAAAGAATAGCTGACATGTATTGTGCTCTTACTGTATACCAAGCACGATGCTGGGAATTTGACCCAGGCTTACTCACTGGGTCCTGGGTCCTCTACACAACCCACCAAAACAGGTATATTTATTATCTCTCGTTTTGCAGACGAAAACCACCAAAGCTTAAAGAGGCCAAGCTACTCAACCCTAGGACACACAGCTTATAGGGGACAGAGCAGAAATTCTGACCCTGAGGCTTGGGTCTCTAAGTATTGTGAGTTCCCCTACCCCTGAGGAAGAGGCTGGAAACGGTGTTGGACGCTAACACAGGCAGCTTGCACCTGACTCACATGAAGTCATGGCAGGCCAATTCTTCCTCCTAAGCCCTGATGACTGACAGCAGATGATGTTCCCACATTCTCTTCCAGTCTATGCTCAGAGAAATAGGAGGGCCCCATTAAGACTTTGAAAAAATGCTGGTGACATTTACCTATGTTGGTATATCAGAATAAAAATAGCCCCTCCTGACCTCTCATTTAACCCCTTCTTTTCAGTTCAACATCCCTCGGTTTTGCCTGTGCTCTAGTTTTTTTTTTTTTTTTTCTTTTTCTTTCCCCTCTTTGAAGATGCGTCAGGTCTCAAGTTCAGCTTAATCCAACTGCTAGATGTATTATTCATTTCTACGCTTTAATGATGTGATAAGGTTTCTGGAAATAGGAAAAGGCTCATTAAACTGTCATTTGAATATAGATCACACCTAAATTCTAAGGAAGACAAAGTCTGCCAGCCAGGGATGCGTTCGCCTTCCCAACACAGCTCTCTACACACTGGGAAGGCACGAAGAAGATTTTCAAAGACAAGATCCTCCAGATTAGCATGTATTCTTGATTTATTCTGTAATTAACGATAACTCACAAACAGAATGAGGGGTTCGGAGAGACAGCGAATGAATACGAGCCAAATGAAAAAGGAATCTGGGATGTCAAACACAGCGAGATGTGTGTTTTGTCCCTGTCTGTGAGCAGTGGTTTGATCAGGCAGGCTCTATTTGAGGTAGGGGAATATGTAGGGATTTTAATTTGACTTGCATGGCTTAGAACACAACATCATCCCTGGCTGCAGAAATTGATTTGAGAATACAACTTGCCCACAGCTTTCCCTCTCTGTCTGTCTTCAATTTTGAGAAGATGCTAGAAAATGCAGGAGAGCAAGATGTTGGTGCCAGGGGCTGGTGAAACTGGGAATATGCTCAGCTATTTACTTATCTACCTCTCAATCTGTAGGGAGTCCGAAAACAATAAGAGGTAACCTTTGTTAAAGGCTTATGTCGTATCAGACGCTGGTTTAAGCGTTCAACACATATGATCTTATTTGTTCCTCACCCAACCTCATGGGAGAGGTCAACTTTGCCCTTAGACTCAGACAAGAGAGGCCTCTGCCTGGACCCTGTGTCAGGGGGTCTATTTTGGCTCTCCTTCAGGGGTGGTCCTCTCCAGAAGATGAGAAGCGGCTCCATGGGGACCAAAGGACGTGCCACCAGACACCTGGGACAAAGCAGTTTCCTTCTCTAATATCTCTGGACCCAACTGAGATTCTGAGGAGGCCTCCTACCTGGGTTTGCCTTTGATGCAAACTCTGTTCATAATATGATCCCACATCTTCAAGCCAAGGGCCGGCTCTCCCCATGGTCCACAGGCGCACAGAGAGTGTTTTGCGCGAGCTGGAACACCAGTAAACTTATTTCCACAGGACGTGCAATGAGGGTCGGAGCCTGGTGTGGGAAGAGGAGGGGAAGAAGGGTGGGGTGTGTTACGTCCTACACCGCTGAGAGTTCTAAACTCAAACCTTGAGCTTCCAGGTGATTACAAACATGTTTGCCAAGGTGGAAGGGTATTACCTGTTTTATTCAATAATTTGGTAGCTTAAATTTTACTTTTTGATATAGGCTGCCATTTGTCCTCTTGTTCTAGACCCTGATAATATTAAGGCTGGGCTCAATACAGGGATATTAATGTCTGTATTTTCTACATAGAAAAATGAAGACTTAGTCACTGGCTAGTAAATGCTGAATTTGAATTCAGGCAGTCTCATTGCAGGAGCTGTATTCCCAACCAATACTAGATTCTTCCTCTTATGGGGGCATCCTGGGGAGATGCCCATTTAAGTCAGCTGATACCCTGATGGGTTTAGAGCCTTTCAAGTCTGCTTATTTATTTTGAGAGAGGGAGGGAGACAGAGAGAGAGAGAATGGGCAGAGGAGGGGCAGAGAGAGGGAGAGAATCCCAAGCAGGCTCCACACTGTCAGCACAGAGCCCAATGAGTGGTCCTATGAGCGATGAGATCATGACCCAAAGCAAAATCAAGAGTTGGACGTTCAACTGAGGAAGCCATGCAGACACTCTGGATTACAGTCTGTAGACAAACATGGAGAACCTTCCTCTCCCACCATTGAACTCCCGGATTCCTGCCTTTAGTAGCACATGCCCTCTATAACTTCCTACCTTGGAGGGGCAGGACCTGTGGATGATAGGATAGTCAACCCCTTGGTTATAGTAAGTACATGACAAAAGTGAAGGGAACTTGCCGAAGTAATTAAAGTCCCTAACCAGTTGACTTTAAAATAATTATATTATCTGGGCAGAAATAACTTCATTGCTAAGATGGCCTGAGATCAGGGCTCAGCCCTTTCCCCAGGGAGAGAAGCAGGAGCAGAAATTCTCCTTTCAGCCTCAAAGAAGGAAGCTACTTTGTCATGGAGATGGCCAAGTGGCAGGTGGTGGCCTTGGGGAATGAAGAGCCTCAGATCTACAGCTGCCGGCGCGAACAGATTCCTAACACCAGTGAACCTGGAAGAGAACTCCGAATCTCAGATGAGATTGCAATCTCTAGCACCTTGAGTTCAGCCGGGCAAGACTCTCAGCAGAAGACCCATGGAACCCAGGCCCAGGCTCCAGACTCACAGAGACTGGGAGATAGCAAAGTGTTATTTTAAACTGCTAAACTTATGGTAATTTGTTTCGCAGCAACAAGAAACTAATGGAAGGGGAATTTTACAAGACAATTGATTTGTACTACCCAAAAAATCATGGCCACATGCAGACACACACACACACACACACACACACACACACACAGACATAAAGGTAAGGGGAAGATTCTAGTTTAAGAGCAACAAGAGAGCAAATACATAATAATACAGAGCACCAACAATCCCAGAACCCCTCCTGGCTGGCAGTGATTTATGAAACTTGGTTCACACTGAGTTTTGACAACTCAATTTTTGTTTCCCAGTCTCTTGAATGTCCTTTTTTTTTTTTATGGAGATATCTGCTCTGTGTTTTGAGCAGACAGTAGGCCTAAAGGCTTTGATCTTCACGATGGCCCATAGATAGGGACAGGTACTTGAAACTAATTACACTGTCCCTTTGTTATGGAGAACTGACCTATCTCAGTCTCTAGCGGCTGCTGGGAGGCCAAGGAGAAAGTCCCTGAAAACGGAATTTACATTAAGAAGGGAATGACTTTTCTCCGGGCTGGATGGTTCCCCCAACCACCACCACCAAATTCCTATGTTGAAGCCTTAACGTACAATGTGATTGTATTTTAGGAGGTAACTAAGGTTAAATGAGGTTATAAAAGCGGGGTGCTGATCTGATAGATTGGTAGTCTTATAAGATCGGAAGAGAGAAAGATCTCACTCTCTGCCTGCATGCACTGAGGAAAGTCCACATGAGGACATAGTGAGAAGGCAGCTGCTGGGGGCCTAAGGAGGGGACTCTCACCAGGCACCGACCCCACCAACACCTTGATCTTGGACTTCCCAGCCTCCAGAACTGTGAGAAAATAAATTTCTGTTGTCTCAGTCCCCTAGTCTGTGCATTTTGTCATGGCAGCCCAGGCTGAAGGATATAGGCCCTGATACAAGGCTTTGTATTACTTGAAAGACTGCCGGGTAAGTCCAACGTGTACCCCGCAGGATAATCTCTCTGATTGTGGTGTTTCAGTCTCGGTGACACTTTGGTATTAGAAGTCAGCACAAAGATCACCAGAAGGTTCTAATTATTTTACATATGGAGATGGGTCTATTAGAGGAATTGCAAAACATGCATGCATGTGGGTACATGTGCTCACACACACACACACACACACAGCACCACAATAGCTGGGTGGCAAACACATTAATTGACACAGGAGAAGATATATTTCATTCATTCATTCATTCATTTATTCAACAAATAGGTATTAATCGTTATAAACGAAGGGTATATAGCGAGTATGCCATATTTCTAGGCAACATGGAGCATGCTAAGAAACATAAAGCCCTGTCCTTGAAGGGGTCCTAGATATTCACAAACATAGGGCAATGCCACTGCTGTTTATTAAATGCCTAATATGAACTTGGCCTATGCTACATGACTTGTCTTAGATTACTTTATTTCTATACAACCAGTCAAGCTATATGGAATTACTTCCATTTTATATGTTATCTGTTGATTTGCCAGGAGTTTAAATAACTTCTCTAAAGTCACATAGACAGAACCAGGATTTGTTTGTTCTCCAATATAGCATTCTACATTAATCATGAATAAGGTGGTGTCTGATTAACCATGTCCCTGAAAGAGAGAAATAGGCTATAAAGTGTTACAGAGATTGAGGGTTTGATATCCGAGGTAATAGTCAAGGAAAGCTTCACGGAGAAGGTGGCATTAAACTGAATTTATATGGAAGAAGCAGACATGTGAGAGCGGACAGTCTAGGTACTTAAAAAGGGTTGACTAAGGCCACAGTGATGGACCTAAGCTACGTGAGAGCAGGGAGACATGCGCACTGGCCACAAGAGTAAGGACTCGTTAAGTAGCAGAGCCAGAATCAGAGAGAAAAAGGAAAAGGTGAGCAGGGGGAATCTGGGGGTGGAGAGCTTCTGGAGCCCAAGTGGCCAGGCCCAGGGTCAGGGCCTTAGCTGGCAGGAGCCTAAGTCAGGGGGGGAGAGGGGAGAACCATGGGGTGAGTCCTCACATTCTTGCTAAGGTAGGATGGTGGTCCTGGTGTGCCACCCTGTGGTGCTGGGGAAGGGAGAGGCAAGGGCTGGGTGCGTGGAGGACGGTGATGAACCGGAAGAGGATGGCGGGAGGGCTGACTTGAGCAAGCGGTCGCTATGCACTGTGCCCCACAGCAAGTACTGTTGCCGATACTGGACAGAGGACGAACAGGCTCCGAGAGGTTGAGTCATTTGTCTCAGTTCCCACAGCTTGCGCCGCGTGGCAGGAGCAGGAGGACACGCCCAGCGCTGAAAGCACGGGGAGGGTCCCCCAGCCGAGATGGAACCCGTGGGGGGCGGGGGGGACGGTCTTCGAGGTTCCCCTCTGCATTCGCCCTCCTGCAGCCCCCACCAGACGGGCCGTGGGGAATATGCAGAAAATGCCATGCCATCTAATTGATGACAAGGGTTTTGAAAATGTCTCTGTGTTCCCTAAAACGACGGGTGGGGTGCTGGCTCTTCATGCTGCTCCAGAACTCCTTTATCTTTTAACCATTTTTCCCTTCAAATTTAACTCTGCTGCCTTCTGCACTGAGGATTACCTAAAGGCCAAGTTTGACATTCTTAATCCAACCATTTCTGAGTTATCTGAGAACAGAGAAGGTACAGGGATAAATGCTTGAAGCATTAACTCTGGAAGTGCCAGAAGGAACAGATGGGAAAGTGTCCCTCCCCGAGGACCCTGCAGGGCTCAGACCTATGGGCTACCCCTATGAGCTGGGCAGAAATAAACCCTCCTTTTAGGTCCCATCGCCCCTTGCTTGTTTTGGCTATTTTTAAAAACTGTCTACAGATAAACTACTGTGGCTACTGAAATTGCGGGGAAGGTATTATTCCCTCCCCCGCGCCCCGCCCCAAAAAAAGAGCTTAACTGGAGGAATTGGAGCCATAGGAAGGCATCGACAAGCTAAGCTGTCAAGGAAAATCAGCAGGTGTTTATTTTGCAAGTACCTGCCATGAACCCCGTGAAATCCTGGGCCAGGAGGAGGCTCTGCAGAGGAAATATCCTATGAAAATAATCAAAACCTATAGGAATTTTTATTTCAGTTCAGTCACGATGGAGGATCTACCATGCAGGAGGCATGGTGCTTGCTCTGTGCTGTCTGGTGAATCGGTGACAAACAAAACAGACCTTGTCTCCTGCCCTCACGGAATTCATAGTTTACACTATAGGAAATTAAACCACTTTTTTTTTTTTCAATTATATTTGGGATAGAAACCGAAAATCAGAGGGAGGCATAGCAGAAATATATTTTTCGCCTGAATTAAAGGGTAGTATGAGATTCTCACACGTTATTCATTGCACGATAGGGGCAGTGACGGTGCGCCAACACAATCTTCCGCGCGCACACACACGTGCACGCACATACACGCACGCGCCTGTGCACGCATACATGGCCCACTTCCTTTATCTCATGTATGAAGGATACGTTCTTTGGAATCAGCTGAGGGAAAAGTTTATAGTTTTTAGGATTTTAATAAAGAGAGAAAATATAGGGCAACATCCTCCCTATTGAACGTCTTAAAGTTAGTCTGAAAAGACTCTGACACGTGAACAAATGAGAGAACAATTTAAGACGATATAGTCAAGTTCTGCTATTCCCCAGGCCACTTCTATCAAATTTAAGCACAGATTCAGTCTCCTTAAGGGAACAGACTGCTTCTAAGAACTTGGCATTAATTACTGGGATGCAGACGGTACAAATAAGATGCTGCCAGCTACAAATGAGTCTTATCCATCCAATAAATTAGCCGTCCTCAGGAATGCGTTGTATGTCCTGAAAGTCACAAAAGTGCATTTCTTTATAATTATGCTAGCCTCCTATTTCATTTCTACATTCATCTGACTTGCTGGAGTTCACTCAACTAACCCCAAGCCTATATGTCCAAGGCATGGTAGGGGATTCTGGGGTAACCCAGTGAACAAAACTCTCCCATAGGGTACCTGCCCTCATGGAGCCTACAATCTACTGAGTGACCCAAGAAGAGGAAAATTAACGCATAAATTGATTCATTGCAAGCTGTAAAAAGTCTATGAAAACCAATAAGGCAGCAATAAAGGAGAGAATTATGGTAGGGGTCTATTTTATTTTTTTATTATTTTTTTTAAATTTTTTTTTCAACGTTTATTTATTTTTGGGACAGAGAGAGACAGAGCATGAACGGGCGAGGGGCAGAGAGAGAGGGAGACACAGAATCGGAAACAGGCTCCAAGCTCTGAGCCACCAGCCCAGAGCCCGACGCGGGGCTCGAACTCACGGACCGCGAGATCGTGACCTGGCTGAAGTCGGACGCTTAACCGACTGCGCCACCCAGGCGCCCCTATAGGGGTCTATTTTAGACAGAGCAGTCAGGAAAGGCTTAAGGATGACTAAGGATTAGCAAAGTGAGTCGCAGGGGAGAGCATTTCTGCTGTAAGTAAATGACTAAAAGGGTTTGGCGTTTTCTAAGACCCCTAGAAGCCCATCATGGCCACTGGCTAGCGAACAGAGAAGTGTGTCCAGAAAGCGGGAGAGAGGGGCACGGAGGACCAGATCCTATAGGACTTAAAACATCACAGTAAGAAGCTTGGACTTTATTCTAAGTAGAATATGACATGATCTGGGGCTTCTAAGCAGAATGGGAACATTATCCAATTTGGAAATGGACGCGATCACTCCACTTCTGGGTAGAGAATAGATCAGAGGGAGCCTGGAGTGGAAACCGGACATGGGTGAGGAAGCTATTGTGCAGGTCCAAGTAAGAGAGGAGCGCTCACCCAATGAGGGTTATGACCTTGGAGGGAGAGCCGGTGGACACATTCGAGAGATACGGTGAGAATTTGTTGGTGCATCACTGGAGGGCGGTGGCAGAATGCACAGAATCAAGGAGAACTATTTCTCTCACTTGAGTGAATGAGTGGCTGGGGTGCCCATTTGTGGCAGAAGGGAGGAAGAAGAAAGGTGAAGGAAAAACAAGTTTATAGGTTTGATGTTTGGAGAACGAGAGACCCTACATGGGATGGTTTCTATTTTCCCACTAGAAGGTGAGAACCCTGGTCAAATTTTTGTTCCAGGAAAAACAATTTGCAAAAGACACCAGCTCTCTTTCAAGCCTCCCCAGGATTTTTTGGCCTACAAGTTTCCATTGGCAATTTTCCCAATTTCCCTGTCTTACTTAACATTTTTTACGGCCTCCTTTCCCTATCATCTTTTCCTGTTCTCTGGTCACTTAGCTGCAAGAGTAGAGGCATCTGAGTGCAGCAGACATGGTCAGAGCCTTCCCCAGATACAGACGCTACTGAAACCCAGACCCAGGGGAACTACAAAAGGGAGGTGGAGTATGTTCTGTTTCTTTTATTATCATTGCCAGTCTCCCATTTCAGGGCACCCTGATTGCTCTGGGGGACCATGGAGCAGTGCTTTCTTCCATTGTCAATTTAACGACCCCATTATGCTAATTCTCTCTTTCACCATAATATCAACTCTTCCTCCCACATCTCTCAGACAAATGACCTATCCCTCCAAACACAATCCATGGAAGGCTTCGCCAGCCACCTGGGTAGACCGCAACCATAGCATGCCCGTGCTTGTACATGCAAACGCACAGTGTCAGGTTACAGGAGGAAATGACAGTCTAAAAATAAATGCCATCATATTATTATACTGGAATTTTCCTGCCATTATTTGCACACTCTGAGACGCACCACGTAGAAGAATGAGGGACGTACAGTTCAGCAGTGTGTATTTAGGGTGGAAACATATGGAAGAATGACAAGTGGAGACAAAACCTGGCTGAGGGACTTGCCAATCTGATTCATTCAGTCATTTGTTAATTCTTTCATATCTTAAATGTTCTCTGAGTATGCACTCGATGACCTCTCCTTATGTTCTTGGCATTAGACATTTGAAAAATGAACGTGAGCTAATTACGGTGGGAAAAGAGCAAGTAGACCTCAACTCCAAGTACGCTGGGGACTCTGAGTTCAGAAGGACAGCTGTGCAGCTGGGAGCAGGGCTAGCGAAGGTGTGGGCAGGGCCGCTCACGGTCAGGGCAGACTTTTACAAAGAGGTGATATTTATGTCTAGCGAGACTCGGTGATATTAAGTGGCCATGGCATAGGGTATTTGGGTGAGGAGGAGAATGGAGATTGGGAAAAGGAGGTGGATAGAGAATATGAGGTAGGAAAAAAAACCCCAAACAAACCATGCAGAAGCTAGCTAGCTAGCTAGCTAGCTGGACAGGTGTTCTGCTTTGCATTTCATAAACAGCTTTTATAAACATCTTACAAACTTATGTTCACAAGTGTTTGATCACTCTGGATATTATATCTCTATGCATCTCACTCCTCAGTCTTGATCTGCTTGGGCGTTCTTTCCCCCAAATATTTTCCATACTGTTTCATTGGACCTATGATCACTCCCTCAGACAAAACAAAACAAAACAAAACAACACCAAAATGAAACAGTTCTCTTTTGCCAAGGCTGACTTCTGACCCTGGTTTTTGTCACGTAACCAGTCAGCACCATGTACTGTGCCTACGTCAATGAACGGATTATCGCGAGGTGTGGTGGCGAGGAAGCATTGAGTGACAGAGCCACAACAACTCAGAATAAAGGAACGGAAATCCACCTTAGTCCTCAAATTCCTTAAAGTCTAATTGATGGGGGAGAACAGACTGACTTTAAGTGACTCAAGAGCACTTACAAAATAACCTTCAGACAACTATGAGTTCTTACTCTCCAAGCCGAGTACCTGAATGCTGAAGGGAAGAACAAGAAAATGGCCGACTTCATCTGTTAGGGCTACTTTGGGAAAGCTTGGCGAGTTAGTATTTGACACATTTGTGTTTTGGGGTGGTGCAAAGAAGGGGAGGCAGGGGGCTGCGAGGGGGGTGAGAGGAAGAAAGCAATGCTTAGGGACTCAGTGCTGGTGAAGCCTACTTAGGAACTCCTTGCATGTTGAGTGAGTAGCACGGCTGAGAAACTGGTGCTCATTCATTTGCCTGACTCGGAATCGACAATCAGAGATGAAAATGAAAAAATAAAAAAGGCTTCATTTCTTTGGCAAACCAATAACAGGCTTTGGGATTTTGCTTTAAACATTTTGAATAATCCTATTAGCAGCTTAGAAAAACGGGGTTATTTTAACGACAGAGTATATATATCTATATATTTCCCATCCACCAGTGTCTGAAGGAGATTATCCCTGCTCGTTGAAGCCTACTCTTTTTGTGGGGCTTATACCCGTCAACAGGTTTGGAGGGTCAGGAGAGGGAAAGAACCACTAAGCCGCTCTTCTGGGGCTGAGTTGGCCAGATGATGTCTTCTTTGCCCAACAAGCCAAATGGCGTAGGGACTGGTTCTCTTGGGTGCCAGGTTAGCCCACGCCCAGGCGGGGACAGCACTGTGCAGGGGCCAGACTCCAACTGCAGAGTCAGAAGACCCAAGTTTAGGTCTCCGTTCTGGCTATGACACCGCACTTACAAAACGGGAACGACAACAATCAAGTCATGGGGCTGTCTTGACAATGAAACCAGACTGTTAGTGGGAGCAACTGGTCAAGCGCCCAGACCACAAATATACTTGGTATATACTAGTCTGGATGTCTTTGATAACTGAGGCTGTTTTGTAGCGTGTGTGTGTGTGTGTGTGTGTGTGTGTGTGTGTGTGAAATCAGCTCCCTTGACTTGGAGCATGTGGGGCTTGCTTTCTGGCTGATGGGTAGCCTTGCTGGAGGTAGAGTGTAAAAAAACTTGTGTTCTCTTCCAGCCTCAGGATCTGACCAATGAAGCCTACAGAGTTAATCTCGCTGTGCAGCAACATCATGTCCGTATAAGAATAGTATATACGGTTTTGCGAATGTGAGTTGGACGATTTTTCAGAGGAAGAATATTGCCCTGTGATTGGATTTCCTCAGCAATCCTCTTTATGCCATTTATCCATCCCTTTCCCCTCATTCGAGAGTTGCATGATCCGTGGACAAGGGAAACATAGATGCTTACATGAGGAGTAGGGCTGAAATTCTTCCAAAGCCTTCCTATCTCGCTGATGTTGTTGCTTGCAGGGATCAGATATGTGTGCTGCCAGAAACATTTCTTCTATATGTTGTAATGACTCATGCCCCCAGGATAACGAACAAGACTTGGCAAATGCCAGTCCCTAGTACCAGAGCCAACTGGAGACGTCCACATCAGAGAAGCTAATAGTCGGAAGGTCCAACTGGAAGCTCCATTAGGAATTTGCAGAGAGGAAAAAAAAAAAAAAAAAGCATTAGACACCAACATCTTCTTTGATTCTAGCAAATGATAGTTCCTGTATGTGTTTCTTAGACAGATTTTCCTTACTGATTATTTAAATTCCCCATTATACATCTTTATTTCAGCTTGGCAAAACAGGCTAGGAGAGCTTTGGGAGACATCGGTTCACAAAGTAACCTATTGAGAGACATACAGACATGCTATTCTTGGAAAAATCAGAGTACGGTCAAGACGAAACCGTAACTTCTCTTTCATTTAACAATCAGGTAAGGTTGGTTCATATTGCGCAGGGCTGGAGGAAGAAAAGAGGTGTGCAGACAAGAAGGGATTCATAGAGGAAGACGGGAGCGACAGGCAGAAGGGAAAGGAGAGCATGGCATGACCGGGAGGAAAGGGAGGAGGAAGACTCACAATGAGACGCTAGATGAATCTTGAGGAAAGTGCTGGAGGTTGTACTCAGCAGCTCCCCTTCAGCACGCTTGCTGCCTGCTGACATGTTAACTGATCAGCTTTTTTCATGCTCTTCAAATGTTTTAATCTTTAAACCAAGTTGCCTATAAACTGGAGAACCATAGCAAGCCAGCGCATTATAAATTGTTCCTGGCGGGCACGACCAGTGGAGGTGGCCAGAGGGCCAAGGAAATCAATGGAAAGGTAAGAGGAGGCCCTTGAGGCAGAGGTCCCTGGTACCCTCCAGGTACTAGGGTGTAAATCTGTGGTGTGGCCAGAAAAGGACCATGGTGGGGGTGGGGGGGGGGTTGCAGAGAGAAGGGCCACACCAAGGAAGGCCCTCCTCTGGCTCCTGCGTGTCCCGCATCTGGTTGGCCTCAGGGTTCAGCCATGCTCCAGCACCCAGGACAATGTGCCGGAAGAGTAAGCAAGAACATTTGTTATTTCTACCCAGGCAGAAAACAAACCGCATCGAGAAACTGCAGAAGATTCGATGTAAAACAGCCTACAAACTGCAGGCTGCAACCTCGATGGTATTGATTGAGTGCACCTGTCCATCTTCATTTTTAACAGTGCGCTTGATTGCTGGCAAGTTTATAGGATTATGGGTTTAATTGGATGCCTGTGTTTTACTAGACGTACGTGAAATTTATGGCTGTGGGGTTTGTGGTGCCAAGGTTTACCTCAGTCACTGCCTCTCAGCCAAGAGGGCTGGGGCCCGGGAGCCAATCGGAGTGAGCTCTGGGGCTCGCGTGCGAGGGAGCCACCTCTGGGGGCTGTCTGCAGGCTGGGGTCACGCGGAGAGCAGACAGGCCAGGACAGGAGCCAGGAGCTTGTGCTGCACCCAGGAGCCTTCGTGGCTTTCTGGCCTCATTTGATGCTAAAAGGAACTGGTGACAGGCATCCTGGAGAAAGTATTGATATTTAGATGGGTCCCCGAGTGCTAGTGATGCACATGCTATGTTGTTCTGTATGCATACTGTCAAGGCTTCTAGGAGAGTCCGAAGGGTTTGAGAAGTTAGAAGACGAGAGGGAAGCTCTTTAAGCCCTGAACCTAAAGCGGTTGGTGTATTCATTGTCTGCTATCTAATAGCTCGTTGGGTAAATTTAATTATTATTTCCTTTTTCAAAGTGTGATTACTCCTAACAACTCATGTGGACTTCAGAGAAGCTATTCAGTCACCTACTCATTTATTCATTTAGCAGATTATTTATTGAGCGCCTAACATGTGCCATTTCCTGGGCTTTCAGGTGAGAGCAGGGAGAATTCCGAGTTTTTTTCATTTTGAGGTTGAGAAAATGAAAACCCAGAAAAGATAGGTACTTTACCCTGGTCACACAGAGACTTCCTGTGGATTCATAATGAGAACTCACATACCCTACTCCAAGTTCGGAAAGAACATGGTCCGCTGGTTGGGGGATCAGAGTCAGAGATAACAAACGAGGGAAACTCCAATTAGTAAATGAATCCTTGGGCTTCTGTTGGGCTGCTCAGAAAACCCAAGTGCTCATTTTCTGGTTTCAGTTTGTTTTGGACAGTTTTACTTACTAAATTAAATGGCCTCCAGGAAAGTGAGGGATTACATACATCCCTGGGTCAGTTCTCTTGACCAAGAACAGTAGAACGCTGCCTGCCTGATGAGATCCAATTCCAATTCTTTGCTATACAATTCCACTGCTTGTTTATGAAGTGGCTGGGAGTTAATGTTCTTTGGGTGGGGCCCAGCTTGAAGGAGCAGAGCTCTATTATTATAGAACAATTTGATAAGATAAAAATAGAAAGCACTTATAATGTTAGGTACTCCGGGCAGCACTTTGCTGGCAGAATCTCATTTGATTCTTAAAACTTCCACTTTACAGATGAGGACCCTGAAGATTAGAGAACTTGCACAATTTGTCCAGGGCATACAGCTCCCAAACACACAACCAGGATTCTAAGGGGCTTTAATGTGACCACACAGCCCAGGCCTTTAATCACTACACTCTCCTAGAGGGTATTCAGAGGCATGTTGAGGTAGGCACTGTAGTTTTCTTTTTTTTTTTATTTAAAAAAAAAAAAAAACTTTTTTAACCTTATTTATTTTTGAGACAGAGAGAGACAGAGGATGAACGCGGGAGGGGCAGAGAGAGAGGGAGACACAGAATCGGAAGCAGGCTCCAGGCTCTGAGCCATCAGCCCAGAGCCTGACGCAGGGCTCAAATTCACGGACCGCGAGATCGTGACCTGAGCTGAAGTCGGACGCTTAACCGACTGCGCCATCCAGGAGCCCCTGCACTGTAGTTTCCTAAATGTGTTGACGACATACCGTTTTAGAAAGAAGCGGAGCTCTTCACACACTGACTTCCCAGATAAACGAATAAAGATGTGATAGAAGAAGAGATAATGCTGAAGAATGAGGGTGCCTAGGAGGATGGAAGAACTTGACTGCGGGTTCAAAAGGTTGGAATTGAATCAGTGTCAGTAGAGCAGAGAGGCACCTGATAAAGAGTGATGCACTATATAGCAGTAGACGAGTCATGGAAAGAACTCAGTACTTTGGGGGTCCAGGATTGGATGGTGGATCTGAAATGTCTACGCAATTCATGGAGCTTTCTGGGAGCAGCTGGAAATTCCAGCTTGGAGGTCAGGAAAAAATGGGGAAATACATGCATTTATGTGCAAATTTAGATAAAGCTGAGAGTCTGAAGGAGCTTAGGAAAGGAAAGGGATCTTATGGGGCCTTTGGGTAAAAAGACCTGATCTCAGAGGTCTCTTTTTGAGGAAGAGAACTAGGAAAGAGAGAAAAAGTGAGAAAGCAAGGACATTCATGTGGGATAGAATTTCATGCTGTTGGCAACAATGAAAAGTTTCAGATTCTTTAGAGAAGTCAGGAATGGGGATTGAGAAACAATTCTTGGCTTGAGAGATTCAGAGATTGCTGGTGTCCTTGGGAGACCCATTTTGAGAGACTGGTGAGGGAAAATCATCTTGCAGAGTTAACTGGTGAGTGGATGACTAGGGTAGCACGTGGTTCTGTCTGCTGAGGGGTTAGAGGTGCACTCTGTTGAGGGGATAGGGTAGCAGCTTAGTAAGATAGTAGGAAATAGGTTAGCAAGAGAGCAGAAGGACATTAAATTTTATGGGTGAAGAGTGATTGAAGACAGATCACTTTTCACTCTATGGGTAAAGACAGAAGATGAGAGTTTCTGATAGTCTTTGAGAAGGAGAAAGAGGCATAGAAAGAACCTATGTGGTGAGCTTGGTCATATGAAAAAACAGGGGCTTACTTCTGGTACAACGACTTTGAACAAAAGGATCAGCAGAAAATGGCATTCTCGTCTCCTGGAAGATTTGCGTAAATATTCTTCTGCTGGAGCACAAACAGGTTGAGTGGGTGAGGAAATAGCAAGATTTCAGGCAACTTTCAGGGGAAATGGAATGTGGAGTCGATAGGAACGAAGTATGCAAAGAGATTTCAGGGGAGATGAAAAATTCAACTGAGTTGGATTGAAATGACGAAGACTAAACATGTTTTCGTGAAATTCTCCAGTTGCATTTCACAGCCTTGGAGGGTGAATAGAAAAAGCAAAGAGTAGTTTTCCAGAGTTGAGGGCTGCCAGGGAGAAACAGGGCAAGGGCAGCAAGGCATTGGAGGGTGGTAGGGAATGACTCAGCATTCAGGTGTGTAGAGAGACGAGTGGGCTAAGAGTGGACGTGACGAGTTAAGGAGAACAAGCCATGCTTTACTGCAACTCATGGCTAAACCAAAGTGCCAGTTTAGTGTAAGCGAAGGCAAAAGGGACATGGAGAAGAAGGAGCGAGAAATCAGAAAGGAGCTGCTGCATGTTCAGGGACCCAGATGTACAAGAGTAGGTTCTGAGTAGCAGAGATGTGTGGCTGTGAGTGTGCACAGAGCAGCAAGTTTCGGAGGATGCTGTAGTTATAAGATATGGGCATGAATGCTGCAATCATGGATCAGGGAACAATCACAGACGATAATGACATTCACATGCTGAAGTCAAGGAAGAAGCCACTGAGTGTCCTGGAACTACATAGCTAAGGAGGACAGTATGGTATGGGCTTCAAAGATTAGCAGATGACGGGGGATGAGGGGACACCGGTTTGGAGGCTGCAGGATGCACACGCAAACCCCTTCTTCTGGCTCTGCGTTGTCAGGGGTGGGAGTAAAGAAATGAAGGGGCGCCTGGGTGGCTCAGTCGGTTAAGTGTCTGACTTCGACTCAGGTCACGATCTCACGCTTCTTGAGTTCGAGCCCTGCGTCGGACTCTGTGCTGACAGCTCAGAGCCTGGAGCCTGCTTCGGATTCTGTGTCTCCCCTCTCTCTGTCCCTCCCCCACTCGCGCTCTGTCTTTTTCTCTCAAAAATAAATAAACATTAAAAAAAAAAAAAAAAAGGAATGAAGCTTGTTGGGAAGCCAGTAAGGGGAGATAATGATGCATGATGGTTCCAAGTAGGGGTCCCTGGTCAGACTACCTGGTTTCTATCCTGGTTCCGTCCCTTCCTAGCTGGTTGGTCATGGGTAAGCTACCGGCTCCTCAATTCCAGCAGGGGAATACTGGCGATATCTCGCCCGTGGGGTTGGTGAGAAGATTGATCGAAAGAAGTAATAAAAGAGACCAGCATAAATGCACTACGTAGTAAGTATTCAATAAAAATCAGCTTCCATGTTGATTATAATAATAATAATAATGCTTACTATTTTTAGAAAGCGTGTACAGGAAGTGGTGTTAAACAGGGAGAAAGTTGTTTTAATTTTTATAGCCAGATGGGAAGGAGTATTTGAAGAAAATATCAAGAATGTAAGGGAACCTGATGAATAGATACAGAAAATGTGGTATATTAATAAAATGGAATATTATTCGGGGAAAAAAAAGAATGTAAGAGATTTTTTTCTACAATAGGATTGGGGTTCCAAGGTTCACCCTGGTTCTGTTCCTCAAGGAAGCAGTGAACGTTAAAGGGCAGGGGGGAGCAGCTTGTTGGGGAAGAGACCAAGAGCCGGGGAAAGAGGGAGGGAGTCAGGCTGGAATTTTGAAAGTCAATTCTACAGTGAAGGGAGTCAGGAGAGAGGGAAAAGCACTTTTTATCAGAGCCCCTTTTAAATGTTCCCCTTTTGGGTCTATTTTCCCTACAATGACTTAGAAAAATGTTTTGGTTTCTTTTGATGAGAATAATAATCCATTGAATTGCTTTGAAAATTTCAAGTGTTGAATACAGGAAATCTTGCCCTTGCTTTACTAAATACATATTGAATCTGATGAGGTTCCATTCTGGTGTTTTTACTAAGTAGTTTCTATAAGTCTTTTTTTTTTAACTTTTTTTTTTTAAGTTTACTTATTTGAGAGAGAGAGAGAGAGAGAGAGCAAGGGAGGGGCAGAGAGAGAGGGAGAGAGAATCCCAAGCACTAGTGTGGAGCCCAGTGCGGGGCTCAAACTCACAGACCGCGAGGTCATGACCGGAGCTGAAATCGAAAGTCAGAAGCTTAACCAACTGAACCACCCAGGTGCCCCTCTAAAAGTCTCTTTTAAAATTATGTCATTAGTTTGAAAGAAATCACACTAAAGTATTAGTCATTCCAACCCTAATCCCTTCCTCTGCCTTGAAAAATGACGGCTCTCAGAAGAGAGAGGTGGGTTTTGCTGGCTCTTCACTGGGAAAGGCACAATGGCCCACAAGAAGAGCCCCTGAGGGAAGAAGGAGGAAGAAGTAGGACCCATTGGAAGAGAGGGTTGTACTCAGAGATTAAAGAGATGAGTGATAAATTTACGTCTTCCTGAGATAGAGAACTTTAGAGAAACAAAGAGCAGTTTAAAAAGCACTGTAAAAGAAAATTTTGTGGTTGTCAAAAATTTTTAAAAAGTAGTTCAATAAACAACATATTCACCATCTATATTTGACAGTTGCAATGGTTTCCTGTATTTGCTCTATCAATCGTGCTGTCTTTGTACACATTTTCTGGTAACCATTTAAAAGCAAGCAGAAGGTATCATGGCACTTTCTCCTTACGCTCTTTGGCATGCATGTCCGAAAAAGGTCAGAGACGCCTGTCCTTACTGTTTCTGCTGAACAAACCACTCTGAACTTAGTAGCACAAAGTACCAACTGTTTATTACACTCAGGGATTCTGTGGGTCAGTAATACACAGAGGGATGGCTTCCCCCTGATCCACAATACCTGGGATTTCATTTGGGAGTATTCAAATGTCTGGGGGCTGGAATTATCTGGAAGATTCTACAGATAAGCCTAGGAGTGATTCAGGGAGTCTGGTCTTAGTTGGGTATATGGAACGGGGCATCCACATGTGGCCCCTCCATGTGACTTGGGCATCTCACAGCATGGCATTTGTGTTCTCAGGAGCATCTTAAAAAAGGAATGGCCATTCCAGGAAAACTAGGTAGAACCTGCTTAGGCTTTTCTGATCTAGCTTTGGAAACCTTCCAGCTTCATTTCTACCCTACCCTGTTGGCCAAAGCAGCTATAAACAAGCTCATATTCAAGGGCGGAGATATAGAACCCCTCCTCTGCATGGGTTGAGTGTGAAAGACTTTGGAGCTATTTTTAAAAGCCACCACAAAGACAAACTATTATATAACAAGGTTATTATCACACAACAAAAATAGTTTCTGAATATCATCTAACACCAACTATCCCCCAATTATCTGAGAAATGTCCTTAATAGCTGATTCTTTTTTTTCCCCCCAAAGTAGGATCCAATTAAGGACAATGCATTAAATTTCTTATTCTATATCTTAGTTTAAACAAAATTCTAAAGAGATCTTATGGTGTAATATGCAATATAACATCATTCTCCATTTGCCCAAGTAGCTAACTTTCACTAAAATCCTAAACAATTCTGTAATGCTTTCAGGAGCAAATCTGCTGTCTTTGTTCGGATGCAGTAAATATGCTAAGGCTGGCCTGAAATCAGACTGATTATATTTGGATCATTCGTTCATTCATCCATTCAATAACTTATTGAGGGCATATTCCATTCTGGGCTCTGTGGTAGATGCTAGACATCTAAACACAAATATGAGAAAAATATTATGGGGGGAAAACCCAGAATCTTCACAGTCAATCAACTTTCAATTAGGCAGGGTAGGCAGAAACTCAATAGGCAATTATAGTCTAGTAGGATATCTGGTATAATGGAATAACAGAGGAAGTTTAATACGAGTCATGGGAGCAAAGACAGAGGAGGTCCTCACTCTTGAGGAGTCAGTTCATAGTCTAATAGGGAGATAGATATATCTGCAGATAAATCACGAGAGAAGTGCTATAACAGACATAAGCATAGAGCACAGTGAAGAAAGTACATATAAAAAACATTTAATGGCCCGTTTCCCATAAAATAAAACCCAGACGCCTTAGCACATTTTGCTTTACCTCTTCTGCCTTCGCTGTTCTCTGGTTCACCTTCCTATGCTCAGATGTGTGTTCCAAAGAGTCTTAGTCCTCTTGGGTTGCTCTCTGGCCCAGCCTATTGACCCCACTGGCTCCCCCCCTCCACATTTTATTTCATAAAGTTTAGACTTACCCCATTGTACATTTAGACTTATTTCTGGGCCCAGACACAAAGTCTGCAGCTTCTACTCCCCACCCTCTGTGTGCTTCCTCTTGGGTTTTTCCTGTGGGAGTCGGAAAGCTGATGGGCTCCCACAGGCTCTGCCATTTTGGACAACCTCACTGCTGCTCACTAGGGAAGCCATAAAGCCTGGCTCATTTGCATGAATCTCTGCAGTGGCTCTTCTGACCCCAGGGCTGTTAGAAGTACTCATTAGATCCTCTTTAATTAAATATGTAACACACATCATGCCATCAAGCATAGGAAAAAAAAAAAAAGAAAGGAAGAAAAGAAAAATACAAATCTAACAATGGCTCCTGCTCCTAATTAAAAGCAGGCTGTCTTTGCCCGAGAGCAAGCTGGGGACGGCGCTTTTATCCTGGGCACAGCCGTGGAACCCCTGGTGCCAAAGCCAGGGGGCAGGGATATGAGGCTTTGGATGTGCCAAGGGGGCTGAGCTTTGTTGGGTGACACAATCTCTCTCCCTTCCCAGTAGGTGGGATCTAATTTCAGCTCCTGATATGAGATTCAAGGTAAGGACAAGCTTTCATTTCCTTTCATCCCACTTTTCAAATGCTCTTCAATTCAATACCGTATCGTAGTATTGTAGGTAAACAAAATATGAACACAGTGGGATGGTCTCACCACGCGAAACCTCATGGAAGCTCAAAGGAAAGGAGCCACATGCAACAGTTGCTCATATGTGATGTCAGTAGGAAGTGAAAGAGCAGACTGGCATGGGGGCACCAGGAGTAGGTTTTTAGACAGTCTTTATAGTATGCAGAACAGAAGGTTGAAAACAGCATCCATAAGGAGGAGACCTCTACACTTACCATCTCATAGTCTCGGTTCTTAGATACCCCTGGAAGTTTCCTCCTCCCCTCTCCTAATTTTCCTCATTTGCACTCCGCTCTTGCCAGTTCTTTCTTCTAGTGAAACTCAGCAGACCCTCTCCACCCTTGCACTTGAGCAGCCTTTCCTGTTGTGTCCAAATCTTGAATCAGCTTCCTCATGCTCAGCGGAATGAAAATACGTCTGACTCATCTTTTCAATATTAGTAGCTTCTGTATTTTTACATTAGAGGGATAATCTTCTTGGGAGGGAGGCAGGGCAGGAGAGGTGGCTGGGAAGGAATTCATCCTGGTGCTGTACAGACTTTCTAAGCCAAGTTGTGATTGATTGTGCCTCTTTGTTTGTTGTACCATAAAGGGATTATGGACACACCCACCTTGGGTGTTGCCCTCAGATTCGCCAGGAGTTCTAGATCCTTTTTTTTAAGGCTTCTATATTTATTTTGAGGGAGAGCACGTGCAAGTGCAAGTACGCACGTGGGGGAGGGGCAGAGAGAGAGAGGAAGAGAGAGAATCCTAAGCAGGCTCTGTCAGCATGGAGCCTGGTGCAGACTCCATGTCTGAACCCTGAGATCATGACCTGAGCAGAAATCAAGAGTCTACACTTAACGGACACCCTGCCTGGATCCTTTCTAAAACTGACTTGAAGTGGAAAGAATGATTGTTTTTTAGCCCTGCTGTTCTCTTTAATTTTTCATTCCAGTCCTCATCCAATGTAGTATCCCATTGGCCAGCAGGAAGAGCAGGAAAGGAAGATACTCATGGTATTTATTTGCCAGGTTTGTGGCCAACTCTTAGGGCACAAGAGCCAAATCCCTCAACCACAAGCATGTTCATTGAGCAAATCATTATCAGAACTTACAATGTGCCAGGACTTGTTTCAAATACTCGGGAAATAGCAGCACACAAAGGAGAAAATGCCCTGCCTCTCACAGAGTTTACATTTCAGTGTGGGCATCAGATAAAACAAATAAGCACCTTAATTTATGAAATGTTAGGTAGAAAAAATGTCAATGAAAGAAAAGAGGCGGGTCAAGCAATGGGAAGTGATAGAGGTACTAGTTTAGGAGGGTGGTTGCGGAGGACCCTCTGAGGTGTGCATACGTGAGCTGAGACCTGTGTGAACTGAGGGAGTGAACTATGTGAATATCTGGGGGAAGTGGAGTGTCAAGATAGCATATTCAAAGGCACTGAGGCTAAATCTTGAAGTATTTCAGAACTAGCAAGGAAGATACTGAGGTTGGAGTAGTATGAGCCAATAGGAGAGCTATTAGGATTCCTCCAACTGATTCTAAAGTGTCAAAGACCATGGGGCACTTGGGTGGCTCAGTGGGTTAAGCATCTGACTGTTGATGTCGGCTCAGGTCATGATCTCATCATGGTTCACGGTTTTGAGCCCTGCATCAGGCTCTGTGCTGACAGCATGGAGCCTGCTTGGGATTCTCTCTCTCTGCTCCTACATCTCTCTCTCTCTCTCTCTCTCACTCACTCTCAAAATAAATAAATGAAAAATAAAAATAAAATAAAATAAATAAAATAAAATAAAATAAAATCATATAAAGTGTCAAAGCCCAATTTTTATTCTTGCTACTGTTTTGGACTGTTATGTCTCCCTCTTAATGTATAAAGACTGAAGAAAGGAGATGATTGGCTGCTATTTGTCATATTCCCAATTTGGTCATGATTGAAAAAAAAATCAAGGTAGGAAGTAGATATCTTGGAATACAGGAAGGTCTTCAGGGTGCAATGCTTTGAAACTCAGTCAGAAAATTAGAGATGCAAGGCATAGACAATTCTTTCAAGGCTTTGGACCTTGAAAGATAGAAGACAGGGAAAAGGGTGAATCAAGAAGAGTAGAGATCTAAAAACTTTCTATTTACATGAGTAGAGAGGTGTGGATTTGGATAGAAAAAGCTCTAGTTGATTTAGGAAATGGGGAAAAAAAAGCCAAAGTAGAATTAGACACTCGTGATTCGAAAGAAAAATGGAGACTAGCTGAAGGAAGAAATTGGAATGGATTGTGAAGGGTGGAATCAAGGGCATAGGTTAGGTGCTAGATTTGGGAAAGGCATCACTTCTTCCTCTGGCCCAGAAGGACAAAGGACTCATGGATAAAGATTTAGAGAAATATGGACGTCGTATCTCCAGTCCAGAATAATCTCCTAAATTCCGGATTTGTGTATCTAGATTCATATAAGTAGTTTAATAGATATATGAATATCTATTATATTCAATAAAATTGTATCTATGTACAATTTATACATTTATTATATATAGTTATTTGTGAATAATAGACCCCTCTATTATATTGTATAATAGCTATTGCTGTATAATAATGCAATTAGTATATTATATAGTAGACCCCTCAAACTCACTGTGCCCATAACTAAATTACAGATCTCCACCCACCTCCAGGTCTGCTCCTCTGTGGTCTTCTCCATCTCAGATAATAACCACTCCATCTTCCTAGTTGCTCAAGCCAGCCAGAGCCCTTCTTCTAGCACCTTATCAACAACTTCTGTTGTCCCTTTGCAAAATATACCCCCCACCCAGCTATTTCTCACCACCTTTATAACTATGTCCCATGTCTAAATCATGATCATCTATCACATACTTTACGGTGGCTGCATCCTAACCAGTCTCCTTGCTTCTGTACTTGTCTTCCCTCTGACAGGCATGGAGGAGGGCACTTGTTGGGATGAGCACGGGCTGTTGTATGGAAACCAATTTGACGATAAATTATATTTAAAAAAAAAAAGTCTAATTTGGAAGCTAGAGGGGCTCATTAAAAATCTATGTCATCTCATAACTCTTCTCTTTTGTAAAATTCTGGAATGGCCTTCCAATTCTGTCAGAGCAAACTCCCAAGTCCTTACAACTGGTGACACTCTGCCTGATCTGCCCTCACTGCACCCTTACCTTCCTGACTATGTCACTACCTTCTTCACCTTGCTTACTCTGCTCCAGCTACATTGGCTTCTTCTTTGGTTCCTTAAGACACCAGGCATCTTTCCATCACTGAGATTTTTGCTCTATCCCTTCCCTGGATCTGAGTGCTCTTGCTTCCTATCTGTCAGCTAATTCCATCACCTCCTTCAAGGATGCTCAAATTTTACCTTCAGGACAAGACCTATCCTACCTTTGATTTTCATAGCTGCTATTTCTTATGCCTTTTACTTGTTACCATAGTACAGTTGGTTCTTGAACAACACGAGGAGTTAGGGGCAGTGACCCCCTGCACAGTTAAAAATTCTCATTTTTTTATCCCCCCCAAAATACTACTAGCTTATAATTGATAGAAAGCCTTACTGATAACAGAAATAGTTGATTGACACATATTTTGTTATATGTATCATGTACTGTTTTCTTTTAAAAAAATTTTTGTTTATTTATTGAGAAAGAGAGAGAGCAAGTGGAGGAGGGGCAGAGAGAGAGGGAGAGAGATAGAATCCCAGCAGTCTGTCTGCATGGAACCGAAAGCAGGGCTTGAACTCACAAACTGTAAGGTCATGACCTGAGCTGGAAGCATGATTGACTCTTAACAAACTGAGCCACCCAGGCGCCCCTATACTGTATTCTTCTAATAAAGAAAGCTAGAGAGAGGAAAATGTTATTAAGGAAATCATAAGGAAGAGAAAATACATTTACCCTACTCGTGTATTTATTGGAAAAAATCCACATGTAAGTGGACCCACACAATTCAAATCCATGTTGTTCAAGGATCATCTGTACTTATCATCAGATAACATATTATACATTAGTGAGTTATTATATTTAGTTTTTATCCCCCTTCCAGAATGTTCCTTATGTAATTTTGTAATTTTTGTTGTTTTAATTCACAGATATATCCCAAATACTTAGAAGAGTTTAGGTGCGGGGCGCCTGGGTGGCTCAGTCAGTTGAGCGTCCAACTTGGGCTCAGGTCATGATCTCATGGTTCATGAGTTCGAGCCCTGCATTGGGTTCTGTGCTGACAGCTCAGAGCCTGGAGCCTGCTTCAGATTCCGTGTCTCCCCCTCTCTCTGCCCCTCCTCTGCTCATGTTCTGTCTCTCTCTGTCTTTTAATAATAAATAAAAGTCAAAAAAAAATAAAAAAAGAAGAGTTTAGGTGTTTTGTTTAATGAGTTGGAAGGGTAGGTAATAGAGAATTTTAAAGAACTTGTACTGGGTGCACTTGGTTTTCCTGGAAAATATGAGGCAAAGTCATCTGCTGAAAGTAAGGTAGAAGGTTGAGGAGTTGAGATTTGAAAATATTTTGGAACGATCTCTGAAGAAAGGAATGAGGGAGTTTTCCAGGTAGAAATAAAAATATTACTATCAATAAGGATCAAGCTTTCATTGAAGAAGATGCAAGTGTATTATGATGCCAATATGTGCGATCATATTGTTATCTTCAGAAATGCTTACCATCCGGTCTGTAGCAGGCTGAATGGTCGCCTCCAAAAGGAAATGTCCACACTCTACTCCCTGGAGTAGATGAGTTTGACTTTATACGACAGAAGAGTACATGTTGCCTTTTATTCAGAGAAGGCCATGTGAACATGCAGTCAGACATCGGAGTGACGCAGCCGTAGCCAAGGGATGTCAAGGACTGTCAGCAGCAGCTGGGAGCTAGGAGAGAGCCCTGGGCCAGGTCCCTTCACCCTTCCACCTTTCTTTCTACTTCCACCTGTTCATGTATTCTAAGCAACGTATTTTTAATTTTTAAAATTGTGATATGTAGAGGGACTGATACCCTCTTTGGAGTTGTTTTCTTGGTCAGTATGAGGTTTACTATTCATTCCCATTGGTGCGTGTAGTAGGAGATCATGTTTTCCCAGACCTACTATAAGCACTATCTCTTCCACGGAATCTTTCTCATCCTTTACCTGATCCAATGTGCCCTGTGGTGGAACATTTATTTTTCCCTTATTTTCCAGGAGTTCCTGTATTTTGCCTTGTAAGACAATTTTGCAGCTCTCTTATTTTAGCCCTTGGGTTAGGCGTTTAGAGGCAGAGTGTTTGTCTCAGATTCTTTTGTATCCTCAATAGCACTAGACTTAGTGACGATGCATAAATTATGTTTATAAGATGCTTATTAAAGGCATGATGTTGATACCTACAGGATATATTTGCATGGAGGACCCTTTATTTCATAGTCTCTAAAGTCTGGACAGCTTAGTAATAAATATAGCTCATCTATTCCTCATCTTCCTAAACTATTGTGCACAATCTGCTTAGGGTTTGACTTCAATTACACTCTCAATAACATTGTCTCATCTCTCAGAAGCTCCATGTTGTATCAGCTAACCTGCATCTGGCTAATATTGGAATCTTTTCTCAAAAGAAAACAGTAGGGTAAACAAAATGTAAGTGGGTAAAGGATTAATCAAAATCAGTGTTCTTAATTCTATGCTTCTTGGACTGCATAAATGTAATGAGGGGGAATCCAGTGATAAAAGCATGAAGAGTAAGAAACAGCCCTTGAGAGCATGGGCAGAGGTGCGATCTGTTTACTGTAGTCCCTGCTGGGGAGGGGAGCACAATGGTTCCCAGTGGCTGGAGGTCCTGGGGCCCCGGATGGTAGCCTTTCTGAGCCAAAGAACAAGTGTGTTTGGGAAAGCTACAGTGAATTCCCCTAAGCTCAAAGCATACAGAGCAAAACACAACTTCCTTTTGAAAAGGAAATGAAGTGTTTTATTTCTTTATTTATTAGATTTGTTACTAACCGTACCCTGTGCCAGAAGCCCCAAGGCAGAAAAGCTTATTGTAAAATAATAGAGATAATTAAATTTTATATTATGAAACAGCAATCAATGCAGCAAAACTAGTATCTAGTCCACTGGGAATATCAAAACTAAAGAGGTGGGTTCTGCATGATGTCCCAAGGCCAGGCACCATTGCTGTCTCCATTCCTTTCTCCCCTCCTCATCCATTAATATTTATTAAAAATTGTGGTTGCTGGGCACTTTACTCTTTTTCCCCCTACAATGGAAGATTTGAGCTTAATTATATAAAAGACAGAAGGAAATATCTCATGTTTTGGGTATTGACCCATAAAGAACTTCAAGAACTACTGTCAGCCAAAGACGAATTTGTAAAATTGATTTTGTCCTCAGAGAGCTTTCACCTGTTTGATGCTGCTGTTATCCCCTTAGGACCTTCTTCCTGAGCTCTCCCAGGGTCCACATCATCTTCCTAGGCCCTCTATGCAGGGTTCCACGTAGAATGTCCCAAATCTTATCCCAGCACTCTCCTGAAACCCTACTTTCCTCCTAAATTTCATCTGCTTTGCAGTATGCCTTTTGCATTTTAAAAAAGAAAATAAATATATTTGCCAACATACGTTTCCCACAGGAATAATAGTGTGGAAATTAAAAAACATAGGATTTAGTGTGTAGAAAATCGGGGTTTGATCCTGGCTTCCTCACGTGGGTCACCATAAGACCTTGGGACATTTTCTTAGTCTCTTTCAGACGTATATTCCAGTTTCGCCTAGAAAACGAAAGTATGACCTCGCTTTCCTTTGGAAAGAAAAGTAAACCATTAACTTGTTTGTTGGCTGTCAAGAATTTGCTCTCACAGGAAAAAGAAGGTGGCTCCTGCAGAAGACAGTAAGCAAACATTTCAGAGACGCAGGGACTGAGGTCTGGGGCCGTATGGATATGGATACTTTCCCAAAAAAAGTAATTGCCAAATGGAGCATTTCCTCCTCACAGTGGTAAATAGCAATTTCACCACCATAGTGGCAATGCAGCAAGAGATAAGAAGGTTACAGAGATTTTTAGAGCATCACAGAAATCTTTACTGATTTGCAATCTACACAACTCATTGACATTTGAGACACCAAGGGGACCGTGGACTCCCATGGTAACTATGGACATAAAAGTCCAGCTCTGTAGAAGGTAAGGAAGTTGAGGCACAGAGAGTCTAAGTAACTCTCTGAAGAACACATAGCTAGTAACTGATAGAGCTTGGAATCGCACGGAAGGCTCTTTAAATTTGTTCCACACAAAAAAGAGAAGTGGGTGGGGGGAATGGGTGAAATAGGTGATGGGAATTAAAGAGGGCACTCGTGATGAGCACTGGGTATTATACGGAAGTGTTGAATCCCTCTCTTGTCCACCTGAAACTAATATTACATAGTATGTTAACCAACTGGAATTTAAACAAAAACTTGAAAAGAAAGTCTCCAGAAACAGAGTGGGTTGGGAATAACTGTCTCTTCAAATGAAAGAGAACATGGAAACTGATTGTTCCAATCTGAGCATGAGCCATACATTATCCTGGAAGAATTATTTGAAAGAAAGGGGCATAAAAATCAGATGTGGTTATATTTTGGAGGGGAGATTGCAAGGGTTTTAATTTTAAGTTGTTTTTTTTTTTTTTTTTTTTTTTGGCATGCATCGATGTACTTTTAAAATATTCTGCCGTGGGAGTGCATAATTGTAACATAAAAATAAACATCATTCAAAAGGAAAAAAAAATCTGTTCCACAAAAAAAGGATCAGCGTTCTTTGACTTTTGATGTCAACTTGACTCAAGAGGGCTCAGTTTGACAGGGTCGACATCATTCAGGGTCAGACTCTGGACTCCTGGAAGAATGAGTTCAATGAGTTTTTAAGTAATAATGACATTCATTCAGGCGAGATTACAATTCTCTCTCATTTCCTCAAGTACGTGCAAGTAGGTAGGGAGAATATCACTGTCAGTTCTACTATTTAAACATCGCTTTACAATATTCAACTATTTTTATTATCAATGAACTCATTTGTGGTACCTATTCATCTCCCACCACTGGACACTGCAGTACAAGCTCAAAAGGGAAACCTGAGAGTTTGGGGTAGTTTCCCGTGGAGGGCCAAGCCGGGATGTTTGCAGAAGCAGCAGCATCCCGTGCTACCCAGAGCGACAGAACAGGGCATAGGGGATCACATTACGCGCCCAGGAGGACAAGACGTGTCATGGCGAGCACTGCAGAAACAGCCAACGTACAACTAACATGGCAAACGGCAAAGGGTGGTGCCTTCCTTGTGCGCTGACATCACCAAATTCTCAGAGCACTTCTTAGTTCATGTGTTTCACAAGGGGAAAAAGTAGAGTTCAAAGAAAAATAGAAAACATCCGTATTCAGTCTGAATACTTGATGAACTAATGAACAATGAGTCTTTAAAAAAAATGTCTTGCCTGTCTTCCCTGTGATAGTAACAACCAAGGGACATTGCAACAACTTTGGAAGCATAATCTGCACATAGACTGCAGTAGTAAAAAAGAGGAGATTTGGAATCAGACTAACTTAGGGTGAATAGTGGTTCCACCACTTACTAGTTATGAGAACTCAGTCTTCTTAACTGGGAAAAGGGGCCAGGAGGCTTCATCTGTCCTGGCTGTCATCAGGATTAGATACAATGTACATAAGAAGCATTAAATCTAGTGCATCAAAGAAATTCAATTACTTATAACTGTAGTTGTTATTTTTATTATTACTAGGAAGAGGCTATGAGAAATGATCTACTGACTGCCGTAATAATAAGGACTAAAATTGGTTTTCTGCACCATGGCTCGTTATGAAAGAATAATGTTCCCTTAAGGAAATGATGGAGAACATTACTCAGACACCTGGAAGAGTGTGGAAACATACTCGCCAATGCGATCCAAATTTTTAAAAATAGACATTTTATGAAAAGGCAGAGGAAGCCCCAGATTAAACTGATTAATACCATGGAAAGCAAAATATGTGCCTCAGGGGGAAAGAAAAACAGTGAGAAAATAATGAATCTAATAGGAAAATATCAGTGGACCTCAGATATCTACGTGTCAGACACTGAACATTGTTAATAAGTAAAATGTGGTGTATATTTCAATAAAAAGTAATGTATATACAAAGTTATCTATACCTACATAATTTGTATATAACATACATGCAAAGTTGTATGTATACACATACATATGGATACACACTGTACATGATTTCATTAAAATAGCACTGACATTAAGAGGGATTAGAAGATGGCTGCAATGTAGTAATAGAGAAGGGATACCTTGCATCACCAAAATTAATCTCATGGAAATTGCAGAAGACCACTGTGTAAAGATATGCATAGCAGTAGCAATCTTCCACCGACCATTGCAGTCTAATGGCCCATATTTGAATGTGTGTGGAAAGCAGAAATGGATGGAAGTGTTTTCATGGCAGAGGAGTGTTCTAGACTCTCTAAACCCACCATATAGATGTACCTTAAACGTAGTACAAAAAATGCCTCAGGGGAAAGCTACTGACCTGATGGGCTCTTGTGACTATCCAGGCAGCCCTTGGAAGTCTGACTCTTCTGGAGGCGGAGCAACTTGTGAAAGCCATGACCTGGCTTGCTTTTATTTTGTATTTTGAATGGCAAAGAAAGTCCCAAGGAGGAAATTTTTGTGCTGATTTAATTCTGACCAGTGAGGCAAAACTGGTCACTGTTGTGAGAGGGGCGAGGCCCTTGGAGAGAGTCATCCTGTGACATTCACGAAAGCCTAGAAAGACACAGACATGACTTCAGAAAGAGACTTGAAAGGTAACCCAGCTTGGGAGAGATGAGATGGTCTGAGCACTTGGAAAGTAAGCCCCATATAATCAGAAATTATTCTAATGATGAAGAAAAAAGGATAAAAATCTGAAGGAATTAATATAGCTGAAAGTCGAGTTCATATTTTAAAAGGACATATATTAAATATTGAAGGAGTACAATAAACATCAAGAGAGCAGCACCAGGCTATAGGGATAATGTTAGGTAGCCTAAATGTTAAAATAAGACAAAGATTTGAGAAAGATGCTTTAAAACAAAACCATAAAGAAATTTAAAAGCTATGTATAGCTATGTAAAGCTATGTATAGAGCGAGACGAGCAAGAAAGGTGTCTCAGTCCTCAGCCTGGGTTCCCCAGAAAGCAGAGCCGGAAACAAAGGCTTGGGTGCAGATACCATGCTCAGAAGCCATCCCTAGGAGCAGGCCTGGGGCAGAGGGAGTGAAACAAGAAAGGAGGGAAAGTCCATATAGGGACACATTAGAGTTGGTCAGTGTTGAGAGGGACCGGTGCTGGAGACCACGGAACCTTCTGAAAACACTTTTGAGGTGGGTCTTATGTCTGTCTGACCTACAAATGCAAGGTGGGTGCATCGTCCATCAGTTCCCATCCTTCGGGGTTTGGGGTTGGTGCCCAGGGTGTTCATTCCCTTGTACTTCCAGGTCACGACTGGGTGAGGACTAAGTTGGCTACCCCAGACATCACAGTGGACACTGGGCACTGGTGTGGTAGCTGGGGTCGGCGGAAGCCTCCTGGGAACCGGTGGCTTGCAGCCATGGCTGGAATTAAGGGCTGAAGCCTAGAGTTTGAAGATTGTCTAAGAAGTGGTTGAGGAAGATGGTGCCATGTACACGGAAAGAAGAAAGGGAAAGTAAAATAGCTCAACTACAGCTGCTCTATTAAGGGGGAAAAAAAATCACAAAACTATAAAAGATAAGCCAAGCATAATCAAGGGAAAACTGAAGCCATTTAAAAATGTCTGGCTGATGGTGCCAGGTTTTTCCACTCAACATTCATGAAGACACAATAAAATAAGATGCACTACAACTAAAATTAAAAGAAAAATGGTAAAGAGTGAAGGATAAAACAGTGTGTACAGAAAGCATAGTATTTATGGAAGCATTACCATGTGCATTTGAAAAGTGGGGCATATATATGTATATATGTGCATATAACCCACTCATGTATCTCTTGCCTCATGTGCAACCTCAGATTATTCGTTTCGCTTCCTCAGTGCCTCACTGGTTAGCTCCTGCCCTCAGAGGTGCTCCCACGTTGTGCCCACTACTGGGTCCCTAACACCCGGAGATGAGCCTGTCACAAAGAAAGTGCTTAATAACACTTGTTAAATGGATAAATAAGAAATTGATTGAAACATGATTGTTACAGGAAACATTAAAATATTTCTTGAAGACTTAGAAAATTTTAATATAATGAATTTTAATTCATGGGTATGTTGAACTTCATATGCTACACTCAGAGCATATATTGTGTCTTCACATTTCAAAGAACAATAGAAATTGATTAGATTCCAGGTCACAAATCAAACTCTTAAATCAGAAATTGAGCAGGAAAATGTCCAGCCACAACATAACAAACAGTAAATTAATAATCAAAGTTTTAAAAACAAGGAAAAATAAGACCCAGCAATTTGCTAATTTAAAACATTCTTTAAGAAACCTATTAGGACAAAAAAGAAATCAAAATTACAATATAGTCTACTTAGAAAATAATAGAAATAAAAAAATTACTTATTATTGTAGTGCAATGCAGCCAAAGCTAATTCTTAGAGGCAATCATCTTAAAGGCTTTCATTATTAAAATAATAATAAAATAAAGGAATTTAATAATCAACTCAATAAGTTAGAAAAACAACCAAAAAATAAACCTAAGAAAATGGAGAGCATGTAATAAATGTAAAGAGAGATTTTTAATGAATTCAAAACCAAAAAACATGTCATTTATCAGTAAGTCTAAGAACTGTTTCTTTTAACACAACATTCCAATACAAACAAAAATGACAAAAAGAAAATCCCATCAAGACAAAATACAGAAAATAAAAATATTTTTTTTAAAAAAATGGGAACATAATAAAAGAGATTTGTTTTTAATTCAAGGAAATATTACATACGCATTATGCTAACAAACTTAAAAACTACATTAAATGGATGATTTTATAGGAAAAAGATCAATGGCCAATATTAAGTTAAGGAAGAGTAGAAAATCTGATTATAGCAGTCATATAAAATAATAAAAAAGTCCTCAATAACAGATCCATGATCAAATGATTTTATGCGAGAATTTCACAGAGGAGGTAATTCCCAGGCTATGCAAACTATTCTAAAGCACTGAAAATGACAGATTGTTATCTACTTCATTTTCTTAAGCTCGAATGTTCTAAAAAGACCAGTACGGGAAAGTTCCCACCTATCAGGAAAAAAAAAAATCCCCCAAACCTACACATGAGTTCACTGACAAATATTGATGCAAAATTCTTGAACTATTAACAAATCAAATTCAAGATATCTTCAAATAATCATCCATGACCAAGTAGGATTTGTACTAAGATTGAAAGGCTGGTGTATTACCAGCAGGGGTGTGATTACAATATGCCATATTTCAAAGTCCAATATAAGAAAAAATAATCTCAAAAGATGCTGTAAAATATTTGATAGCAATCACTACTCCTTTAATTTTTTTCTTTTTAGAAAAGTGCAAACATGTTAAACAAAATAGGTTTAGAAGATTAAGCCCTCAGTTGCAAAAGGGTATCTATTGGAAATCAACAGCTACCAAAATACTTGACAGCAAAATGCAAAAGCCAATCCCATTAAAAAAAAAAATCCACTGTCTTCTCTATGATTTAACTCTACTGTTTTATAATTAGAAAATAAAACCTAAAACAGATGAGGAACAGAGGCAAAGAAAGTAAAGGAAAACCATATAGAATAAAGCTGGTAAAAGATTCCTGGCTGTATAATTGTGTTCAGATTACTTGGTATAAACAATTTACATCCCAGGGTATAGAAAAAAATGACAGAAACAATTCAGGAATCAATCGTGGTGTATTTTGAAGGATGGAGCCATGCCAAAGACTGCCTGAGATAAACAAACTTTGTCTTACTCTTTCTCTATGGAAAAGGTGGATTTTAAAGTAGGGATGAGGGTCATTGACAATTATCCCTGGAAAGTTAAATATATACATATACATATATGTATATAAATGCTATAAGTGTTTAGCGGAGAAGACAACTTGAATTAAAATTTGAATGGAACTTGAATTTGAACAGGTTACTAATTCTTCATTGTTAAGAAATTTAGTGATACCAACTTTAGTCACTTTTTAAAAAGACTTTTATTTTATTTTATTTTATTTTATTTTATTTTATTTTATTTCGAGAGTGAGAGAGAGTGTGAGTGGGGGAGGGGAAGAGAGAGAGGGATAAAGAGAGAATCTCAAGCAGGTTGCATGCCCAGGGCAGAGCCCAACATGGTGCTCGATCTCAAGACGATAAGATCATGACCTTTGCCAAAATCAAGAGTTAGTCCCTAAAACACAACTGAATCTGGGCCAGGAGCTGGATTATTTCTCAAGGCTCCTTGTCCCAATATAACCATAATCTTAGAGAAGAGAAGGTAGAGTGAGCCATATTCTCTTTCTCCAGCAAATGAAAACTTTGTTCCCTATTATATCTCATATAAGTTGATTTTTTTATCTGCTTATCTTTTGAAAAAAGGATCACATGTTTAGTAATTTGTATTTAATAGGAGGTCACATGAAATTTAATATCATTTTCATGGCCCAAGTGACCACAGTTGACTGTCTAAGGCTGGTCCTTAAGTGAAAATATTCAAGGAAGAGTTATGGCATCATTGGTTATCTGACACTACCTTGAGGATCTAAAAATATCTAAACAATGAGGCACTCTTGACTTTGTGGCTTGCTTTGATTATATTTAACATAGAAAAAAATGTTTTTAAACTCATGATAGCTAATTGCTATTTTGTCTTAGAGGGAACTGGCATGAGTTTTTCCTAAGAGCATGGTTTTCTGTTTAGCAAAATACCTTGCTCATAAGCATGATAGATGAAGCTCTAAGAAACTCTGGAAGAAGATCATGGAATGTAGAGACAGTTAAGTTGCTTGGCATGAAAGTTAATGCTTATTTGAAAAAACAAAAGGCAAGGGAAGCGGGGAAAGTTCTGATACCTGGAGAAAGGGCCATGCAACTTGAGAGAAGTTCAGAGATACATGGGAAGAATTCCATGAAGAAAAGTTGGACAATGAAGGCAACCAACTTAATAGGAAAATATACTTGCAAATGATATATCTAATTAAGGGTTAATATCCAAAATACATAAAGAGCTCATACAACTCAACACCAAAAACAAATAATCTGATTACAAATAGGCAGAGGACCTGAATAGACATTTTTTCAAAGCAGACATACAGATGTACAACAGACACATGAAAAGATGCTCAACATCACTAATCATCAAGAAAAGGCAAATCAAAACCACAGTAAGATATCACTTCATACCAGTCAGCATGGCTTATATTAAAAAAAAAAAAAAGAAAGAAATCACAAGTGTTGGCAATGATGTGGAGAAAAAGGAACTTTCACACACTTGGTGGGAAAATAAATTTGTGCAGCCACTATGGAAAACAATATAGGGGTCCCCCTAAAGTTAAAAACAGAAATGACATAGAACCCAGCAATTCTACTTGTGGGTATTTACCTGAAGAAAATGAAAACACCAGTTCAAAAATATGTATGTACCCCTATGTTTATTGTAGCATTATTTGCAGTAGCCAAGATATGGAAGCAACTCAAGTGTCTATAGATAGATGAATGGATAAAGAAAATACATACACATATATATGATAGAATATTACTCAGCCACAAAAAGAATGGAATCTTGCCATTTATGACAATATGGATGGAGCTAGAGGGCATTATGCCCAGGGAAATAAGTCAGATAGAAAAAGACAAATACCATATGATTTCACTTATAGGTACAATACAAAGAACAAAGTAAATGAAAAAGCAAACAAACAAACCAGAACCAGACTCATAAATACAGAGAACAAACTGGTGGTTGACAAAGGAGAGGTGGGTTGTGTGATGGGGATCCAGAGGTATGAACTTCTAGTTGGAAGGAAGGAAGCGACGAAGGAAGGAAGGAAGGGAGGAAGGGAGGGAGGGAGGGAGGGAGGGAGGAAAGAAGACTGGACAATGAAAATTTCCTGGTGGTAGGGAAGACTGGAAGAATTTTAGGATGACTTATTTTAAATTTAATTCTGTATATTGCTATAATTCAATAGCCATTTATTTCATATAAATGTCTTTTAAGAATAGAGTTTTAGGGAATAAAGGGGCTGTGTTAGTGTATGAATTAGCACTGGACAACAAGAACAGTCATGGGAGGGGAAATGCAAGTTCAATGGGAATAGTTAATTAAAAATACAGATAACCATGAGAAAGTACATTTAAGATGTATGCCAGAATCTTAGAGCGGATATCGAGCTTCTCATTAAAGATGGGAATAGTGGCTGACATTAATTTCATCTAAGTCTCAAAGGACAGGGCGACCTCAGCTGACATCCAGATTGAATGTGTAATTGCCTAACTCTCTTTTTCACTGAGTTTCTGTAGAAACATCTTGAAAGTCAAGCTTGTGAAACAATCACAAACATGTTCCTATTATTCATAGGCTTTTTTTTTTTCACTGAAAAGCCTGAATCTCATGTTTCATGTTGAAAACAGAAAAGGTAATATGTCTCTGGCACATGTTTTTTCCATCCAAATGTACTCATTGGATTTGACCCTTAGATACCACGAGATAGTTCGAAACTACTTGCATAAATTTGAAAGACTTTAATTTTTAATACGTCCCTTTAGTAAAAAGTTTAAGAGATTGAAATCTTACTGTTACAAAATACCAAAGCAAAATCCATGCCATGTCATCCCTCCCCTCCAAGGGTTCCAGGAGGTTTCTAATTGGTAGTTAAAGGCACACATTTCTAAATTGACAATCCTATAGAAAAGTGGCCTCAGAACTTCCCATGGGCCATACTCTCTGATTTCTCCTTGGCTTAATCTTTCATCTGGCAAACTACAACTTCAGCAGCTAGAATATATATCAATAAACTTTCTTCCTGTATTTTCTTTATTGATCTAGTACAACGGTGTAGAAATACATTTCCAAGTTAAAGGGAGTATGGAACTGACACCCTAACAGCCTTAGAATAATTTCTGCTTTACTGGATTCTGAACTCTTTTCTCCCTCAAGTTATTTGAATGTGAGCCGAAGTGTGAACAAGGCAGGAATGAGAATCAATAATTAAGCCTGTTCTCTTTATACCTACTATGCTGGGAAATCCATTTTTTTTTTCTCAGCCTGATTATTACTTAGCATTTATCCAATATCCTCAAGCCAGGTCTCCACAGCAGTAGAATAAAACTACAGTAAAATGAAACAAAAGCACATACCAGGACAACCCACTAGCCTGTTTCCATGAGGATATTTTACTCTGTCGGAGTGGTCAAGTCCTGGGGGAAGAGGCTGGTGTAGCATAAGAGGGGAACTATTTTTGTTATCTGTTTTCTTGGGTGTGAAATGTCACAAACCATCCCTTGGGACTACTATCATGTGTGACCTCTGGGAAAAAAAATGGAACAAGGGCCCCCAGAGAGAAGCCTATTTCAATGTCGCCAGTCTGCTTTGTTCACCTGTAATTCCCACCTGTAAAACTGTGACTATTTCTTCCCCTATTGACCAGGGAGTAGGTCATAGCAAATAAGAAATGCCAGAACCCTGAACCTTAAGAATACTCCACAAAATCTTGTGGCCAGATTTTCCAAGGAATCAGTTATGGGTGGTATAACAATGTGCCCTAAATGACAAAAAATAAAACATAAAATCATGGCCTGAGAAACAGGTGATACTTGTTTATTCCCTCATGGCTGTGCACCGAGTTCTACTGAGAGCCCAAGTTATCCAAGTTTGCTGGTTCCAAGCTGATTGTCTGAATGCAGTGCGAGGAAATTGGTCACAGCTGGAGAGAAGTCCTACTTACATTTCTTTCATTATTTTTCTCAGAAGATTGCGAATAATCTGAAAAATAATCCCTCTCCCAATGTCTTCCCAGCCTCTGATGTTGTCCAGACACAGCTACACGTATCAATTTAATGACTGAGGCAAACCAGGGACAGATATTTTATTCTAAGAAGAAATGGGGCAATGCTTTATGTAATCCACACGTCTGCGGAGGTCATACCATCATTTGAGACCAAGTAATGTCGTAGAGAATCAGGGTTATATAGTCTATGCACTTGATATTTAATATCCTAAAACATCTTTACTCTGTGTTTTTGCTTCCTAGACTCTTATTCTGTTTTCATTTACCTAAAATTTGGCTTCCATTGACATCAGCCTATGAAAAACAATTCGTCAGCGACCTTTGGGGTTTCATACGGTTTTCTCTCTTAACTCTCTAATAAACTTCCCTAGTTCTACCTTGCTAGCCCTTGCTCAGCCTATAACCTTGACTTCTTCTCCTACTAAAAGCCATACGATTTAGGTGTTTGTTCACAATCCTTTTTTCTCATCCATTTTCTTGGTGAGCTCATATCTTTTCCCTTTGTTCTACTTACCTTACCTCTGTGCACTTTGCTCTTCCTCCTCTGACTTCAACTCTGAGCTTCCAACTGGCATTTCAGTGTAATCCATGCCTCAATTCAATGTGTCCCAACTACGTCACCCAGCTCAGCTATGGACACCACAAGTATCCATTGCACAGCCTCGACACGCCCTTGCCTCTAACTTGTTCAACTCAATCACTGTCTTCCCAACAAGGTCCTAGATCTTTTCAGTTACAAATAATTTTTCTCTCTATAAAAACCTATAGAGTCGTGTTATTATTTCTGGTGTCGTCTATGTATATCAAAGCCTGCTTTGTATTATTTATATTTCAGATAACACTTCACAATTCACACAATTTGCATCTGCTATCTCATGGACTGTATTTCTCAGTCTTCTGTGAATTTCTTTGAGGGTCTGAGATCTTGGATTATTTGTAATTGTATCTGCTAAAATTTCTAAGGCACTACATGGTACACAATAGGTGTGCATTAAATCATTGCGGGTTAGTAGAAGTCTTAAGTTTGAACTCTTTGTTTTCTACTCAATCCAACATTTCTCTTAAGTAAATCAACGTTGCTACTTCCAAGAAATTCTTTCTCTTGTTACTCGTGCCCCCAAATAAGAGAAGGGAATGGGGGTTTGCATCTGTTGAGCATCAGGATTAAAAACATTGACAATGGTTGCAGAGACTGGTGAAATTTTCTAAATGAGTTGACTATAAAAGTCATACTGATTACCGCCATTTAAATGGCCTGCAAACCATGCAACCCAAAACATGATTCATAACAGTCATACACGTTAAATTAACTTTGTTGTGAATTTTACCTGATAGATCTTGATTACACTGCTACAATATTCATGTGTATTTAATTGCCATAAATTGTCTCAAGTTTCACATGGTGGTCTATTGAGAATTTAAAAAGAAATCGATGAAACTGTGCTTAGCATGATCTTTAGTGTTGTTGGTTTTGCCAGAGGTATAAATAAGAGTTACAGCCATTGAAGAGATCGGAATGTCACTTAAAAAAATAAACATACTGTAGAATTCATGTTTTTGTGTGAACACATCTATGAGTTTTCATACGTGTGGAGATTCACGTAGCCACCACCATAATCAGGATACAAAATAGGTCTTTTAATTAAAAAAAAATCCATTTGCTGCCCTTTTTCCATGGTCAAATCCTCTCCCACTCCCAGTTCCTAGTAACTGCTAATCTAGTTTCTGTACCTTAGTTTTACACTTTCCAAAATGCTGTATAACAATCGTGCAACCTGTTGAGACTGTATTCTTCACTTAGATTCATCAGGTTGTGTGTGATGGGGCATCTTTATCCTTATCCATGGGGCATCCCTCCCAAGCCCCGCAGTGGATGTCTGAAAGCCCTGGTAGTCCCAAACCCTGTAAATGCTATGATTTTTTCTATACATATGTAACTATGATAAAGTTTGATTTATAAATTAGGCACAGTAAGAAATGAACAAAAATAACTAAGCATAAAATAGAACAATTATAACACTATACTATAGTGCGAGGTGAGTGTGGCCTCTTTCTCTCGAAATATCTTATTGTCCTGTACCCACCCTTCTTCTTGTAAGGATGTGAGATGATACAATGCCTCCATGATGAGATGGAATGAGGTGAATGCAGGCACCGTGACGTAGTGTTATGCTGCTGTTGACCTTGTGAGGATACATCTGGCGGACCTTCTGCGTCCACACCGTGTTTGACTGTGGGTAACTGAAACTGTGGAAGGCAAAACTGCAGATAAGGGGGGAACTATTATGGTCCTTTTTATGTGGACACCCAGTTTGTTTATTCATTTATTGAAAGCCATTTGAATTGATTCCAGTTTCTGGCACTTATGAATAAACTGTTATAAACATTCACATATAGGTTCTTACGTGAACATAAGTTTTAACTTTTCTAGAGTAATACACAGGAGGGCAATTTCTGGGTCATATGGTAATCGTACATTTAACTTTCTAAGAAACTGCCAGACTGTTTTTCTAGAGTGACTTTGCAGTTTTGCATACCTACCAGCAATCAATGAGAGTTTGAATTGTTCTGCATCCTCACCAGTGGTTGATAGTTTTTATTTTACTTTATCTGTTCTAATAGGTGTGCATTAGTGTTTCCCTAATGTCTAATGATGTTGAGTACCTACTCATGTGCTTATTTGCCATCCATAAATCTTTGGTGAAGTGTCTGTTCAAATCGCTAACCTATTTGTTTTTAAAATAGGTTCTTTGTTTTCTTATTGTTGAGTCTTGAGGGTTCTTTATATATTCAGGATCTGAACAAATACATGGATTGCAAATTGGTCTGTTCTTGTAATTTTCTTAAAAGTGTCTTTTGAAGAACTAACGATTTTTATTTTGCTGAAATCTAGTCCACTTTTTCCCATTTATGGATTGTAGCCTTGGGTCACGTTTTAGAATTATTTTCCAAATACAAAATGCATGAAGATTCTTTCTTGTATTTTCTTCTAAAAGTTTTATAGTTCTACATTTTACAAATAAATGCATGGTTTATTTCAAGTTACTTTTAAAAAATGTTTATTAATTTTGAGAGAGAGAGAGAGAGAGAGAGAGAGAGAGAGAGAGAGAAAGAACACAAGTACTGAGGGGCAGAGATAGAGGGAAAGAGAGAATCCCAGGCAGGCTCTGTGCTGACAGTGGGGCTTGAACTCACTAACCATGACCCAAGCTGAAATCAAGAGTTGGATGCTTAAGTGACTGAGCCACCCAGGCTCTTTATGTAAGAGATATAAGGGATAGGTTTAGGTGCTTTTTCTTTTTAACACGTAGATCTCCAATTCTCCAAATGCCATTGCTTGAGAAGACTATCCTTTCCTTCACTGAATTTTGTATCTTTCTCAAAAAATTAACTTGTTTATGTGAGTATATCTAGACTCTAGTCTGTTCAAGTGGTCTGTGTCTATCGATACCACACAGTCTTGACATTGTAGCTTTATAGTAAGTCCTAAAATTGGATAGTCTTTATCCTCTACCTTTGCTCTTCTTTTTCAAAATTGTCTGGAATATTCTAGTTTACTTGCCTTTTTTACATGATCCTAAGAGTAGGCTTGTCTCCACAAAAAGAAAACAAAAACAGATCCTGCTGATATTTTGATTACAATTGTATTAAATCAATAGATCAGTTTGGGAAGATTATCCATATTTACTGCAATGAGTTCTTTAATCTATGAACACGGTATGACTCTTTTGTTTATGTTTATGTTTTCTATGGGATTCGTAACTCTACCTCTTTATTCATGTTTCCCAATGGCCACTCAAGGGATACAATATTTATATTTAACTGTTCACAGCCTACTTAGAATTAATATTTTATCCCTTCAAATGGAATGTAAAAAGCTTGCCAGCATATAGGTCCTTTTACCCTTCCTCTTTCATGTTGTACTTATCAACGTAAATTGGAAATTCCTTCAGAAAATGTTATATATTTTTTATATTTTAGAATACACATTTTAAAGAATTTAAGAACATAAAATTAGCCCATTATATATATTGAGAATTGAAATGTTTCTTGCTCTTCCTCATTCCTAAAGTGCCAACTTTTCTTGTAGTTACAGATCTTTTTCTTGTGAACTTTCTGTTTTTTTTTTTAATTTTTAATGTTTATTTATTTTTGAGAGATAAAGAGACAGAGTGTGAGCAGGGGAAGAGCAGAGAGAGAGGGAGACACAGAATTGGAAGCAGGATCCAGGCTCCAGGTGTCAGCACAGAGCCCGACAGCCAGCGGGGCTGGAACCCACGGACATCATGATGGTGACTTGAGCCGAAGTGAAACACTTCCCCGACTGAGCCACCCAGGCGCCCCTTGTGAACTTTCTTAAGCATTGCTTTCAGAGCTTATCAGGTGGTGATGAATCCTCTTGGTTCTCCTTCATCATAGAATATCTTTATTTTGCCTTTATTTCTGAATATAGATATAAAATAACTGGATATGATATGGCAGGTCAGCAGTCCTTTGCTTTCAGCCCTTTAAAAATGTTGTTTCAGTATTTTCTGACCACCATGCTTTTTCATGAGAAATCAGTAGTCGTTTGAATTGACTGCAATCTACTCAAGCGTTCACCTATGTGCGGTGTGTTAGAGTTTTTTGGCTGCCTTTAAGATTTTTTCTTCCCCCCCCCTCCCCCCAGTACTTTGACTGTGATGTTTGGGCATGTATTTCTCTAAGTGTGTCCTTTTTGGGGTGCCCTGAGCCTCTTTATCTGTCAGTTTATATCTTTCAACAAATTTGGAAAGTTTTCAGTAATTATTTCCTTAAGATATATTTTCTGCACCAAACCCTTTCTCCTCTTCTTCTGTGGCTCTGATAACATATGTTTCAGGCCTTCTTATACTGTCTTACAGGTGTACCTGAGGCTTTGTTCATTTAAAAAAAAATGCCAGTTTTCTAATCCTTTTTCAGACTGGGTAACTTCTATTGACCGACCATTGTCAAGTTTACTGCCTGTTACTTCCGTCATCTCGATTCTGCTATGGAACTTATCCTTTGAATTTTTTTTATTAATTATTCTATTTTTCAACTCTAAAATTTCTATTTGTTCTATTTTATAGCTTCTATTTCTCTGCTGAGACTTTCTGTCTTTTCATTTGTTTCAGGAGTGTTCATTTTTACTTTGTGATGGTGATAACAGCTGCTTTCGAGTCTTTGTCAGATAATTCTGACAAATTATCTGATTATTTGGTATCATCTCAAGGCTTCTGTTATTGTCCCATCCTCTGAGAAGTTGTCAAACTTTCTTATTCTTATGTATATTGTGTAATTTTGAATTGGGGCCTGGACATTTTGAAAATCAGGTTATGAGACTCTGAGTCTTTAAAAAAAAAATCTTAGAGAGATTGTGTTTTTATTTTTGCTTTTTTAGCCATCAATCAATCTGGTTATGTTCAGGCCACAAGTTCTGATTCATCTTCTGCGGGCTACGTTGCTAAAGTCAGTTTTGTTTTCAAAGGACTTCTAGTGCCATTGGGATGTCCCAAGAGCAGTATGCAGCCTGACAGTGGCCTCAGCCATAGCTCAGTTCTCACAGTTTTTGAGACCCTGCCAGGCCCTTTAGGGACATATCCCTGCATGAGAAGCTTAGGTTGAGCTCAGAAGCTTCTCTTTCTCAAAGTCTGTCCTCTTTGCTCTCTCACTCACAGTATTTGGAACTGTGGGGGTCCCCCTTTATTGTCCTTTGGGGAAAACAAAAACTGGGACTTCAGTCTGCCTGTGTTTTGCTGCTTATCTCTCACATTTGAGTTAGTCTTCAGGGCCAAGTACCAGAAAAATGGAAGAGAAAAGAACAATGTGGATTCCCTACACAGTCATTATTTTTTTTAACTTTTAAAAAAGTTTATTTATTTTGAGAGAGAGACAGAGGAGCAGGGAGAAGCAGAGAGAGAGGGAGACAGAATCCCAAGCGGGCCCCATACTGTCAGCACAGAGCCCACCCCAGGGATGGAATTCATGAACCGCGAGACCGTGACCTGACCTGAAGTCAGATGCTTAACAGACTGAGGCACCCAGGAGGCCACCTCCCCCCCCCCCCCCCCCCCCACGTTTAGACCATAGTTGCTCTGGTCAGAGAGAATGACTTTCCTCCCTTGGAGTTTTAGCTGAATGGCCACTGTAGCAACTACCATAGAATAGTTGCACTTTGAGAGTGGGGTTGCCTGGTGCACCGATGAAAGAAAGAAAAGAACAGAGACATATCAGGTAAAGGGTTAGTATCCAAAACCTATAAAGAACTTATCAAACTCAACACCCAAAAAACAAACAATCCAGTGAAGAAATGGGCAAAAGACATGAATAGACAACTTTCCAAAGAAGACATCCAGAGGGACAACAGACACATGAAAAGATGCTCAATATCACTCGTCATCAGGGAAATGCAAATCAAAACCACATTGAGACACCACCTCACGCCGGTCAGAGTGGCTAAAATTAACAACTCAGGGAACAAGAGATGTTGGCGAAGATGCAGAGAAACGGGAACCCTCTTGCACTGTTGGTGGGAATGCCAACTGGTGCAGCCACTCTGGAAAACAGTGTGGAGGTTCCTCAAGAAATTGAAAATAGAACTACCCTATGACCCAGCAGGAGCACTACTAGGAATTTACCCAAAGGATACAGGAGTGCCGATTCATAGGGGTACATGTATCCCAATGTTTATAGCAGTGCCATCAACATAGCCAAATTATGGGAAGAGCCCAAATGTCTATCAACTGATGAATGGATAAAGAAGTTGTGGTTTATATATACAATGGAATACTGCTTGGCAATAAGAAAGAATGAAATCCTGACATTTGCAACAACGTGGAGGGAACTGGAGGGTATTATACTAAGTGAAATAAGTCAGTCAGAGAAAGGCAGATATCATATGTTTTCACTCATGTGTGGAACTTGAGAAACTTAACAGAAGACCATGGGGGAGGAGGAGAAAGGGAAAAATAGTTTCAAGCAGAGAGGGAGGCAAACCATAAGAGACTCTTAAATACAGAGAGCAAACTAAGGGTTGATGGTGGGGGCAGGGGAGAGGGGAAAATGGGTGATGGGCATTGAGGAGAGGGCACTTGTTGGGATGAGCACTGGGTGTTGTGTGTAAGTGATGAATCGCGGGAATCTACCCCAGAAACTGAGAGCTCACTGTATACACTGTATGTTAGCTAATTTGACAATAAATTCTATTAAAAAAATAAAAATAAAATGTGTTTGAAGCCCTGTGCCAAAAAAAAGAGTAATATGAAAAGGCAAACACAGATTTATGCTTTTCTGAAAGTTACCCAGACATAGACAAGAATAAAATAAAAAATACAAAAGGCAGAACAATATGATCCCTTTACTCTGAATAATTTAGAAAATAAAGAGAAATGATGGTAGCTTAGGCAAGCAAGAGAGACCTAAAATTTCAATACTTTGTATAAAACCTAGAGACTGGGTTGTTTTTTTTTTTTAAACAAAGAAGCAATTCTAATTACAGTGACTGTTAACCTTTTCGGAGCAATGGATTGCTTTGAGAATCTGGAGAAAGCTATACAACCTCTCTGCAAAAATATACATGTGAATCTATTAAAAAAAAAAAAGGAACAGAGAGTTTATCATATTTTCTCTGCCCTATAGGGGGCCTTCCTCCCCCTTCAGGAATCAGAATGAGAAGGCTTCTCTCAGAGCCCTTTGAGCCCATACATGGTGCACAACTCTAAGATTTATGTTGCCTTTGAATCCAGGCTGAGAGATATGGAAGGAAAAACAAACCAGGAAATTCACTGCTAACCTATTGAAACTGAAGTTCTGGTTTATTTCTCCAGCACATGTACTACCACTTACTTTCAGAGTCTTTACATAACTGTTGTACTCATTTTATCCAAGAATTTTAATTGCACTTAATAACGGAGACAGGATAGAGTATCCTTCTCTATCTTAACTGGACCTGGAAATTGTCTATAAATTAGCTTTGGTGATAATCATACGATGCAGGTACCCACTAGTGGAGAGACTGTACATTTTTCAGAACTAAATTGTGTGCTCCAAACTAGGAAACCCATTTGTCAACAAATTAGTAAGCAGATTGGTAAAACATGATAGAATACCAATTATAAAGAAGTATATTTTCGGGGCGCCTGGGTGGCTCAGTCGGTTGAGCGCCGACTTCGGCTCAGGTCACAATCTCGCGGTCCGTGAGTTTGAGCCCCGCGTCGGGCCCCTGTGCTGACAGCTCAGAGCCCGGAGCCTGTTTCAGATTCTGTGTCTCCCTCTCTCTGACCCTCCCCCGTTCATGCTCTGTCTCTCTCTGTCTCAAAAATAAATAAACGTTAAAAAAAAATTAAAAAAAAAAGAAGTATATTTTCTACAGTTGTTTATTTTGTTTGTTTTGTTTTTTGAAACATCTTGAAGGGGGCCAAATATTTATACATCCTTGGAAGGATTTGGTGAAATGAAAAGAGCAAAAACATTCTGGATGACACATCCAGAGTATAGGCTCAAAGAAAGAATGGAAATATCCCTCTAATACCAGATGACTTGGTAGATTTTCCAAGATTCAATCTACCGTTACCTTTTAGCATGCTACTGAACAAATTCCTGAGAAAGATCTACTTGCCTTCCAAGTTCAAAGTACTCTAACTGCTTGCAACATAAGTGGCATGTAATAACTAAAACAAAGGACATTAGGAATGGCAATTTTTCTCAAGTAGTTCAGTGGAATTAACTGAAGCCTCAAAGCAAGACTCCAGACTTAGAAATTGCTTCATGACCTAATTGTGGCGCATACTTCCAAAAACCCCAAGCTACTTTCTGTAGTAATATGAGGAAAACATAACAGCAAGGCAAAGGGTTAGACCAGGCCATCCCAACTGGTTAATTATAATACCAGATTTATCTTATTTTCTTTTATAATTGTTTAATGTCTCTTTTTCAGAGAGAGAGAGAGAGAGAGAGAGAGAGAGAGAGAGAAAGTGAGAAAGTGTGTACCAGTGGGGGAGGGGCAGAAAGCAAGGGAAAAAAAGAATCCCAAATGAGCTCCACATTGACAGCAGAGAGCTGATGCATGTCTCCAACCCACAAACTGTGAGATCATGACTTGAGCCCAAGTCAGATATTTAACCAACTGAGCCACCCAGGTGCCCCAATACCTGATTTATTTACTAATCCGTGGTAGGTCCTTTCCACTCTCAAAAACGTTCTACCCTCTTCCTTCCTGCTTTCCAAGACACAACCCTGCTCTCATGCCTAAATAGCCTTCTTTAGTATTTAAGTCATTGGAAAAGATCATCTCTCCCTATGAAAGGCAAAGACTACTTAACTGAATTGACAGGTTGGAAATCTGCAGTTAGAAAGATGCCCCACGGAATCTGTCATTTCTGTTCCCTTATTTCTAATCAACTCAAACAAAGTTTTTAAGGTATTCTTTTCCAAAGAAAAATAGTGGAATTAGTGAAATTAAACACAACTATTAGTATCTGTGAAGCAGTGAAGACTGTTACCGAGTGTGACATAGAAGATATATTGAGAAATTTTGTGTTATTATTATCACAGGGCTCTAATTATATATCTGCCACATGGTATTGTCTCCTGTATATTTCATGAATTCCTCACTTTTTGAGACATCTGTGTATTGGTTAGATCAATCTGGACAAAACTTTGTGGATGAATAGTTGAACCAAATGAACCTGAATCTCATATTCAACCCTGCTGCTATTTAAATAACAGTGTAACCTTAGCCACATGGCTTTGCTGTATTTAAATCCTTGAAAGGATATTCTATAAAGTGAGGGTAAAGTTCATTTTGTGCAGCCCAAAAGACAGAGGCAAAATTAATAAAACTGTGAGAGATACATTTTAATTCATTATATGGAGATTTTATATTTTAAAAAATATTTAACATAAAATACGAGTAAAGAAAATACATAAGGCAAAGATTTAGTCTTCCCAATTTATTAAAAAGAAAATACCCTGTTGAGAAATGGAAGCTGCTAGCACCCCAGAAACCCCATATGTCCCTCCCATCATTGGTTCCACTGTCTTCCCAAGATAAGAACTTTTCTGATTTTCTTTCTTTCCTTTTTCAGAACTGTTCTGATTTTCAACAATTAACTTCCTACTTTGTTTACAGACTTACCACCCAATATCCATCCCTAAGCCCTATGTTGTTGAATTTATGTAAATAGAATCACATAGTATATATTCTTTATAGTATTCCTTATATATATTCTTATAGTATATGTTCTTTCTTGCTTTCTTGCTCTCAAAAATATTTTATAAAATTCATGCATTCTAGTAACTGTAGTTAAGATAATCTCATTGCTATATAACATTCCATTGTGTAAAAACAACACAATGTATTCATTCTACCCTTGACGGACATTTGGGTTGTATCCACTTGGGGCTATTACGGATAAAACTGTTGTGAATATTCCTGTATATGTCTCTTGGTACACATAAGTCATAGAATAAGACTTAGGAAGTGCCAAATTGTTGTTGAAAGTAATCACACCAATGTATACTCCCACTTGGGATAGGTAAGGATTCCAGGTGTCCTATATCCTCGGCAATGCTAATACTGGCAATATGTTGTTTTTTAAAAAAATTTTTTAATCCTTATGGGAGGTCTTTTAGTAATATCTAATTGTTATATTAATTCATATTTCTCTAATTGTTAGTGAGGTTTTACACTTGTACATATTTTTTGGCCATTTTAATAATTTATTCAGGTAGCTATTCAAGTCCTTCACTCCTAACTATTGGCTGCTTTTCTTTTTCTTCTTGACATATGTGAATTTTTATTTATAGAATGTGACCATGGTAAATATCATCTTTTAATTTTTTACTGTCTTGAATTTTTACTTCCTTAATGGTGCTTTCTGAAGAACAAAACTTCTTTATTATAATTAGGATAATTTATCAACTTTTCCTTTGTAACTAGTGATTTTGTGTCTTGCTTAAGAAAAACTTCTATATCCTGAGTTCTATATTGACTTATAGAAATCACATATCTACAATCTGCTTGGAATTTATTTTTGCAAGTAAAGTGAAATGAGAGTCAGTTTTCATTTTTCCACACAGATACCTGATTGAATAGTACATTTCTTATTTAGTTGGTTCTTTTACAATGGTCTGTACTACTAACTTTATCATAAATCAGGTGTGGGTCTGATGTTAGACAGTATTCTGCTCAACTTATCCGTTAGTCTATACTTGTGACAATATTGCATTTCAAAAAAAATTCCTACAGTCTTGATATCTGGTAAGGTAAGACTCACTGTTGTTCTCTTCAGGATTGCTCTTACAACTGAATGTGACTTCCCTAAAATTTGCATGTTAAATTCTAAACCTTAATATGGTGGTATTAGGATGTGAGTCCTTTGGGAGGTGATTGGGTCATAAAGGTGGGAGCCTTATAAATGGGATTAGTGTCCTTCTAAAAGAGACTTCAGGGGCACCTGGGTGGCTTAGTCACTGAAGCGTCCAAGTCTTGATTCTGGCTCAGGTCATGATCTCAGAGTCATGAGATCAAGCCCCACGCTGGACTCCACACTGGGAGTGGAGCCTGTTAATATTTTCTCTCTCCTTCTCCCTCCATCCTTCCCCTACTTATAGATGCACGCCCCCCCCCCGTTAGATAAATAAATAAATAAATAAATAAATAAATAAATAAAGTCTTTAAAAAAAATAAAAAAGAGACTTCAGAGACTCTTATGCCATGCGAAGACACAGCAACAAGACAATCATCTCTAAGCCAGAGAGCAAGTCCTCACCAACCACCAAATCTGCGGTTGCCTTGACTGTGGTCTTCCCAGACTCCAGAATTGGGAGACACAAATGTATATTTTATAAGCTACCCAGTCTATGGCGTTTTGTTATAGCAGTCTGAACAGACTAAGGCAAATACCTTAGTTCTTCTTATTGTTCTGCATTTCCAAGTTAATTTTAGAATCAGCTTATATATTTCTATAAAATAGCTTCGGGAGATTTTTTATTAGAATTGCATTTAATGTATAGATCAATTTGGTAGAGTTGATATCTTTATAGTATTAAATCTGTCAACACTTGGACACAGTATATGCCTGTATTTATTTAAGTATTCCTTATTTTATCTCCATAACATTTTACATTTTCTGTGACAGGATATTGAATATCTATTGTTATACATATTCCCATGTTTTTTAATGTTATGGTAAATATTTTTCAAAAGAGCTAATATTATATTATCCAAAAGGCATACATTTAAAATAGACTAATAAATGTTGGAAATAAATGGATAAGAAAGATACAGTAGATAAATATGAGCCATAAAAAGGCTATATGATGAATCTTAATATTTGAAAGCCAGAATTAAGACCATAATATTATAAAGAACAAAGAATGACATCTCATGCTGCTAAAATTAACTATAAAAAAGTAAGAAATATTCAGCACAAACTCATATGGACTTATCCATACATTCTCTAAATATATTAAAGAACAGCTATCAGAACTGAAATGGGAAATTGATGAAACAAAAATTTCAGATTGAGTTTGAACATATTCCTTTCAGAAACTGATAGAACAGAGGAACAAAACATGAGAAAATACTTTAAACACATAAACAATAAACTTATTAAGCTCATGCAACTATATATGGAATTTTAGACCCGACAAACATAAAAGATATGCTTTTTCAAGTATACATGTAATATTTATAAACATGCATCCTGTGTTATACCTGAAAAGAAGTCTCAGAGGGGCAGCTGGGTGGCTCGGTTGGTTACGTGTCAGGCTCTTGATTTCGACTCAGGTCATGATTTCATGGTTCATGGGCTTGAGGAGCACATGGGCCTCCACTTGACAGTGTGGAGCCTGCTTGGGATTCTCTCTTTTCCTTTTTCCCTGCTTCTCCCTTGTTCGTGTGCGTGTTCTCTGTCTCTCTCAAAATAAATTTTTTTAAAAAGAAAATTTTAATAAATTTAATTTAAAAAGAATAAATTAATAATAATAATAATAAAAGAATAAATTAAGAATCAATTTAATTTAATTTAAATTAAATTTAAAAAGAAAATTTTTAATAAATTTTTTTAAAAAGAAAATTTCAAAAGTTCAATGCATACAGATGATCTTCTCCAATCATAACGTAATAAAATTTAAAACCAGTCATAAAAAGGGGAGACTTACAAACCTACAAGTATGGACTTCAGCTGCTGGGTAAAATGGAGTAATAAGGATTGAATTTCCTCTCCCACCTGAAATAACATAGGAAATGAACAAAATATTATATAAAATGTTTCTTAAAACACTGGATATCAGGTGATAAAGGACAGTGATCCTTCAGGGATAAAAATCCATTGAGGTGAGACTAGGATTGTCCCACCTCACTGCCTGGAAAGGGTTTCCAGAATGTGGTACCAGAAGAAGGAACCCAGAAAAGAGCCTGGAGTCTCCCCGAGTTAGGGAGATGGGATAGGGAGTTCAGAGAAGCCAAGGAAGCCAGAAACATATTGATAATTTTTTTTCCCAAATTCGATGGAACTCGAAACTCACAGATCTGAGAAAGTCAGTGAATCCCAAGCACATGATTCATGAAGGTACACTAGTTATATAAGAATCACTTTGCATGAAATCAGTGATAACTAGAAAATCTTAAAAATGGTCAGACAAAAAAAGGACACGTTACTTAAAGAGTAAGAAGAGTAAGATGGCAGATTCCTCATGAGGAACAACACAGGCCAGACAGTAGATCATCTTTTTTTTTTTTTTTAATGTTTATTTTTGACACAGAGAGAGAGAGAGAGAGACAGAGCATGAGTGGGGGAGGGACAGAGAGAGAGGGAGACACAGAATCCAAAGCAGGCTCTGGCTCTGAGCTGGCAGCACAGAGCCTGATGGGGGGCTCGGACCCACTGACCACGAGATCATGACCTGAGCCGAAGTCAGACGCTCAACCGACTGAGCCACCCAGGCGCCCCCAGACAGTGGAACATCTTTAAGGCAATAAAAAGGAAAACAAAACATTACAAAAACTTTCAATTTCGAATTCTTCACCCTACACTATTCGTTTTCAAAAACTGAGGTAAAATAGCAACATTCTCAGGCATACAAAAGCTGAAAGAATTCGTTACTAGCAGACGTGATTTGTAAGAAATGGTAAAGGAAGGAGAAATGGGTGCTAGAAATCTGTAACTATGAAAAACAGCGAAGATTGCTGAAAACGAGAATTATATAAGTAAATATGAAAACTTTTAATTATTTAGGTCTGTATAAAAGATAATTGAGGGTCTATACCAAAGACAGTGACAATGCGTTGTGAAGTTTATAACACACGTAGAAAGAAAATACGTAACAAGAGTAGCATAAGTGTAGAATGACTACAGGTGGAAGTAAACTGTAGGCTTACATGAAATAGTATCACTTGAGGGTGGACTGATAAGTTAAAGATGTATATCAGAAACAGCAAACAGAATGCAGTGAAAAGTTGTAGCTAAAAATAAAAAAAATGGAATCATAAAAGGATATATATTTTTTAATGTTTTTATTTATTTTTGAGACAGAGAGAGACAGAGCATGAGCAGGGGAGGGGCAGAGACAGAGAGGGAGCCACAGAATCCGAAGCAGGCTCCAGGCTCTGAGCTGTCAGCACAGAGCCCAATGCGGGGCTCCAACTCACGGAGTGTGGGATCATGACCTGAGCTGAGGTCGGACGCTCAACCTGCTGAGCCACCCAGGCACCCCATAAAAGGATATTTCATTAACACAAATAATGTCCAACAAAGCAGATTTTAGAGCAGAGATTATTACCAGGGACTAAGGGGGTCATTTCATAATGATAAAGATGTCGATTTAGCAGAGAACATAATCCTAAGCAGTTTTTTACCCAGTTAACAGTTCTAAAATACAGCCTTCCCCCATTTATTGTGCTTTGCTTTATTCCGCTTCAGATATTCATTAAAAAAAGTTTTTTTTTTTTAACAAATGGGAATTCTGTGTCAACCCTGTGTCAGGCAAGTTTGTTGGCACCGTTTTTCCCAAGGGCATTTGCTCGCTTTGGGTCTCTGGGCTGCATTTTGGTAACTCTCACGATACTTCAAGCTTTTTCGTTGTTGTTATATTTGTTATGGTGGTCAGCATTTTCTTGAAATAGAATCTCCTCCTGGTGAAGACGCTGTGAGGATTGCTGAAGTGACGACAAAGGATTTAGATTATTGCATGGACTTCTGTGATAAGCCAGTGGGGGGGTTTGAAAGAATTCACTCCAGTTTTCAAAAAAAAAAAAAAAAATGGTCTAACTGTGGGGAAAATGCCATCAGCCAGCATCATGTGCTACAGGGAAACCGTTCACGTGAAGACCAAGAGAATTAATAATCTATGTGGCACAGTTGCTTGCTTTCTTATTGTAGGAAATTGCCAGACCTGCCCCACCTCCAGCAACCACCACCCGGATCAGTCAGCAACCATGACACTGAAGCAACATCTTCCACCAGGAAACAAATTATGACTCACTGGAAGTTCAGATGGATGGCTAACCTTTCTTGGCAGTAAAGGATTTTTAAAATTTAGGTATGTACATTGTCCTTATAGGCATAATGTTATTGCACACCTAATAGACTACACTATGGCGTAAACGTAACTTTTATATGTGCTGGGGAACCCAAACACTTATTTGACATGTGTTTTGGTGCTGTTTGCTTTATTGTCGTGGTCTAGAACTGAACCTGCAATCTCCAAGGTGTGCCTGTGCATGAAGGAGAACAGATAAAGGAAATGGCCAAATTAATAATTATAAGGCTCCCTGACTATAGAAAACTTAACACTATCAACTAACTTGATCTAATTGCATTTAGAGAACAATTCTCACGACAACAAAATACACATTCTTTTAACTGTACATGGAACTTTACCAAGATAGGCGGTCCTCTAGGCGAGCAGTCAGCAAACTGTGGCTCACGGGCTAAATATAGCCCCTTCTATATTTTAATAAATACAGAGTTTTGTGAGAGCACGACAACTGTAGAGCTAGGTATTTATGACAGAGACCGTACGGCTTCAAAGTCTAAGTGATTTGAACTTTTACAGAAAAAAATTTATTGACCCCTGCTTGAGGCCATAAAACACGTCTCAACACAGAGAGCACAATCCATGAAAAAACCTTAACACCCTGAACTTCATTAAAATTAGGAACTTAATGCCCTTTAAATGATTCTGTTAGGAAAATGAGAAGACAAGTCACAGACTAGGAGAAAATTCTGGCAAACCACATGTTTGATGAAGGACCTGTGTCCTTTACAATATGTAAAGAACTCTCAAAGTTGATAAGAAAAATCAGTAACAACCCAATAATAAAACAGGTAAGAGATTCTATAAGTGACAAAAGAGCACAGGAAAACATGACCAACTTCATTAGCCATTAGGGAAAAGCAAATCAAACCATAAGATATCACTGCACATGTAGTAGAATATCCAAAATTAAAGACTGACTATATCAAATATTTGAATGAATGTGAAAAACCAGAATATTCATATATTACTGGCAGGGATAGGAAATGATATGACTAAGAGTTTTCGAAAAGAGTTTGAAAGTTTCTCTAAAAAGGTAAGTAAGCATATATCTAGGGGCCCCTGGGTGGTTCAGTCGGTTAAGCGTCCTACTTCGGCTCAGGTCATGATCTCATGGTTTGTGGGTTCAAGCCTCATGCCAGGCTCTGTGCTGACAGCTCTGAGCCTGGAAACTGCTTAGGATTCTGTGTCTCCTTCTCTCTGCCCCTCCCCAGCTTGTGCTCTGTCTTTCTCTGTCTCTCAAAAATAAATAAACATTTAAAAAAAGTAAACATACATCTATTATCCAACTCAATATTTCCCCTCCTACTGATGGATGTAACAAAAATAAAAACATATATTTATGCAACGACTGGTACAGAATTTGCTATAGCAGCTGTATTTGTAATTGCCCCAAACTGGAAATAAACTAAATGTCCATCAATAAATGAATAGATAAACAGATTGTGGTATATCCATATAATGGACTACTATTCAGCAACAAAACAGAATGAACTACTGATACATGTAGCTGCATATATAAATCTTAATATAATGATGCTGAGTGGAAGAATCCAGGCAAAATCAGAGTACGCACTTTGTGATTTCACATATATAAAATTTTAGAAAATGTAAACTAAGATATATGATTGAATGCAGATCAGTGGTTGCCTAGTGTTAGTGTGAGGTAGAAGGGGAGGGAGGAATTATAAGGGAGCCAAAGAAAACAATTGAGGTCCACAGCCATGTTCATTATCTTGGTTGAAAGGAAAAAAATACAGACTTCAATAAAGAAGACATTAGATGCACCCCAGCCAGATGTATCGGTGGCTGGTTACCTACATGCCTCTATTAACATGAGTTCCTTCACTTAGAATGCTTTCCTTCTGTATTCCAAACATTGCACATGAAAAACTAACATATTTTTATAAACTTGAGATTGAATGCTGAGTCTCTAATTTTTAACTGATTTGAATTTCTGTAGTATTTCATGTTTTTCCTCTATTGAAGCGTAAGTCAAGCACGACCTCATTGCTGTTATGATCCCTTATTAAACTGTAAGTGGTTTGAGGGCCTCCCAGATCATGCTTTCTGAAGCTTTGTAATTATCTCTAACACAACAAAAATTGTCCATTAATACTTTACTGAATAAACAAATGGGGGATGAATGTATCAGTGAAAACTTCAAGGCAGACACTACTGACTGCTGACTAAGAATTATGTACAATGTCATCATTCCCATAGAAGGTCCATTTAGATATGTTTTATGATAGTTTTAACCTCCAAAATACTGCGATTTTCTGAAAACATTGGATTTCCTCTTTTGTATTATGATGATTTTAACTAAAATTATCTCTGAGGTCCATTTTTCTAACTTTCTATTATCTCGTGATTCTATAAAGAGTTAAAATATGTTCCTCCAGAGATTTCCCCATTTGTACTTAAACAGAGTGTCTGGGAAAGAAAAACCAAAAAAACAAAAACAAAAAAACTACTTGGGTGAGAAGGAGCACCCATGAAAAAAGATAGCGATGCGTGGAATAGGTTTTCTTATAAAAAGTATTTCAAATATAGGGGCGCCTGGAGGGCTCGGTTGATTAAACATCCAACTCTTGATCTCGGCTCGGGTCATGATCTCATGATTCTTGAGATGAAGCCCTGCGTCAGGCTCTGGGCTGAAAGTGTAGACCCTGCTTGGGATTCTCTCTTTCCTTCTCTCTCTCCCCCTCCCCACATCCCCTGATTGTGTTCTCTTTCTTTCTCTCAAAATAAACTTTTTAAAAAGTATTTAAGAAATATATATATATTATATATATAATAGATATATATAGTATATATTATATATAGATATATAGATATATCTTTAAGACACACACACACACACACACACACACACACACACATACACACACATATATATATATATGTAAGAAAAAGTGTTAAGGACATTTAGATCCCTGTTTGCTTTACTATGCTATCGTCTGCCTTTTAAGAAGTGGGGTGCAGTCAGGAAGAATGCCAAGATATTGCATGATTGATCACCTGATGCATGTAGAAATGACATTCAGCTTGTGCACTGATGCATAGGCAGCATTTACAAACTATCATATTGATGTATGTGGTCTATTTTGGTTTTGCTGGTCTATCTTGTATATTTCATCTTATTTTTTTTTACATGCATTGTGATATTTTGTTATCTTGTTTATTCTTGTTTCTAATAAAATATTTTCTCTCTATAATTTGGTTTTCTTCCTATTATAGAATAAAAACCCCACATGAATCAATTTCTTTATCACCCCTCACAGTAATTAAGTAATCTCTGGTACCACTTCCTGCTGTCTACTTTCATTCATTTGCACATTATATCTTATGATCTTTTATTGGTGTTGCATCAATACATTTTCATTTTTAATAAATTCTGTGTTCCAAAGTTTGGGAAATGCTGACTGAGTGTAATAATTATTGATGTGACTGTTTGATTAATGTTTCTATTTCTCTCATGAAAATAAGTTTCAGAACAGACCCCAAGTCTATTTTTTTGCATGCCGTTTTATCTCCAGCACCTTGCTCAGTGCCTGACACAGGCAACTACTAAAACGAAACAGAACAAGAACTTGTGAGTTAATATCCACACATTCAGGAACCAGTAATTTACGCCACTAAGTTAGCAAGGATTACTATAACCTCATGATAGACGGTGAACCAAATTTTGTTACTTCCACTGGCACATTTACCATTAGGTCTGGGTTATTGCAGCTTCAGCCAGCAATCTGTCCGTCTGCTCTACATGGAATCACATATCCCACTAATTGAATACGATATTTATTTATTGGTTTATTTGTATTTTTTTAAATTGGCATTTTATTTTATTTTAGTTTAGTTTATTTTAGTTTAGTTTAGTTTTGACTTTTTATTTATTTATTTTGAAAGAGAGAGAGAGAGGAAGCATGAGCAGAGGACGGGCAGAGAGAGAGGGAGAGAGAACCCCAACCAGGCTCTGTGCTATCAGCACAGACCGCTATGCAGGGATCTATCCCACAAACTCCGAGATCACGACGGGAGCTGAAATCAAGAGTCGGACGACTAATCGGCTGAACCACCCAGGTGCCCCCGCATATCGTATTTATTTTCTGCCTCGTCTTTTATGGAAAATTTTGCTTTGCTGGAAAAGAAAGGTTTAACCTGCCTGATTGCATAAAAGCTACCTCTAGTAGCTTGTGTAATTTATTTTTTATTTATTTATTTAAAAAAAAATTTTTTTTTAACGTTTATTTATTTTTGAGACAGAGAGAGACAGAGCATGAACGGGGGAGGGTCAGAGAGAGGGAGACACAGAATCTGAAACAGACTCCAGGCTCTGAGCTGTCAGCATAGAGCCCGATGCCGGGCTCGAACTCACAGACCGTGAGATCATGACCTGAGCCGAAGTCGGCCGCTTAACTGACTGAGCCACCCAGGCACCCCAAGCTTGTGTAATTTAAACTCACTATCTGAGTAACCTGCTCTTCTGTTTTTAAATGTCATTTTTCTAAAATATTTCAACTTGTATTTAAGTTGGAAATATTCATAAGCGTTGTTATGGAGAAGTTACTCCATAACTTATTAAAGCAGATAAATGAGATCGGAGGATATATACATTCGTACTTCTAGATTGTAAACTGTTCAATTTGGCATTTTACTGGTGACAAGTTCTGCCATGTTCCATTCATTAGAAGTGAGTCATTAAATTCAGCCCACACTCGAGGGGAGGGGAATTAGTCTGTATCATTTGAGGCATGGATTGAAAAGATTTTGTAGAAATGTTTTTAAAACACCACATAGAGATACATACAAAAATGAACATTCTTAAGTAAAAGAGGTTACTTCATTTCTAAAATAAGCACATAATACTACAAGAATGGAATAGTGAGATAATAAGAAGAAACTATGAAAAATTAAAGGGAAAAATCATGAATATGATTGCTGAAATACATGCATACAAATATGATAGTAGGGATAAAACTTAAAACTTGAGAATGCTGCTCAGAATTTATTATGAGAGACCATAAAGGTAAAATTTTGGAAAACAAGAGTAAGAATATAGATCACTAGTAATGAACATCTAGCATCCACACAATAGTAAATGCACCATGGAGGGGCACCTGGGTGGCTCAGTGGGTTGGGCTACCCACTCTTAATTTAGGCTCAGGTCATGATCTCGTGGTTTGTGAGATCAAACCCCATGTCGGGCTCTGCGCTGGCAACGCGGAACCTGCTTGGGATTCTCTCTCTCTTCGCCTCTTGCCCCCCCCCCCACTTGTGCACACATGTGCGCTCTCTGTCTCTCTGTCTCTCTCTCTCTCTCAAAATAAATAAATAAACTTTAAAAAGTAGTAAATTCAACATGGAGAAACAGAAGGGAAGTACTTATAAACAAAGGAGAAGGTAGAGTAAGAAGGAGTAGAAAGGAAGGAGGAACAAAATAGGATATGGAAAAGGAGGAGGAAGAGAAATATGCAAACAGGCACAGGAAAAAGAACCAGAGAAAGGAAATTCCTCAGATCCAATAAAGCTGTGTTCTCATCAGGAACTCTGGGTGCTGAGAGATAACACAGCAGATGCCTTCAAATATTTGAACGAACGTGGTGGTCGCATTATGTGACCACAACCAGAAAAAGTTCCAGTCGAATCGGATGCATATAAGGTCAAGATATGTGAGGACAAAGAATTCTGAGATTTCACCAGGGCAAGGATCGGGAGTAAAAATTTTATATTGTCGAGGAAGCATTGATGGCCTGAGTGGAAGTCTCCAGAGGCAATGTGAGATAAGTTACGTAAAAATCAACATAAAAAGGCAACTGAGACTTCCTCTTCTACTAATGGCAGCTAAATAGCTTAGACCCAATGGGAAAAAAACAGAAAATCTGGAAAAGAGAATCTGTTTGAAGTACTGAGAATTAAGGCAATGAAGTATGAAGCCAAAATTTCCTAAGAAGAAAGCCTAGAAAGGGGTAAACTTTTAACTAGAGGGACATCTATGGGCTTAAGAAGCAGGGCTGAGCCAAGCTTTAGCCAGTTCGAATGACTTGGGAACACGTATTTGAGTTCACAGCCCACAAGTACAAGGGCCTTGATGAATCTCTTATGCTTGGGTGAAGACAGAGGGAAATATGTTAGGAGCAAGGGTAAATCCTAAATGAATCAGATCTTGCATGGATGGATGCCTAGCTTTAATCATATAAATCTTTTATTGGGTTAAGGTGGTTTGGGATTGCTACTTCCCTCGTTACCTGTTGGAAGAAAATGTTCTAAGGGAAGATAATATTCTAGATGGCAAATATCCTTTTTTTTTTTTTTTTTTTGTATACAGGATGTTCAATATCCTTAACTCCTGGCAGGCACTAATATGTTCTCTGTGTATAAAATTTTTTCCCCAAAATATTATATAAATGGAATTATACAGATATAACCTTTGGCTTTTTTTCTACTCAATACAATCCCAGGTATTCATCAAGTGGCTGTATATACTAATAGTTGGTTAATTTTCATTTCTGGATAGGACTGCATGCTAGGTATGTGTCCCACTTTGACCACTTATAACCAAACTAACATGAGTTCACTCCTTGGTTAAGTCAGAAGCTGAGCCAGGGTGAGTTGTCACACAAAGAAAACTTTTCTTTGCAGAAAATAAGGGGATCGTGGATGGGGAAAGGCTTCCAAGGCTGTGACTCCTCAAGAGAGGGTAAATGGGTTACTTTTGTTTAGGGTTGGGATGACTATTTAAATAGGGAAGCCTTGTCATCATATGTAGAGGCAAGCATAAGGCCTCTCCTGTGTCCTAAGGAAACATGCCTATGCATATATTACATGTCATGTAAATGAGGCTGAGTGTCCTTCTTGAGTGCAGGTTTTAGTATTATGATGAGGTAAAGGTAATTGTAGGTCATTCCAGAGGCCACTCCATGGTCCATCTGCACAGGCACCAGTCAGGGGGTTAGCTCAAAAGGTCTGGATGGTCTGCGTGGATGAGAGGTCTTCTTCGGGAAGCCATCATTCTCTGAAGGGTGGTTTCTGATTTCATTTTCCTGAGTTTAAAGATAAAGCTTTTCGTCAGAAAGAAGAGCTTAAGGAGAAATGTAACACAAAGGTTAGTGAGTACAAGCAGGTGGGCAGTAAATGTCAGGTCTTGGGGTCTAGCTGGTGACACACTCACTGGTTGAAGGACATCTGGGGTATTTCCGGTTTGGGGATATTATCAATAGAGCTGGTATGAACAGTCATGCACAGGTTTTTGTGTGAATATGTTTTTATTTCTCTGGGACAAATTCTCAAGAAGGCAAGTGATGGATCGTATAGTCATTGAATATTTAATTTTATAAAACCTATCGAACTGTTTCCTAAAATGGCCGTACCATCGTATGTTCTCACCAGCAATGAAGTGATCCCATTTCTCTACATCCTTGCCTATATTTGGTGTGGTCCCTTTTTTATTTAAGCCATTCTGGTAGGTGTAGAGTGATATTTCACCAAGGTTTTTCGCTTGCATTTTCTTGGTGGCTAATATGTAAAGCAACCCTCCGTGTATATCTTCTTCAGCAAAATGTCTCTTCCTGTCTTTTGCTCATTTTCTAATTGCATTTTTGTAACTGTTGAATTTTGAGAGTTTTTTACATATTCTAGATCCAAGTCCTCTGTCAGATATTTGGTTTGCAAATATGCTCTCTCAGTCTCTAGCTTGTCTTTTCATACTTTTCACATGGGCTTTTGCAGAACAAAAATTTTAATTTTGATGAGGTTCAATGTATCAAGCATTTTTTTTTTTAACAGATTGTGCTTTTGGTGTCAGGTTTAAGGACTCTTTGCCCAGCCCTAAGTCCTGAAAATCTTATCTTACGTTTTTTTCTGAGAGTTTTCTAGTTTTACCTTTTACATTTAAGTCTGTAATCTATTTTGAGTTAATTTTTGTGTGCGAAGGATTAATCCTTTTCATATTAGGTCCCTTCTCTGTAAGAATTCAATTTGAAAGTATGGCAACATATTTCTTTGATTTTCAAATAAATCAGGTCACATATACATACATTGAAAGCAAGTCAATAAAAAAGAAATAATCTGTTTTATGCTTTCATTCTTTCATGCCCTTGTTTTTGCTGTGCCAGTTGCCAGAAATATGTAGTAGTTTCCTTTCTAAAACCTTCACTTTCTTAAAAGTTGGGCTCCAAGTCATATTTTGCCTGGAAAGCTTTCTCTGACCACATCTCCTGAATGGAACCACACCTTCTCTCATGTTCTACGGCATCCATTGTTTGTACAGTTTATGCTACATGCAACTTGATTCCAGTCACATTTCACTTATTTTAAGAATTTTTTTTAACGTTTATTTATTTTTGAGACAGAGAGAGACAGAGCATGAACAGGGGAGGGTCAGAGAGAGAGGGAGACACAGAATCGGAAATAGGCTCCAGGCTCTGAGCTGTCAGCACAGAGCCTGACACGGGGCTCGAACTCACGGACCGTGAGATCGTGACCTGAGCCAAAGTCGGAAGCTTAACCGACTGAGCCACCCAGGCGCCCCTCATTTCACTTATTTTAATACGCTGTGTTTGTGGGGCACCTGGGTGGGTCAGTTGGTTAAGCGTCTGACTCTTGGTTTCATCCGAGACTCAGTTGGTTAAGCGTCCGACTCTTGGCTCAGGTCATGGTCTTGTGGTTCGTAGGTTTGAGCCCCACAAAGGGCTCTGCACTGGCAGTGCAGAGCCTGCTTGGGATTCTCTCTCTCCCTCTCTCTGTCTCTGTCTCTCTCTCTGCCCCTTCCCCACTTGTGCTGTCTCTGTCTCTCTCACAATGAATACATACACTTAAAAAAAAATACACTGTGCTTGCTCCTACCCCAGGGCATTTGTGCATGCCATTCTCTCTGATTGCAATCCTTTACTACACCCTTCACCCAGCTGCCTCTTGTTATCTGTCAGTGCTCAGGTGAAATGTCACTTTCACAGGACAGATTAAGTCCCCCAATCTTAACCTTTCATAGAACTGACACTTAATACAGTGGTTAAGTAGGATTTATTTGTTTGATTATTTGACTTCTTGTCTTTACCAGTGAACTATTTGGTTGTGGTCGCCCTCATATATAGAGAACAGTGCCTGGCAAATAACGGATGCTCATGAGCTGTTTCTTGAAAAAAAAAAGAAAAAAGAGTAAATGAATGAATTTTTGGTTTGTAAATATCTAAAGACAGGGTTATGATTTACAATGTAAAGTTTGTCATAGAATCTAGGTGCTGGAAAGATTTAATACTTAATTTCCCAGTGAGAAAACTGAGGACTTAATTTGCCTACACAAAAAGTGTTTAGGGGAGCAGCAATATTTACCCAGATAATTTTTATTGGGAAGTAGGGGGCAAGGTGGTGCATAAAACTCTTCCTGAAATACTCATGCAATTAGAGTTAAAATAGCCACGATAATTTAAACCATCCAAGTAATTACTTACATTCTTTAATTCCTTTTGATTGTAGAATCATCAGCTAACAAAGCCTCCTATTATTTCCTTCATGTAGTAAAGTCAAATGTATTAAGAAATGTGGGATGGCCAGGCAAAGGAAGATATTAGTGGCCAGATTATTATCAGAGCACTTTCTAAAGACTGAATACAGTTTTGCTGGCCTATTTATAAGTTAAAAATATACATTATTTTGTTTGGCCCATTTTCCATTTTAGGCTCTCCTAGGAGCCCAGTTGAACTGTGCCTCATTTTTAACTCCCTCTCACAGTTGCGTATTTTCCATCCACCTAGGCCAGATGGGGCTGAAAATCACTTTGCTCTTGTCAGCCGTGCTGGAGCAGGCTGAATCTCTCCCAGAAGCAGCAAAGGTAAAAGCCCCATGCACAGAACTTTCCATTCTTAGCCTAACCTCGCTGCTGTGGCCTGAGGGGCTAATCAAGTATTATAAACACTGATTAAATAAGGTAGGTCATTTCCATCACCATTTTCCAGAGGGGGAAATGGAGGCACCTCACATGGGAAAGGTATTTGCAGACTCAGGAAGACAATTTACTGTTGCCTACTTCCGTCCCCCTTGCAAATGCCAGCAGAGAGCATTGGGGGCGTTAGAGTTTGAACAGTATTCAAACAGGTCACATTTGGGGGCTGAGGTGTCTCATTAAAAACTTCCTGTTTCACGGCTGTATATCCGTATGCTGTATATCCAAATCCATGACAAAGGCAATGTACGTCTCCCTGTCTTAACGTCTAATAGTCTTTGCCAGACAGAATGAACAAGTTGATTACACACAGCTTTGCCAACGGCTCTTGACAGGAAAGAACAAAAAAATATATACATCCTCTTGAAGAAATGAAATGTCAGTCGAAACTCAAACATATTAAAGCAAGATATGCTATATTATTTTCTTAGATTAGAGATTAACTGGTTTCTAATTAATTCCTAGGATGTGTCATAGGCCAGCATGACTGGATTGATCATTCAGGAATGTTCTTGAATCCAGTTTTATTCTCCTTATTGTACTTTTTTACTCCTGTGCTTCCCTCTTTCTAAAGTTGGTGTTACAATGCAACTTGGAAAGTCACTGCTTTGGCAGTTGGAAGAGTGTAGTGCTTAGAAGTTCTTCTTTCTTGGGGCGCCTGGGTGGCTCAGTCAGTTAAGCGTCCGACTTCGGCTCAGGTCATGATCTCACGGTCCGTGATTTCGAGCCCCATGTCAGGCTCTGTGCTGACAGCTCAGAGCCTGGAGCCTATTTCCGATTCTGTGTCTCCCTCTCTCTCTGACCCTCCCCTGTTCATGCTCTGTCTCTCCCTGTCTCAAAAATAAATAAAATGTTAAAAAAAAAAGAAGTTCTTCTTTCTTAATAAGGTCTAGTCCATGAAATGAAAGAATAGGCCAAGATCTTTGAAGGAAAGTAAAAAAAAAAAAAAAACAAAAAACAAAAAACAGGTTGAAGCCATTTGCGTTGATAATCCCCCACCCCCAGCCTTGCTCTGAGCTCTGGTTTGCCTCCCAGGGCTTTTTCAAAAAATATTGGGTTGTGTGGCAGCGTGGGTGGGGGCAGGAGGGAAAGAGAGGATTTTAGAATTAAATAGGGCTTTTGCAATGTGTTCCAAATTTTCGTGGCAGGGAATGTGCTATGGGACTCACTGGATTTGGAGGGTCTACGGCATTCACACTCCTGTTTTCTCTTCAATGGCTTTTCTTCTTGAAGGTTGGATAGGAGCATATCCCCACATGACTCAAGGGATACTGAAGGGGAGACACCTGTCATTCATAGCTCCTGCGGTGGGTAAAACTCCTGAAATCGTAAGCCAGAGACCTCCATATGGCCTGCAGACAATGTCTTCCTTGGTTTAGGACTTTAGAACTTAATGTTACCTCTGAGATCGTCTAGATTCTTGCTACTGAAAATGTATTCCGAGGAACAGTAGCCTTGCTGTCACCAGGAAGCTGGCTAGGGATGTAGAATTTCTACCTCGGACCTCCTGAGTAAGATCATGCCTTTTAATGAGATCCCCGAGTGATTCATGTGCACATTCAAGTCTGGGGAGCACTGTTCTAGATCAAAGCCCTCATTTTATAGATTAGGACATTGCGGCTCTGATCTAGAGAGCTATTAGATGGTGTCATACAACAAATCAGAGCCTACAAGTCTACTTTCTCCAGGCATACTGCTTTCCTTCCCTAAGACACTGCTTCTCCTGAACTTTGGATCAAGAATTGCTCGTGTGTTTGTGTTCACTAGTAAAAAAGAAAATGGCTCATCACCCACGTAAACATAAATTGTGTCCAGATTTTCTTTAACTCTGATTAACTTGTAGACAACGCCAAGCACTGTGCCTATGTACATAGTAGGTGCACGTTGAATCCTATTATCGTGTTAATAATTATTAATACTAATAGTTATTGTCACTAATTTCGTGTGTGCAAAGGAATCACAGAATATACTGAAAAATTTCCCCGAAGGTTGTATTATCCACCCAATTAGCTTGCAAACCAGACCAGGAAATCAGAGAGGCTGGTACGGTGAGCCATGGATTTGTTTTCACTTAAATTCCTGGCAGATGCTAAGAGGAGGTTAGCTGGTGAAACATCTATTGGCAGCCTACAGCTCCTTGTAATCATAAGAAGATTATCTTTACCCACTTCCCTGGCATTGATAAAGTAAAAGATGAAGAGTCATTAAGACATTGCCAATGTGTTCTGGGGAAACCTTTCCTGCTAATTGTAGGCTCAGTCTTTCTGCATCATTGGGAGAAAACCCACCTCCTGGCTAGTGATCTCTCTTAATTCTTTTCTTCCTCTTTTCCTTCCCTTGCTTCCTTTTCTTCCCTCAACATCTACTGACCACTTACTACATGCTGGGCTCGACAATAAACACTGTCAAAATAAGTCGTGCTTAATTTCTTTCCTCAAAAAGGTCTTATTCCAGCAAGGGAAACAGACATATATAGCTACTTACCACACAGGGGAGAGAGCTGTAAGAAAATGTGAGGAAATACTATGAGACAGCGAGAGATGGTTTAACAGTAGCTAGGATTTATTGAGTACCTATAAAAGCTACTCCCTGTGATGGACACGTTGCATACCTAAGTTACTTAATTCTTTCCAATAGTAGGTGATGAGAAAGTCTCTATTAAAGGAGTAATATTTGAGTTAGATCTTGCAGCCAAGTAGTGTTTCGTCAGGTGGCAGAATGAAGAAAGGTTCTTGTTGGCAGAAAGAGTAGCGTAAGTAAAGGATGGTGATAAAACTGGAGTCTGTTCAGAGAATAACAAATAGGTTTCTAGCAGAAAATGATATTGGAAAGGAAGATGGAGTTTTAATTTTAATGGGTCCTGAATGTTCTGCTAAATAGGCTGGCCTCTATCTTATCTATTTAAAAAGTTTAAGTAATGAAGTAATATAAATCAGGTTGAGTTTTAGAAACATATGTGTGGTTCTTTTGGCTGCGGGGAGTACTCAGACACACAATGACCAGTGTATAATGCTATTAAAATCATCCAGGCAAGGGTTCCTAAGCCCGGGAGCCAAAGCAGGTGCAAAGGACAGGGAAGGAGATTATAATAGCCACAGGACTCAAAATACCCCCATGTTCCCAAAAGACTCCCTTGTGCAAGGTCTTTGTAGACTCCCCATACCCCTGGCTCTTGGCAAACACTGATAAACCCTCCATTACTATAGAGTCTTTTGAGAATATCATATACATGGAATTATGATTAATATATGATCTTTTGAGACTGGCTTCTTTCACTCCACATAATGCCTTTGAGATTCACCCAAATTGCCATTGGGTATCGGTAGTTTTTCTCTTTTTTTTGAAGTTTGTTTATTACTTATTTTGAGAAAGAGAGAGAGAGGGAGTAGGCATGCATGCGGGGAAGGGGCAGAGAGAGAGAATCCTAAGCAGGCTCCACACAGTCAGTGAGGAGCCCGACAGGGGGCTCAATTTCCCAAACCATGAGATCATGACCTGAGTCAGACTCTCAACTGACTGAACCACCCAGGTGCCCCCAATTTTTCCTTTCTCTTGCCAAGTGGAATACTATTTCCCATCGTTTGTTTATTCACTCACTCACTGAAGGACACTTGGGTTCTTTCCAGATTTGGCAATTATGAATACAGCTGCTGTAGGCATTTGATGTATCACTTTTTGTGTGAGCACAAATTTACATATCTGTAAGGTGATACCCAGGAGTAGGATTTCCGGGTCCCCTGCTGAATGTATGTGTAGCTTTATAAAAGCTACCAAACTATTTTCTAAAGTGGCTGCACTATTTGGCATCCCCACTAGAAGTGGGTGAGAGGTCCATCTGCTCTGTGTCCGCACCAGCACTTGGCGTTACCAGTATGTTATATTTTAGCCATTGTTATAAATGTATAGATGTAGCATATGCAGTTTTAGTCTGCATTTCCCCAATAGCTAATGGCTAGTGATATTGATTATCCGTGTGTGTGTGTGTGTGTGTGTGTGTGTGTGTGTGTGTTTTACTATACACACATCCTCTTAGGTAAAGTGTTCAAATTTTTTGCCCATTTTTAGTTGGGTTGCTTGTTTTTCACTGTTGGAATTGAGTTGCCTATAAATCAGCTTGAGAATTGCTGTCTTTACTGTATTGTCTTCTAATTCATGAGCACTGTATGTCTTTCCACTTACTTAAGGTCTTCTTTGATTTCTTCCATGCGCATTTTACAGTGTGAGCACAGAGAGGCGGTACAGGTTTTGTGGGATTTATATCTAAGTGTTTTACGTTTTTTAAAGCCATTGTAAGCAGTGTTTGGTTTTTTTTTTTTTAATTTCTGTTTTCAACTCTTCATTGTCACTGTATATAAACACAACTGATTCTTGTGGGTTGCCTTATTACATCCCAGGACTTTGCTAAACTCAGGTATTATTTCTGGGAACATTTTGTAGGTTTCTTGAGATTTTCTGCATAGCAAATCATGTCATCTGTAAACAGGGACAGTTTTATTTATTTTTCAGGCTTCTTCCAAAGTGCCCTCTATGCACAGGTCAGCGCCCATCTCCAGGTTTTATGCTAGTATGCTTTCACCCTGGGGGAAAGAGGAAGAAAAACGTGGAACTCCCTGACAATTTGGTGCTACTTTGAGTTTTAGTCTTCTTCCCTAACCCTTCTGCTACTATTTACTATTTAGAGACCTCAGAGAGATAGTCAATGAACCGTGAACACCTGCATTCAATGGGAGAGACAGTGTGAATTGTGCTAACTCTATGTGGCTTTGCACCCGAACCAGAGATTGGATTTGAGGTCTTTCCCCCTCCCCCAACAATTAGAGTGTATTTGTATTTCTCCTTTCACACTCTTATTCTGTTCCCACTCCTTAATTTTATTCTGACCCTAATCCTAGCCAGCGTGGGAGCCAGGAGTTTGTCAATGGAACAGTAAAATCAAGTGGGTATTGAACATTGAGCTTTGGCCTTCTTAGCAGTGTGCTCCAAGAAATTGAGTTAAATGAGTCTGGACACAGGGCAAGAGAAAACTTTAGCTCAGCTTATGTTCAGATTATTTCAAATTAGTGAGTTAATGAGCCCCTTAAACTACAGAAATTATCTGGATCAATTTACAACACAGGAAATCAATGGAAGCTCTCTTTGGTTGACCAGGGTGGTTATTGGTAATTTTACAATACTTCCGTTCTAAAATGTGAGCATGTTCCCATGTTGCCAGACTGGGTGACCGGTTGCAATGAGAGGTAGCTGGGAGGACCAAGTCAGGTCAAAGGACAGAATAAAACAGAGGAAAGGGGTGATGTGAGCTTTTTGAGAGCCTGTTTTGACTGATGCCACTGGTTTCACTGAATTTTGCCTCTTGCTCTGGAGTCATCAAGTACACTTTGGCTCTTGAAAACGTGTTTCCTTTCACCAGTGATCTGGCTGGTAAGGTGGAAACTGATCGAATGCCATAGAAGCTGCTTAGTAGCTTCCTGCTGTTTCTGAATGAATTTTAGGAGGAAAGTTATCACCTTTAAGTTGCTGTTGTTCTTTGCACTACGTTTGGTTTGTTTGTTTTTCCCTTAGGGACACACCCCCCCAACACACTGGGTTTGCTTGAACATTTCCTGTCATTTCTCAGGCTTCCCCTGCATCCAGAGGCTCTGAGCGGTGGTCTGCAACATCGCCATCTGGTGGCCCCAAAGCTACATGGATGAGGAAAAAATAAAGACGGTCGTTTCCTAGTGTTTGGGGAAGAAGACATTTCTTCTGCGCTCAGTTGATTTAAGATGAACACATGACGGAATTGTGTACCGTCGTAGGCCTCTGCCCAAGCCATTTCTCTCTTCCTGCAATGCACATGCCCGGAGGTGTCTGAGGTCAAGAAGAAAGAAAGCAGAGGGATTTGGAGAACAGAGTCTCTGACCACAAACTCTAAGAATTATACAGAGAAATGGTGCCAGGGAAATGCATCCCGTGTGAGTGGAGCTGTACCAAGTTTCCTTTTCAGCTTGGGTAATGTTAGGGATGTTTAGTCTCTTTAACACCGACGACGTGTTTGGACTGAGATATCTTTTTCCACCCGTGGTTCTGGCTTTTGCGTCTTGGACAGAGAATGGCGTCTACACCAAACTCCCTCCTCCTCATCCCCTCCCTCAGCTCCTGCTCCTGCCTTGGCCTCCGAAAGGCGCTTTGTTGTGTCACGGGTTATGTTTTGCTTGTTTTGCCTAAATAAATCTGGAGAGCTTTTCTGTTCTCTGGAATGTTTGTATTCTAGTTGAAAATGCTTCAGTAACCCCGATGGAAACAGAAGCTCAGAAGGAACAGGACTCTGTGCTGTGTTTTTATTTCACTACTGTTGGCATGTCATTTCTCTCCTGCCAATTGCTCACCTTAGGAATTCTTCATTCATTTCCCTTTTCCAATTTCTCCATAATGTGATATGTATATATGTGCGTGTCTATTTCTGTGTGTGTGTGTGTGTGTGTGTGTGTGTGTGTGTGAGATAGGAAGGATACAGTGACAATGAAATGGCATCAAATTAGCTACATGCTGGATGATGTAGAGGCCAAGGGCAGGCTACACCAAAATGTGTCACCTTGGCCCCTACAGTGACTGACCTCTGAACAGTTGAATAGCAAAGTGGTTTATTACACATGAACTTAGAAACATTTTAATGGCAGGGACTAAAGCTGTTTCACAGTTCTAAAAAAAAAAACCCTCAAAAACTTGGAAATGGCAGACTAATTACTATCCACAGAGACCTAGTGATTAGTTGGAATCCAAATGCAAATTGAAATTGGGGACTTTACTGGCTAACTTGTGAAAACACCACAACAAGTTGAATCACTGATCGTTTCACCAAGAATACAGGAGTAAAAGGTTTCTGATTATCCAGAGTTGATGTTATAGAGTCCGTGTACCAAAGCTTACAGTTCAGTTCTTTCTTCATGGTGAATTCCTCCCATCCACAGTCAGTCTACATAAATAACTGATTTGCCACAGAATTTGCCACCAAATTATCATAATAAGCGTGGCTGTATGGTCTTTCAAAACCACACTTAAAAAATGCAAAGTGTGACAGTGAAAATACTCTTTTAGGCAAACAATCTGACCAGACTGGGATGCTAGAGGTGACCACGTGGGGAGAATTTTTAATAATAGGAAACAAAACATGAAAACAAGAAGTCAGTGTTTCTGAGGGCTGGATCGTTCTAAGTAGGAGCAAGTAGCCTCACCTACCACAATACCTATAAGAGTTCTGCCATATCTTACGCTAGGATCTTATCTTCTGTTTGAAAGGCAATGTCTCTGTATGATACAGTTTAGAAATACTTCCATAACAAAATGGTTGCAAAAATTAAGGATACTTGAAACGAAACCCTCTGCTTGCTAGAGTTTAGACAGGTCACTCACCTACTTCTGTCACCAGAATGACCCGCTGAGGTGCCACAGTCAGGCACAAGAAGGGAGCCAGTAGCATGAACTTCCCGGAGAGACTAATGTGAGCAGAACGGAGGGTAGGGGAAGAAGAAAATGCTCAGGCAGGTCATCTGAAGTCCAGAATTGGGGAAAGAAAAGAAGTGATGGGAAGGAAGAAACGAAGGAACGGAAGGAGGGACAGAGGGTATAGGGGAGGAAACAACTTTCCCTCTACCTTTCTAGGATTTTGTTTAGGACCATCCTGATAACGAAAGGCAGACTAATTAGCAAACAAGAACAAAACAATTTTAATGACGTATATACCAGAGTCACATAAAGGTATGGGGGAGGTAATTTACTGGACAGTGAAAGGAAGACAGGTTTGATAAACAAAACTGCTTTATTACGTAGATGAGTGTCTTAGGAAAAAAGTTATCTTTGGCAGTAACTCTCTTCCTGGTAAATCTTCCTTCTTAATGTAAATTTTCCTTACAAAAGGGTATCTTCCATTCTGTTCTCAGAGCTTCTCCTGTGCCTGGAGTCTCACAAAAGTAATCAGCTCAAAATAATTCTTATGCCAAAGAGGCATATTTTGGGGTGGCATATTCTGCTACCCTTCAAGAGCAAAAAAGAACAAATCTCTTATATGTCCTTATACCATATTATTGATGAATTTATCAAATATTTATTGAATAGCCTACAGCAAAAACAAACACAAACATTTGTCTCTGAGATGATCCTAGTGTTCCAATTTCTTGGTTAATTTACCAGCTAAATATCTTATTTTAAGGAAAATCAAAAGTCAATAAACCCACAGAATTATAAATCCAGTACGGAAGACAGGCAATTTAGAAGATTTAGATGTTTTTCTTTCAGGGAGAAAGATTTCCTGGTTTCCTTCAAGGGTCCTTTGAACTGGACTAAGAAGCAAATTGACAAGAGACAGATTAACAGGAGAAAATCAAACTTAAAAGTGTAGGTACAAGGAATCCACACAGACATGGAAATTCCAAAGACAGTCAGGCAAAATGACTGTCATCCTGAGCTAAGGAGAATTTGGTAGGGATCTGGGACCTCAAAGAAAAGGAATGCACTTCACAGGGCAATAGGAACAGAAATTTGGTAATTAGATGTCTGCCCTGCCATGCAGATGGCTCACTCAGTTCAAATTTATCTCTGTTAATAACCCTTATTCTAGGAAAGACTCCCCAATTTAGATTTTTTTTCTATGTAGTTCAGGGAGGGGCAAAAGTTTCTCTGGAGACCATAGGGTCTTCAGTTGCCTTCAGCTCAAAATAATCTGCATGCCAAAGTGGCACATTCTGGGGGGAACTGTTCTTAATCCCCTCTGTTTGTACGCAAATTATGGTCCCTGAATCATCAGCATTAGTCTCACCTGGGTGCTTGTTAAAAATGCACAGCCCGAGATAAGTGACACATGACTTGTGTTCAGAAGGATTGTGTGCTTGGTTTAATGTAGTGTTGTCACCATCTTGAAATTCCTCATTTTTCAGCAAGGGACCCTGAATTTCCATTTTGCCCTGGATTTCACACCTTATGTAGGTGGTCCTGTGAATACTCAGAAGTACTAAATAAAATATGCATATTAACAAGACCCTCAGGTAACATATAAGTGCCCTAAGAGTGTAGAAACATTTTCAATCATAAAGAAAAATTTTAATAAGTAGCGTGTTGTTTTTTTCTCTTGCATCATGTGTGTGACTTTTACTTTTCATTATTCCTGCCTTTAGTTACCAGAGGGTTCATTCATATAACCTTCTCTTATAGATAATCTCAATTGTTGATGTTTGTGTAGTGCCTATAACTGTGTCCTCTTACAAGTTCATGAGACAAAGGGTAGGTAACATTTTCAGTTTAAAATTCAAGTGATAGGACAGAGTGGGAGGAACAGTTAAAACAAGAACTAAGGTGGGGAACCTGGGTGGCTCAGTCGGTTAAGTATCTGACTTCGGCTCAGGTCACAATCTCCCGGTTTGTGAGTTTGAGCCCCACGTCGGGCTCTGTGCTGACAGCTCAGAGCTTGGAGCCTGCTTCGGATTCTGTGTTTCCCTCTCTCTCTCTGCCCCTCCCCAGCTCACTCTCTGTTCTCTCTGTCTCTCAAAAATAAATAAACATTAAAAAATATTAAAAAAAAAAACCAAAGCAAGGACTAAGGAAAGGTGGGCGTACAAATTAAGGAAAGAAGGCAAAATAGGAGGTGGGAAACCGATGTTGAGAGAGTAAGGTATTACCGAATGAAGAGCTGGTCTTTGTCCCAGTTTCCAGACATCGTGGTTGCAAAACCCTGGGAAGTTCCTGAGTGTTAGAAGTACCTTTGTTACTCATCAGTAACATGAATCAAACCCGAGTTTAGCTAATGTGGTGACTCATGGTGGGCCTCCAGATACAGATGGAGGCTGATCACCAGAAAGACCAACCATGTGATTAGACCGTTGGGTCTTTGAGCCAGGCAAACCCCCGAAGAGAGAAGGCAAGGAGATGGAGTTAAATCACATGGTTGCTGATTTAGCCAATCCAACTTATGTAATGAGATTCCAGTAAAAATTCTGGACACTGAATGGAGCTTCCTGGTTGGTGAACACATTGATGTGATGTTGGGGGAGTGAGCACACCCTGATTCCACAAGGAGAAGGCATAGAAGCTTTGCATTTGAGGACCCCCGTAGGCCTTGCCCTTTGGGTCTCTTCATGAGGCTGTTTGTGATTTCTTTCCTTTATAATACAAATGTAATTATCAGTGTAACACTTCCCTGAGCTCTGGAAGTCACTCTAGCAAATTCTCAAACCAGAAGGGGCCGTGGGGAACCCCTGAATTTGTAACCAGTTGTTTAGAAGTGTAGGTGGCCTGGGACCCCTCAAAGTGTGGCTGGCATCTGAAATGGGGACAGTCTTGCTGGGAATGTGACCTTCAACCTGTGGGAGCTGCACTAACTCCTGGCCGTTAGAGCTAGGATTCAATCATAGTACTCCCGTGGGTGGCCAGATGGTTGGTGTCAGGACGAAGGTAAAAAGGTAACTAGGGAGAGGTTTTGACCCTATTTGATGCTCCCACTAAGGTGAAAGCCCTGGTCACACAGACACACACTGGACTGCAGTGAGTTGCTCCAAGGTAGCCCAGCCAGCTACAGCTGATGTTGCTGGCCAGCACAGTCACGGGAACAGCCTCACAGAGCATCTGCCCACTTATTCTCAAAGAAAGCTCTCACCACGAATGTGTACAGCAAATCCTCATGTAGCCCAGCTTCAATACATACAATCTTCATTTAAATAAATATGTAAATGCCACTCTTTTTCTGGGGGTGGGCGGGGGGGACAGAGAGAGACAGAGCATGAACGGGGGAGGGGCAGAGAGAGACGGAGACACAGAATCGGAAACAGGCTCCAGGCTCTGAGCCATCAGCCCAGAGCCTGACGCGGGGCTCGAACTCACGGACCGCGAGATCGTGACCTGGATGAAGTCGGACGCTTAACCGACTGCGCCACCCAGGCGCCCCTAAATGCCACTCTTAAAAAGAGAGAAAACTTCCGAAGCTCACAGAGACAAGGGGCTGGGGTCAGCAAGAGAATACGGCAGAGAAATAGGGAAACCATATTGCTTTCTTTGGTTGGGAAATATCAACGCCATTAATGATCTTACATGAATCCATGCTCCCTCAAAAGGAGGGGTCCTTAATCTTTTGAGACCTGATAAGGTAACTTTATGATAAATGGACTCTATCCCAGAAAAATTCACATACAAATAGAATTTTGCTTATGATTTCAGCAGCTTCACAGTCCCTCCAAAACCTGCCCATGGTTCACTGATTCAAGGTTAAGGGATGCTTCTTTACACAATAGCATGGACTGGGGAAAGCCTGAGGTACTTGAATTCAAAATAATGACTGAGCCACTCCTTTGCTACTTAACATGTCACTTAACTTTTCTGAGCCATATATTTAAGAGTTTTTGGAAATTCACATTTGACGTGAAATGGATAAGTGGTAAGTGGTAGCAGTTATATTATTGAAAACCCATTTGCTAATACTATGAATGTATATTAGAGGATTTATTTTCTTTCTCTGTCTTTTATTTTTTTGCTTATTTATACAGAGATATGCTCACTGTCAAATAGAGAACTTTGTAGAGAAGAAAATGAAAATCCTATAAAATTCCATCATCCAGAGAATTCTGTGTAAGTTCTACGATCCATTTTTAACCAACTATCAGATATTTTCTGTGTCAACAATATTGACTAACATGATCATTTAAATGTTTCCATAGTATTCCATTTATACCATCCCATAATTTATTAAACCAGTAATGATAAGTATTATTTCAAATTTTAGTTATTGTAAAGAATACTGTGATAAACCGTCAAATACATATATCTTTGAAAAGCTTTTTTTCCCCTTAGAAAACATTTCTAGAAATGTAATTGCTTATCAAAAGATGTGCACATTTTGTCTTTTGAAACATTGCCAAATGCACTTTTGAAAAGTGAAACCAAGTTACTTTAGTATCAGTAGAGGATATAAATAGAAGTAGGGCCAAGGTCTAACAACATTTTATCTTGTCAATCTTTTGCCAACTGAAGGGTAAATAATAAAATAATAGCAATAATAGTAATAATAATAATTATAAATTAAAGCTCCTCTTTATGTTCCTTTGATTAGTATTTTTGGATCTTTAGCATTTATTATTTGAAATGTTACTTCTGTATCTTTTTCTCCTTCTTTTCTTTTTTGGGGGGAGTTTTATTTTTTGTTGTTTGTTATTTTGGTTTCCCCCTTTCCCCCCCCCCCCAATTCCCAGAGATCACTGAAGATATTGAAGATATAAATTTTTGTCTGGTATAAACAGTTTTGTTTTCCAAATTTCCACTTGGTTTTCAAATTTGTTTATGGTGATCTTTTTTTTCACACAGAAACTAAAAAAAAAAATAGTTGTAGTCAAATGAATCAAACATTTAAATTACAGTGTTTGTGTTTTTATATTATTCTTAGAAAATAATCTATTTTTTAAGGTGAGCACTGTAGGATGTTAATTTACAAAGTAAAACAAAAATTCATAATGCCCATAAATAACCTAATAAGCATTTTTTAAAGTCCAGTCTTGATATGAGACACCCTCATAATGGAGGATATTGATTGATATTAAAGACTCAAAAACTTCCAAACTTTGGCTTGCATTTTCCTAGAAAGAAGGCCAAAATCAAAGAAACAGAATAAAACCTGAAATCAAAAGAACCAGTTTAAAATATTGGTTTACCATTTGGCAATTTGGCAACCTGTGGAAAATCACCTCTCTGAGCCTCGCATCTATTCAATATGCTAAAAGCATACTCATTACCTAATCATAAGTCTTTCTTTGGGGAGTTTGGATGGCTCAGTTGGTCAAGTGTCCCACCCTTTGTTTTTGTTTGGTTTTTTTTGTTTATTTATTTATTTTGAGAGAGAGAATGCAAGCAGAGGAGGGGCAGAGAGAGAAGGAGAGAACTCCAAGTAGGTTCTGTGCTACCAGCCTAGAGCCTAATGTGGGACTGGATCCCACCAACCCCGAGATCGTGACCCAAGCTGAAATCAAGAGTGGGACGCTCAGCTGACTGAGCCCCCCTGATGCCCCTGGGCATCCCACTCTTGATTTCAACTCAGGTCATGATCTCACGGTTTGTGAGATTGAGTTTAGCATGGGGCTTAGTGCTGATAGCATGGAACTTGTTTGGGATTCTCTCTCTCTCTCTCTCTCTCTCTCTTTCTCTCTCTCTCTCTGTGCCTCTCCCCCAATGGCACTCTCTCTGTTTTTCTCAAAATAAATTAATTAATTTAAAAAATAAGTGGTTTTTTTTTCCTTCTGGCACATATTAATTACTTAATAAATATTTATTTAAGATAATCAATTTGTTGTTTTTGAAAATGTTATAATCTCTATAATTTCCTTCCTTCTTTTCCTTCCTTGTCTTTTATCTTTTTGTAATCATATTGCACTTTTTATAGCCTAATTTTAAACAAAGCTTTCTGAAATATTTAATTCATACAAAAATGCTTTAATATTCGTGCAGGCTTAAAAAACAACAAAGCAATGACTCACATAGAAAAATTAAATTAGCAGTACTTTGAAGGCCTGAATGTACTTCCTAACCATTTGCATCATTTCCCACACCTCTCCCCCTCAAATAATTACATTATAATCCTGGAATCTGTTTTATATCTCTTCAATTTTTTTTTATTGTTAACCACATGTACATTTTTCTGAACTTTATATGTGGAATTGTATTGAATATATTCTTCTGTATCTTTTTTTTCCTTTTAATCTTGTTTTATGTTCCTGAGATTCATCATATAAATGGAATTCATTTGTATTGATTGCTTGCATAGTACTCCATTATATAGATGTACTATAAGTCATTTATATATTTCCTTAAAAATTTCTGTCATTCTTATGGCCCATACACACCAGAATATGCCTCACATTAGAATTCTTGGAGCCTAGGCAAAGCTAAATTTTTGTCCAGAATGATCAATGATAAATGTTACCCTGTGCAGTACATTATTATTAGTATTATATCCTATTCTCTTCAGCACTTAAAATTGTCAGACTTTCTAATTTTTGATGGACATAAAATGCCATGGTGTTATGGTTTTAGTTTGCATGTGTCTCATTAATAATGTTCAGCATATTTTCTTATGTTTGTGGCAATTTTTCTTTTCTGTGAAATAATAACTTAAGTCTTCTGCCAACTTTTAATTTGCTTATCTTTTTCTTATTGATTTATCGTCATTCTTTATATATTCTCTACACTGATTCTATGCCAAACGTTGCAAACATTTGCAAATATCAGTGCCCCATTGCTGGCTTGTCTACTCATTTTCTTTATAGACTATATTATCTTTTAAAGGTGTTTGAAATAGAATCCAACTCTAATAAAATTTTGCATATGATGAGACTTGATAGAAATCAATTTTCATTTCCTTCACATGCAAAACTAATTGCTTTAAAATAATTGATTTGAAAGTCTATCTTTTTTTTCACTAATTGGCAATGTCAGCTCTGGACCAAGATGAGAGTCTAATTTTCCACTTACGTGGAGGTCACTTTTTAGACTCTGATTTTGTTCCATTTGTTGACTGATCTATTACTGTATAGCTTTACCATAGTTTTAAAGTCTTAATATCTGATAGGAAAAGTTCCCCTAAATTATTTTATTAACTCAGAATTGTCTTATTCTACCAAAATATTTAGATGCACTTTTAATTAAAAAGAAAAAAAAAATAGCTGTTGGGATTTTGATCTGAATCAAATTGTTTTATAGTCAATAAAGGGAGATATGATGGTTTTGTAATTCCATCTACCAAATCATTATGTTGTATACATAAAACAAATACAATGTTATATGTCCCTTATATCTCAATATAAACAAACAAATAAATAAAACTATCATGCAATATGAAAGGTACAAGGTGATCAAGAGGCAATTATAAGTAGCAAACACTAAGAAAAGAACTTAATTGTCAACTGGAGAACATATCCTTTTTTACCTCTTGTGGCCATAACTGTAGATAGAATATCAAATGACAAGACATGTTTCATATGAACGAAATAATGGCACATAATATTATTCTTTAAAAAGAGAAACTATTTAGAATATAAACTCTGAGTTGAAGTTAATAATTAAGGGCTATTATATTATAGGTTTGCAATTCAATTAAAGCAGTAATTATACTCTGCATAAAGAATATTGAACTAAAACAATACAAATTTAAATATTCAAAAGATTGTATTGTTTCATTATCAGTTTATGTTCTAATGTCAACAATGTTTAGAACTTTTAATTTAGCAAATGGATATGTTGATGTGTTAGGAGCCAGGATTTTCAGCGGGAGAGAGAAAACTGCAGGTATAAAATTAAAGAAGTTAGGTAAATCCCTATAATCCTAAAATTGAATTGGAAATGTCATAATTTTTTCATGAAAAAGTATTTCATAGGTCTTTCCATTGCAAAGGTCTCAAAACAATGAATAATCCAGTAGTAATGACCATAACATGGTATCTAATATAATTTTTAACTGGAAAAAATTAAGGCTGTGTCTTTGGTTAGCTTCCTTAAGTAGAGCTTGAGAGGGCAATTTCTATGAATGTGATTTATTGAAGGAAGGCTCTCAGGAAGAGAGGTGAGGAAAGCAAGATAGGGTAAGGGCCAGAAGCTAATAAGCAGAGAGAGAGAGGGGAGAGAGAATCCCAAGCAGTCTCCACACCATCAGTGCAGAGCCTGATGTGGGGCTTGATCCCATGAACAGTGAGGTCATGGTCTGAGCCAAAATCAAGAGTCAGACACTTAACTGACTGAGCTACCCAGGTGCCTATTTTTATTATGCTATTCTTTTCCTGACTTCTTAATTTGAATGTTTGACTCATCTTAAAAATTATTTCTTCTCTGAAATAATAATTTAAGGTTGTATATTTTGAGTCTATAAATTTACAAGCATTTTGGTTATAGTGTTTCATTAAATACTATCTTACTGTCATTGTGACCACATCTTGATGCTTGAGTTATTTAGTAAGTGTCTTAAATTTCCAAGTGAATATCTCTTCCTATCTTTTTGTTATTAACTTCTATTTTCATTGTGTTATATGATTTCCTAGCTTTTGAATACTTGTTGAGGTTTGACTTATGGCTCACGATGCAGTCAATATTTGTAAATGTTTCATGTATGCTGAAAAAGGAAATATGTTCTCCAATTATCGGCTGATACTTTATAAATGTCCATTAGACCAAATTGACGCTTTTATTGCTCAGAATTTTTTACCCTTACTGGTTTTTTATCTATCAATTACTAAGAAGAACAATAAAATCTCCCACAACAATGGATGATGCATCAATTGTCCCCTGGAGTTTCCTTAATATTTGCTTCATGTGGTAAGGAACTAAGGCCCTTATCCAATAGCCAGCAAGGAACTAAGGCTATCTGCCAACAGCCACATTAGTGATGTTGGAAGCCTATCTCCCAATCCCCGTCAGATCTTCAGGGGATTATTATAACCCTGAAAAACATCTTGACTGCAGACTCACAAAAGATAGCCAGAACTGCTCCACTAAGCCACTCTTGAGTTCTTGACTCATAAAAACTGCAAGATAATAAATGACTGTTTTTTTAAACAGTCCCAACCTTAGTGTTGGGAGAAATTTGTTACACTAATAGATAACTAATACTGTGGTGTGTGTGTGTGTGTGTGTGTGTGTGTGTGTGTGTGTGGTGTATAAATATAAATACATATTTTTTTCTTTTTGATTTCAAGATTTTTTTTACCCCATCTACTAGTTTGGAAGTAATATAAACTATTGCTACTCTTTTAGTGGTTACTCAATAAATTATATCACACATAATAATTGAAATTACCATACACATATTTACTGTATGTATCTATATATTTATGTTATATTATTATATATTTATATATTATATATATTTAAATGTATATATATTTACTCTCCTTTTAACTTATATTTTTTCCAGTAATCTATTCTCTTGCTGATATAATTTTTTTAATTTATTTTATTTGTGAAAAGATCTCCCCCATCCAGTTAATTAATACATCCATCACCTCACATATTTACTTATTGGGGAGTGGGATGGGGTGGGTGGGAACATCTAAGTTCTAGTTTCTTAGGAAATTTCAATATACATAACAATGTTATCATCATATTGTGCATTAGATACTCAAACCTTCTCCATTTTTTTTAAGTTTATTTATACATTTTTGAGAGAGAGAAAGAGACAGAGAGAGGGAAGGAGGGGCAGAGAGAGAGGGAGACAGAGAGAGGGAGGGAGGGGCAGAGAGAGAGGGAGACAGAGAGAGGGAGGGAGGGGCAGAGAGAGAGGGAGACAGAGAGAGGGAGGGAGGGGCAGAGAGAGAGGGAGACAGAGAGAGGGAGGGAGGGGCAGAGAGAGAGGGGGAGACAGAGAGAGGGAGGGAGGGGCAGAGAGAGAGGGAGACAGAGAATCTTAAGCAGGCTCCATACCGCACTCAGCGCAAACTGACATTTTTTTAAATGTTTAAGACCTTCTTCATCTCATAACTGAAAGGTAAAGTTATCCAACATATTTAAAAATATTAATACAATCTTTTTATACCATTACTTCTTTGCTTTAACCACCTATTTACTAGTTCCTTTGCTAACTACTACCTCTTGCATTTCAGGTCTATCTGGAATCAACTTACTTCTTCCATATAAAAGCCCTCAGAAATGCCTCTGTCTGTGGTCTGTTAGTATAATGCTCAGTTTGGCTTGTCAGAAAGTACTTTTATTTCAAAGTTAAACACATTTTTATTGCTACATAATATACTCACATAAAAATGCAGAAATCAGAAGTGCCCAGATTGAGGAAATTTTTGTAAGTAAATCCACCCACATAACCAGCACCTAGCCAAGAAATAGGACATTACAGCACCCTAGAGGCTTCCCTCATGATCCTTCCCCTAAAATAACCCCCCAAAGTTAATCACTATCTTCCATTTCAAAACCTAGATTAGCTTTGCCTTTTATGGACTTTATACAATGGAGCTATACAGTATATAAATTTTTTTCATGTCTGACTTCTCTTGCTCAAAGTTATGTTTGTGAGATTCATCATGTTACATCTAAATGTAGCTCATTTTCATGGGTGTAGAATATTCTATTGCTTTCATCCATTCAACCATCAGTAGCCATTTGGGTTAATTTCAATATTTGTCCATTACATAGTGTGTTAGGAACTTCCTTAATATATGTATCTTTTGGTATACATATGTATGTGTTTCTTTGTAATCAAATGGGATTGCTGGTTGGTGGGTGTTCAGCTTTATTTTTTTTTTAAACGTTTTTTTATTTTTGAGACAGAGAGAGACAGAGCATGAACAGGGGAGGGTCAGAGAGAGGGAGACACAGAATCTGAAACAGGCTCCAGGCTCTGAGCTGTCAGCACAGAGCCCGATGCGGGGCTCGAACTCACGGACCGTGAGATCATGACCTGAGCCGAAGTCGGACGCTTAACCGACCAAGCCACCCAGGCGCCCCTCATATACTCAGCTTTAAATAAATATTGTTAAGACTGTTTCAAGGAGCTTGTACCAATTCACACTTCCATGAACAATGTCCCAGTTGTTCCACATCTTTGGGTTTGGAATTATGTACATTGTGTAATTTAGTCCTTCTGGGAAGTGTCCAGTCACATTGTGGTTTAAATTGACATTTCTTGGGCTAAAGAAGTTCAGTTTAGTTTTATATTTCTGTTGGCCATTGGATATCCTCTTTTGGAAAATGCCTATTCAAGACTGGCTCATATTTTTCTTTTTAGTAGTCTGTATTTTCATAGTAAGTAGGAGTTTTTAAATATTATAGATGCAATTTTTAACTGAATACTACACATATCTTTTCCTACTCTATGGCATATTCTACACTCTTAACAGTGACTTTTGATAAATAAAATTTCTTAGTTTTAATGTAGTACGATACATCAATTATATTATTTAAGATGAGTGGTTGTATGCATTAAAGAAAATGTTGTTTACTACAATGTCATGAAAATATCCTTTTATGTTTTCTTCTAAGAGCTTGATTGTTCTTTTACTTTTATAGCCATGCTCCATCTAGAATTAATTTTTATATATGGTGTGAGGTAGGGATAAAGATTTATTTTTTTTCATATGACTATCCAATTGACCTAACACATTTTATGAAAAATTTCTATTGTATTTCTATGTAAATTTTAAAGGCAACTTGTTTATTTCTACAAGTTATTCTGCTGGAGTTTTTATTGACATTCTATATATTCTATAGATCAATTTGGATAGAATTAATGTTTTTATAATTTTGAGTCTTTCAATTTTGAACATAGCTTATTTATCTATTTCTTTAGGTCTTTTAAAATTTCTCTCAGTTATGTTTTATAGCTTCTATTATAGACTATTACACATCTTTTATTATATTTGAATTTCTGCTATTATAAATGGTATAGTTTATTTTAAATTTTCACTTATGTTTGCATACAAAAATATGTTTTCGGCTAATTTTATCTAAGTAACTTGCTAAATTCACTACTAATTCTGATAGATTATCCAACCACTTATCTATCTCATTGAACAGAGTCATGCCATATCTGAATTATTACAATTTTATTTCTTCTTTCTAATTTTTATGCTCTTTCCCCCCCTTACTTATTGCACTTTTAGGCACCCTTATTTCTTTTTTTCTTAATTTTTGTTTTTAACATTTATTCATTTTTTAGAGACAGAGAGACACACAGCATGAGTGGGGATCGGGCAGAGAGAGAGGGAGACACAGAATATGACGCAGGGTCCAGGCTTTGAGCTTTTAGCACAGATCCTGACACGGGGCTTGAACTCACACACTGCGAGATCATGACCTGAGCCGAGGTCAGACGCTCAACCAACCGAGCCACTCAGGCACCCCAAAGAACCATTATTTCTGTGCTGAATAGAATTGACAGTATTATGCATATTTGTTTTCCTCCCAAATTTGGAGGGAAAACTTTCAATATTTCACAAATAAAAATATTTTCTTCTAGTTATTTTTAAATATACCATTTATTAGCATAAGGAAGCTTCATTTCTCTTAATTTGGTAATTTTTTTCCATTATCATTGATGGGTTTGCATTTTACAAATGCTTTTTCTGTCTCCATTGAAATAATTGTACAATTTTCCTAGTTTCTCCCCTATGCTGAATTATGATGATTGATTTTTGAAGTTCTACCAACATACCTGAAATAAATTCCACTTAGTCCATGATATAGTATACTTTTCATATACCACTGGATTCTGTATGATAACATTCCATTACCAATTTTTGCCCCTATGTTCATAGGAGAGAATAGCCTTAACTTCTTTTATAATCTCCTTGCCAGGATTTGTAATACAGAGAATGATTTTTTAAAAATTCTTTTTAATGTTTATTTATTTTTGACAGAGAGAGACAGAGCATGAGTGGTGGAGGGAAGGGCAGAGAGAGAGGGAGACACAGAATCTGAAACAGGCTCCAGGCTCTGAGCTGTCAGCACAGAGCCAGATGCGGGGCTCAAACTCACGGACCATGAGATCATAACCTGAGCTGAAGTCGGACACTCAACTGACTGAGCCACCCAGGCGCCCCAATGATGATTTTTAAAAATGAGTTATAAAATGTTCACTCTGTTTTTATTCTGTGGAAGAGTTTTTGCTATACTGACAATCCTTTCTCTTTAATTTAGGACACCTTTCTGGAGAAATTATCAAGACCCAAGGAAGTTTGTTTTTAACTGATTAATTTGTATTTAAATAATACTGTTCTTTAGTATACATAGGAATATGTAGATTTCTTATTTCTTCTATTTTCAATATTGGTAAATTGCTTTTATTTTTTTTCAAGGACGTATTAATCAAAACTGACTGCAATAATGCCAAACAACTTTAAAAGTGAGTGGCTTTCCACAGGCTTTTGTTTTCTTGTTGACTTTCACAAACCTGTAGGTGAGGTGTGGTTCTCCCAAAATCGGTTAGACAAGCTGTAGGTAAACTTCAGTTCTTTTAGGAACTCTTAGGATCTACTCCAACTATAGTTGACGTATTGTACATGACATCCCCAGTACTTATTTATCTGATAGCTGGAAGTCTGTACCTCTTGACCACCTTTCTCCAATCCTCCAACATTTACATTTGGCCTTTAGTAACCATAAATTTGATCTCTTTTTCTGTGACGTTTTTTGTTTTGTCAAATTCCACATAAAGGTGTAATCATACATTGTCTTTCCTTTCTGACCTATTTCACTTAACATAATGAAAGGTCCATCTGTGTTGTCATAAATGTCAAGATTTCTTTTTTTATGACTGAATAATATTCATATATATGTGTATATATGTATATATATGTGTATATATATATTCATATATATGAATATATTCATATATTTTTATGACTGAATAATATTCATATATATATGTGTGTGTATATATGTATATATATTCATATATATGTGTATATATATGAATATATATATATAAAACACAATTTCTTTACCCATTCACCTATCAATGGACACTTAATTTGTTTTCATAGCTTGGCTATTGGAAATAATAATGCAATGAACATGATGGTTCAGATATATCTTTGACATAGTGTTTTCATTTCCTTTGAATATATTCCTATAAGTGGAATTGCTGGATCATATGGTACTTTTATTTGTAATATTTTGAGGCTCCTCTATACTGTTTTCCAATTTCCTTTCCTACCAATAGTGCACAAGGCTTCCCTTTTCTTCAAATCCATACCAGTATTTGTTATCATTTGTCTTTTTGACGATAGCCACTCTAACAAGCGTGAGGAATTATATCTCATTGTGGTTTTGATGTGCATTTCCCTAATGATGAGTGATGTTGAGCATCTTTTCACGTATCTGTTGTCCATTTGCATGTCTTATTTCATAAAAGGTCTATTCAGTTCCTCTGCTGATTTTTAAATTGGGTTACTTGTTTTCTTGCTGTCGAGTTGCATGAGTTCTTAATATAAAGTTGGCCCTTGGGCAACACGGAACACGGGAATTAGGGATGCCAACTCCCACCCCCATGTAATCAAACATCCATATGTAACTTTAGATTCCCCCTCCCACTCCCCAAACTTAACTACTGATAGTTTACTGTTGACTGGAAGCCTGGCTGATAAACAATCAATTAACCCATATTTTATGTATATTCTACACTGGATTCTTACAATAAAGTGAGCTAGAGAAAAGAAAATAACATTAATAAAATCATAAGGAAGAGAAAATACATTTACAGAACTGTGCTCTATTTCTTGGAAAAAAAAAAAATCCACACATAAGTGGACCCGCACAGTTTAAACCCATGTTGTTCAAGGGTCAGCTGTATTTTGGACATTGACCCTTATCCAATCTATGATTTGCAGATATTTCTCCCCATTCTGTAGATTGTCTTTTCATTTTGTTGTTTTTTCTGCCATGCAGAAGCTCTTTAGTGTGATATAAGCCTACTTGTTTCTTTTTAAATTTGTTGCTTATGCTTTTGCTGTTATCTCGCTCTTTTTCTGAATCCTTCACATAGATCCTTAGGTAACTGTGTGTTTTTTTTTTTTTTTTTTTTTTTTTTAGCTATAAATATCCTTCTAAGTACAGCTTTAAGATATCCCATGAGTTTTGGTATGTGATATTTTTATTTTATTTAGTTTAACATATTTCTAATTTGCTTTGCGATTTTCTTTGAACTAGAGTTTACTGTATAGTGTATGCTTAATTTTATAATGGGCCATTTCCGACCTATCTTTATTCATTTATTTCTACTTAAATTTGCTGTGGTCAGGCAATGTGTTCTGAATGATCGCAAGTCCTTGGAATTTGCTGAGCATTTGTAAATAAAGTTTGATCAGAACACAGCTATGTCCATTCATTTTTGAACTGTCTATGTCTCTGATCACCTACAATAGCAGATTTGAGAAGTTGCTACAGAGAACACATGGCCTGTAAGTCTAAAATATTCACTATCTGGACCTTTAAGGAAAAGTTTGCCAACAACTGTAATTTATTGGATCTATATTCTCTAAATATCAGATAAATATTGGATTCATAATCTATAAATATCCATTAGATTACATTTCTTATTTATGTGGTCCAGATCTTCTATATTTTTACAGTTTTTTATCCACATTTTGGCTTTTAGTGAAAGAGCTGTGTTTGCGTCTCCTTCTATGATTGGGAGTTTGTCTATTTCTCCTTTTAGTTCTGTCAATTATTGCTTCATATATTTTGAAGCTGGGTTACTGGATGCCTGTAGACGGAGGATTGTGATATCTTTCTATTATTAAAAATGCCTTCTTTACTTCTTTTCTTGCTTCTTTTTTTGAAAGCCTAAATTGCCATATGTTTTAAAACTACACACATGTCCTGGTGGTGTTTGGGAAGGGGAGCGGTGTTAGTGTTTGCTTGGAACACATTTTCCTGTCCTTGTACTTTCAGTTTTTCTCAATCTTCAGATCGGAGTGACATCTTTTGTGACTTATATTTGCTTGCTCCAGTCTGGCAGTTCCTAGTCTTTTAATTGGGTTTAGTCTAATTTACATTTAATGAACTTGCTAACTTAGTTAAGTGTATATCCGCCATTTTGCTATTTTATCTCTGTCGCGTGTTCTTTTTCTTCTTTTTAGCCTGCTTTTGGCTTAGTCAAAGTTTTTGTTTATCTTCCTCAATTTGATCATGAATATACTTTACTACTATTTCAGTGGAAAATGTTGAGATTAAAACATGCTTTCCCAACAGGTTAGTCAGTTTTTTTTTTTTAATAATTTAACAGAGCATAAACCACACAACATTTGAATTCCATTAAACGCCTCCTGTCTTTTATATTATGGTTACGTTGCATTAAAAATTTTTTTTAATGTTTATTTATTTTTGAGAGACAGAGAGAGACAGCATGAGGGGGAGAGGGCAGAGAGAGAGAGGGACACCCAGAATCTGAAGCAGGCTCCAGGCTCTGAGCTGTCAGCACAGAGCCCGACGTGGGTCTTGAACCCACGAGCCGTGAGATGACCTGAGCCGAAGTCTGATGCTCAACAGACTGAGCCACCCAGGCGCCCCTGTTATGTTGCATTTTAATTCTCTATTTTTAAATGATTCAAAAAATATTACTTTATTTTGTGCCATCTGTGTTTCATCTGTCTCCGGTTTGTCCCCTTCCCAACTGAGAGCCTGGAATATTCTCCAGGACCTTTCCTCACTGGAAGGTCCTAAAATCTCATCTTTTTCTCCCGGGCCATGTCAGATTACCAGTGCTTTTACAGCTGTTTCTTGGTTGGCCTCTAAGCCTCAGGCCCCAAGCAGCTTCAGAATTTGTTACAGGTCTTTAAGGAAAAAATTAGGTTCAGACCTTCACCCCTCCCTTCTTGTATAAGCACCTGGCCCCTCGGGTTTGTAATTTTTTCCTTCTGTAACCCACCGGACTGTCAAAATAGACTCTGTTTTCTCCAGCTGACGGCGGGTGCCCTTCTGCCTAAGCTCTTGGCTTGGCACATCAGACTGTTGTCCTGTACCTCACACTGGCAACTACAATGAGGTAAAAATCTGCTGCAGAAGTGGATTCAATTCTTCCAGAGGTTTTTTCTTTTCTAAAATTTCCCCCTCAAAACCTGATTTACCTTACTGGTTCTACAATTTCCTCAAATAGATGTTTCTATGTATTTTATTCTGCGTTTCCAATTTTTCTTGGCAAGAACATTGCTCTGCCACAGGCTGTTTCATCAAACTTGAACTTGGATGTCCCTTGCTGGTGTCATAAATTTTGGTTTTATTTACTTTTCACTTATAGAATTACATTTGAGGGGTGCCTGGGTGGCCCAGTCAGTTAAGCTTCTGGCGTTGGCTCAGGTTGTGATCTCATGGTTCATGGTCCTAGTCCCAAGTCGAGTTCTGTGCTGACAGCTCAGAGCCTGGAGCCGGCTTCAGATTCTGTGTCTCCCTCTCTCTGTCCCTCCCCTGCTCATGCTCTATCTCTCTCTCTGTCTCAAAAATAAACAAAATGCTAAAAAAATTTTTTAGAATTACATTTGATGTTTTTTCAAAAATCGACTTGGTTGCCTTCAAAACTTTATTCTCTTAAAACATACTCAACGTACTTAATATCTACTGTCTTTTCTTAGTTGCATTTTCTGAATTCTTCACAGGCCTGATTCTGCTGTTGGTCATTTCCATGTTTCATCGTCATGGCGCCTTGTTTTCTCATGAGTTTTGGCATTTTTACTATGAGCTCACACCCTCTGAAGTTCATCTGTGGGAACTTTTTGATGCCTGATCCGAAGCTGTGCTCTTTCAGAGAGGATTTTAATTTTCTTCTGACAGGGACCCTGGGATCCTACAAACCAGTACCTCGTGTTGTCCTTGAAACAGAGAGGCTCAAAGACTTCAAGATGAAGCGTTTGCCCTCAGGTTGAAGGCTATCGCCAATCCTCATTGATCTCTCTGAATTCACCTTTTTGCTCCAGTTTTGGACTTCCAGGATTTTCTTTGTTTTATTGCCAACTCAATGATGTATTGAATGTATTTTAACCTTTTATTGTAGAGTCAAAAGCAAATACAGAACACCACACACACCCTAATCCCAACGCTCAGGTCTAGAAATAGGGCTTTACCACCATCTTCTGTTCAGTGTCAACCACATATCTTTCTTTCTCCTCCAAAAATAACCACAAACCTGGCGATCATGGTGATCGCTTTCTTGAGTTTCCATATAGTTCAATCCCAGAGGTGCATTCATGGACATTAAAGCTTAATCATGTCCATTTTTTATTTGGTGTATCTTTGAAGTCCTTTATAATTTACCGGGGCCCTGTCTATAACCCTATCTTTTCCTTACAATTCCTCTATTGAAACCCAAATGCCCAGAATGGGTTTTGCTGATTAAGTATTCATAGTGATGTTCAAGAGGTTCCTCTATTCTCTGTATTGCCTGCAAATCGTGAGCTAGACCCAGAGGCTGCACCAGGGTTAGGTTCCATGCGTTTTGCATGTCTTTCCATGGTGGTGTGCACTTTCATCAAGAGACATATCACATCTGGTCGTCTCTGTTTATGTGGTATTAGCATCTGTTTACGCTCAGTGCATTGATCTATTCATTAATGAGGGGTTGTCAATGATGATATTTTTATCATTTCTTTTGCATTTATTAATTTGAATCTTTTTATAAAGAGATACTTCTCATCAACCAGCTGGTTATCCAGTGATACAGTTGACATGGGAAAAGCAGAATAATGCTTGATTTGTTTACACACAAGTTTTTACTCTAGCGAATTGATTTCCTATTCATCTGCAGGTGATTAGTGTGTGAATGCACATACATATTTTTATATATTATTTGATATTTACTATATTTTATATATAGAAATATGTATAGACACAGTGGGTATATAATTAAGCACTCGTATTTAAATATATCTGACAAATTAAAAAAATTTTTAAATGTTTATTTATCTTTGAGAGAGAGAGAGAGAGGCAGAGCATGAACAGGGGAAGGGCAGAGAGGAGGAGACCACAGAATCCAAAGCAGGCTCCAGGCTCTGAGCTGTCAGCACAGAGCCCGATGTGGGGCTTGAACGCACAAACCGCGAGATCATGACCTGAGCCGAAGTTGGATGCTCAACCAACTGAGCCACCAGGCTCCCCCTTTTTTTTTAGTTTTAATTCAAGTTTAGTTAACACACAGTGCTATATTCGTTTCAGGTGTTCAATGTAGTGATTGAACAATTTGATACATTATTCACTGTTCATCTTGACGAGTGTACTCTTAATCCCCTTCACCTATTTCACCCATCCCCCCCCCCCCTCCACTTCCCTTCTGGCAGTCAGTAGTTTGTTCTCAGACTCTAGTTAAGAGTCTGTTTTTGGTTTGGTTCTTTTTTTCTTTGTTTTGTTTCTTAAATTCCACATATGAGTGAAATCATATGGTATTTGTCTTTCTCTGACTGACTTATTTCACTTAGCATTATACTCCTGGATCCACCCGTGTTGTTGCAAATGGCAAGATTTCATTTTATGGCTGAGTAATATTCCATTATATATATATATAATCTACCCGACATTTTTTAAAAAATCTATTCTTCTATCCATGGACCCTTGGGCTACTTCCATAGTTTGGCTATTGTAAATAATACTGAATAGATATAGGGGTGTATATATCTTTCTGAATTAGTGTTTTTCATATTCTTTATGTAATTACCCAATAGGGGAATTTTAATTTTGAGCAAAACCGCTATCCTGTTTTCCAGAGTAGCTGCATCAGTTTGACTTCCACCAACAGTGCAAGAGTGTTCCTTTTTCTCCACATCATTGTCAACACTTACTGTTTTTGTGTTTTTTATTTAGCCATCTGACAGGTGTCAGGTGATATCTCATTGTGGTTTTGATTCCCTGATAATGAATGATGTTGAGTGTCTTCCCACATGTCTGTCTTCCATGTGTATGTCTTCTTTGGGAAAATGTCTGTTCACGTCTTCTGTCCATTTTTTGATTGGATTTTTTGGTTTTAGGGTACTGAGTTGTATAAATTCTTTATATATTTTGGATATTAACCCTTTATCAGATAATGTCATTTGCAAATATCTTTTCCCATTTAGTAGATTGTCTTTTGTTCATTGTTTCCTTTGTTGTGCAGAACCTTTTTGTTATGATGTAGTCCAGTAACTTATTTTTGCTTTTGTATCCCTTGCTTCAGGAGACACATGTAGAAAAATGTTGCTACAGCCAATGTCAAGGAAATGTAAGAAAGTGCTCCTGTTTCATTCGTTTGCATGTGGCTGCCCAGTTTTCCCAGCACCATTTGTTGAAGAGATTTTTTTTTTTCCCATTGCACATCCTTGCCTCCTTTGTCAAAGATTAATTGACCATATAATCGTGGGTTTATTTCTGCCCTCTCTATTCGGTTGTATTGATCTATGTATCTATTTTGGTGCTAGTATCATGCTGTTTTGATTACTACAGATTACTACAGATTACTACAGTATCATTCTTTTTTGAGATTGCTTTGGCTATTTTAGGATTATTTGCTCTGGTTCTGTGAACAATGCTATTGATATGTTCATAGGGATTGCATTCAATCTGAAGATTGCTTTGAGCAGCATGGACATTTTAATATCTGTTCTTCCAATTCATGAACATAGAATATCTTTCCACTTTTTTGTGTCATCTTCAATTCCTTTCATCAATGTTTTATAGTTTCCAGAGTCTAGGTCTTTCACATTCTTAGTTAAATTTATTCCTAGGTATTTTATTATTTTTGGTGCAATTGTAAATGGGATTGTTTTCTTAATTTCTCTTTCTGTTGCTTCATTACTAATATATAGAAATGCAATGGATTTCTTCATATTGATTTTGTATCCTGCAACCTCACTGAATTCACTTAGGAGTTCTAGTTGTTTTTTGGTGGAGTCTTCAGGGTTTTCTCTATATAGTATCATGTCATATGCAAATAATTAGAGTTTTACTTCTTCCTTACCAATTTAGTTGCCTTATTTTTCTTTTTGTTGTTTGATTGCTGTGGCTAGAACTTCCACTGCTATGTTGAATATAAGTGGTGACAGTGGACCTTAGGGAAAAGCTCTCAGTATTTGAGCATTGAGTATAGTTCCCTGTGGGTTTTTCATAAAAGGCCTTTATTAGGTTGAGATATGTTCCCTATAATCCTACTTTGTTGAGGGTTTTTATCATGAATGGATGTTGTACTTTGTCAAATGCTTTTTCTGCATCTATTGAGAGGATCATGTGGTTCTTATCCTTTCTCTTATTAATGCAATGTATCATGTTGATTGCTTTGTGAATATTGAACCACCCTTCAATCCAAGAATAAATTCCACTTTATTGTGATGAGTTTTTTAATGTATTGTTCGGTTCAGTTTGTTAGTATTTTGTTGAGAAATTGTGCATCTATGTTTATCAAATATATTGGCCTGTAGTTCTCTTTTTTTAGTGGTGTCTTTATCTGGTTTTGGTATCAGGGTAATGCTGGCCTCATAGAATTAATTTGGAAGTTTTCCTTCCTCTTCTATGTTTTTAGAACAGTTTGAGAAGAATAGGTATTAACTCTTCTTTACATTTTTAGTAAGGGGCGCCTGGGTGGCTCAGTCAGTTAAGCTTCTGACTTCAGCTCAGGTCATGATCTCACAATTCATGAGTTTGAGCCCCACGTCAGGTTCTGTGCTGACAGCTCAGATCCTGGAGCCTGCTTCAGATTCTGTTTTCTCTCTTTCTCTGCCCCTACCCTAGTCATGCTCTGTCTGTCTCTCTCAAAAATAAAATAAACATTAAAAAAATATTTTTTTTTTGGTAGAATTCTCCTGTAAAGCCATCTGGTCCTGGACTTTTGTTTGTTGGTAATGTTTTGATTACTTATTCAGTTCATTGCTGATAATTAGAGTCTGTTCAAACTTTGTATTTCTTCTTGATTCAACTTTAGAAGATTGTGTGTTTCTCAGAATTTATTCATTTCCTCTAGGTTGTCCTATTTGATGGCATATAACTTTTCACAATAATCTGTCATAATCCTTTGTATTTCTGTTGTCATTTGTCATTTCTCCTGTTTCATTTATGATTTTGTTCTGATTTTGCTTATTTGAGTTTTCCCCCTCTCTCTTTCTCGATGAGTCTGGCTAAAGGTTTATCAATTTTGTTGATATTTTCAAAGAGCCAACTCCTGGTTTTATTGATCTGCTGTACTGTTTTTTAATGTTTCTGTTTCATTTATCTCTGCTCTAATCTTTATTATTTCCTTCCTTATACTGGTTTGGGGTTTTGTTTGTTCTTTTTCTAGTTCCTTTAGGGATAAGGTTAGGTGGTCTATTGGAGATTTTTCTTGCTTCTTGACATAGGCCTGTATTGTTATAAACTTCCCCCTTAGACCAGCGTTTGCTGCATCCCAAAGATTTTGGACTATTGTGTTTTTGTTTTCATTTGTTTCCATGTATTTTTTGATTTCCTCTTTGATTTCTCAGTTGATCCCTTCATCGTTTAGCAGTATGTTATTTATGGCCCATGTATTTGTGTTCTTTCCTGATACTTTCTTGGGATTGACTTCTAATTTCATAGCATTGTGGTCAGAACAGATGCGTGGTATGATTCTGATCTTCATGAATTTGCTGAGACTTGCTTTGCGGTCTAATATGTGATCTATTCGGGAGAATATTCCAGGCATACTTGAAAAGAATGGATATTCTGCTGTTTTAAGATGTAATGTTCCGTTAGATCCAGGTAGTCCAGTGTGTCATTCAAAGCCACCATTTCCTTATTGATTTTCTGTTTGGATGATCTGTCCACTGATATAAGTGGGGGTGTTAGAGTTCCCTACTATTATTATATTACTACCAATTACTTCCTTTCTGTTATTAGCTGCTTTATATATTTGAGTGCAGCCGTGTTGGGTGCATAAATATTTACAATTGTTGTATCTTCTTTAAAAAAAATTAAATATTTATTTATATTTGAGAGAGAGAGAGAGAGAGAGAGAGAAGGCACAAGCAGGGGAGGGGCAGAGAGAGAGAGATGGAGACGGAATCAGAAGCAGGCTCCAGGCTCCGAGCTGTCAGCACAGAGCCCGACGTGGGGCTTGAACCCATCGACTGTGAGATCATGACCTGAGCCGAAGTTGGTCGCTCAACCGACTGAGCCACCCAGGCGCCTCATATAATTGTTGTATCTTCTTATTGGACTGGATTGTTCCCTTATGATTATGTGGTGTCCCTCTTTGTCTCTTGTTACATTCTGTTTTAAAGTCTATTTTGTCCAATATAAATATTGCTACCTCTGCTCTTTCTTTATTTCCATTTGCATGATAAATGTTCTTCCATCCCCTGACTTTCAATCCACACGTGTCTTTGGGTCTGAAGTGAGTCTCTCGTAGGCCACATATGGATGGGTCTCACTTTTTATCCATTCCATCATCCTATTTGACAGTTTCATCAAGTTCCCTCCAAAGCTCTTCTGACAAGACCCTACATATTCCAGGCTCCTCTTGTCCTTCTCCTGCCCCAGACTTAGACTCCACTATTTTTTCAAGAAGTTCTGCCTTCTTTTAGTGGGAAATCATAGTGTAAAACTACAATCAAAGCAATAAAAATGCTCACTTTATTTGGTTGTTCATTTTTTATAGGCCTTCAAGAGATATTTAATATATATAATTCATCCAAAGATTTTTTTTTTTTTTTATGCAGGAGGGTTGTTCAGGTTGTTTAGCCTGATTTATCACAAGAAAATGAAGTGTACTGCCCACTGTTGAATGTAGAGCATCATACTATATTCCTACACCAAGGATGGTAATCTAAAATTTAATATGCATGGTTAAATCAATTTTTAAAGTCAATCTTCTATTTGTGGACATTGGGGTTTTTTCAAAATAGTAGATTTGTATGAGCAGCAGTTTCTGTAACTAAATCTTTGTGATAATCCTAATGATTTCCTTAGTTTGTTTCTTTTAGTGGAATTGCAGGTTCAAATTTTCTGAATATTTTCATGGCTTCGAAATAGATTTCAAGTCACTTTCGGTTTCCTTATTTATTTTTTTCTATTTTGCTTAAGGTCTTAGAAGAGAGAAGACATTGACAATGGGACCTAAGTATTCTAATATTTTTCACTGCAAATTACTGTATTGGCAGACCCCTGGTTTATATCTGATAGGAATCGCGTCAGATTATTAGATACCCTAGAAATTAATCAACGCTGAGCAAAGCCATAAAACTCAGTTCCTGACTCTTTCACAGGAAGAAGCATGCTTTGGATCTGGCTGGATCCAGTTACGTGAGGCACAGCGTGAACAGCCAGACATTATCCAAGACATGGACTTACCTTAGTTGGAGAACAAATGTGATAAAAACAATTTAGATAAACACTTTAGATAAAAACACAGCCCCTTTAGTGTAGAGGCTGCAGACAGCTATGGCGACCAAAGCGACCCTCAGGCTCCTCATCTGCTAACCCCTCCCACCCAAGAAGCAGCCTAGACTCTGGACATCACTCCTCCCCATTTGTAACCTTTTCTCAGTAACCAGTGAACTGCGTGGGGGAGCCCTGACTTCATGCACTTAGTTGCGCCAGACCAGAGACCTCACCCTTCTGAAATGAGCCCAGGCAGCAGTGTGTGCCTTGGCCTGTGTGCCAGCAGCAACTGGGACGACAATCGTTGTCCTTGGCATGGATCCCAGGACCTGGATGTTAAGAAAGGCCCGGTTTTCTTGGGAAGATGGGGGCACGGGCTCTATACATGATGGCTGTTTCACAAGGCCGACATCATGAGGGAAGGGGGCCTGGCATTAACACAGCTGGCAACCCACAGTGTTAAATTGTCCATAAAAGCGGTTGTTAAAGCCAGGAGGAAAAAAAAAAAAAAAAAAAAGCAGCCCTTCTGCAGACACTCTCTGGGCTGCTTATTCAGGAATTTCACAAAAGCTTTAGGCCAATAATGAGGCCTGCGCTACTCCTCCGCGCCCGTCTCAGCGTGACCGGCAGACCACGTGGTCCCTGTACATTGAGGCCTAATTGATGAGGTTCTGATGGTTTAAATGGAGCTCTGATTGCGGAGTTTGAAGGAACTTCTGCCAGTTAGGGCTCCGGAGGTGAGGGGAAATTTTTACGCTCCATTCCCAGAGCTCGGCTAATGACTGTTAGGAAATGAAAACTAACTTGGGGAGAAATGGAGGGGACCGGGGAGGGGAACGAAGGCCTCCAGGCCAAATTCTGTAATCTGATCGTCCCTTTGCAGCAGGAGACCCGAGAACAAAATGCCCCTGGAATACCTTTTGCTCATTCAGCGCCTGAACACTAGTCAGCTCGTTTCAATTCAGATTGTGGATGGTGCGTCTGGTTCGGGAAGGTTACATTAATCAGAAGAGCAAATGCCTTAGAAACGAGGTGCGGTGGTCGCATCTCGATCAGTTGTCAAATGCTTCCCCTCGCGGCGTGGCAGCAGACAGAGTGGCCCAGATCCTGGCTCAGCCACCTAATAGCTCTGGGCAAGTTTCTTCCTTCTCCAAGCCTTGTAATCCTCATGGGCAAAAGTTAGGGTGGACTGGTGCCTTGCGGCATTATTAGGAAGATGACAGGAAATAATGAACACGGTGAGTAGCATGGCCCACGGTTGGCGGCTCAGAGCCCCCACCTTCCCCCTTTTCGCCCCCGCTTCCTTTGTGCTGTGGCAGAGGGCAGGTGACTGGCTGGTCGTCCCTGTTAACAGCGCCAGCCGCAAACAACTGACTTTTATGCTTGAGGGATACCAGGCACTGTGCTGATAGGACAAGGAAAAAGTGTAAGAGGATCCAGATCTGAGGTTGAAAAGTCTGCGGTATATACACTGTCAAGATAGCTTGAAGGAGATTCAGAGAGAAGGTTCTAGAAAGATTCCAAAAGCCAATGATGTATGCAGGCCCGAGTATTTATGGGATGTTGTGGAGCCTGGGAAGAGGAAGGTGCTGAGTGAGGCCCTTTCTGACAAAGGCCAGCTCTCCGAATCCCTCCCCTGGTGGGATAGGACTGTCCTTCCCTGTGCCTTTGTTTTGTTTTTCATTTTTTGAGAAAACTTTCATTGACTTGGGCGTGGGAAGTGGGTTTCTGGAATCTTTCCTCTAGGCCAAACGTCTGGTAGCCCACTGTGCACTGTGGCTGACATGAGGTCCATGGCTCGTCTGCACGGCATACTCCTATTCACGCCTACCTCCTTACAAATAAAAAGGTAAAAAGCAGCCAACGGTCACTTTCTCACATTATCATTTATCAACCAGTACTCAGTCCGGTGCCATCTGGATTCTGCCCCTGTCACTGCTAGGGAACTTTGCTTGCCAAGGTCCCGATGACCAATGGCCTGTTGATTATGGAATATAATGACTCTTTTTCCATCTTTATATGCCCTGGCTGCAGAATTAGAGCCCACTAACTCACAGGGAATTTTCTCCCTTGTTTTCTTTGCTAGTGTTCTTCCCAGCATGCTGATCTTTGAATTCACTTGCTCAAATACCCCCACAGTTCCAATCCTTTGAGGTCATGAGGACCTGCAATCCAGTGACTGGGCTGGGGGTACGTTCATCTATATTTGTATAGATGAACATATATTGATCATATGTATTTGTATATATGTTCATCTATATTTGTACCTCTTCCACTTGTCCTATAATTTCCTCACCTTTGCTTTGAGATATATATATATATATATATATATATGCTTTCTGATACGTGCCTTTTAAAAATTATTTTTAATGTTTATTAATTCTAAGAGAGAGAGAGACATAGTGTCAGCAGGGGAGGGGCAGAGAGAGAGGGAGACACAGAATCCAAAGCCATCTCCAGGCTCTGAGCCATTAGCACAGAGCCTGATACGGGGCTCGAACTCATGAACCGCAAGATTGTGACCTGAGCCAAAGTCGGGCGCTTAACCAAATGAGCCACCCAGGCTCCCATATAAATTTCTATCATTGTATTATATTATTAAATATTATATAGTTTTCATATGGTAATTTCCAGGGCCTTCTTTTTAAGCTCCCAGGCTTTCTTTACTTTGCGTCCTGTTCCTATTTCATGGTTGCACTTTTTTCTTATTTGAAAGCAGAGAGAAAGATATTTTTCTCTCTGAACAGTCTCTGTTTTTGCTCGATTGTGTTCATTTAGATGTTTTGTTTTCTGTTTTTCATATTATAATCTATCTTCAGATGCTTGGTAATCCTTGATTTCAGCTCTTGCTTCAGGATCTTCCTTACCAAGCTTATGGGAAACCCTGAGTGAGTGACTGTGGTTTATGTAGACTTTGAGTGATCTGGCTGGGCCAGTGAGTGGAGAAACATCTAGGGTCGGTTTCTTGAGGTCTCTTCTCTTGGCATGGGTCAGATTCCGCAGAGAAGCTTCTACTAGTCTCTTGTTTAGTGGGTGAAGAGCTGATTGCCCTCATTCTTGGAGGTAAATAGAAAAATAGGGGGCGCCTGGGTGGTTCAGTTGGTTAAGCATCCGACTTTGGCTCAGGTCACGACCCCACGGTTTGTGAGTTTGAGCCCCCTCATGTTGGGCTCACTGCTGTTAGCACAAAGCCCACTTTGGATCCTCTGTTCCCCTCTCTTTCTGCCCTACCCCTGACTTTCGCGTGCTCTATCTCTCTCTCAAAAATTAAAATTAAAAAAAAGAAAGAAAAAGAAAAAGAAAAATAGGACAGGAGTTGTCAGCATCCAGTATCCAAGCAATGCACTGACGTACCCTGTTTTTAGAATACTGACTCCTGTCCTTCCTGCGCCCTGTGCCCACCAGTACAGAGCGCTTCTGCTGCCTCTCTCAAAACACCAATCTCCAGTCTTGCACCAGGTTGAGGGAGAGATTGGCAAGACACCAACCCGGGTTAGTGAGAGGATCTGACTGCTTCTTAAATCAATTTTCAACCAGTCCTCATTAATTTGGGTCTTTCCCTTCAAACTGGCTTCCAGGGTGCTTTGTTTCCTCAATTCCTGGGTCTTTCAGAGATTCTGGTATAAATTGGGTTTGCTCTTAACTCTCCTTCTTGCTTGTTTGGGATTCAGTTTTCTCAAGCCTCCGGAATAGGTTACTCATTGTCTGTTTGATTTACACCCTTCAAAATTGTATTGTTTTCTCCTCTCCTGTCTTCCCTATCTTTCGAGGGCTTTGCTTTTAAAATACCTTTAGAGTTTTGCTAGTGAGATTTCAGGAGAGAATAGAAGTAGCTGCAGGTGACCAATGTCTCCCCTTACCCCATCCTCTTTCATTTTTTTTACGCAGCTGAGCTAGTAACACACTCTTACAGAGCAGTAACATTTCTAAGACTCTTGATTTCTGAAGATATCGTTGTTTACTTTTCATACTGGATGATAACATGGCTGGGAATAGTGTGCTTCTGTTGTTCTAAAAATTATTTTTCGTCATTACTTCAGAGGAAATCTCTATGATCTTCTTGAAGGAAGTGCTGCTAGTAATAAATCTTACTCTGTCTTATTCCCATCCCTTTGGAGGTCATCGTCTCCAAATCTCCATACGCCATTGTGGTTTTCTCTATTCTTTGACATCCTGAAATGTCGCTTCTCAATTTGCCTTAAAAGGTATGAGAAAACCTAAATGTATCCCTCGTGTCTCTAACTTCTGCGTTGGGGGGATGTTTCTTCCACTGGATGTTCCACTTCACTAGCTGGTTCCACAGCTGTGTCCACTCTGTTCATTTATTGAGCATGTTGACTGTGCTTCTTTGTGTAGGTGCCCTAACTGCTGCTGGGTACCTCATGTCATGAATCCTGTCTTATCCTGCTACTATATTAAAAATATCTCCATCTACTGATTTTGGCAGAAATGCCTCTTTCTGGTGGTGGCCTTCCTCAGATACTGATGTTTCATCATGAACTTATCACCTTCTCTTAAAATGTTGGTCTTGATGACGGTCTTCCGTGACTCGGTACTGCTGAGTACTGCTCAGTACTACTGAGTGGATGTTCTAGAAACTGGTTTGTGGTGAGTTGATGCCCCTCTTCCCTTTGTGTCACCAGACACAGGGCACTGCTCCTCCTCTCCAGCTCCAGCCTTCAGGTAGAGGAGGGGCCAGACTGCATGGTTGTTCTTTCTGTTCTCCAAACGTCAGGGGCTGGTTATATCTGCCATCTTAGAACAACTCTCCAGAATGAAGCTTTGTATCCTCATCCAGTCTGACCCATCTGCGTTCCATGTGTGTGAGATTCTTCATAATAGCTGGCCCACTGATGGGCCCCCTTCTCATTTTCCATTATTATTATAGATTGTTTAAAGATTTAAAATTAAAGCTTTTCTGTAATTTCTATGAATGTGGTAAAAATGTAGCCTGCAGCTTACTCATGCCAGCATTTTTTACCCAATCCAAGATTTTTATTCAAAAATAGATGCCGTATTCACACCTCTGCCTGCTTTGATTTGGCCCCCACTTCATTACATCCCCCAAACTTCCCTTGCTAATGTTATCTATATTTTCCATATTGAAGAAGTCAATAACATTTTTAGTTTTCAGCTCAATAGATTCCTCAAAAGACTTTAACGTAATCAACAGTAGCCTCCCTCCTTTTTCTTAGCTCTTGTGAAATCTTAGTGTCTTTATTTTGCCCTGTCTCTCTGGTTGCTCCTTCTCAGTCAGTGTGAGCTGCCCCTACCAGATCTGTGAACACTGGAATTTTGCCCTCTTCAGTTTTAAGACTTCTTTCTTTTCTTAATGACTTCATCTACTTAGATAGCTTTTAATTCCATCTAGAATATTAAATGATGTCTCCAAAGGGAATATATGCATATTATCTATCTATCATCTATCTATCTACCTATCTAATCTATCTCATGTATGTATATATATATATATATATATATATATATAGTCTCAGATCTTTCTTTTGTGGTTCAATTCAAGAATTCAATTGTCTGTGTAATGTAGTTCCTCGTTGTCTTACAGGTATCTCACAGTAAGATCATTAAGTCAATAATCCACATCAGAAAATTGTCCCTCTTTTTGGTACTCCACTGGTCCTTAATATATACTGTCAATCATATATATGGGTATATATGTACACACATATATATGAATTACTTCTGTGCCTCCCCCAATTTCTTTATACCAGTATCCTGGTACAGACCTGCAACTTTATCACAAGCTGGTTTTCCTGGGGACACAGACCCTGGGTGGATCTTAGCACTTAGTGGGCAGGTCATTTACCAGGGGGTGCTTTGGGTATCAACACTTTGGAGTGGAAGGAAACAGAACTGAGGAGGAGGAGAAGCTGGACCACAATGCAGTCCCAATAAAGCCTTCATCTGAGCACAGAGGGAGCTGTATAGCTGCATAGTCCTTTGGAGTTGTCTTGAGATAAGAGGAGAAAGCTGGGCGTTTGTACCCCATGCTGAACAGTTATTAGGCACGAGTTGCTTCTGGAAGGTGTGACCTTGGGCACAGCAATTGTCAAGGCAATCCTCAAAGAAGACTGACAACTGAGGTCCACCTTCTGGCAGCACTCCCAGATGCTGGGGGTATAAGCTCTTTGTCCCTGAAGAGGGATCTGGGTAGTACATTATAGTGTCCACCACACTTATTTTGGGGGTCCCTGAAACAACATCCTATCTGATTTCTCTGAGCTTCCAGTCTCCCCACCTCCAACCCACCCTAATCTATTTTCACTCAGCTATTAGAATGAACGTTTTTTAAAACAGATATGTTGTTAGATCATTTCCATGGCTTCCCATTGCCTTCCAATTATAGCTGAAGCCCTATTAACAGTATGCTATAAAGCTCCTTCATATTTTGTCACTTATGTATTTCACAAGGCTCAGCTTTCACCACATCCACATTCCTGCCATGTCCAAATACTTGTTTTCTTGAACGTTGCATTGTTTTTCCCGTCCCTGTGCAGCTAAACATTCTGTTGTCTCTGGTACTAATGATACCTTCTTTCTGAATCACCTGCTGTTCTTCCATCCCTCCTTTAAAATTCAGCTTGGACCTCATCCCCCCCTGCTAAATCTTACCTAACTTCCACTGCTGACCGAATGCTCACCCTATGTGTTCTTATAGCCTTCTTTGGTTACCTCTTTCGTAGCACCAATGATAGCAGGTTTTTCCCCTATTCGTCTGATTCCTTCATTACACTGAAATTTCGTCAGGGCCAGGAGCTAAGTCTTTCTCAACATCGTACCCGCAAGTCTAGTGTAGTAACCGCAGAAGATTCTGGCTACCAATTATAATGCGGGTGTATGGAGGAGGTTCTCCCACCCATTCAACAGCTCTCTGGACACCAGCTGGGTGTCCTACTCTGACACTACTTACCCAGCAATCGCCTCAGAATATAGGCTGAGGGGTCAGTCCACAAGACTGCTTACCATCCCTGGTACACTTCCGAGGCTACTCACAAGCCCAGGTTGTTAACCTGTGTTTCTGACTGACTGGTGATAAATCAGAGGTTTCCACACCCCCCACCTTGGGTTCAATTAATTTGGCTCATAGAACTCAGGAAACCCATTTGCTCACTAGATTACAGACATATCACAAAGGATATTGAAGGATGTGAATCAATAGCCAGATGAAGGAATACATAGAGTGAGGTCCTAAACAAAGGAGTTTCTGCCCTTGTGGAGTTTGGGGCCCAGCATGGTGGCATATGTGGAAGCATTCTGATTCCTCAGGCTGGAAGCTCTCCAAAATCCACCCCCTCCTTTTTTTTTTTTTTTTTTTTTTTTGGTTAAATATTTTATGGAGGTCTCATGACATAGGCATGGTTGATTAAATCATTGGCTGTTGGTAATTGATTCAACCTGCAGCTCCTCCAGCCTCCTTGGAGGTGTGCCTTGGTGGGGGAGCTGAAAATTCCAACCCTCTATTCATGATTGGTTCCCCTGGCAACCAACCCCTATTCTTAGGTGCTTTCAAAAGTCATCTCATTAGCATAAACCCAGTTGTGGGAAGGGGCTTGTTATGAATAACAAGGCATCCATTTCACTTTTTTGGCTCTGAAGCTTTTCAGAAACTGGATAAGAGACAAAATACTGTAACAAAAGTTGTTCCCGTCGGCTTTTACTGCTCAGCAAACTCTAAGGGTTTGGGGACCGGTGAGCCAGAAACCATGGACAAAAGCTAAGTCAATATGGAAAATGTACTTTGGTCATCTGAATGACCAAATATACATTTCCCATAAATCACAATGTCAAAAACTGATTCAAAGCGTATATCCCGGAACTATTGGTGGAGTTAATCAGTACGTAAATAAAGATGTCATAAAAATAGTGAGCCCAGGGTTGGGTTAGCAGGGCATTGTGTACTGTGATGTTTCTTCTGAGATAGTTCAGTTGTGCTTGACTGAATTATACCAAGCAGACTGGACAGACTTTCGTAAAGCCAGACCAAGGCAGAGAATTCAGGGTCCCCCACTTGCAACACGTCATGGAGAAGAAAGACTGGAATTTGAGTCAGAACTTCTGGTATCAATGTCTCCTTTTTCATTTATTAGCAATGTGACTTGGCAAGTAAGTTAACTTCCCTGTGCCCTTATAACCTAATCTGTAGCAATACAGGATTAGATTACATCACCCCTAAAGGCTCTATAAAATTAGATTATTGAATTGCCTGTCAAGCAAATATCTGATTGTCCTCTGGAAAGTTCCACTCTAAAGTCAAGTCTAAATTGGAGATTCCTGCCTAATCTTGCCCTACAAAGTCATTGCTCCCATTTTACCTGACAACTTCAGAGCACTTTTCTTTGCACCTGACCAGCTTGCCGGGGGGTGAGGTCATGCACATATCTAAATTCCAGATAAGCCTTTCACTAGTGAAAAAAAGACCTGGGGCCTGTCCTGTGATGTCAGCAACACCTCAGGTCCCAGGAAGTGTAGGTAAAAAGTCTGTAGGCCTCACTGTCACTGAAGGAGAACAGAATATGTGACCCTCAAATCTGCCACTTCAATGTGTGGCTTATTTTGAACTGAAGGCCATCAAGACCCAGCAAACTCAAGAAAAACTTTACCTTGCCCTGAACTAATTAAAAGCATTTAGATAGGGGGTCTGGTTCAGAGAGAGAGCTAAGTTTTATCTGAATGACCTATCTGTATGGCAGGGCAAATATCTAATTACCAAGTATCTGTTCTTATTGTCCTACGAACTACCCTCTTCCCTTTTGAAGCCCCGGACTCCATTCCTCCTAGCTCAGGATGGCAAAATTTGGTGTCTTTCCTCGTGCCAATTGCCTGACTTTTCCTTGGGTATCATATTTTTTGTGGCTTCCATACATACATAATTAAATTTGTTTTTCTCTTGTTAATCTGTCCTATATCAATTTACTAGCTAAAGAACAATAAAAGGGTAAAGAAAAAATTGGCCTGCAAAACATCATAAGAATATTCTGGATGACTCTGGGTGTTATTGGACAGTAAAGACTCTGTCTTCTCCAAGGGAATCTTATAACTGTTAGCTTTCCATGGCATCTATGTGGAAACGGGCATGCACTGGGGGACTCAGCAGAATTTTATTCCCTTCCAAAATTAGAGGAAGAAAGGAAATTCATAACTCGGTACTATAGAAATGTTGACTGTTATTTACCTCATTTGAAAAATACGTTGGATTTTGAAATAAATACAACATATATTCCCAACATAATGTGGAAATCGTTTCACGCTATATGGGAAGCGTATAATACATGGATCACCTTTCCCATAAATGGTAATTTCCACTTTATTTTACAGATGGAAAAACAGAGGCACCAAAAAGTTATGTGTCTTGCCTAGTATCTCAATGTTTGTTATGATGGTGATGAGAACATTTCAATTTATTGAAATTAACTGTGCTCACGGGTATGCATCCTTTCCTTAGAATTTTTCTCTTTCTCGGGAAAAACAATCTTTAAATAGCTTTGGTCCAGCAGATTGCAAAACATGTTTTTGGCTGCATATTTTGAATACCACATCAGAACACAATTCTGGTGAAGAGAAAAGTTATGGGAAAATAAAATCCTGCTCCCGGTTCACTTGATGCTTCAAGAGCAATGTGTTCTGGGTCTTCTGATCACCCACAAGTGTCATCGCCTATGTCTAAGAGCATCTGTGTCTAATGAAGGGACAACCCACCATGTGGCTGTGCTTAAGACTGAGGGTCACTTTGCCTCTCCCCTTTACCTGCAAAGTATCTCTTTATTGATTCTGTGTCTAGTTCTGCCAAGGGTGTGATGGTGGCCCATGGATGCATAAATTGTTTGTACTTGGAGAGGTGGACCAAGAATATGGCCAGTCACTTACCTTTAAAAAACAAGTATATATACAAAACAAAACAAAACAAAACAAGACAAAAAGACCAAGTATAGAAAACTGGTAGTTCCACATCTCTCTCCCCCCTACACACGCACACACACACACACACACACACACACACAAACACACAACCATAGTTAAGACTGTAATCAAGGTTGGCACCCAAAAAAGCAAATCATAAAGAATGTAGATACTCTGTCCCTGGTTCACGATAGGCGATATTATTAAACTGATGTTCCAGAGAGGTGATCATAAACCCCAGGTCAATAACAGTACCCAGAAAAGACACAGTTATTAAACCGGAGAGTTGGGGAGAAGGGACCAGGAAGGTGATCATTCTATAAGAAAAAGAAAGACTCACTTAACCTTGATCAAGGTATAGTGACAGTATGAGCTTTTGAAAATGTCCTCTGAGATCATGAATAAAAGGTTTGAGATAAGTGGCAATTACAAAAATAAGAGTGCATCCTTGATGTAATACATCTCGTGTATTAGAGTTGTTTAATAATAACTTCACTGCGTCTCTCCAGTAACAAAGTCTGGAATTCCCAAATTAGCCATTGAGGGTTTCAAAGAGTTTTCCCAGATACCTTTATTTTCCTTTATTAGTATGCTAGCTAGATTATTCTTCTGTGCTATCCATTTTGTAGAAAGAAAATGCTTCTGTTACTGTATGGCTAAGAGACCAATCTGTTACATGAGGTGAAATTACCCAAGGTATGCTTTGGCCTCGCACACACGAACCCTTCCTAGGATATTGATTTGATGTGTTCCTAATGACACAATCCACTTAGGGAATATTCCAGCAGGTTGTGGGAAAGAGACACCCAGAGAAAAGGCCTTTGGTCCACCTCATACCCTGCAGTGGGAATCGGAATACTTTGGTTTCAATTACATTTAATACCTTTTGCTTCAACAGCCCGTGGCCTGCTGTGATTAAATATTGATGCTGTTCTTTCAATTTGGGCTTCTGTTTTACTTTTTTTTTTTTTTTTTACCTTCGCTATTGGTTGTCTCATCTCTGGGGAAAGGGTGCTCCTAACATTATCCAAAGAAATTTATATATATATGCAACCCAAACCTTAATATTTTGTTCTTTTAAAGAAATAGATCAAGACATCCTTATAACTGCCATGGCCAGTAAAGATGCTTATTCTCTACCATGCTAACCAAGGTGTGTGTTTAAAAGTGGACTTCTTGGCAGAGGCATGCTCTAGATGGCTTTATATCAATGCCAGCACAGTCCCAGCACGTAGTAGGTGATCAGTAACAATTTAGTTAATTTAATTAAATGAAAAATGGCCAGTGTCTCTCTTCTGTCTTCATTTGTCATTATTCATCTAGAGATTCCACATCATGTAAATCATGGCAAGTCTAATACTTCCATCCTTTTAGAGATGAGATAAATAACTTTTCCAAAATTCATATAAATGGTTATCAGTGGTGCTGGGGCTAAAACCCAGGTGTCCAACCGCTTCAGATCCATACAGCTGAATTCAAAGGTATTTATTTATTTGTTATTGTTGTTTGTTTTGTTTTTCCTACTGGATATGACCTGTAAAGGGAGGTGCCTCCATACCCATTTGACTAAAGAAACAAAAGGGGAAAAAAGAGGAAGCTCCAGATGCTGTCCTACGTATCTGAAGCATAGATTAAACCTGATTTATAGGGAAAGGCGTGTCTCCAAATAATTCACAGGCACTGTCTGTTCCTAGCGAGTGTAAACAAACCAGAGCAGTAATGAATTCTTGGTGGTTACTGAAGTCAGCCTGCTGTGGAGAAGCAAAATGATTTGCTTTAGTGGACTCCTGATGGGTTGACCAGCTGCCCAGAATTGAGATCCAGTAGCCAGAGGGGTGCAGGAAATGGAGAACTAAATCTCAGCTTCCCACGGTCCATCAGTGTCCCGTGCAAAGGGCAGGTTGGAACAATTTGCTGCCCCAGGGAGATGGTCGGAGATGAAGGTTTGAGAAGGTTGTGCCTGAGCTGGCAATACAGGACCTGGTTCTTAGACACTGAGCCTCGCCTCCTTTGCAGATGTCAGGAGGAGTGGTGGGCGGCAAGACACTCCTCCCCCCAGGCCAGGCATAATTGATGTGTTTCTGCTAAGCCAGGCTCCCTGTCTCCTACATCCTGCATAGGGAAAGGAATACTTAGGGGGCGGTCAGTCTCCTTCCTTCCCCTCTCATCTTTCTGAAGGGAAGCACCTCGTGGAATTGGGAATACTGTAAGAAGGACCTGAGTGTGTGCCCCCATCCTGCTCCTTTCTCTCTGCCTCTTTTGAGTGAATCTGGTGGATCTCAGTGCTGAATGCACACCATCATCATCTAGTGGGGCTTCCAAAACCCACTCATATCTTGGCCCCAGTCCCAGAGATTAGACCTCAGTTTACCTGTGGTCGAGCTCCGGGCACTGATGGCTTTCAAAGTTCCCTGGCTGGCCCTAATGTACAGCCAGGACTGAGAAACGATCAGCTGAGCCGTCCCCCGGAAAAATAAACTCCTCTCTGCCTTTCCTTGTGGCAAGCCGTCTGCACTTGCTGGAGGGATGTTGCAGGCTGAATTTCACCTCCTCAAAATTCTTGCCTACCGAATCCCAGTACCCCAGAATGTGACCCTATTTGGAGAAAGGGCTTTTAAAGAGGCAATTAAGTTAAAATCAGGCCGGTAGGGTGGGCCCTACTCCAATCTGACTGGTGTCCTTATAAAAAGAGAGGATTCAGGACATAGACACATGCGGAGAAAGGACCGCAGGAGGGTGCAGCGAGAAGATGGCCAAGGAGAGAGACCCCAGAAGGAACCAAATCTTCTGACACCTTGTTCCTGCACTTCCAGCCTCCAGAACTGTCAGAAAAGAAATGTCTGTTGTTTAAGCCACCCAGCCTGTGGTATTTTGTTACGGCAGCCTGAGCAGACTAATTCCAGGGCTGTCTGTGATGTCTTGTGGCAACAGGGGTGAGGCTGTCATTTTAGGGAAGGCGTTAGCAAACCCAGTTGCAGTGACACATTTAAAAAGACTTCTTAAGCATGTTTCACCAGTAATAAAACTGACTTCCCCCCCCATCTCTCTAGTATGTTCTATGTATATATTTGTTTAAGTTTTTATTTTAATTACAGTTTGATGTGCTATATTTCTTGTTTTTAATTATTTTGTAAGTTATTTGTTTTGACAGAGAGCATGATCGGGGAGGGGCAGAGAGAGAGAGAGAGAGAGGGAGAGAGAATCTCAAGCAGGACATGCTCATGCTGACGGCACGGATCCTGATGTGGGACTCGAACTCACAAACCATGAGATCATGACCTGAGCAAAGTCATGAGCCGGGTGCTAAACTGACTGAGCCACTCAGGCACCCCTCATTTTGTTCCAAAGTGGAAATGTGGTAAGTGTGGTCAGCTTTCAGTTGAAACCCTGGGATGAGGTATTTGCATCTTTGGCCTAACTCCTTCAGGTGCCATTAGTTATTTTTGCACTTGAGAGCTATTTCACATTGTTGTCGCTTCACATCCCAGAGAGGGCCAAAGAAGCCGACTCCAGTGAATGTTTGGAAATAGGCTCACCCTTTGTGCCAAGGGCCTTTCTTCCTTATATTTAAGACGTGGAGTGAAAACAGAAATAGCTTCTGCAAAGTTGTATTCCATTTATCCTAAAATCTTTAAAACGTCCATACGTCAATATCTACAAAATATTTGCATGAAAAGAGATGCGTTTCTCAGGATAAATTAAAACCAAAGGGGCTAATAGCATGTGCCATGCTGTTAAATGCTTCAGGAGAATCATGCGTAGTTCTTACCCTGTAGAGGCTTCAGGATCCATTGTAACGAATCACAAGCCCTGAATTTAAGAAGCCACAGTTTAATTGAGGAAGTTATCAGCCTATTTTCTTGGGACGGTTGATGAAACCCATCTTTTTCCTCAATGGAGAATCCCAATGGAGAGCAGAAGGAGCATCAGGAAGGCTCTTTTTTCCCCCCACTCTAGAGCTGTATAAAAAGTATCAGCTTGGTGGGAGATGTTTTCAGCCACCCAACCCACACAGAAAACCAAGAATGATGTGTTGTCTGTATTGAGAATGATTGTAAACAGTGCATCAGCTCATTGCAGCAGTGCTATTCCCAAATTCCGTAAGTGGTCGTGGATGCTTTAACCAGGCAGCACAGCGCAAAGTGACTAATCTTCTATGCAGCTGCAATGTTAATGGGCCAACTGTGTTATTGCACATTTGCCTGGAAGGAACAGCGGTGCCTAAATGGATTGCTATGATTTTGAATACAGACAGAAGGACCCACCACCACGAACCCATGTTAGCAACTGACACACCATACACTAGGATGGGGCCTCGTCGCTATCTTGCCCCTCTCAGCTCCTGGAGGCTGGCAGATCTGGTGCAAAGAGACAGACGAGAAAGAGAGCAACTTGAAAGAGAGAGAAGCTTGTAGACTTTCCTCGGGCATTCAGATGAGGCAACCACGTTCCGGTGTGTACTGACTTTGCCATAAGACAAGCCAATGATCTGTGGCTGATGGTCAGCAGGCATGGATGGATCAGATCATCTGGTGGAAAAATGAAAAGGGATTTGAAGTCAGGACTCAGAATTTGCTGCTGATTCTTAATAGTAACTTAAGCTCTTGCCCTTGTCTCTTTTTCCATCTTTGAACACAATGATTGTCTCTCATTAACTTCTAGAGAAAGACTACTTATGCTTAGAAATTAATGTTCTTTGCCAAAGCTCAACAGAGGATGAATGTCAGGTTTGTTCAACGCCATCACCTTGCATGCATGGTGATTTTTGTGGCCCCAGATGCTAGGGGTGCTGGGGTACAAATGCAGAGTCAGGGTTTATCCTAAGGGAAGGACGCGTTTGGGGAGATTTTTCACTTCCCTCTTTCACTTTGCATCATCCTCACTTGTACCCATCATTATTTTTCAGACAAAATTAGAGGAAAGTAAACAATTGTCTAAGGAAGCCCTCCAAACAAAAGTAAATCAAAGGCAGGAGGATGCTGAGAAACTTGTATAGGAGGAGTGGAGACTATGTCATCTTTATTTCTTGGTGATGGGAGCCAGATTTACCGACTTTAAGTATAAAATGCTGGGAGAAGGATGGGCATCATTGCTTTAATGATCAGAAGCCTTCACCCTATTCCTTGGGCCCTTGATGAGGGAACAGTTAAGATCACTATGACACATTCTGATAGTGAACGAATTTCTCCTTCACAGTAGTTAGCAACATTAACTTTTAAATTATTCAGGTGGCCAGATATTCTTTGCTAAATATTAGTCAAGTTTGTTTTTCTTTCCAGGTATTCATCCTCTTTTCCCTTTTCCCACATTTGAGCATGGCCTGTATAATGGAATACTACTCAGCAATGAAAAAAGAATGCAACCTTGCCACTTGCAACAATGTGGATGGAACTAGAGGGTATTATGCTAGGCAAAATAAGTCAGTCAGAGAAAGACGTATCATATGATTTCACTCATGTGTGAAACCTGAGAAACATAGGGAAAGGGAAGGAAAAATAAGATAAAAACAGTGAGGGAGGCAAACCATAAGAGACTCTTAAATACAGAGAAGAAACTGAAGGTTGCTGGGGAAGGGAGGTTGGAAGGGAGGTGGGTGGGGGGATGGGTTTAATGGGTGATGGGTATTAAGGAGAGCACTTTTTTGGGAGGAGTACTCAGTGTCATATGTAAGAGATGAATCATTGGGTTCTACTCTTGAAGCCAAGACTATAGTGTATGTTAACTAACTTGAATTTAGATAATAATAATAAAAAAAGCATGGCCTCAAGAAGACTTATGGGAAAGTCAAAATGAAGGAGTCTTCCTGCTTTTGGTTTTCAAAGACTAAGCCCTAAGGAGAATGAATGGTTAAAAAGGAGGGAAAACAGAGCTTAAGGGCAATGACGAGAATATTATTAAAAAGATTGGGGTGCCTTGGTGGGTCAGTCACTTAAGTGACTGACTTTGGCTCAGGTCATGATCTCATGGTTTGTGAGTTCGAGCCCCGTGTCAGAGTCTGTGTTGACAGCTCAGAGCCTGGAGCGTGCTTTGGGTTCTGTGTCTCCCTCTCTCTCTGTCCCTCCCCTGCTCATGCTGTATGTCACTCTCTCTCTCTCTCTCAAAAATAAATAAACATTAAAACAATTTTTTTTAAAGATAGACCATGCAATCTGAGATGATAATAAGGGGGTAATCCAAGATGGTTGCAGAAAGGACGAAAGAGAGGGATGAAGAATTAGGTGAAAATAGATAGCTAATAGATGAAAATTCTCCATGACTTTGAAGACCATGAATAGTAAAAGGATGGGCGATTTTGAGATAGAGAAATTCTGAGTAATGCCAAGGTCTAGAATGAGACTATGGGAATGAGTAGCTTAAGTAGAATGGAAAATGTCATTGGAGATGATATTTGAGAAATATCATGATAGAAAGCAATGATGCTGAAGAGGTGGTCCAAATCAGCATTCATGTCTCCTGGGATACCGATATTGCCCAAGTTATGTATGAAGATGAACAACCAGGTTTTGGATCCCTGAGAGACTATGGAGTGGGACAGATAGGCTACTGTGCTGTATGAATGGATCCAGTATCTCTTTAAGAGATCTGGTTATTTAAAACTTTCTCCATCAGTTTTCTTCACAGTTTCAGGCTTTTTTGAAAACTGCATACCCCATCTTCTTGCTTTCATAATCTGAAGAGTATAAACACAAATCTTAAGCCTTTTTAAGCAACAAGCTGTGAAGCCACCCTGTATTTCAGCAGTCTGGTCCTTAACAGGAGCCCAACAATGTCATAAGATGGGGGTCCCCAAAGTAGAGAACCACAGATACAGATGATCACTCTGACTTACTGAATTCGTCTTTCAAATGCTGTTGAATGAGAGAGTTTTAAAATCTATCCCATTATTAGCTCAATATTGATAATTTTTTGAAGGTCAAAATTATTTTATTGTGTTCTATTTTTAGTAAATTTAGTGATATTTTTTGTATTGATTTACTGGTGTGGCTGTTTGTATTTTCCAAAGATGGGCAATGCAATATCTTGTATCCCTCATGCTTTTCTTCCAATAGGACCTTGGCATCCTCCCATCAAGTGGTGTTGTCTATGTCTCTTCCTTTGAAGCTGGGAAGAACTTTTTGACTGCAACAACTAATAAAGAATATACTACAGAAGTGATACTATGTGATTTCTGAGGCTGCATCATAAACACGTAATGCACCTCCACCTTGTTCTCTTGGATCACATGTTGGAACTCAGCATCCAGGCTGAGAGTCTAAATTAGCCCATATGTAGAGACCACTCAGAAAGGCCATGTTGACAGTTTACCTGAGGTCCCTGCAATCAGCTAGGATCAACTGCCAGACGTGCTTGAAAGCCCCCCAAACCTTTCCAAGCTCCAGCCAACAACTAACCCAAAGTCTTTGAATTTTTCAAAATTGAGGTCCCACATGTCATCCATTGTACAAGCCATTTCTGCTATTCTGTGTCCAAATTCCTTACCCCTAAGTTCCATGGGTATATTTTTTAGAAGTTTTTAGTTGGTTTGTTGCACAGAAATAGATTACCTGAGCAATGGGGAACTAATAAAAGTTATTTGAGTTAAAGTGCATAAGAGTCTGTATGTGTGCACGCACTAAAAAGTAAGCCTTCTCCTGATTTAATCAAACCCATACCAAACTGGCAATTAACTCATTAACCTTCAAAACTGTCAGGGTATAGGTGATGTCCTTAGGATCCATGGAGCCAGAGTTAGCATGAGTGCAGTTCTACAATAGAGAATAAAATTTAAAAAGATTGTGCTGGATTGCACCAAAACATTGTTTGCTACTCCTCTTCAGATTCTTCTGGTACTTTCCTTAGTTATTTATCCTCAGCTTATTTTTGTAGCAAAAGATCTTCCTGACTCTTGTCAGTTCCTAGGTAACTTTTAGCCTTTGTCTTTCTCTGACAACTCCTCCTTCTACTTCTGCATGTATCTGATTTTATTTTTGTCTTTCTTCATTTATTTATTGCATACATCTGAGTTTAGATCACAGGCTGGATATCATGCTTAATATTTGCTTCCCTGGAACCAACAAATCCTAATGCTTTCTGGCTTTTATTCTGTCAAATTTCTATCATATCACACATGACTAAAACTCATTTTGTCACAAAAATCTCAAATATTGCTCCAGACCCAGATTGGCCCAATGGCGAATTCTACCAAACATTAAAAGAAGAATTTAAACTGATTATCTACAATCTCTTCCAGAGGAAAGGGGCACAGAGGATAATTTCTAACTCATTCTATAAAATTAGCACTACTCTTATACTAAAACCAAAGACATTACAAGAATAGAAAACTGACAGCAAATGTATCTCATGAACATAAATGCAAAAATCCTCAATGAAATATTAGCAAATTGAATTTAAAAATGCGTAAAATTACGTACTGCAATGGGGTGAGGTTTATCCAAGTATGCAAGATGCAAGGCTGTTTCAATGTTTGAAAATCAATTAATACAAACCATCTCATCAACAGGCTAAAAAAGAAAATTCACATGATCATATCAATAGGTGGAGAAAAAGCATTTGACAAAATCCAACATCAATTCATGACGAAAACTCTCAGTAAACCAGGAATAGAGGGGACCTTCCTCAACTTAATAAAGATTCTAAAAAAACAAAACAACAACAACAGACCTATAGCAACAACAACAACAAAAAACAAAAAAAAAACCCAACTTACTTAATGGTGAGAATGATACTTAATGGTATTCTTTCCCACTAAGATCAGGTTCACATTGAGCATATCCCTTCTTGTCACTCCTTTCCAACTTTGAGCTGAAAATTTTAGCTGATGTGATAAGGCAGGAAAAGAAAAGAAAAAAAAACATACAGGTTGGGAAGGAAGACATAAAACTCTTATTTCACAGATAACATGGTTGACTAGGCAGAAAATCCAACAGAATCCATTTTAAAACCTAAGATTCAAGGTTAATAGGTAAAAGTTAATCCCTTTCCTATACACCAGCAATGGACAAGTAAAATTTGAAATTAAAAAAGGAAGACTGTTTACATTACCACTGCAAAAAATGAAATACTTAGATGTGTATGTAACATAGTGTATATAAAATCCATATAGGAAAACTGTAAAACTCTCATGAGCAGAATCAAAGAACTAAGTGAATGGAGAGATATTCCCTGCTTCATACAATGGAGCAAAGATAATCTGTTCAACAAGTGATGCCAGAACAACTGGCCATCTCCATGCCAAACAATGAATCTAGACATAGACCTTATATCCTTCACAAAAATTAACCCCAAATGGGTCATACTAAAGGTGTAACATAAAACCATATAAATCCTAGAATGTAATACGGAAGGAAACCTGACCTTGGATGCACTTTTAGGTACAACACCAAAGGTAAGGTCCATAATTAATAATTGATACTCTGGACTTCATTAAAAGTAAGATCTTCTGCTCTGTGAAAGAAAATGGGAAGAGAATGAAAAGACAAACCACTGGGAGAAAGTATTTGAAGGCACACCTGCTAAAGGACTGCTACCCAAAATATGAACTCTTAAACCTGACAATGAAAAAACCAACAACCCAATTAAAAAAGAGCCAAAGACCTTAAATGACACCTCACCAAAGAAGGCATACAAATGGCAAATAGCATATGAAAAGATGCCCCACATTATATGCCCGCAGGGAGATGAAAATTAAAACTGCAATGAAATACCACCACGCACCTATTAAAATGGCCAAAGCCTGGAACACTGGCAACACCCAATGCCAGTGCAGATGCAGAGCAAAGGAAACTTGCATTCATTGTTGGTTGGAATGAAAAATGGTAGAGCCACTTTGGGAGACAGTTGGGCAGTTCACTGTATGATCCAGCAGTCATGCTCCTTGGTGTTTACCCAAAGGGGTTGAAAACTTCCATCCACACCCAGACGTTCACATAGATGTTTGTAGCAGCTTTCTTCATAATTGTTAACCCTTGGAGGCAACCAAGATGTCCTTGCATAGGTGAGGGGATACATAAACTGTGGGGCATCCAGACAATGGGATATTATTGATCACAAAAAGAACTGAGCTATTAAGCCATGCTAAGACACAGAGGAGAGTCAAATGCATATTACCAAATGAAAGAAACCAATCTGCAAAGTCTATAAGACTGTATGATTCCAACTATATGACAATCTGGAAAATACGAAACTGGGGACACATCAGAAAGACTAGTGGTTGCCAGGGGTTGCGGGGAATGGGAGGAGAATGAATGGGCAGAGCCCAGAAGATGGTTCAGGCTGTGAAAATACTCTGTGGAATACTGTAATGGTGCATGCGTGTCACTGTACATTTGTCCAACCCGTAGAACATACAACACCGAGAAGGAGCTGTAATGTAAACTACAGACTTCGGGTGATTGTGATGTGTCGGTGTAGGTTCATCACTTACAGCGAAATGTACCATCCTGGTGGGGGATGTTGACATAGTGGAGGCTATGAATGTGGGGGGGGGGGGCTGAGACATATGGAAATTCTCTGTACCTTTCCCTTAATTTTCCAGTGAACTTGAAAGTGCTCTAAATAAAAAGGCATGAAAAGTCAAATATCTCTATCTCATTTTGACCTTTTATTATAAGCATCTTTACTAATTGTGTGTGTGTGTGTGTGTGTGTGTGTGTGTATCTCAGGGCAACTTTGTATGTAAATGTATAGATCACACACAAAGAGACATGTGGGTTTACTTGTTTTATATCTGCCCTGGAGTATGTCATTGAATATATAACACAAAACTAAAATTATTTGGAATGGATTATAATATCCAGACTGTCTTAGGAACACAGTCTCATATCTTATTATCCTCAGAGCTTAAACGACTTTCCAATTGTCTAGTTTAAAGATTTTATACTAACATTTAAATATATATCCTCTTGACTTGCCCTGAATGGATGCAGAGAAAATAATACAGAGAAAATGATCACAAAACCTGCTCATATATTCAAGCATTATTCTTTTACAGGCTTAAACACTGCCATAAAATGTGGCCTCCAAATGCAGAGCATATGAAAACCCAGTTGAAGAATTCTTTCCTATATCGTATTCCTACCTTGGGTACATATAATGCTGCAGATGTATTTCCCAGTCATATTTTCCTCCTGTCAGAATCTGTGCAAAACACACTTGGTCATTCACATTTGTTTTACAAACAAAACCTAAGAGAAATAATCTTTTCTCTCCTCAGTAAGAAGTGTATCACTATAGCTATTAATGAGCCACAAAGACCAGACCCGGAGACAAAGCTTTGTATTTTGACCAATATCTTTTTGAGAAAATCCCTAAGAGTTTTTGTGTGCCTGTTTGTTTTTTGAGGGTAGACATGTCTGTTTCTTAAGAGTAGAAGTGTCTGTTTGTTTTTTAAGGGTAGACGACTGTCACTAAAAGGAATAAACCCTGGCAGGAGAAATGGATGAATATTTCAACCTGGTGCTATTTTGCTTTCGGCCCAGAAAGGCAAAACACATTTCTGCTAATAGATTTTTTTTTTCTCCTGTCACATGTACTGCAGGTTATAGAACGCAAATTATGGTAAATCTCCTGCTCTTTGCATTAGACACAAATAAACAAAAAATGCCAACCAAACAAAAGAATATGATTTATAATTCTCTATAATTGCATCTCTTTCGAGCAATATATAATCATACTGCCTCTCTCATTTTACAGCTTAGGAGGGATGGGTGAAAACACTTTTTTTTTTACTTTTGCTGATAAAAAATAATAAGTAGAATAATAAAACCCATCCATTTTCCTGAGTGTATTGTAGAGAAGGAGCAAAATTCTCTGGCTGTTTATTAAGCAGTTGGATTTGTAAATGCAGAGTATTTGACTTAAGCTCAGTCTGCTCCCAGACAAATATCCCCACAGCATGTTATGTATTAAACCATTTTTCTCAGATTAAAATCTTCCAAGTGGAGCCTCCAGTGCTGCGATCATTCAGGATCCTGAAGGCTGACTGGAGACTTCTTTTCTGATGGAAAGGTCATTTTCCTCTAACTGCCATTCTCCCTGTCTGCCTCAGGCTCATCAGATGTCCAGAGTTTCCCTCTCTGAGCCTTCACTCTGAACCCTACCTAGAAGGAGAGTGTTGTGATTTCAACTGCCAAAGGGACTCTGTTATCTGTAGGAAAGTTGGGGGCCAGTTGAAAACAGGATCCATTTTTTGTTTAATATTTTGTAGCATATTCATTTGTTAGATTTTATTCAGGGATTTGATAGGTTGCCTACTTTACGGAGTATTCAATCTATCAACGTATCATGATTCAGCCTTTCATCCCTTCATTCCTTCATTCATCTGATTCACCCAGTCAATCAGAAACATTTGGGTGCTTACTGTATGAGAGGTCCCATGAATATAGCAAGCAAAAAGATAGACAAGTTCTATATTCCCTTGATGTTTGGTTACCAGCAGGGGAGACCAACAAACAAACACATGGATAAGTAATACTTTGTGTTACAGCAAATGTAAATTTCCAGAGATGGCAAAGGGTTTGGCATGCTCAGAAATAAAGGGTAGGCATTGCAGCTGAAGCATGATTAGTGACGAGAAGAAATTCGAGAGGGGAAGGAAAAAAAAGTTGGCCATGGAACCAAGTTTGGATTTTATTAAAACGAGATAACATTGAGAAGCTTCAGTCCAAAGAGTGATGATGTGATCTGATGTAGAGTTCTAAGCAGTCACCTTGCCTCCCATGTAATGATGTAATAACATAAAATGAGATCAGGAAGATTAGCTGGAATATATCATAGCAATCTGGAGGAAAGGGATGGTGGTTTGGACTAAAGCAATGATGAAGTTACAGAAGATTGAAATATATTTTAAAAAGTAAAACCAATGGGATTTGATGATGGAAGAAAGGTAGAGAATAAGGGCACTGGGTATTTATGGATGGTGTAACAGTGGTATTTGGGTTGCTGCACTGTGATGCTAATTTTTAAAGTTTATTTTTGAGAGAGAGAGAGCATGAGTGAGGGAGGGACAGAGAGAGAGAGAGAGGGAGTGAGAGAATCCCAAGTAGCCTGTGCGCTGACAGCATGAGGCATGGGGCTCAATCCCATGAACTGTAAGATCATGACCTGAGCTGAAATCAAGAGTCAGATGCTTAACCAATTGAGCCACCCAGGTGCCCCATAATGCTATTTTTTGATAAGAAAATCTGGACGGAGGGCAGGAAGAACATATTTGAGTAGGTTATCAAAAGTTCTATATTGGAAAAATTCTGCTAAATATACCTATTAAGATGCCCAAGTGAAAAATGTACTTGTAGATATCAGGATGGAGATTTATACATTGGAGTTATCAACATAGACATGATATTTAAAAGCATCATGCTGAGCACCTAGGGTGAGAATGTAAATAAAGAAGGGAAGAGGGTTCATAACAAAGATCTAGGTCAACATGTAAAAGCTACATGGAGAAGTAGCAAGCGAACAACTAAGCAGAGAGGTACCAGTGAAGTGGGAAACAAATCAGAAGAGTGTGTGGAATCGTAGAGAATAACGTATTTCAAGATGATAGAAGTGCTCAACTATATCAGGTACTAAGATCTGGCAACAAGTGCTCAACGGCTTTCAAAAAAGTCATTTTAATGAGGTTGGGAGGGATGAGAGTCAGACTGGAAAGAGCTTCAGAGTAAAATGGTAGGGTTGTAGACAACTTAGAAGTACAGATCCTTTGTTTAAAATGGCCAAGAGTTCATACTTTGTACTGAACTGTATTTGGAATCTAGGTTGCAGTCTCTTCAAAATGTGGATATTGATATTTCTTACATTCTAAAATTTTTTTTTGATGTTCATTTATTTTTGAGAGAGGGAGACAAACAGAGTGTGAGCTGGGGAAGGAGCAGAGAGAGAGAGAGAGGGACACAGAGTCCAAAGCAGGCTCCAGGCCCTGAGCTGTCAGCACAGACCCTGATGTGGGGCTTGAGCTCACAAACTGGGAGATCATGACCTGAGCTGAAGTTGGATGCTTAACCGACTGAACCACCCGGGCGCCCCTCTATAATTATTTTTAAACTTAATTTAGGTAATACACCTAGAATGCTTTTGATAGTGCTTGAAACAACACAAGTGCTCAAGAAATGATGTTGAGTTGGAACTTTTGACTGAAGCACTGAGATAATGACAGAAATTCCAAAGTAAGATGCCAGTGCACTATAAGGCACACGCAAAGTAGGATCTCTCTGAAAACGTGTTATGCCTCTTGAATTCCCTTCACCCACAGACAGAGTCATTTCAAAGGAGTCTACTATTTGAGAATTTTTGGTGAAGACAATTTTTGAGGGAACCATGGAAATGCCATGAAACCTCCTGTCAGCCTACATTTAGAGACCTTGAGAAGGCGCCAGTGTGTCTTTGGCAGGTGTGGTGGGCTAATATCTGACTCACACTTAGATAATCTGGAGGATAGGAGAGGAGGGCTAGTGAGTTGCTTTGGATAAGAAAGAGCTGCAGGTGCCACATGGGGTCATGGACTATACTGTTGGCTCCACAGATTGAGAGTTAATCTGGGGCTGTTTAAAACTCTAAAAGGGCATGGATTCCAAAGAAAAAGTCTGTGTGGAGTGGACTGGTGAAGTTACCTGGGCTTAGCAGGAAGCAGCAGCTGGGGGAATAGAATGCATGGTCTGCACCCTGGGATTTACAGTGTAGGAGCCCAGCAGGAGGAGCGCTCGGAACCCAGGGAAACATGCAGAGTCCAGAGAATTGGCTTAAACATCTGCCACCTTAAGACAGATGAGTGAGAGGAGAACTTTTCGATGCTTATAAGCTTATGACTCCTCTCTTCTTCCCATTCCCTCACCCAATCCCCTGCAGAGTCAATGGGAAACTGAGCAAAAAGGCAGAAGCCAGTGGTCTATCCTGCCTTCCCAAGTGTCAGGTCTATCATCTGCCACAGTCAGCAGGGTGGGCAGAGGAGGAGGAGAGACAAGAGAAGTCTGCCCTTGGCATGAAGACCAAAGGGTTGATTATATCAGATTAGATTTCTGTGACTAAGTTGACCAGTCCCCATCTTGGGGAGCCTACTGTGAACACATCTTTCTCAGGGGTTAAGGCATCTCTGGCAGTCCGGGCTCCAGCAACCATGTCCCATACAGCTGAAGAGTGTTGGGTCTGGAGTAGACTGCCTGAATTAGGATCCCCCACTTGCCAACTGCGTGGCCTCAACTGGGTTATCTCTCTTCTCTGTCTCTAAGGTTTTTTTCATCAGTAAAATGGAGAATGATAGTATTTTCCACCTCTTGGCCTTTTTACGAGGGTAAAACGAACACATGTGGAAAGTTTAGAGCAATGTTCATTGAAATAAATAGCTGATAAATAGTATCTGTTATTAGTTTTGCTGACAGGGTTTGATAGAGACATGTTAATGAAACATCCTGGCCTGTCTAACCACAGTGATACTCTGAAGAAGATTAGGCACAGAGTTCAATGAATTAAAGTCACAATGCTGGATGATACAGAGCTGGCAACCAGTCTGGGAATAGACCACTTTTATTAGGTGCCCACAGTGGGCAGATAGTGGCTTGTGGGCATTCCAGGACTCCCGCATCTCCCCCCCCATACTCAACCCATCCCTATCCTCAAACCCCACTCTAGATCACATAGATCAATTCCAATTTCCTTTCCCTCCAAGTACCTTTCCACAGTCACTCAGACTTTGTGATTCTAAACACCATCACAGCCCCTGAGTCGGAGGCCAGGCTCCTTAAAGATAGAGACCTGAGACCATGCCTATTTAGCAACAGGTATCTCAAATCACTATTACATGCAATTCTCTGACTCCCTGTGCTTGTTGACTCAGCACACAATCCCCCCCAAACACTTGAGCATCAGTAGAGGCCAAGGGCGAGAGTGGTGGTTTGGGAATTCAATTCCCCTTCCATCCCTATAAATAGCTGCTTTAATTTGAGGCTGAACCCCCTTTCTGCAGGAGCCTGGCACTCTCACTGCTTAGAAATCAAGGATGTCAATCTTCCCTGCTGTCAACCTTTAACCAGAGTCAATTGCACAGGGGCTTGTGTTGCCCACTTCAGTGTCCTTGGGATATTTCCTTTCTGGTTTGTCTGGCCTTGGCTAAAAGTTCTGGATTCACATTCCAGGCAACATTAAGTTGCCTTTCCCATACACGTTCATGCTTACAAACCCTTGGAGTTTGACAAATTGTTTCAGTTCCCACCAAAGCCGGCTAGCTTGGCAAATCCATCAGACCTGCCAACATTTCACAGAGTGAGTTTAGAGGGGAGGCTATCTTGTCCCAACTGGTAACTCCACTTATGGGCAGAATGCCCATACATTTGTAATGTTCTAAGTCACAATGAGCGCCTAGCACACCGTGGGCAATAACGGTGATAATGATGATGATGATGATGATGATGATGATAACGATGATGACGAAGGTCGGGAAATGCTCTGAAATACATTTCTGAGGCATCATCCTCAGCTATATATTAGACTTTTACTCATGGCTCGGGCACATTGTATTTGATAGCTACTGGTTGATGTAAATACACTTGGTACAATAATTCACCAAATTCGTTAAGTGCTAAGCCAAGAGGGGATACCAAGATGAACAACCCAAGATTCTCATCCTGGAGAGATTTATAACCTCAAAGATATGATAAGCATCTAAGTGGCTAGGAACAAGACTTGCGTAGAACCAGAGCCATCAGAGTTCCAGGTGAAGACTGTGAGTTCAGGAAAGGGGTGGCACCATGACTGGTCTCCAGAATCAGCAGAGCCTCTTCAGAGAGGTGACATTGGAGCTAGACCTTGGAATCTTAATCTGGGATGGAAGAGGATTTTAGTGGAGGGACAGCCTTCGTGAATGATCATTAGGAAGTTTTTTCTCTAAAGGGGCAGAACAAGTTGGATTGAGTTGAGGGTCGTTAAGGAGAGCAAAAATAAAGGGCCCCGTAGTCCGAGAGGAAACACTTTGCAGTCACTGACAGACTATGTGATGGTAAGTCACCGAAAGGCACAAGACCCAGCCTCATCTATAAAAATGAAACGTTGAGTTTCAGTGTCTTGGGTCTAACCATTTTTTGTTTTGTTTTGTTTTGCCTTGTCAAATGGTGTTTTTTGTACTCTGTAGTTGTGAGGGATGTCTATACAGTGGTTACAAGAATATCTTCTTTATTTAGTAGAGAGAAGTTCCTACCCCCTCTCCCATAAGTTGCAATATTTGTCCTGTGCCAAGGTCCTAGATCTGAAAGAGCATGAACACTGTAAGGTTGGCTTCAGCAAACCCATCTGACATTACACTCTCCAGTCAGACCTTTATTGCACAGCAGGCCAACCGCCAACCTTCTCCTTGGTTTGTGAAGGATGTCACTCTTCTTAACCACTTACTGCTTCTCATGCCAGTATGATTATTATAACACCCACCCCATCTACCTGTCCCAGGGGATTCTTCAGGCTGCAACTCAAATTTCACCTTCCTCATGAATCCTCACTTATTTCTCCAGACCTATGATTCATTCCACATCTGATTACATGGGAGAAGCTATTTTCAATGCCAGACAACTGAGCTGTGGGAATTGTCACTGCTATATTCCATTCCAGGAAAACAAGTCCCACCCACCCAACAGTCAGTGGCCCATAGCCACATTTGCTTAGTGTCAGTAGTGCCTTGCTGAGTTCTAGAACATCGCTATATGAATGTTTACTGATAAATTCCTGTATCATAGAAATCATAAGATTTGCCCAACTTTAAGTGCGGATCCAATAAGCAGGGAGGTTCCTTCACATGGGCATGCTACTCTGGAGAGCTGTCAGCCACTTTTTCCAGGGACAACTTCAGATGTTTGAATCCATGGGAAGAGAGGAAAGAAAGGAGGGATCAAATTCCTCGGGAAGTTCTTCCTGGTGTCCTAATGTCATGTGACCTTGCTATGTGGAGATACTACTATTCTGACCCTCAGTCCTGGGTGGTATCTATTCTGAGGATTTAAATGCACTGAAAAGAAGCAATCAATAGTCCAGCACTTTTGCAGATTTTCAATTAATGAGAATCTACTTTGTCAAGTTTATTAAATGAGTTGTGGAGAAGAGGAAGGCAAGAGACAATTAGACAAAGTAGTGGGATGTGTTAATTGAACATTGTGTACAAAATTCAAAAACCCAGACTCTGGAAGTTTCAGGACTCTACTAGGAACTTTATCCTCCTCATAGGGCAGAAAGACAGGATGGCTTCTAACAATCCCTGCATGAGTTTTGTGCCTGGGGAACAACAGAACTGTAGCCCTGAAAACATTCAATGCTAAAAAAAATTACCTTTAAATTTTTTCATACATATTTAAGAAGGAATTAGCTCCCCTGAATGAGGCATAATAAGCAGTGAAATTCAGCCACGGAGTCTTGGCCCTAATTTATGCTAAGTGGACAATGATTGATGTCAAATTGCAGAGGAATACCTAAGAAATTACCTACCACAGTCACAGAAATATCAGAAGAATTTATCATAATTAATGGTATTGCTCTGAGAACCAAAGGAAGGGTGAGGAGTTTGCATTTCTTATAAAGTGCTGACTATATTATTTGCTTCAGGTAATAATTACAGCACCCAGGCTTGCTAAATGGCAACAGTTAACATGCAGAGGTGATAAACAAAGCTCTGGCAATAGGCAGGCTCAGTTTAATCTTCAACCTGAATGTGAGCTGCCTGTTTCTATAACATATAATGTGTCAGTTAGCTCAACCCTCTTATGTTTTGGAGGACCAGAGGTTAGCAGGAGCAAAATAATGCAAATCCCTAATTGTATCCCAGTCACGTGTTGGGGCTGTTCTAAAGAGATCTTTCAAATATCAGAATAAAGTGACAGCGCAAATAATGACTTTGGATTTCTAGAAGATCTATCACTCAGGACCTCAGAGCTTTGCATATCTGGGAGGTGGCACACATTTTTCAGATGCAAGCAAAATGAGAGAAGGCCACTGGCATATTTTGATTTCTACTATGTGTCATCTGAAGTACTTGGCATCCAATATCTTATTTAAAACTCACAGCCATCCCGTGGCAGTGGAATTATTCTTTTATTGTACAAATAAAGAACTGAGGCCAGGGGACATTCCGTGAACTTGTACTAGGTTACATAGTCAATCATTGGCAGAGGTAGGATCAGAGCCAAAGACTGTCTGGGTCCAGACCCCAGGATCCTTCCATTCCCCCATTCTAGAGAGATTAGCTGACAGCCAAGGGCAGGGCTATTGTTTCCTTACTCATACTACTCTTTGTTACTCTATTATTTCTGCCCTTACTCCTGAATTATGACAGAGCCTTGCAGAAGTCATCCCTATGCTACATGATTCAGTGCCTTTCTATTTTAAATGTGAAGAACACCCTCATTCCAAATATCAGAAATGCAGCAGAGTAATTTTGCCAGAGCACCGTGGTAAGATTAATACTGTACTACTGCATTGCGTGTATATCTAAAATTTGTGTGATATATAATTTGAGATTTCTTTCTTCAGGAGTGGTTGATTTGCATTGATCCATTCACATTTTCCCATTTTAGAGACATTGGTCAGATAGATACTCCTGGCTGTTTTCCTTCATGGTTATGGGTGGAAGGACGTATGTTTCTATGGCTAGAGCATTCCTAGGGATCAGGTTGGAGACCTTCACTGGCCCTTATTAACCTCACTAACTCTGATAGGTATTTGGAAGAGGAGCTTCTGGCCTAGGCTGAAATCTATCTTGGGACTTTTCACTCCAGGGGCTGAGGTCTACCCACTGGGTGCCGATTTTAGGTGGAATTAGTCACAGCTCTTCCAATATGTTATTCATTCATTTTTCACAGGCAGGCTGCATCATATTTAGCAACAAACATCTCTGTACGTGTGTGCATGACCTGAAAGTCTGGTGAGGCCCATTGTTTCTTCACTGTACGGTTCATTTATCCTCCAAGGATGCTACCATATCCTGACAACTGCCAAGGCTCTGGGATTGCTTCTCTGTCTGCCGTCAGAGCACTTTGATCATTTGCCCACTGATGACTTATTCTGTCTGTGCCATTGTCTTTCCATTAAACTGTGAGTTCCTTCAGAATAAGAGTAGCCCCTTTTCACTTTGTTTATTGCCTTCCACATGATCTGGCACTTAGTAAACATTCCATAAATGGCTGTGGAATGAATGGAAAGGGACAGGCATGGTTGACTGGATGTCACTGGCATCAAACCCATGAGCCTGGCCTTATTAGCATAGTGCCCTAACCATCAGAGCTAACCAGCCATGGCCAAGAGACATCAGTCTAATTCCCAGGAAGAACAAGTTCTGAGAGTAACTCCACAGATGTCAGAAAATTGGCACCCTGTATAAAGTTAGAATCCATTCACTGCAGTAAAGGGCTGCCTTGCGTTTCCCCTGCTAAGTGTACATTGGTGTGAATAATGGGTAGAGATAACTAAATGAGAAAGTAACTTAACTTTTAAGGTTTTCCCCCCTAAGGAAGTGGTTCTATTATTTTAAGAGCTGCTGCTACTGTCATCCTGACTGTTGTTTTGTTTCTCTTGTAGATGTCACACAGCTCCTTTAATGGAGCGTATACGAGATACAGAGAGTTGATAAACCTAATGACCAGGAAAAGCACTGTTGGCTTTCTTGACTTTGGACTGACTTCCAGAGCCTAGAGCCTGAAGAAAGTCAGGCAGAGTTTAACTTTATCCTTAGCATAACCTTGCCAGCAGTTTCTCTAAAAGTTTGGAATAAGGGTTGAGGGAAACAGAGACCTCCAGTGGAGATGACATCCCACCAGAAAGGTATCCAGGCATGCTGAACTCCCAGAGCTTACCTGTGGATTCATCACTCCCTGAACGAAATTGTACTTGATGTTCTGTTATCTGATAACAGGAATAGAACTCTGGGGGTGGCGGGGGGGGGGTGCAGAGAGCACAAGATAATGTTTGCCTATGAACTTGGCCAAATCTGCTTCTCATGAAGGAAGATCAGTTGAGAAAATCTTACAAAATATAGTGGAAGGACTAGACAGACTTTGCATATGGTATTAAATTATGTCCCTACTTCTTGCTCTGTGGCTTTAGGTAGTTTACTTACACTCTCTAAGCTTCAGTCCCTTCCCTTGTAAGATGGGAAAACTATCTCTGGTTCTAGGTGGCAGTAGGAATAAATAAAACAATGTATTCAGATTCATACTAAATGTCTATCATAGAACAAGTGCTCAATAAATATTTAGTTTCTTATACATACCTCTAGTTATAAACACCCAATCATGTATCCTTTAAACCTGGAATAATTGCCTGCTTCTGACCTCAAATAATCTCCTCCTGCTTTTATATATGATTGGCTCCTATCAAACTCTACAAAAGAAGAGTCTCCTCTGGGGAGTTTTTTGGCCCTTCATACGGACTTGCTCTTCTTTCTCTGATCTAATCCTAGCTTTGTTATCATACTTATATTATCATACGCATGGCCATGTATTAAAACTGCTTACGCATCTCCTTTATTTATTGTGTGTTATTTGAAACAATAGCCTCTTGTTATATTCTTCTCTGTGACCCAAGGTCAATAGCAGAGGTTGAGTTAGGAATACTGAGTCATAAATAAAGGGACATAAAAAGGAAACTCAGTATTCTGGTTGTTTTAATTCAACATGGGAAAACTTGAAAAAGTGTAATGCTTTTGATGAATCCTGAGATGGTATCTTGGGGGAGGGGAGTATTATAAGAGGATAACGTGGTGGGTGGGAGCAAGGGCAACCAAAGCAAAGACAGTATTTCCATGAAACTGAAACTCTAAGGAACAGATGGCACTTTCACTACTGAAGAGAGATATTCATTCATATCAGGCATCAGATTATTTTTTAAAAAATGTACGCCCGTTGGTAAACTAAGAGATATAATTTTAAAGATATGTCCTTGAAAAATAACTCAGCAATAGCTCAGGGTAATTAAGTGAGCCTAAGAGAGGAGTATAAAGCATAAGGAATGAGTTAAGTAGGTTCCATCTGTGATTCAGGTGATGAGGTTGTATGGAGAGAAATAGGGGGTCCATCTGGGGTCCTGGGGCTTTGTATAGGAGCACCATTGTTTTATGAAGAAATAAACACACCTGTGCTCTGAGTTTGCCAGCAAAGCCAATCTGTTTCACATTTTAAACTCAGCTCAATTATAAAATCAACGGATCCCTCTAGAACAAAAGTGTGTCAGGGCGACATCCCCCTTCTCCAAATAAGTGTAAATAATCCAACACTAACGCCCAAGCTAGACCTTTTCTTGAATGCATGTGGCTACAGAGCTTGCCAGCCTGGATGGTGGCATCAGCATCTTTACCTGGTTTCTATGTCATCCCACTGACCAATACCTGGTATCCTTAGTAATGTAAAATATGTAGCAAAGTCAAAATAAATTAATTAAAAGTTTTGGAAATTTTGAATAGTGTTACATTTGGCATCCTGGAAAAGTAAAGGCAGGCAAAATTCATGATATGAATATTTTCTATAAAAATAAAACAAAAAGAAAAAAAAACAAGTCCACCCTGTCATTTTTCTGGGCTTTGTAGAGTATACAAAAGTTATTGCGTGTGTGTGTGTGTGTGTGTGTGTGTGTGCCTGTGTGTGTGCCTGTGTACGTGTAAGGGCAGTGAGCTTGGTGGTAGTGGTGTCTGGGCCCAGAACTGTGTGCAAATACCGCGTGTTTATTCCAGCTTTCATTTAGCAGAAGCTCAAAAATTTTTGATGTTAGTTTTTCAATGAGTTTTTTATTTTTTAGGGCAACTTAATACTGTTTACTTGTTTCTCCAACCTAAGGTGGCTCTTTAAAGGTTAGGTCTCGGTCTAGTTCACTGGTGAGCCCCTAATGCTCCATACAGAGCCTGGAACATAGTAGATAGCCAAAAATTGATTACTGATATATATTTTTTAATGTTTATTTATCTTTTGAATGAAAGAGAGAGACAGAGTGTGAGCAGGGGAGGGCCTGAGAGAGGGAGACACAGAATCCAAAGCAGACTCCAGGCTCTGAGCTGTCAGCAAAGAGCCCAATGTGGGGCTCAAACCCATGAACCGTAAGATCATGACCTGAGGCAAAGTCAGATGCTAACCGCTGAGCCACCCAGGGGCCCCTATTACTGATTAAGTAAAAGACTAGGGGAGGGAAATGAGAAAGAGAGGAAACATTGACAGCTAAAATCTTCAGATAATTCCTAAAGTTTATTTGAACCCTTAGGAACAGTTATTTGGCGGAAATTTGTTTCTATGTGCTTTATGATCCAGGACGAGTATTGAGAGTCTACAGTGCTAAGGTGGCATTCAGACTGATTTTCACTGGTATACAGTTAGGTAACCTCTACTGAGCCCTTGTTAGAATAAACATCCACTCTACTTCTTTCTCCTGCCTTTGTAAGATTCAGACTGTGAACTAACCACTCTATTTCTCTCAGTTTGAGCCTCTCAGACTTCCACTGATCTTTCCTGCCCACGATCGTCTTCCACATTTGGAACTACCTAGACGCACCAGGGCATAGAGTTACATGTCTTCTTCTTCTCCTTCTCCTTCTCATTCTTCTTCTTCTCCTTCTTAATGTTTACTTATTTTTGAGAGACAGAGAGAGACAGAGCATGAGCATGGGAGGGGAAAAGAGAGGGGGAGACACAGACTCTGAAGCAGACTCCAGGCTCTGAGCTGTTAGCATAGAACCCGATGTAGGACTTGAACTCACAAACAGCGAGATCATGACCTGAGCCAAAGTTGTACGCTTAACCGATTGAGCCACCCAGGCGTCCCTAGTTACATGTCTTCTTTCATATAAGGCATGTGCATTCCAACATTTTAGAGACAATGCCCCCTTCTCTGTTGTATATAAACCAAAGAGGTCACTCCAGAAATAGACATCTCAATTCAAATTATGGAAAGGGAGGGTTAATATTTATTTGCACAGTTTAATGTATCTCCAGTTATTGGCTGATCAATTGAAGGATAGTCAGATATTGCTAGAAGTACCTATTCAGACTATTTTTGGAATTAGAAAGTCAAAGAGTATGAGGTCAAGGCCAGACTTCCTCGTCAGCCAAGTTGTTTGAGTGTTATCATGAGTTGTCTTACACAGTAGCCAGTAACCATATATGGCTATTAAAATTTCTATAAATGGATTAAAATTAAATAAAATTAAAGATTTAATTTTGTAGTCTCATCAACCACATTTCAAGTATTCAATAGGCACATGTGGCTAGAATCTACACTATTGGAGATGGCATCAATAAAGAACATCATGATTCCACAAAGTTCTATTGCTTAGTGCTGTAGAACCTATGTCCTTTGGAAAATTTTAAAGACAGGTTACCTTTAGGGTGCCACCACCAGGGGTATCTGTATGTGTGCGTATGTGTGTGTGTGTGTGTGTGTGTGTGTGTGTGTGTGTGTGTCGTGTGTTGTGTTTTGTACTTATAGCATCACCAGAAATAATGAACAATTATTTTGCTACTTGTAGATGATTGTTTCATGATGTTTAAGACTTCTTGTGATTGGGGCTACTTTTGAAGTGGTGCATAAATGATGGAACTATCCAATGCAAAGGTAGAGAGTTGTGATCAAATGAAATTATGCTTACTGTATTTTTTTCTTTTGGATCACTCTGCTGTGCTTTTCTTTCTGTTCAAATATGTGTGCATTGTTGGGTCTTGAGACAGAAATTTCATAAATTGTAGAGCTGATCTTGCCTTCTCTGTTCATAGTAATGGACAAAGAAATGGCAGGCCAGTAGCAGGCATATCTTGTGGCAAATGCAACCTGGATCATAAATTGTAAGACCTCTTACGTATGAGTAAAACTCTGGTGGGGTCACATGGCCCAAATGCTTATTAAACATATAGAACCAAAATGCCTGTGAAATGTTTAGCTATATACTCAGCTCATGAGTAACCAAGAGTTGACATTTCTTTTTGTCTTACCTGTTCTCCTTTTGCCTTTTTCCTTCCTCCCTCTTCCTAGCTTCCTCCTTCAACCACTAAACACATATTTACTGAGTGTTCATGAGCTTCGGGGAAGGGATTGGTGAACAAACACAGTCCCTATTCTCCTGGAGTTCACAGTCAGGGAAACAGACAACAAAAAATACTTACACAATTAATTATTCAAGAACATTTTGATAAGTACAATAAAGGAGGAATGTAGGATGATAACCAAACAAAAAACCCTGATAACAAGGAGACTTGACTTGGTCTGGACTGTGGAGGTGGAAGAATAATGAATCTGATATTTGGTTTCCCCTTTGTTAATTAATTCTTCCCTCCGGGCAGGCTAGGTGAAGTATGTTGTATAAACATATGGCGTTGCTGGTATTTCTTTTATGGTGTCTAAGCCTCTCTGAGACTCCTGGTCCAAATTTCAAAGCTGGTCTCATGAAACTGTTCTCAGAGCAAGAGTTAAGAATGACTGCAGGTGGGAAGAATAGAACAGCTGGGAATGGATCAGGAGTAGGGGTGCTACTGTGAGCAATTTTCTTTAACACAAAAATAAATGTATTCTACCAAGGGCTCAGGAGGGGAGAGGTGAGGGCACACACATATTTCTTTGTTGGCATTAATGTTTTCTTGGCAGCTTTGTTACTCTGGACCCATCAGTGTCAACTCATTGATCCGACTTAGCTTCTTGGCTCTCTCCACTGGATAAAAAAAAAATGTTGCTAAATTATATCAGATCCTATGATAAAATATATTCAGCTGTCCCCATAGCTGTGCACTTGCCCTGGCTTCTGTGGTTACATTAGAAGTTGTGCTTTTTTCTCTATTCATCTCTTTTCTCTTTCTCTGCTATTGCTCTTTTTATCACAGCATCTCTGTCTTCTATCTCCGTCCTGCACAAATTCTGACTGGTGATAAGGTACGGGCTGTTAATTGCTGATGCCCATGAAATTCTGAACGGTTGCTTATTACAGGGCTCGGGGTCTTCCTTTGATGACATTTAAGAAATATGATAATGAATTAAAATACGTGTACCCGCTTTATGATTTTGTGTGTGTGTGCACATATGGCTAGTCTTTTCTCAAATGTGCTCATGCGATGTTACTTTTGGAATGCGGTTGTCTCCTCAAAGTGGCTATCAAGGGAATTAGGACTCAAATTAAGGATTATTAAAAAGACATTCACACTGAAATATGTTATTACTGCAAAAGCTGTTCTTGCATTAGCAAAATGAAGTTAGTGAAACAACGGGCATTTACAGCTGAGGCTCTAAATCAAAATTCTGCAAAGCATTCCTATTTTTCCACCCCAATAGCATCCTCCCCTCCCCAGTCCTGTCCCCATGAACTTTGGCAGGGACCTCATTTTGTAGAAGCACCAGGCAGGCTTAGAAACCAGTAGAGTGTTCAGCTATTTCTCACATTTGCCCCAAACACTGGCTATTTCCTTTTTGGCTTTAGGGGAATTGGCTCAGCAGGAACTTGAGCTCTTGCACACTCGGTTTGGGAATCTGGATCTATTGCAATATGTCCCATCAGCTATTTGCTTTGCAGTGTAGTATATGTTGGATCTACTAGATGAAAAAGGCACATAACTGATTTTCAAGAGCAAACATCGCACAGCATTTTCGAAACACAGTCTTCCTCCTGTGTTCCCTAGCTCACTTGTTGGTTCAGATATTACTGGATGATTCTGTTGGCAATTTGGGCTTGGGCCTGGATTCTTCTCTCTTCTTACTTTCCCCTTGCAAGCAATATCACAAACCTAGCAGACATAACACCTTTTGTTAACCTTCTCAGTCTTCCTCCAACCTGCTCCCTCCTCTACTGCTCTTCAACTCCATCCCCCTTGGTCTATGTCCTGCTGTCATCATTTCTTGTCTATATCTCAGCTGTGGTCACCACCTTCAGTTTCATCCTTCCCATTCTGCTTCTTTTTTTTCTTGAAGAATCCAACTGCCCAGTGCAGAAGATGCAAATTTCATTGTCGTCATCATCATCATCATCATCATCATTATTATGTCTTTTATCAAAAGTCCATCAATGGTTTTACAACGGGCATAGAATTAAGTTAGAACATCTTAACTTGGCATTAAAAAGCCCTCTGTATTATGACCTTTGCTTACTTTGCAAGCTTCATCTGAGTTCATGTTACCTCTGAATTTGTAGTTTTCCTATGGAATACTCTACCACAACATGATCTCTCTCTTTCTTTACACTTGTCCCCCCACCCTCCCACCCCCACTCCAGGCCTTTTCTCTCTCTTTCTCTGGTTGGCAAGATGACTCCTTTTAAAATTCAAGAACTGTTGTCCAGAGGCTGTCTTCCCCCAAATCCTAGACCTCCAGGCTGAGTTGAAGATCTCTTATCCATATTCTTATAAAACTACATTCTCATAAGGGACACCTGGGTGGCTCAATCAGTTGGGCATCAGGACTTTGGCTCAGGTCATGGTCTCAGGGTTCCTGGGTTCAAGCCTGACATCGGGCTCACTGCTGTCAGCGTGGAGCCTGCTTGGGATCCTCTGTCCCCTTCCCTGCCCCCACTGGCACTCTCTACCTCAAAAACACATAAACAACAACAACAACAACAACAAAAACCCTACATTCTCATAAAAATTACACTCCCTAAGCATTTTTAATGCTTATTTTTGTCAATATTTGTAATGTTTATATTTTGTCAGCCCAAAGCCTAACATGGGACTCTCACCCATGAAGTGTGAGATCACGCTTTGAGCTGAAGTCTGACGCTCAATCGTCAGAGCCACCCAGGTGGGTGTTTTAAAAAAAAAAAAAACAGCTTTATTGAAATAGAATTCACATAACAAAGTTCATCCATTTTAAGTGCACAATCCAATGAATTTTGGTATTTACACAGAGCTGGGCAGCCATCACCCTGACAACACTTTTTATTATCTCTATTTTTGATTATAAAAGAAGTGATGAAGTGGTATTTAATGATGCTTTTGATTTTCATTTCCATAGGGGCAAATTATGTTGATGTTTTTTTGTGTGTGCTTATTAGCTATTTGTGTATCTTCTTTGTAGATCTATCCATTCAGATCTTTTTTTTCCCATTTTCAGTTGAGTTGTCTTTTTATTATTGAATTGTAAGAATTATTTATTCTGGATACTAGACCCTTGGAACATGTATAATTTGTAAAATTTTCTCTCTTTCTGTGGGTTGCCCCTTCAGTTTCTTAATAATATCCTTTTAAGTTCCTTTTCATGAATAGCATCCCCCATTATCAACATCGCTCTCCAGAATGGTATATTTCTTTTTACCAAGGATGAACCTACACAGACACATTATAATCGCTCAAAGTCTATAGTTCACTTTAGGGTTCACTCTTGGTGTTGTGTATTCCATGGATTTGGACAAATGCATAATAACGTACATCCGTTATTATAACATCATACAGAGTATTTTTACTGGCCTAAGTATCCTCTGTGTTCTGTCTATTTCCTACCCATTCACACACCAACCCCAGCAACCACTGAACTGTTTATTGTCTCCCTAATTTTGCTTTTTCCAGAATGACGTGTAGTTAGAATCATACAATATGTAGCCTCCTGAGGTTGGCTTCATTCACTAAGTAATATTCATTTAAGATTCCTTTGTGTCTTTTTATGACTTAACAGCTCATTTCTTTCTAGTGCTGGATACTATTCCATTGTCTTAATGTGCCACAGTTTATCCATTCACCTACTGAAGGACATTTTGGTTGCTTTCAAGTTTTCATAATTATGAATAAAGCTGTTGTAAATATTGGTATGTGCATTTTTGTGTCAACAGAAATCTTGAGTTTTAGGTAAATATTGAGGAGCACAATTCCTGGATCATATGAAGAGTCAGGCTAGTTTTATAAGAAACTGCCAAATTGTCTTCCAAAGTAGGGAACAATTTGGCATTCCCACAGCAATGAATGAGAGTTCTTGTATCACATCTTCACTATCATTTAGTGTGGTTGTTTTAATTTGCATTTCCTGATGACATATGATATAGAGCATCTTTTCTTATTTGTCATCTGTATATCTTCTTTGGTGGGGTGTCTGTTAATATCTTTCCACTTTTTATTTGGGTTGCTTGCTTTCTTATAGTTAAGTTTTAAGACTTCTCTGTAGATTTTGGATAATAGTCCTTCGTCAGATGTGTCCTTTGCAAATACTTTCTTCCAGCCCTTGGCTGGTCTTCTCATTCTCTTAACATTATCTTTCACAGAGAAGTTTTTAATTTTAATGAAGTCTAGCATATCAATTATTTCTTTCATGAATGGTGCCTTCGGTGTTTTTATCTAAAAAGTCATTGTCATACCCAAGGTCATCTAGGTTTTCTCCTGTGTTATATTCTAGATGTTTCATAGTATTATACTTTACATTTAGATCTGGGATCCATTTTGAATTAATTTTTTGTGAAGAATGTAAGGTCTATGTCTAGATTCTTTTTTTTTTTCAAGTAAATGTCCAGATTTCTCAGCATTGTTTGTTGAAAAGACTATCTTACTCTCTTGTATTGCCTTTGCTCCTTTGTCAAAGATCAGTTGACTATATTTATGTGAGTTTATTTCTGGGCTCTCTGTTCTTTTGCCAGTACCACAGTGTCTTGATAACTGTAGCTTTAAAATAAGTCTTGAACCATGGGGGAGGGGAAGGGGGAAAAAAAAGGAAAAAAAAGGAAAAAAAAAAGAAAAAAAAAAGAGGTTAGAGTGGGAGAGAGCCAAAGCATAAGAGACTCTCAAAAACTGAGAACAAACTGAGGGTTGATGGGGGGTGGGAGGGAGGGGAGGGTGGGTGATGGGCACTGAGGAGGGCACCTGTTGGGATGAGCCTTGGGTGTTGTATGGAAACCAATGTGACAATAGATTTCATATATTGAAAAAAAATAAAATAAAATAAGTCTTGAAGTTTTTTAAGAGTCTCTTATGGTTTGGCTCTCTCCCTCTCCATCTTTTTTTTTTTCTTCCCCTCCCCCATGGTCTTCTGTTAAGTTTTTCAGGATCCACATAGGAGTGAACACATATGGAATCTGTCCTTCTCTGTATGACTTATTTCACTTAACATCACACTCTCCAGTTCCATCCGTGTTGCTACAAAAGGCCATATTTCATTCTTTCTCATTGCCACGTAGTACTCCATTGTGTATATAAACCACAATTTCTTTATCCATTTGTCAGTTGATGGACATTTAGGCTCTTTGCATAATTTGGCTATTGTTGAGAGTGCTGCTGTAAACATTGGGGTACAAGTGCCCCTATGCATCAGCACTCCTGTATCCCTTGGGTAAATTCCTAGCAGTGCTACTGCTGGGTCATTGGATAGGTCTGTTTTTAATTTTTTGAGAAACCTCCACACTGTTTTCCAGAGCGGCTGCAACAGTTTGCATTCCCACCAACAGTGCAAGAGGGTGCCCGTTTAACTGAGGGTTGATAGGGGGTGGGAGGGAGGGGTGGGTGGGTGATGGGCATTGAGGAGGGCACCTGTTGGGATGAGCACTGGGTGTTGTATGGAAACCAATTTGACAATAAATTTCATAATAAAAAAAATAAAATAAGTCTTGAAGTCAGAGAGTGTGAGTCTTTCTACTTTGTTCTTCTACATCGATATTGCATTGACTATTCTGGGTCTTTTATCTCTCCACATAAATTTTAGAATCATCTTGTTGATATTCACAACATTTTGACTGGGATTGCACTGAATCTATAGATGAAGTTGGGAAGAATTGACAGCTGGATCATATTGAGTCTTCCTCTGCATGACATCAAATATCTCTCCATTTATTTAGTTATTCCTTGATTTTGTTTATCAGACTTTTGCTATCTTCCTCATTGACAATGTACCATATTGCTAGATTTTTACCTAAGTTATCTCATAGGGGGGTGCTAACATAAATAGTATTATGTTTTTAATTTAAAGTTCCACTTGTCCATTGTTGGTTTATAGGAAAGTGATTGACTTTTGTATATTAAACTTGAGTCCTGCAACCTAATATAATTGCTTATTGGTTCCAGCAGGCTTTTTTGTTGATTCAATTGGATTTTATACATAAATGAATATGTATTCTGCAAACAAAAACAGTTTTATTTCTTTCTTCCCAATCTGTATACTGTTTATTTTCTTCTTCTCTTATTGCATTAGCTAGGACTTCCAGTATGATGTTGGAAAGGAGTGGTGTAGTGGGACATCCTTGCATTTTACCTAGTCTTAGAAGGAAAGCTTTGAGTTTTTCACTATTAAGTATGTTGATAGCTATGGTCTTTTTATAGATGTTCTTCATGAGGTTGAGGAAATTTCTCACAATTTCTAGTTTACTAAGAGTTTTTACCATAAATAGGTGTTGGATTTTGTGGAATGCTTTTTCCACAACTATTGATAAAATCATGTGATTTTTTTTTTCAGCTTGTTAATCTAATGGATTTTATACATTGATTTTTGAATGTTGAACCAGCCTTGCATGCCTGAGATAAATCCCATTTGGTTATGGTATATAATTCTTTTCATACGTTGTTGGTTTTTATTTGCTAGTATTTTACTAAGAATTTCATATCTATATTTATGAGAGATATTAGTATATAGTTTTATTTATTATAATGTCTTTGTCTGATTTTGGGATTGGGGTAATGCTGGCCTCATAGAATGAATTAGGAAACGTTCCTTCTGCTCCTGTCCTCTGAAAGAGATTATAGAGAATTGGTATAATGACTTTCTTAAATTTGTGACAGAATTAACCATGAACCCATCAGAATTTGCTGCTTTCTGTTTTGGACATTTCTGTTATGGATTATTTTTTCAAAATTTTAAATAGATATTGGCCTATTCAGATTGTCTGTTTCTTCTTGTGTGTGCTTTGACAGGTTGTTATCTTTCTAAGAATTGGTCCATGTCATCTGAGTTATCAAATGTGTGAACATAGGTGAATTTGTGGTCACATTTGTGGGTTTTTTATGCGTGTTCAAATTATTTGCTTGGGTATGTCCTTTGTAGTAAAATGATGCTGTCAGCCTTAAAAACTTTGTATTTCTTATAAAATGGGTGTGCTTGCAATATACTCTTTCAAATTTTGTTTAGCTGGGAAAGTTTTTACTTTGTTTTTCTTTTTAAGGATTGTTTTTCTGGTTCTTAGTGACAGCACTTTGAATATGTCATGAACTGCCTCCTGGCCTCCACTGCTTCTGACAGGAAGTAAGACCTTAATCTTATTGATGGTCTCCTGTGCATGGCAAGATTTTTTTTCTTGCTGTTTTAAAGATTTCTTTTTGTTTCAATATTTTTGCTATTAAGCATTGGGGTCTAGATCTCTTTGCATTTATTCTGCCTTAATCTTCTTGAGCTTCTTGGATGTGTAGATCAACAACTTTAATCAAACTTGAGATGTGTTCTGCCATTGTTTTTTGAAACATATATTCAATATTTTTTTTCTGCAACCATCTTCTCTACATCTGCTAATGCCATTACAAATATCTTGTTGCACTTACTAGTAACACACATTTCTTTGTGGCTTTGTCAATTTTTCTTTTTCTCTCAATGTTTCAGACTGCATATGGTCTATTAATTTATCTTCAAGTTTACTGATTTTAAGTCTTTATCAAGTCCAACCTCTGAGTCCCTTTCTGAATCAAAGGCAATTTTTGTTGCCTCCTTTTTTTTTAATTACAGTCACACTTTCCTATATGTTTGCATGTCTTGTTATTTTGTCGAAAACTTAACATTTTCGACAATTTAGCAACTCTAGATAATTATCCTCTCTCACAGAGCTTTCTGTTGCTCATTGTTTGCTTGTTTATTTTCTCAGTGATCTGGCTCCACTGACTATTTTATTGAAGTACGTTTCTCCCCCAGTGTGAGGTCTCTGCGGCCACTCCACAGAGGGCACTGCCTTGGGCATGCACACAGTCACCTTGTGATGACAGTGGTTTTAGCAGGGCCCCCCCTCAGTGTCTTTCCATTATAAGCTTTCTGCCTCTGTTGGCATTACATCCAGCTTTAAACTGCCCTAATTGCTAGTTAATTGTTCTATTGGTTTTGACAATACCCAAGGGCATAAATTGTTTCACTGTCTTATTCAATTCAGTTTGGAACCCTGAGCAGGAATAGCTTTTGAAGTCAATCTTTGAGGTTAGTTCTAACTTTGGGAGATCTCTTCATAGCTTTTTCTTTCCCTGGTTCTCTCTGGTAAACTAGCTGGACCACAATTTCTCTTATTGCTCTCATGAAGCTACCAACCTTTTCTTAATTGCTTGCCATCAAAATCTCAACCGTTTTTGAGGCTCAAATTCCCCTATCAGTACTCTGTTTCAGATAACTATTTGTTCCTTTGAGAATAATTCTTTTTTTTTTTTTTTTTTACCTGACTCTCTTCCTGGGCAAAATCTTTAAGCCACTGATGTAGAAGTGAGATGGGGACAGTGGCCTGCTTCTCTCATAGAGAGATTCTGTTTTATACTCAAAGAGATGGGTGCCAGCAATAGCTTCTGGGTCTTCTTGGCTTTTCTCTCCTGTATAGGATCTTCTCATAAGCAAGCTGGGGTGAGGAGGGACAGGGTTCCAGTGTTCTCAGGTGGTCTTCCTTCCACTCTATCAGTGGGGCATGCATGAAGAAAGGGAGTTACTGACCTCTCTCAGCTATACTTACCTGGAACGTAGCTTCTGCAACATGCAGCTGGGAGGAATGACAAATGCCTATTACCTGCCCCTCCCAGGAAGTACTATGGTGCTTGATGGGAAGCTGATGGACAGCTCTATCTTCTTGGCCATATCTCCATTAAGTGGGGCTTCCATCATGCTCAGCTGGGCTGGGGGGAACCGAGTAACATGTTATGGCTCAAGTGGCAGAAAATCTCACTGTTTTTACCAAAATTTAGTAGACTGTCTTGAATAAATGATTCCTCATTTGCTGCATAACCTTACAATTTCCAGAGACTTTAAATGGTTGTTTCTAAAATAATTTTAAGCAATTATGATTGTTTCGCTGGAAAGTGGGTCCTCAAAGATCCTCAAAACATTATTGTCCCCACTGTAATTTTGACTGAGAGAGAGAGAGAGAGAGAGAGTGTGTGTGTGTGTGTGTGTGTGTGTGTGCGCGCATCGTGCGCGTGTGCTGCCAGGGTGCATTGCTGGGCTCTTATTTTTAGGAATTTTTTTTTAACATAGGGCAGATTATACTGGTAGTGATTTAAAGTACTGACATAAAGTTTCCTTTTTCTTTTTCTTTCTTTTCTTTCTTTCTTTTTCTCTTTCTTTCTTTCTTTTTTTTTTATTGAGAGAGAGAGACAGAGAGCACGAGTGGGGGAGAGGAGCAGAGGGAGAGAGAGAACCTCAAGCAAGCTTTGCTCAGTGTGGAGCCTGCTGTTGGACTCCATCCTACAGCCTTGGGGTCATGACTTGAGCTGAAATCAAGAGTCACACACTCAACTGATTGAGCCACCCAGGCACCCTAAAGTTTCCTTTTTAAAAGTAAATGAATTGAAACTATATGTTTCGACTGTAGAAAGACTTAGTAGTGATGAAAATCATAGCCCTTACAGAAGTAGGGAACATCAACACTTCATGTTAAATTGAGGAAATAAGAGATAAAGAAAGGTAATGAACGATTCCTAAAAGGAAATATATATTTTTTTCACCTCTGAGTCAAAACATGGACAAACAGTAGCCACAACACTTTTGCCCATACCAACAGTCATGTTCATGTCTAGCATTTCTAGTTCATTTCAGATTTGGTCTCCAATATTCTCCACTAAAAAAGAACTAAGACTTCCAAGGAAAATAATTTGAGTCAAGAAAAAAATCAGCATAGTGCTAGAAATGACTATTATTGACAGAAGGCAAGGACATTTTTAAGACTGTCAAGGGCAGTAATAAAGAACAAAGAAGTTGGCTCAAAGGAGCTCTACTGGGAAGGTTATAGTCATTTGAATATTAAAGTGGATGAAAGTTATGGTTAATTATAAAAGTTTTGAAAGGTTAGGAAGTTTTCACACAAAAGAAGGTAAAACAGAGAAATTTTAATTTTAGCGGTTTAATTACTGAACAAATGCTATTGTATGTGGGCATTTTATATGTTCTTCAAAATACATAGTTGCAAAGCATAGATATTTGTTTGCTTTTTTCTGTGTAAATAGATTTTGGTAGATACAGAATACTTGGAGTAATCCAGAGAGTTCTAGACAAATTGGGAACTGTACTCATTAAAAAAACTTATCCATAAAACTGATCATACTTATCCTGGTAGCTTATCAGTTTGAAAAGGGTTTGGTGGTAAATAACCAAATTACCATTTACTGCCAAAGTTTAGTTTGTTTCAAGATAATACCCCCTATGCTCCTTCAAAGAAGACTAAGTATGCAATTGATTCTGTTTATCCTAGGACATATACCTCCAACTGACACTGCTAATTTAAAAAAGATGCTTGTAAGGCTTATTTTTTTTAACAATGATAGCAAAATTGGTAAACGTGTTGTGATGGTGAATAATGGCAGTTAAATATAATACAGTAACAAGACAGCCACATAACGCCAGGTAAACATGACTCTAAGAGACTATTATTCTAGGTAAAGGTCCCAGTTGGCAAAATATTTAAAGCTAACTAAAAGGCATGGGCCCCAACAGCTTTATCAATATACCTAGTGAAGTTAAGACATAAAAAGGAAGCTGAATCTGATGTTACGTAGCTCAAGTTTGGGTTACATTCAGAAAAAGCAACTACATACTCTGGTTCTCTTCAGATCATATAAATCTGTTGCCTTTTACTAGAGATTTCTGTGGAGAGGAAAAAACAGCTACATGTTGCACCTGGCCAAGAATCCATTAATTTATAACCCAGAACCTGTAACCTTGACTGGTCTGAGGTGCTATCATTTATCCTTTTTGTCGAAAATAACTATGACTTTCGGAAAATATCTGAATAAGTTTGAGAATAGCCTTAGGATGGTATCATCTGACTATAACTATAAGCAAGTATAAAAACAAGTGTACAATGACAAAATGAGCCAAATGCATGGTACCAACAATTTAAAATGGGTTTTAGATTGAGTATAGCACTTTCTCCAGATACTATAGATAGTAACTCTATTTGTGTTGTACTGCTCTTTAAGGTGTTTGAAATATTTAAAAGACTTAGATATACTAAATTTGTAAATATGGCTTAACTTGTTTAAGAAAACTTTATTAACAATATATATCCATCCATTTCTAAATAAACTTGTTTAATGTTTATTAGATATGCATGTAATTAATTGAGCATTTAATAAAGTATAATCGGTAAGCGTTCTTCTTTATGCAAAATAAAACCCTCGGACATGAGTCTAATCCACAGTAAAAAAAAAAAATTTGGATGAAAAATATTAGAGAAATAATGGTAAACATGGTAGATGGTGGAACGTTTTAGGCAAAAATAGTAACAGAGACAGACAGATACGTGACATTGGGGAAAACCTGTTTTAAGTGTTAAAAACATAGCTACTGGTGTTATAGAGATCTGGGTTTGAGTTCTCAGCACTCCATTTATTACTGTGTGATTAAAGACAGTTACCTAAACTTTTAATCCCTTCTTGTCCTCATCTGAAAAACATAGGAAGAAAATACTTCCCTCCCAAGGCTCAGGACAATATTTCCAGCTGAGTACCAGATGCATGGTGACATTTTCAATAAATGGTCAGTGTTGTTCTTACCATCCTTTATACTATTTTACTGAACTATCTCTTGCATTTGGGAGGCGTTATTAAAATAATTTGTACCATTTCACAATATTGACATATCCTTCCTTAGCCTAGTACATTTCCTTTCACCATTATGTTGCTAACATCCTCTGCTCTGTCTCCTCTTCTTCTACTTCTCAGTCCTCTGGTTGAGGCATCCGCGTCTGCCGTTCCTACAGAAAGGAACCCATCAGGGTCCTATTCCCCGACTTTTTTCTCATTCAGTCCAGTGTGATCAGGGAATCTCATCCAATCCAATACGATGATGATTCTCAAGTCTCTATTCATGGCCTTGGCTTCTCCCAAGTTCCAATGCTACATAGCCAAAAAAGAAATTATCCAGTGTATAACCATCTCTAACTTGACAAATTAAAACTCAAATGCTTTATCTTGTCTATTCTCCTTAACTTAGTTGTAGATAACATCACTCATCTCATTCAAGAGTAAAACCCAGCATTTGCTTTCTCCTTTTCCCCCTCACACTGTAAGTGCCAACCACTGTGCTAACTGCTTAGACTGTGTGTGTGTGTGTGTGTGTGTGTGAGAGAGAGAGAGAGATGGAGACAGAGATAGAGATAGAGAGATAACATTTTTGTCCTCGTGGAGTTTATAATCTCTGTGGAGGAAATATACAATACAATAATAAAGAAGTCCAAAAATAAATGTGCACCTTGAAAACATATAATGTTAGTTGACTTAGGAAAGTCAAGGAAGTTTGAAGAGAGTATTGATTGAGTTGGGGCTACAAGAGATGTAGATGTTAGTTGGGCAAAGTGAAATGGCATTCCAAGCAGAGGGAACATCAAAGGCTCTAGGGAGTGAGGGATCATGGTGCGGTTTAGAAACGGAAAGAAGGTCAATTGTAACAAGACTGGATAGAGCGTTAGATACGACAAAATGGCACGTGGAAGCTAAGATTTTGGTTTTACTTAAAGATTAATTTTAAGTACTATGAGTACAGCTTTAGATATTTTCATTTATTTATTTTTTCTTCTTGTATTTATTGAGTTGGACTAGGTTTCAGGCACTTCTCTATGCTCTTGGGATAAATCAGAATAAGATAGACAAACCATCACCACCTTCCAGTAGTTTATATTCTTGTAAGAGGAAGCAACTAATATGAAACTAATGCAATAAATAAGTAAAGCATACAGTGTTTTGGAAAGTGAATGCTATGGAAAGAGAAGTAGGGCAGCTAAAGGGAGATTGAAACTGTCAAAATGTGGAAGATGTTATTTTAAATACGACGTTTGCTGTAGTCTTCATTGAGAAAGTAACACTTCAGCAAAGAGGCGAAGGAGGTGAATTAGCCAGTCATGTGGATATCCAGAAGTGGAGTATTCAAATAGAAGGAATAGCCAGGACCAAGACCCTGGAGCAGAAGCCTGCTGGGCATGCTCATATCCAAGGAACAGCAAAGAAGCCATATGACTGGAGTGGAGTGGGAGAATAATAGGCATCATATTTAAAATTAATGAGTGTGGGTCCATATTTTTAGTATTTGTGGACCATTGAAAGGACTTTAGTTTTAATCATAAGAACGCTTGTTGAGTCCAAAGTTCAGTGCAAATGTCAAAAGTCATTTGGAACTTTGAGGGGAGGTCATGGACATACAAGTTTTTGATTCATCTCTAGCAGTTAAAACCACGGATATGGAAGAGATTATCTAGACCAGAAGACTGGCAAATTCCATGGGACAAATCCATTCTACTGGCTGATTTTGTAAATACAGTTTTATTAGAACACAGCCACACCTATTAATTTACATATTGTCTATGTCTGCTTTCACTTTACAAAAACAGAATTGAATAGTTACAACAGAATATATGGTCCACAAATCCTGAAATATTAACTTTCTGCTGATATTAACTTCTTGCTGATTTCATGGCTAGAGATACAAAACAGCTTAAAAGAAGTAGGACTATGACAGTCTTGGCAACTGCAACATTTTCTGTCGTGGGAGAGTAGGCTTAGTATGCACAGGAGACAGAAATAAGCAGCTATAGTGAAAATCCAGCACTGGTTTCACAGGAGTTCAAGAAGATGGTGTTTCAGATATGAAAGCCACTGTCAATTAAGATGACTGAGAATTACTCTTTAGATTAACAATTTGAAGGTCACTGGTTTTCCTCGCAAAAGCTGTTTCAGTGAAGGGTTGGGTGTTACCATTAGAGTCAAATGGAAGTGGCTTGACAATTGAGGATACAGACATCTCTTTGATAGGTTTGTCAAGAGGAAGATAAAGATAACAGTTTAGCTGGAGGTAATTGTTGGGGGTCAAGGGAGGGTTTTGTTTTATGTTACTTTGTTTTTCTTTGTTGAGATCAAATTAGCTTAATTAAAAGTTTGTGGAAGAATCTTATTGAAGGGGACATTTAACCATTACAGAAAGAAGGGTTAAAGCAGTGTTAAATTCCTCAAAAAGTCATAATAAGTGGAATGGAAATTACATTTTGCAGGAACAAGCCCTTTGTTGTAACAGAAGAGGAAGAGAGGGAGAGTATAAACAATGGAAGATTTATATGCCTGGGAAGGGGAATATGAAAAAAGTTTCTAGATGATAACTTCTATTTTTCTGTTTTTTTAAAGAGTGAGTTTTTGTTTTGTTTTGTTTTTTTAGAGAGAGAGAGAGAAAGAGAGAGAAAGAGAGAGAGAATCGTAAGCAGGCTCCATGCCCAGCACAGAGCCCCACCTGGACCTCCATCTCACGACAATGAGCTCATGACCTGAGCATAAATTAAGAGTAGGATACCCAACCGACTGAGCCACCCAGGTGCCCTACTTCTATTTCTCTTTAAAGCAGGGGTAGCAAGAGGGAGAGAGGGAGTGGACTAGAGAAACAGTAGACTTGCCAGTCAATATAGTATACTCATCTTAGTTTAAAGACAATGGAGTTATACTAGAGCCAGCCTGTCTTTTTGGGTGCTTTGTTTTCTTTTGTTTTTAAATATGTGCTCAGGGGGGCCTGGGTGGCTCAGTTGGTTAAACATCTGACTCTTGGTTTTAGCTCAGATCATGATCTCACAGTGTGTGAGTTCGAGCCCCATGTGGGGCTCTACGTTGGCAGAGCGTAGCCTACTTGGGATTTGTCTCTCCCTCTCTCTCTGCCACTCCCAGGCTTGTTCTCTCTCTTTCTCTCTCTCTCTCTCAAAAAAAAAATTCAAAGACATAAATGAATGAATGAATGAATGAATAAATAAATAAATCTGTGCTCAGCAACTCAGGTGCAGGCATGGAAGATATATTTGTCCAGGTTCATTCAATATTGGAGGTTTGAAAGGGGGATGAGGCACAACACTGAGGGGGAAATGATGTTATGCTTTATCGACAGTGTTATTTAAGAGATGGATTCTGGATTCTAAAGATCAGAAGGGAAGAGTGAGTGGAGGCACCTGGAAGGTTAAAGCAAGAAAATTTTGGTAAACAAGGTGGAAGAAAAAAATTTTGTTTAGAAGAGAGGGTGACTGATAGAGATTTTGGAATGTGAAGCAATCTACATATAACCAAGTTCAAGGAATAAACTTGAAAGGGTTAGAATGGGTCGTTTGGAGATGAAGAACCTAAGGATGTGAACCAAGGTTGTTCAATGAATTATCCTTATAGAATTTGAAGTAATGAGAGTTGATGCTCCCATTTTGAGAATTTTGAGAGTTTGGGTTGGCTACAAAGAGAGTGGGGAAGAATTTTTAATGACTGAAAATTCATGGGGCTGACTAAAGACTGAAGAGGGACAAATTGGGAAACAACAGATCATGCTATTTAGAGAATGGTGTAGTCAGAGGGCAGAAACCTCAAAGGAGATGGTTTAAATTTAACAGGAAGAGCAGTAAGAAGTCACAGAGAACCAGAAGGGCAGCACGAGCTCTTCTTTTTCTAGAATTAAAACAGATGTGAGAAAATAATTATCTACCATTTGAGGAAAGTATTTAAAAAGTGCACAAATAATGACAAAATGAACTGAACCACGGTACCTATACTTCAGAATGGATTTTCGAGTGAACATCCACATATACCACAAAGACAGCAGGATTGACGGTTCCAGAGGGCATAGAAAAATGGCCTGGTATGACAGACTGAGAAAGGAGTAGGAGATGACACAGAACTTGTTATGATGATACAGTGGAGGACAGACAGAAGGGCATGATAGATTTGAACTAGTGGTCACTTTGAAATAGCTGGGTATCATGCCTACATCCAATAAGTCACGTATCCTATATCAAAACAACACCAAGACCCAGAAACTCTAGAATAAACTTTCTCTGACCTGCATCACCATTTTTATATTTGATTTTACCTCTACCACCTTGATTTAGAACATCACATCTCTCATTCTTAGATCTTCCCAAATTTTCCTAGCATCTCCAGGTCTCCAATCATGACCGCATTTAACCCAATCTCTAAAAAGCTTCCTAATCATCTAATTGTTATTCAAAATACCCATTCAATGGCTTCCCAATGTGAAGTTGTTTCATATAGTTCTGCTTGTCTCCCAAATCTCTTCTTCCCCCAGGAACATTAGGCTCCATTCATACGGAACCATGTTTTCTAGAACTTGCCATAGTATTGGACACGTCCAAGCCTTTGCTCATGTATGATCTCTACCTGGAGCTTTTCTTCCACCTCTGGTGTCAGACATTTTTGTCTCCCTTACAGCCATGCCTCCAACTCAAGGCTTTCCCTGAATTTAATTTTTCAGAAAGTGTTTATCAATCTCTCCTTTGTATCTTGTATATATGTCTATTAAAATTGCTTTGACAAATGTTTGTTGCATTTATGTGTTTCCTTAACAGTTTTCTCTACTAGACAATAAACTCCTTGAATGATGATGTCTGTGACCTAAAAGATGCTTAATAAAGGCTTGCCAAATTGAAGTGGACTTCACACACCTGCTCTTGCCACAAGCACGCTGTTCTCAAGTAAGCGTTCTCTCTTTTGGCTCCACTCTTGAAATACAAATTGACCTCTCAGAATTTGTCTTCTAATGCCCTTGTTGGAAAATGTTAATAACTGGCCAGTGACAGGCATGATTAAGCCTTCTCTTCTCCTTTATTTACATGGGTGTCACTGCACTGGCTCTGAGAGAGCCGTAAAGAACACTAACACTGCATCCACGGTGACAGAACAAACCATTCCCTAGAAATTGATAAGGACTTTTCTTTCTGGAAATGAATTTGGTTGTGGCAAAACAAACAGTTGTCTCAACTGCAGCCCATCCCTTTTTCTTTAATAACTTCCATTTATTTTATCACATCCCTTTCTCCAAGTAGTATAATGAACGCATTTATCTTTAAAGGATGGGGATTGGCAGAATTTCCTCCAATTTAGAGGAAATCTAAATGACCTTTAACAAAGCCTCTTTACATGTTTTAGGCTGTCTTGGTTTGGGAGTTTAGGTGAATCATGTTGGATTTTGGGTCTTACGTCTTAAATAAGAATCAACGATCCTGAAAAGAAATGAAACAGCAAATTTTATTTCATTGACGGGATAAAATACTCAAACTAGTAGTATATTAAAGAAATTCTCAAGATGATTTCATGTGAGTATTATTGGCTGGTATGATTACAAAAAAAATAGAATTTCCCTCCTGGTTCTGGGGAAAAAATAAAACACAACTAGTTGATATCTTAAAACCCTAAAGTAAATTACCTGGCAAGTGAGTATCAGGCAGGCATTTGTAAACTCCTAGTATGTTCTGGAAAATGTGGATCTTTTGTTCCCTTCGATTTTATCTGCCAACAAGGAGTTAAGAAAAAAAAAAAGAAAGAAAAACTAGCACATCTTGTTGGAGTGACAGCTTTGCCCATATTTCCTTTGATTTAAAAATTTGTTTTTGTTTTTGTTTTTTTTTAAATTTTTTTTCAACGTTTTTATTTATTTGGGGGACAGAGAGAGACAGAGCATGAACGGAGGAGGGGCAGAGAGAGAGGGAGACACAGAATCGGAAACAGGCTCCAGGCTCTGAGCCATCAGCCCAGAGCCTGACGCGGGGCTCGAACCCACGGACCGCGAGATCGTGACCTGGCTGGAGTCGGACGCTTAACCGACTGCGCCACCCAGGCGCCCCTCTGTTTTTTTTTTTTTTTTTAAACAAAACTTTCTGGTCAGTAGGTCTCAAACATTCCTTTTTCTCTAGAAAATGAGAAAACATAGATCTCAGCAGAAAAATAGGTTTAAATATATTGCTCATCTTTGAAAAACTCTGCCTTATTTAGATTCCTTTCAGGCCATTGATTTGAGGAAATACTGACTCAGGAAAAGCACAACACACACACACACACACACACACACACACACACACACGCACACGCACACACACATGCACACACACATCACAAAACCAAAGAGAAAAGCAGACAAATAACCAATAACAGCAGCAAGTAATCATTCTTATTTGAATCTCCCCAAATTAACCCAACTCTGAAATTTTTCCGTAAAACTTGTCAATGGAATGATTGCTTTAGAATTTCTATGTTCAATGATAAAAGAAGTAATCATGTGTGGTTTCTGGGTTACCTACCAGCTCTGGCGATCAGACACTTCAACGAAAATGCTGTTCCATGCCTTATAATACGCCTAGTTTGCATTTAGAGACTAAGAATGTCCAGAAAATTCCATTTTCCAAGAGATTCTCCACTACTCTTATGACATGCTTTTTGATATACAATCAGTAGGACTTCCAATCCCCTTCTGAAGATAAGAAAGCTTATATTAAGTGAACGGATTCTTTGCCTATGGTCACTCGTTTGAACTAGGAACAGAAACTAGGAACATAAATATTCTGATAAATTGTTTCACTGGACTCATATTTATATTTATTTAAGAGACAAGTCCTTCCTGCATCCCTGCTCTAGCTAACTAGTAGAATACAATGATGCCCTATTAATCTGGAACTATGCAGGAATAAAGACAGTATGGGGATTTTTCAGATGCTTATAATACCTAACATCTATACAATACTTTTCCATATACACAGGGCTTTCACAGCCACTGTTTGATTTTATCCTCAAAACTTAGGGCATTTCACAGTTGTGAGAAAGCTGAAGTTAAGAAAATAGAGGTGAAAAAGCTTGCCCATGTTACAAAATTAGTTGTCAGGGTAAGAAGTGAAATCTGTTATTTTAACTTAGAGTAAAATGTTCTTCTTCAGGGAACTCTTTTTTTTAAATTTTTAAAAAAAAATGTTTATTTGTTTTTGAGAGAGAGACAGAGCATGAGTAGGGGAAGGACAGAAAGAGAGGGAGACACAGAATCTGAAACAGGCTCCAGGCCCTGACCTGTCAGCACAGAGCCCCATGCGGGGCTTGAACTCACAGAGCCGTGAGATCATGATCTAAAGTCGGAGGCTTAACCAACTGAGCCACTCAGGCACCCCCTTACTTCAGGGAACTCTTAAAAGTAAATGTCAACTCTACAAGTATCAAAATAAGTTTTTGTTTACAGTTCTGTCACAAAAATTTTTAAACATTTATGGTGTCTTTCCTGGTATTCACAGAGAAAAGATACTGAATATGATTTAAACTTTTTTTTGTTTTTTGTTTTGCCTTTGAGACAGGATGGTCATAATTAGCTTCCATTATTGTACTTTACTGTCACAAATACAGGGCTGTGCTTACATTTTAGTGTTTCTTTCTTATTTCTCAGTAGGAGTTTGTCAAATATCACCCCTCCTGATATGTGTGCTCACCTCAAAAAGCCTTTCATTTTCTTTTCCATTCCATCTTCTAACGTATGCTTCTAATATACTCTAGTCTGAGAGACTAGGTCATTAATCTTATTAAATGTGTTGGCTATGGTAATGGGTAAAGCGATCAGCGAGGGACTAAAATTCCCAAACGTTAGTGTGCACAAACACTGCTTGGGGAGTGTGTAAAATACAGATGCATGGGACCTACTCTCAAATCTGGAAGATCTGGAATGGAGATTAAGAATGGTAACCAATTCTCCATGTGGTTCTGAAGGACGTTTTCTCCTGTCTGTCATTTAATAACACCAGTGTAGGAGCAGGATACGTGTTTCATGCGTGAAGCATATGATATCAATTCCATATCTTTTAAGTTGTTTACTTTAGATTCTAGAAGAGGCAACATGGTTCAGTAAATAAGATTTGGAGTCAGTCACACCTGGAATTAAAATCCAGTTCCGTTACTTTCAAGTTAAGTGACCTTGGAAACAGGTTCTTAACCTTCCTCATCATCATATCGTGTGGGAAATGCTTCCTCACCTCATGTCACAGGGCTGCTATTTATGATGAAACGCCATCATGCCTGTGACAGTATCTTCATATACTGTATAGTTCCGTATGGTTATTTTAGAATTTTATAGTTTGTTGCTGCCAGAACACTTATTGAGAGATGAATCAATTATTAGTTTTCTGAAGCTCAGTGGCTTTCCAATTGGCGTAGCCAAAATGCCGCTAAACTAGCCTTCCTAGCTGCATCAGCAACCAAGATAGGACATTCAAGACCCGGACACCCTGGCTATCAGCCCTTCAGGGCACATCAAGAGCCAAATTTGTTCAAGACCTTGCCAGAATGCGGGAGAAACACACACACACACACACACACACACACACACACACACACACCACAAAAGTGAACGGAGAGCAAGGTAGAGCCTGCTCCCGGTGAAATGAAAATTGAAGGGTTTTCTGCTGCAGATTCTTCCTCCAGGTTTAACACCTGCTCGGTCACCCAACCCTCCCAATTTGAATAAGTGATTAACAACTCATTAACAGATCATTAGCTAAATCAGCCCAGTGTAGTGAAGAGGACCCAGGTTCACTAATTCCCCTGGATTATCACCAAATGCAGACCAAAAAGGAAATTAAATATGGCTGATAAAAATGCGAGCAATTATGCTATTTTTATATCAGGGTGGGGGAAAGTGGTTTGTAGAAATGACTCTTCTCCTTTCCATCCAGGCCAAAGGAGTTTGGCCCTGTGCTTGTTACCTTCCTGAGTATAATTCAGGAACCGTTTTACTACCCACCCCTTCCCCCCATCTCAGATTTTCCCAAGTGGCTGAGTGGATGCCTGATTACTCCTGGACCATTGGGTATTTCAGGTTTTTTGGGGGGTGGGGTATTTCAGGTTTTTAAAAATTAATTTATTTCTAAAATTCCAGCATAGTTAAAATACAGTGTTCTGTTAGTTTTGGGTATACACTGTAGGGATTCAACAATTCTGCGCAATTTTGTTCAATAATTCTATTGATGAACACTTGGATTGCTTCCATATCTTGTCTATTGCAAATAATGCTGCAATAAACTTAGGGGTGCATATATATCTTTTTGAATTAGTGTTTTCATTTTCTTTGGATAAACACCCAGTAGGGGAATTACTGGACCATATGGTAATTCTACTTTTAACTTTTTGAAGAACCTCCATACTGTTTTCCACAGTGACTGCACCTGTTTGCATTCCCATCAACAGTGCATGAGGGTTCCCCTTTTTCCATATCCAGGTTTTTTTTTAAAGTTTATTAATTTATTTATTTATTGAGAGAGAAAGGCAGAGAGAGAGGGAGAGAGAGAATCCCAAGCAGGCTCCGCACTGTCAGTGCAGAGCCTGATGCAGGGCTCGAACTCACCAACCATGAGATGGTGACCTGAGCCAATGTCAGACACTTAACCAACTGAGCCACTCGGGTGCCCCTCTCCATATCCAGTTTTAAGTCTCTTCTCTCAATAGCTCCCTGTGCACATGTCAGATGTTGGTCTGGCTGCCTAATGACTGCTTTCTGCACTTCATATAAGAAATTAACTTTTCCATTTGGTTATAATCTGGTGAAAGAAGGGGCAGATGACACAAACTGAGCCAGTCAGATACTCCCTTCCTGGATTCAATTTCTTGCACAGAGGTTCAGAAACACTGAAAATGGTGGCCCGAATTAGTCACTTGTCTTTCCTGCTTCGTCAGGTACCTTGGTTTCTGCTTATTTCCAAACCTGGATCTCCAACTTCTCCTTGACTCTGAATCCCCATTAGCTTTTCCATCCATTGCTTTTACCCAAGCCATTCTGAATCCATTTCTCTTGCTTTCCACTAAAGAACTCTGATAATGTGGACGTTTTCAAGGAAAAGAGGAGAGGGACTGAGTTAAGTCTTAAAAACTGGAATCAATTGCTCTTACCTTTCATATTTTGATGGCTTTTTGTCTGAAAGTCTTCTCCAGCTCAGAAGTGGTCACCACACTCCTTACACTTGGCCGTCAGCATAGCTGATTGTTTTATCTCTAGGTCGTACATAGATTCTGTCCATTTGTCTCAGTCTTTGCTGTCACTTTTGCCCCCCTGCTAAATACTTTCACTAGACAGCTCCCAGCCCCCACCCACACATGTTAACATAAATTGGATTATCTCATTATATTAGTTAACCATCTCAGTGACTTCCTATTGCACTTAAAATAAAAATCCTGTCTGACCTACTGGTTGTCTCTTTATGTCCAGCCTCTCTCATGCCTTTCCCTCATTGGGGCCGTCAGACACATAGCACCCTTTCAGTTCCTTGGACAGGCAGAGTTCTTTCCCAGATCAGGTCATATGAAAACGCGATGCTATTCCCTCTTCACATGAATATTTCCCTTTTATCCTTTAGATAGTAGTTTAATGTGACCTCCCAAAAGAATCCCTCCCTGATCACCCTATGCAAGTAAATTTTGTTTCTATTAAAGGACTCAGAAACTTGTAATTACATACTTATTTATTTTTGTCTGCTTATTGACTATTTTCTTCATTAGAAGGATGAGCAAAAATTATAGTTTGTTCACAACAGTCTAAGTCTATGCTGATTATCCCAGCAAATTATTACAGGTCATTTAAAATACCCAGGTTTGAAAGGTCACCCTAAACTTCAGATGATAAGCATCATGAGAGAAAAACCTGGTATGGTCTTTTTGTTATGTTGTTCTTATTTCTAAAAATTTAACCAAGACCTGTTAAGTTCTTGGGCGAAGAGTCCTCTTAGGGACCTCGTGAGCTCATGATCAAATTATCACCATGAAAAATCTCACAAAAGGCATTTTCTGGAATACTGTAACACTGTAATCTCCATCCCTAATTTACAATGGCCTGCAAAATTTTTTCTCTCCCTCCTGATAAAATCTTGTATTTTCCCATCCTTCCTAAGATGTTAAAATTGGATTAAATGAATAAAAAAAAAATAATGCCACCATTCTCCTTTGTTGCTTATTCGCCATCATCTTTCTCTTCCTCTTCTTTTTAAAAACTAATAGACAATCATTTATCAGACCATCAGAGCTTTATCTCTCTTAATCTTCCACAATGTACTCATCTTTCCCATATCATCTCTTTAAAATTATACCCTTCTAGAGTGCCTAGGTGGCTCAGTCAGTTAAGCATCCAACTTTAACGCAGGTCATGATCTTTTGGTTCATGAGTTTGAGTCCTGCGCCCGGCTCTGTGCTGACAGCTCAGAACCTAGAGCCTGCTTTAGATGCTGTGTCTCCCTCTCTCTGCTCCTACCCCACTCACACTCTGTCTTTCTCTCTCTCAAAAATAAATGAACATTAAACATTTTTAAAAATTATACCCTTCTAGGTTCACACGCATGCTTCCTTACTGACTTCAGGCTTCCCACCCAATTTCCAACAATTTGAGCTTTGTAGCAAAGCAGTTAAAACCACAAACAGGTTCCATAGTACCCCTTTCCAGATTACTATTATTTCTGTGCTGCTTGTTAGCTTTGTGACCTCGGGCAGGTTACTTAAACTTTTGAATTCCTAATTTCTGTTATGTGAAATGGACATGATATTACCATAGTGTTATTATGAGGGTGAATCAAGACATGTATGTAAAGTATTTAGTGCAGAGCCTGGAACAAACGGATTGACTGATGAATGGCATCACCACTACCACCCTCCCCCCTACCCCATCGCCATCATGATCATTATCATCATCTTCATCATCTCCGTAATTGTTATATGAAACACTTACTACAGTGCCTGGGAAAAGCAGACTTTCCATGCATGTTATCATTATAGTCAACAACACTAGCATCCATCCTGACCACCCAGATGATATCCAAGAGCTCCAACATTCACGACTTCCTGCGTCTCCATTCACATAGCGACTACCTGAGTCTTACAGCGGTAACAGCACCAGACTCTAAATCCCATCTTCACATAGTGGCTCAATTTTAATTGTTTCTTTCCCTTGCTTCCTTGCTTTTTGTCCCTTCCTATTTATCCATCTGTCTTCCCTCCTGATATTTACACCTATGCCAGCCTAGTTTCAAAGATATATAGATATATATATAGATATATATATATAGATATATATATATATAGATATATATATATATCTCCCCAGAGACTTAATTTGCTTTAAATTCTTAGCAGAAGCATAATTAAAAAAAAAAAAAAACAACAAAACAGAATTAGAAGCTATTTAAGAAATCAACTTGGATAGTTTTAAAAATACTTACAAAGTCATATTTAGTATAATCCTAACCTAATAACCAGACACTAGGATGGCCCCAAGTGGATCTTGCCTCCTGTATCCACACCCTGGTCTAGTGCCTATCTTTGAGTGTGGGCTGGACCTAGTGACTCGTTTTAGTCAATGGAGTAAGAGAAATTTGATGGAATGTCACTTCCATGGCTAGACAGCAAAAGCTTGTGACTTCTGTCTTGCTGCCTAAATCTCTTCTATTGTCTTCTTAGACTGCACGCTTTGATGAAACAAACTGTCACAGTGTTTGAGACCAGCATGATAAGGAAATGAGGGCAGTCTTTGGCCAGCACCCAGTGAAGAACAGAGGGCATTAAAACAGCCAGGGAGCAGCTAAATCCTGCAAACAACCACAGAAGTTTAGGAGTAAAACTTTCCCCAGTCAAGCTTTGAGATGACTACAGCCCAGTCAATACCTCTATTGCAGCCTCTAAGACACTTGAGTGGAATGTCTAGTTGAGCCGGGCCAAAATAGTGTGACATTTGAAGCTGCTAAGCTTTGGGATCATTAGCAAGAAGACCACTAATGGACCGGGGTAGCCTTTTATATTTCGTCTTTCTTATCTCAAATGCAGGGTGTTACACATACGCGTTTCAAAACCCTGCTGCCCGAATGCCCGATGTCTCTCTTACTATCAGCCTTCATTTTATCTTCACTGCTGCCTGGAAAGAGTTGGACTTCTTCATGAGTTTCTTTCTGCGACTCTACACACATTTCGAACTTGCTCTACACCAGCATTCTCAGCCAATAACCCATCCTGTGTTTTTAGTGAGGAGTTTAACCTCAGGCATTCCTGACTCTCCCAGGTCTCTTCTCGTAACTTTGGTGTCTCCCTGTGCTTCTAAACATCCCCCGCCTTAGCTCTCCTCCTTTCTGACGACTATGCTTCTACTTCTCATTATTTTATTCCCTTCTGCCTTCTCCTGGGCTTTGTTATAGCAATTCAACTCTCCTCCCTCTGTTCATTTTTCCCTGTCCCTATCTAGCAACCCCTATTCCTTTGACACAGATATTGTTATATCTCCCTGTCCTTTAAAAAATAATAATAATGAGCCCCAGCAAATACAAGTTATCTTTGTACCCTAAGTTCTTCCATTCTTTATCAGGAATGGTTGACACTCACTCTTTCCCCCCTACCTTGGTTTTCTCACTTCTTTCTGCAACCATTTAAAAATGGTTTAGCCTACTTTCCTAGTAGAGCTGCTGTCCCAGGAATATGTAACTTCTAATAGTCTCTCTTCAACTTCCATCGTATCGATACTCTATCCCCTACAGTCTCTTTGAAACTTACAATTATGTATTTGGGTCCTCTGATCATTGCATTTTTATCTCCAGTTCTGGGCCTTCCTTTTCCGTTCCTTGAAAGGAGACCCTAGAAAATATTCTGTCCTCTGCTCCCCTTTATATATTTGTCCTTTGAAAAAACATATAGTAAGCACTTTCTGTGTACTAGACATTGTGCGGTACTATGCCTATTTGTTGCCTTAGATTTTTTCCCTTCTCCTTTGCCTGCATCCTTATTTTGTTTTTCACCGTTGCCTGGAAATTGATATATGACTCTCTTGTTAATGCTCCATGGAAGCCCTTGTGATCACTCGATTTCACATTTTGTCTCCTTCAAACATCAAACTTTCCTCATACTTTTCATCTCTCTTGGCTTCTGACTAAATCAGTGTGTCACGTGCATTATTTCTTGCACTGTTTCCTCCATTCCGTCCCTCTGCCATCACCCTACCTTATGTCAATCCCTTATTGATCCCTTCCTAAGCCTCTGTGATAATCTAACAACTTCTCCTTCCTTCAGCCTCCCTGTGTTCCGTTCTGTTCTTTTCTGTTCTAGCCCATTCCAGTTCTTTCTATTTTTTCTCTCCCTCCCCCCCACCTTCCCTCTTCCCTCTTCATTCCCTCTTCCCTCTTCATTCCCTCTTCCCTCTTCATTCCCTTCTCTTCCTTTTTCCTCCCTACTACCGCCATTAGATGAGTTTCTTTTACTTACGATATCTCAAAGGATTTGTTCTCAGACTTTGTTTACCAATGCAAGTCGAGAGACTCTGATTTAACTGGTCCAGGGTGGGGCCCAAGCATTGGCATTTTTAGTTTTAATATGCAGCCAGAGTTAAAAAAACACTGACTCAGGTCATAGGAGAAGCATTCGTGTTTTCCCATCGATCACTGAATGAAGCCCCACTTTCTTATTCTGGCATTTAAAAAGGTCCACACTATAGTTGCAAAGTTTAAAAAATCTTAATTCTTGGTACATTTTCATACAGATACTTATCTGAATAAACTATCTGCTACAGTCATACATTACTTGAGATCTCCTGTAAGTATATGTCTGCTCATAAAATTTCCATCACCTAGAATTTGCAATTATAGCAAACTTGATATCACTGCCTCATCCTCATTTCTCCACTTGTCAAAATTCTAGTTCATGCATTCAAAACTCTTACAAGGTGTTAAGAAACAAACTAAAACTCCAGCACTTAAAAATTTGGGCAAAGGGCATGGACAGATATTCATAAAAGATAAATTGCTCATGGCTAATCAACTTATGGAAAAAATTACTGAATCAAGTACAGATTTAAATGGCAATAAGATACCTGCTTATTTCAAATAAAATAATAGTGTTTTTTTAAAGAAAATAATATTTAGTTCTGGCCAGGAGCTCCTGAGACTAGGAATTTCATTTACTGTTATTAGGAATATAACTTGTATTTTCGTTTTTGCCCAAATGTAATGAGAATCCTAAAATCATTTTTGATCTAGTAATTTCACTCATATAAATTTATCCTGAGGAAATGATCAGAAATTCAGACAAGGATTTATATGTAAGTTAGTTAGAAAAATGTTATTTATCATAGCAAAACAGTGGAAAAAATGAAATGTCCAATAATAGGGCAATAGCTACATAAATCACTGGAAACATGTTGGAATGTTTCCATTAGAAATAGCATTTACAAAAGACACAATGATGTAGAAAAATATGTTTGATTTCAGTGATAATCATCTAACAACTTCTGTACAATATTGTACAATATTGTTGCAAATATTCCTTACTCACAATGTTTTCTTCCTTACATGGAATGAGAGATACATCCATTAAGGATACTTCTGGTCTTTCTCTGCTCCCTCACACACTTACCTCTTGAAAGGAATAACTTGAGGGGCACCTAGGTGGCTCAGTCGGTTGGGCGTCCGACTTCAGCTCGGCTCTTGATCTCACGGTTCACGAATTTGAGCCCCGCGTCAGGTTCTGTGCTGACAGCTCAGAGCCTGGAGCTTGCGTTGGATTCTGTGTCTCCCTCTCTCTCTCTGCCCTTCCCCCTCTCATGCTCTGTCTCTCTCTTTCTCTCAAAAATAAACAAACATTTTGGGGCGCCTGGGTGACGCAGTCGGTTAAGCGTCCGACTTCAGCCAGGTCACGATCTCGCGGTCCGTGGGTTCGAGCCCCTTCCCTCTGCTGACACGCCTTCAGCCTTTCCTGGATAATACTGACGATTTCTTGATCAACTTTACTGAAAGAAGAACCAAGAAAGCGGTCCACAAAGAATCCTTGCCTGTACCCAGAGGTCATAGGTCGGGGCCCTCCACCCACGAGATGTGGGCCAAGCCCAGGAGGCATTCTTGTCAACCGACCACCACCCCAGGGTCTCCCCGGGGAAAGGGCCCAGCCAGAGATGCTCACTGCGCAAGGCTCAGTATTCCCGGACTTAAGAAGGGACCTACTAGTCTCTCCTCCATTGCATTTCTGCTTCGAACATGCACAAGACATCCTTTTCCCGGCACTCGGCGTCAGGCTCTGGGCTGATGGCTCAGAGCCTGGAGCCTGTTTCCGATTCTGTGTCTCCGTCTCTCTCTGCCCCTCCCCTGTTCATGCTCTTTCTCTCTGTGCCAAAAATAAATAAAAACGTTGGAAAAAAAAATAAAAATAAAAAATAAATAAATAAACATTTTTAAAAATTAAAAAAAACCAGAAAGGGGTAACTTGAGAGAGGGGTGAATTTGAACACTTAGTTCTTCCTTTGTTTTTCTCTTTTCGTATCTTTTGTTTTGGCTCAGAGAACTCACATTCTGTAATTTCCTATATGTTAAAGTTTTACAGGGGCAGTCCCAAAGATAAGGAGTCTCATAGATGTCCAGCATGTGGGTAAATCTTCCAAATTTTGTGTTCAAATAGGCTGACGGGTTATGTGAGCCGGTATGTATGTATGTACATAACATTACCTCACTTAATCCTCACAGAAGTTCAGAGTAAGTCACTGTCCCCATTTTGCAGATGGGGAAATTATGGCTCTGGAACACGTTTATTCACCTAACGTCCCCTAATTAGAAAACAGACTGAGAAAATAGTAGGCTTTAGGTCCGTCTGCCTGCGGAGCTTTTGCGTTTAGCTTTTAGTATCACCGTCTCCCTGGCTGAAGCCGCTGGGTCCCATTTACCGGGCAGCAAACAACAAACAGGCAAACAAACAAAAAAGACCACACAACAACACCTGAATGTGGATTGTAGGAAAGGGACTGACTTTCAAACACTTCCGTTTCCGGAATTTCTAGGAGCCTTCAGGTGTAACTTGA